>NC_133537.1:272276237-272901237 GCF_048544455.1 Silene latifolia | reverse complement strand
CTACTCGATCGAGTATCAAGGCTACTCGATCGAGTACCCAACATGTCATAAACTATTTTAAATCGCAACACACCCTTACTCGACAGAGTAAGGCCCACTCGATAGAGTACCCAGAGACTCATAAAACCGTAGTATTAGAGTTTTAGTCATTTAACCTCCATTTATGCCATTTTTATCTCATAAAAATCATAAATCATGAAATATTAATCACATTAATTGAAGATACCTTATTTCTGCACCTCCCGCAAACCACCCGGTGATGATTGGGCCATATGTTTGGTATACGGAACGATTTGTGACAGTTCGTAAGTTTATCGTCAAGTGATCGCTCAAACACTTGTGTCTACCTCTTAATTGTCATCTACGTGCCGATACGGTCGTTTTGGCAGTAATTAGAGTACATTTGGAGTCCGGGTCAAAAAACCGTCTTCATTTTCTAATAACCGAGTCAGAATGTTTTGGAATGTTCCGGATATTTCTATTCCATATTTTCCAATCTTTTGATCTTTGGTAAAATATCTTCCGTAATATTCACACAAAATATTAAGGAAACGAGATTAATCCGCTATTCCATAATAGAAACGCGGAAATCTTTCTTCCGCAGGAGGAAACCACTGAGGAAAGGACGCTGCAAGTGTTGCGCCTCTTCCAAGGGACGCAGTGCCTGCTGCGCCTCTTCCTCAGTCCTTTTCTGCGTATTTTTCGTATCTTTTCGAGATTCACTTCCAAAGTTTCTCTGAAAATCCTATTTCCTCCGTGTGATTAGTATAAATAGAGACCTTCAGTCTCTCATATTTCTCACGCGAGTGTCCGCCCTTCTCTTCTCCCTTTGCATTCTAGACCACGTTCTTACTTTTTGGCGTCTACGTGCTTAAACTCTCGACCCCGTAAGCTCGGATCTTTCTGAGTACCAGCCTCGTTTTGCATGACCGACCAATTTGACCAACTCCACATCAATCAACATTAATCAATCTTATTCGTTTTCCTCCTAGAGGGCACTTTCGTCGTACATTCGAGTCGAGCATCACTAAACATTAACTTAGTTTATCTCGTTTCGTCAAACATGTAAGTCTGAGGGTGTAAATCCTTCTTTTGTTTATTGTTCTTTATTATCGTAATTAATATTGTAAGATTTATGTCGAAAGTATTCTTAAAACCGATTTGTAAAACCTTGTTTAAAAACTCTTTTTACGGATTATCAGAAGACAACCGTCGAGAAAGGACGCAGCAACTGATGCGCCTCTTCGAAGGGACGCAGCACCTGCTGTGCCTCTTCGTGAGGCTGCCGCAGTTTCTGCTTCCTTTCTTCTTCCTTCGCCTTTTGTTCGTCCTTTTGTTTTTCGCTTTGTTATCCATTGTTCATTGGTTCATTAACATAACAATTTGAATATAATAATTTTAACATGTAAATAATTCATTAATCATCATTAATTAATTTATCTTTCAAAATCCCGACTTAAATCCCTTATAATCCATATTTGCGGGTTTTCGTCATCAAATCAATTCGGATTTTAGAGGTTCGATTTATCCATATTGAGTCTCTGGAATTCATCATTGAAATATTTTCATTTGTTATTTATCGTCGCCATCATTAATTCATCATTACTAACTCGTCTTTAACATAATTAATTCGTTTGGTTCGTTTAATTCTTTAATTAATCTCTTATTAATCTTGTAAATAATTCGTCCTAATCAATTTCATTCGTGTTTTATCGTTTTTATGACCTCATTCACATGTAAATAATATGTTAATCACTTTCATCCGAGTCAAATACCATTAATCGACCATTAAATTCACCAATGAACATTAACGAGATGCGGTTCGGCTTCACGGCCAGAACTCAACCCAGAAATGACGCAGCGCGATGATCGGCGGCCTCTTCCAAGGGACGCAGCCTCGCTCTGCTTTCCGGTTGAATTCTGTCTCTGATCTCCCGTTTCTGCCTTGACCTAATTATTAGTTTACATATTTAATTAACTATTAGTCGTATTATCATCCATAATCTGTTCGTTTATTCATTTATTCTTTCTTTTCTAAAACCATCCGTTTTAAATGTATTTTCGACATAAATCAATAAATCCGATGTAATTATTGTAATTTTCCTTTATTGTATTATTATTGTATTTCTTTTATTGTATTGCTTGTATGCTTTCACATGCAATTAACCTAAATTTCTACCTCGACATTAATTGTATGTTAAATTACATGTTTCACCGACTTAGTTAATTCTCACATGCTAGGGTAAATCTGATGGATGTTGCATTGCATGCATATAATCGACAATATATAGAGTATAGACAATTTCCCTAATCATTAGTAGAGGCCGCTATCGAGGCGGGCGGGATTAGGTGTTCGATCAAAAGAGCTTCCTAATACGTACCCTCACCCCTTACTCCAGATCTCTGTGAACATCCGTGTTCATTGGCATCCACGAGAGTCATTCTAGACATAGAATGCTAAGGGTAACGAGTGCTTAGTGTTCATGTCATTACTTTGTGTCTTGACATGACACGAGGTATTCGAACGGTTTCCAATTTTCCACAATAAATTGGTGGCGACTCCACAAATGCAAAACAAACAAAGAGGAAAAGCTTGCTTCACTTTTCGCCCCCGTGGGCCCACGTCCACAGTTTGGCGACTCTGCTAGGGATTATACACTTACGTGTAGCGAAAAGGGTGAAACTTGAACAAGGTTAGGGAATAGTTTGTACAAGACAATTGTCGGTTTTCATAACTCGGTCTTCCTAGATCATTTCATTCGACTTTCCTAGGCCCAACCCAACCCAATCGACCAATCGTCCCGTATAAACGATCCTAATTCTTATTTGGGCCTAAGGATGGATAGCGATTGACGTCATCCATACCATGGTACTTACTCTTGTTTGTATCAAGGACTTTCACTACTTGAGAAAATGGACTAGGAATCGGCCTTACTCTTGTTTGGTACGAGCCTCTCCACAGACCTCGGGTTTGATTGTTCGGTATGGCAACCCACCCTTTAAAACCAAAACCCTTCTAAATGCACTCAGCATCCCGTTATAATGCTTGTATAATGTTTGTACCATATGTGATCACCATTTCTAAACAAAACCATGACGATTTTTGTAAAATCAAAATCCCTTTTAAAATGTAAAATTTTCGAAACATAGGCCTAATATTAGCGCAAAACCAGTCGAAACTCTGTCCAATTGTCGAGTCAAAATTCAGGCCTCAAAACCCATTTCAAAACCTCACTTCGAGTCCACTCCTACAACTACAAAAGTTGACTAGGACCAACATTTTCAAACTTTGTCATTTCCTCAAAACTCACTCGACACAAGTGGCACACTCCCACTTCACGAGTCCAAACACTTTTTTTTTCGAGTAAGTGTGCTAGAATGGTCGATCGTGTTTTGATTCGTCGTCGATCTCTTATCTAGTTTCCAAGATGCCTGAAACAAGCAACGTGAACCACAACCAACTCCAGAATGGTAATGATCAAATCCTAGTCGCACTAGCTCGTCTCCAAGTCACTCAAGACCAAGTGTATGATCGCCTTGACACAATCGAGGGCCGAATATATGCCGTGGAAACGAGGATGCCTCCTCGAGAAAGTGAAGTGTCTGATGAATTTGTGAATAACTTCGGGGACGAAAACCCTCCCATAGGTATGACTATAGCTGAGAAACGACTCCAATACTTGGAGGAACAATTGATGTATCTCAAAGGGGATGACATTTATAGGGAAAATAATCGCAAATATGAAGCCGTGAGTTCTAAGTTGCCAACCAACTTCAACATGACGGATATCCCTAAATTCAAGGGGCATGAAAACCCTTTGAACCACATACGTGCTTTCAAGGATTACATGTCTATCAAAGGGATTAAACCCGAGATGTTCTTAAGGATCTTTCCTTAATCTCTTGACACCATCCCAAAACAATGGTTATATTCTCTAGAGCACAAGAAAATTGCTACCTGGGACGATGCCACAATTGAGTTCGCCAAGCAATATGCGGATAATGCTGAAATCCAAGTCAACATGCGCACTTTAGAGGTTCTTACCCAAAATGACAAAGAAGGTTTCACCGACTTCCTAAGTAGGTGGAGGAAGACTAGTACTCAACTTGTTGAACGTCCAGATGAAGCTACCCTCGTGGAGAAATTCGTGGACAACCTAAAGCCCATCTATGCAAGTCATTTGAGGTACCAAAACATTACGACCTTCAAAGACTTAACCGTACTAGGAACAAGGATCGAAGATGACATCCGTAAAGGGCTCTTGTCCAAAACGGTAGGTCGTGGATATCAAGGCTCAACAAGTCATTCTTACGGCTCTACTAGCAAAACTGATGAAGTTAACCTTCTCGAGCCATTTAAGATGAATAACCCACAAAGGAAATTCACAAATATTAGGGACACATATTCCAATGCTCTAAAAAGGTTGATGAAACTGGGTAAACTTCAACCCATAGGCCCTACACCCGAACCAGAAAAGAAATCCAAGTTCTGTGATGAGAATTCGTACTGCGAATACCATAGAGGTAAGGGACATGATACAGAGAAATGCTACAAACTGAAAAATGTACTTCAAGACATGATTGAAGACGGTCGCCTACCAATACCGCCTGGAGGTAAGCCTAACAACACTCAGAATCCTCTTGGAATTCTAGTGATTACAAGTGAAGAATCTACCATGCAATAGAGTACGAAGGGAACTACTCTACCATTTCCCCAACCATCATCGATTTCATTGCATGGGCAAAAAGTGTGAATAGGCAAGTCATGGAACTAGAGAGTGTAGTGACAACTCTACGTGATCCCAACGCAACACCTAAAGAACGTGCACCACTAGTCTTCTCTCAAAACACTACGATGCAAGAAGTAGTAGCCATGGTTGATGAACTAGTCGACCAAATTATCCAATTGGAGGCCGAAATCATAAGAATGAGGGAACTTGCTACTGTCAATAGAATATGGGCCGATGATGATGAAGATGAGTATCTCACTGAACACTACTTAGTCAAAATCAGTGAGCAAATAGTCCAAAATTGTGAAGATCAATATGTAGACCACCTTACTCGTTCGGGACGCCCGTACCAAAACACTTCTCAAAATGGTCCCATAGAGAATGGTCCAGCCAATGTGGTCACACCAAATGATAATGAAGATGACTCTACCGTCCATTTGCTAAAGCAACTACAGAAGACAAAGGCTGATCTTTCAGTCTGGAAACTAGTGGCAAGCTCATTCCCACATCGCCAAGCTTTACTGCAAGCCTTGGCCAAACTAAATGTGGCACATAACTCCACACCCGATGACGTAGTCAACTTGGTCTCCCAAGAATCACCAAAGCTAAGTAATCCTATTACTTTCTCGGATGAAGGTTTGCCACCCTTTGGTGCTAGTCATAACTTGGCTCTTTATATCACTGTCATTTGCTTAAATAAGAATGTGTCAATGACTTTGGTAGATGATGGCTCCGCAGTCAATGTCATACCCTTGAAAACGACATATAAATTGGGCATGAAAAAGTCGGATTGGACCCCTACCAATCAAGGTGTTCGCGCATATGATGTTACACGACGAAAGGTAGTAGGACTTGTTAACCTAACCGTAGCCACAGGGCCGATTGAGCGAAAGGTTAACTTCCAAATAGTGGACATTGAATCATCCTTTAACATACTTCTGGGAAGACCTTGGATTCACGCTTCCAAAGCGGTAACATCCACCCTCCACCAGAAAATCAAAATCCCACTAAATGGTAAGGTGGTGACGATCACTTCGTCACCCACCAAGGCAATAATCGAAAGAAGTCAAGTAATCAAGTCCTTGCGGATCCAATACATGAACTTGGGGGCTTCCATAACATAAATGTCATAGAAAGTGAGTTGGTACCCTTATACTTCAATCCCTACTCTAATTTAGTGGTCAACCACATACTCAAATCCCAGGGATACTTCCCAGGAATGCCTTTGAATCCAATTCGAAGAAATACCTTTGCACCCTACAAAGAAGGCAACTCACAAAGAATACCACTTGGACTAGGATACAAACCCACTAAAGAGGAAGTTCTCGAGATGCTCGCTCAAGTTCAAAACCATAAGAATGTGGGAATCCAAATGCGACCCTACCTCCCTACCCTAAATGGATACTTCGTTAGGGAAGGAAGTCAAGATATCTTTCACGGATTTCCCGAACCTTGGCACTATCTCGAAAGGAAACTAGCCGGAATCGAGATCTTTCATGATTGCTACTTCATTCCTCCAGAAACGGTTCCTACCGTCAAGACTCGTCAAGCACCTTGCTTAGACGAACAAGCTGTTAGTCTACTATTTAGAGAAGATCGATTTGTTAGAGCCGCGTAGGATGAGATCATTACCATGATACTTCAAGACGATCACTTCAACCCTACCGCGTTAATCACAGAAACCAACACCAATCAGCAGAAAGGATGGAGAAAGTCGATCAAGTGAACAAACAATCAAGGAAGACTCTTCAAACTCACCACTGGAGAAGGAGAGATGTTCAATAGAGAACCCGAAGACGATGAATTCGAGTCAGAGTCAGAGTTGGAGTCTAGAGAAGTTCCTAGAGAGTCTCCTCCTGTCGTCATTCCCACTCCCCTTGTTTCTCCTAGCTTAGGATCAGATAGTAATAGTAGTTCGGGACATGTCCCAACGGCTGTCCCTTTACCGCCACTGACTACAGATCAGATGGCTTCTTTGTTTCAACTTTTCTCAAACTTTAATATGAATAAATCAGGTTCTGCTTACTCTTCGTGTTATTTTGAATGCAATTCTGTTTACAATGATACTGAGGATGACCCAGACCCAGACTCGATCAAGATACCTCCCTACATAGCCAAAGAAATACTACAATAAGGGGAAGGGGGACCAGTAATAGAAAACACTGAACCCATCAACGTAGGAACCGAACTATAACCCCAAGAACTTAGGATAGGGACGACCTAGAGCTCTACCGAAAGGGCCAGTTTCATAGACCTCCTACACGAGTTCAAAGACGTTTTTGCTTGGTCCTACAAAGACATGCCAGGGATCGACAGGGACATCGTAGAGCATAGAATCCCAATCAAACCGGGGTTCAAACCCGTGAAACAGAAGCTTCGTCGAATGAGGACAGAATGGGCTCTCAAGATCAAAGAAGAAGTCGATAAACAGTTCAAAGCCGGGTTCATCAAAGTTTCCGAGTACTCAGACTGGGTAGCTAACATAGTACCCGTACCCAAAAAGGATGGGAGAATCCGTGTTTGTGTTGATTTTAGATATTTAAACAAAGCGAGTCCTGAGGATGACTTTCCTCTACCACATATCGACATATTGGTGGACAATACAGCAGATCACGCGTTACTATCCTTCATGGATGGATACGCAGGATATAACCAGATCAAGATGGCCATAGAAGATATGCATAAGACCGCCTGCGTCGCTCAATGGGGAACCTATTGCTACACAGTTATGCCATTTGGGCTAATCAATGCCGGAGCTACATACCAACGCACCGCAACTACGCTCTTATATAACATGATACATAAAGAAGTTGAGGTATACGTAAATGACATGATTGTCAAGTCCAAGGTTAGAGAGGGGCACATTGCGAACCTTCGCAAATTCTTCTCAAGGCTACGGAAGTACAACATGAGGCTCAATCCTCAGAAATGCGCATTCGGAGTAACATCTGGTAAACTCCTGGGATACGTTGTTAGCCAACGAGGAATAGAAATAGACCCTTCTAAGATCAAAGCCCTAATCGAAATGCCGCAACCTCAAACGGAGAAAGAGGTTAGAGAATTCCTAGGCAAGGTGCAATACATAAGTCGATTCATATCGAAACTCACCATGATCTGCAAACCTATCTTCAAGAAGTTAAAGAAAACAGATCACACCATGTGGGATGATGACTATCAGAAGGCTTTCGACCGAATCAAGGAAATACTAGCCAAACCACTAGTGCTCATGCCACCTCAACGAGATAAACCTCTTGGTTTATATCTCACGGTAACTGAAACGGCCATGGGCGCCATGCTAGCTCAAACCGTATGAAAAGAAGAAAGAGGTATCTACTACCTTAGTAAGAAGTTCTTGGAGTACGAGTGCAAATACACACCACTCGAGAAGACATGCCTCGCTCTTGTGTGGGCAACGAAGAAGCTACGCCATTACATGCTAAGCTACTCCGTCAAAATATACTCCAAAATGAATCCTGTCAAATACCTCTTCGAGAAACCCGTTCTCAATGGACGCTTAGCAAGATGGACTTTGAAGAGTCTATTGATCCAAAATACTCAAGAGGGGGGGGGGGGGTGAATTGATGATTTAAAACTTTTTGAAAGCTTTTTCGATTATGCTAATGTAATTGATTATTTAAAGTTTATTGATTAAACTTTAACTAATCAACTAATGAAGATGAACGAAATAAACGAAAGAAGAAAAGACACGCATATTTTTGAAGTGGTTCAGTTTCACAAGTCGAAACCTACGTCCACTATTCTCGATTAATAAATTTAGTACCTTTCTACGGATTACAAATTTACTAACCCAACTCGTACAACTAACTCTAGCTGTAACTCAATGAGTACCGTTAAATACTCGAGTGACTAACTTACGCTAATAAGAAAGCACTAATGATTCTAACAAAGGTACACGTTAATGAACAAGTTAAGAAATCAACTAAGCACTATTATCTTATAACGATAAACGAAGAACAAGTATGCGAGTTTTATGACACACGACCTTTCAAAATTGCAAATCGGTTTTTCTGCTTAAAACACACGGTTTGCTTTTTAAATATGAAAACAATTTTTATGCTTAAGGTCTCTCTCTTAGATGTTGTAAATAGCAAAGTATTTATAGGTAAGGAAGAAGTAGGCTACACGGTTTCTATTCGAACCCAAATAGCCGAAATAAGAAAATATAATTACAAATTATATCTTCTTATTATCTCTTTCCTAAAAGCCTTAAAAGATAATAAAGAATATTCTAAAAGATAGAATATAATCTTTCTAAATATTATCTTTACTATAAATTCTAAGATTATGATAAGATTTCCTAAAACAAGAATATCTTTTACCATAAATAAATATATTAAGTAAGATATATAAGATATGTAAAGATCTTATTATAGAATAAAATCTTTACCTAATATCTCTTAGGTAACACGGCATATCACGGCTCATATGCTCGTGAATCATGCAAACCCTAATCTTAATATATAATTAGAATTTAGGTTTTAAAGAGAGGCTATATGGAAACCCTAATTAGTAGTAGTCCAACTCATAAGTTGATCCATCATAACCACCAATTAACGCTTACCATAAAACCGGACTCCTCACTAAACCGGGCTTTATAAAATAAATACTTTCATTAAAACATTTAAGATAAACTTTAAACAATAATAAAACGATTTTCGAAAAGTTTATTAGTCGTGTATAAAAACTCAGCATTTCAATGTTATAGTAGAAGAGCTATAACATTGAGCTCTTTAACTAATAAGGTTATAGCTGCAAAGCTATAACTTTACTAATCAAGAACCTCATTCTTGATTACCATTATAAGATAATCACCTATACTATTCTAATCTTCAAGGAGATCTTCGAGTATAGGTTACGTCATCATCCAAGCTTGATAAACCTTTAGACGAACCTCGTCTTCACATGATACTTGAATGAATCTTGAATTTGTTTGATCTTGAACGAAGGCTTGAACTTCTCATGCAATTGTCACAATCCTCTTTGTTGCTTGTAATAAGTTAGTTCTAAGATACTTAACAAAAGATTACACGCAACAAGTATATAAAATGTAAAACACCTTGACATCATCAAAACATAAACATATAAGCTATATGGTCCAACAAATTCCCCCTTTTTGATGATGGCAAGTCTCCTAAAATTGTGACTAATTAAAAAGTTCCCCCTCAATATAATACCGTTATCTTGATAATAAAGATTAACGCAAGATCAAGACAAATTTATCAAAACCGAAACTTTAAGGACTTTAAGAGACAATTGTTCTTGACAAGGAGCAAGCTTAGGTAGATGCTTACCATAAACGTTCTTTCCCCCTCTTGACATCATCGAAAAGTTAAGAACAAATTAAAAATGACTAGAATAATATAAGACGAGACAAGAGATAAAAACGTCATAAGAAATAATAATAACACGCAAAACTAGAAGCATCCAAAAGATAATAAGCATACAAACTAAGAATTAAACATGTTTAAAGCCAAAGTGGGCCGAATGAACACATGGTTAATAGAACACTTGGGCCATAACCACAAGTGCATTGCCAAAATGGGCCGAATAAGAGTTTGTTTAACATACCATTAAGAAAAATAAAAGAAAAGCTAATTAAGGTAAGGGCTAAAGAGGGTAGGACGAGAGGAAATCAGATGTTGCGGGTCTTATACGGGTTCACGTAGTCGGGTCTAGTACGGTGCTCCAAAGCATCCAGACGGTCAAACGAGCTCCGAACCAACTGTGAAAGTGTACCAATGCTCTTTTCAAAACTAAGCACCTTCAAAGAAAGAGCCTTTGTAGCTTCCAACGTGAGAGCTTGATCACCCGCCATCGCTTTCCCGTGCATCACCAAAGCACCACCCTGACTCGTAAGGAAAGTGAGACGATCACCGTGTGGGAACACTTCCCCACGAATAGTCTTCAACTCCCTCTCAAAACCCGCTAACCTTTTGTCTACGTCCTCCATCCACGAGTACACCCGACTAGCATCCAAACCCGAGTCTAAAGACCGAGATGGTCCAACCCGTGACAATGCCGTAGCCAAACTAGTCGAATGCTCCTCGAATTTCTCCATTAAACCACTCATAAATCCCTCTAACATCGACTCCATAGCTCCTAAACCCGAATCAACCGGGGCTTTCTCAACATCCTTTGCAAGGTGCAACTCGGGTCCATCCACAACGAGACCCATTAGCTTGATCAACTTGTCACACATACAATCCCGAGCACTAACACCGTAACTGTCAGGCCCTACCACTCTCTTAATTTCCAACAAATGAGATATCCACATACCATACGGCAAATCGATAGTAGTGCTCAACTTATCCTTAGTGACCGTAAGACTAGTCTGAATGATACGATGCAAAACGACACTACCCAAATTCACCTTCTGACCTTCCAACCAAGAATAAACCATTATTGCTTCATAACTTGACACCTTATCACGGCCTCCTCTCCTCGGCACCACTGTGTTCCACAAAAAATTTAAGAGGAACTTGATCTTAGCCGAGAGAGGTCAAACCACGATATTGACACCCTCCGTCATCTCCTCAAAATACTTCTTCACTAACAACTCCTTCTCACTCACAACATTAAACCACTCAAGACTCGGATTTAATTCGATTCCTTCATCGGGAACCGAAAAAGCAGAGCAAAAATCCGAAACAGAGACAGTAACATCGACTCCATTAACAACCGCATGCAAGACACCTTTCTTGATTGACACACTAGCAAAGAATTGTACCACCTCAACCGGGTATATAGGACCCGAAAACTGACTAATGTGACTCCACCCTTGAAAATCAAGAAAATTAACAAAGAAAGCAAGAGCGGGTACACTAACCAACCAAGATTTCGGATAGTACCGACCACCATGAATGGAATACCTCAAAACTCGATTAAATAAGATGCTTTCATCATGAGTAAGCCGAACACGATTCAACCCTTCCTTTGTCGCGGCTTTCGAAGCATCCCTAAGAAGAGTACGAGCAACACCACTCCGAACTATCACCTCGGGTTCCTCCACAATAGCTTCACTATCATCAACAACAACTTTATTTCTACCCTTGAAAAGACGGCGTCTTTTGCCTTCGGATACCGATTCATCCCGACTACGAAACAGGGGCGAGTTTGAGTTTGGTTGTGGTGAAGGATGATTCATGGAATGAGGATCATGTGGTGGTAAAGGTGATGTTTGGTTAGGAAAGGGACGGTTTTGGTGGTGACGGGTTGAGGATCGGGTGTTTTTTGCATGAGATGGATGCATGATGATGGTGATTTGTTGAAAAAGGGGATGATGGTGATGGTTTGAGTAAAGGAGAGGAGGTGTAATGATGGTAAAAATTTGGAAGAAGAAAAAGTAAGCAAGTGGGGGATGGGTAGACGGGTAACACGCAAGGGTAGATATAGGTGTAGGTTTAGGGTTAACAAGTGGAGGTGAAATATGGTAAGTGTCTTTAATAAGGAATAGGAAAGTGATAAGTATGGAAATTTATGGTGATAAGACATGAATTAGGAAGTTGGTTTGATATAGGAAAGATGAGCCGTGTACTTGTGAGCTTATTTGAGAGATTTTTATGATTTGGAAAGATATGGTGTGTTTTGTTTATTGTGATAAGAATAAGTTTGTATATCAATTAAATTCTAAATAGCAAATAGAATCTTATGATAAAAATATTTCTATAAACAAAATTATTCATGCAACGCAATATACGGACACAGTCATACAATCTTAACTTAACTAGTCAGCCATAAAAAGATTGAACAAATATAGAAGCTTAGGTACCACTGATTAAACCAATTTCCAACCGTAAAGTCTCAAATCGTTCTCTAGCTAATGATTTTGTCAAAATGTCTGCCCATTGTTTTTCAGTACTACAAAATTCAAGTTTTATATTCCCTTCTCAACATGGTCTCTAATAAAATGGTGTCTTATTTCAATATGTTTGGTACGTGAATGTTGTGCGGGATTTTTAGAAATAATTATCGCACTAGTATTATCACACAAAATAGGAATACATCCTACGTCAACACCATAATCACGTAATTGTTGCTTAAGCCATAAAAGTTGAGTACATACCAGTCCTGCAGCAATATATTCGGCTTCAGCAGTTGAGAGAGCAACCGAATTTTGTTTCTTCGAACCCCACGTGATGATACACGGTCCGACAAACGTGGCGACACCTGACATGCTTTTTCTGTCTAGAGAACATCCTGCGTAGTCGGCATCTGAATAACCGACTAGATCAAATTTGCACTCCATTGGATACCATAGGTATAAGTTGGCCGGTCCAATTAAATAACGTAAAATTCTTTTTACGGCCGTCATATGCGATTCTTTGGGAGACGATTGATATCTCGCACAAACGCATACGCTAAACATAATATCGGGTCTGCTTGCGGTCAAATATAACAGTGACCCAATCATCCCACGGTAGGTAGTTTCATCAACTGATTTACCGTTTTCATCCAATGTCAATTTCTTGTTCTCGACCATTGGAGTAGGCATAGCATGTGAGTTTTCCATTCCGAATTTTCGAATCAACTCCTTGATGTATTTCTGTTGATGGATTTTAATGCCTTCATCAGTTTGTTGTATTTGCAACCCTAAGAAGAATTTTAACTCTCCCATCATACTCATCTCGAATTCGGAGGTCATCAATTCAGAAAAATATTTGCATAGGCTTCGATTGGTCGATCCAAAGATAATATCATCGACGTATATTTGAACAACCAAAAGGTCAGAACCCTCAGTTTTTAGAAATAGGGTTTTGTCGACGGATCCTCTACTGAATCCACTGTCAAGTAGAAACTTAGATAATCGATCGTACCAAGCCCTAGGTGCTTGCTTTAATCCGTATAGGGCTTTATCCAATTTGAACACGTGATCCTCAAATTTGATATTCTTAAAACCAGGGGGCTGTTCAACGAAGACTTCCTCTTGAAAATAGCCGTTCAAGAATGCCGTCTTGACATCCATTTGGAAGAGCTTCATTCCTTTGTGTGCGGCGAATGCTATCAGAAGTCTAATAGCTTCAAGGCGAGCAACAGGTGTGAACGTTTCATCATAATCTATTCCTTCTTGTTGATTATATCCTTGGACCACCAATCTTGCTTTGTTTCTTACAATGACTCCGGCATCATCTAGTTTGTTTCTAAAGACCCATCTAGTTCCAATAAATGAACGATCTCTTGGTCTAGGAACTAAATGCCAAACCTTGTTTCTTTCGAACTGTTGGAGCTCTTCTTGCATAGCTATAATCCAATCTGATTCAGCGAGAGCTTCATTGATGTTCTTTGGTTCGATCATGGATAAGAAAGAGTAGAAAGAGCATAAATTATTCAAGGAACGTCTTGTTTGAACACCCTTCTTAATATTTCCAAGAATATTGTCCATGGGATTTGAGTTCTTGTATTTCCACTTCGTCGAAGTGCTTGGTTCTTCCTCGTTATTCGAGCTTGACCCAACTTCATTTGGTTCGGAATTAGAGAGAGTTCCCCCTGAATCCAATTCGGGTGTCGTATTTGAGCCAATTATAACCTCGGACTCTACACCTTGATTTGGATTCAATGTTACAGTAACATCATCTATAACATTGGTTTGGGAGTTCTTATCTTGAGTCAATGTTATAGTATCATCAACTATAACTTTGCCTTTCTCCTTTTTATCTTTTGGGGAACGATCAAGTTCATCGTTTATTCCCTCAATCTCATTATCCTCTAATTCCAAATCCGGGGGATCGTCTCTTGAAAGACGAAAGTCGGGTTCATCCAAGTCTTCTTCCTCATCCTGTAAAGGCTTATCGAACACGTTATCTTCATCAAAGATAACGTGGACACTTTCTTCAATACAAAGAGTTCTCTTATTGAAAACTTTGTAAGCCTTGCTATGATCTGAGTATCCTATAAAAATCGCCTCGTCACTCCTAGGGTCGAATTTACTTAAACGGTTCTTACCGTTATTATGTACAAAACATTTACTCCCAAAACAGCGAAGATGGGAGATATTAGGTTTTCGACCTCTAAGAAGTTCGTAGGGGGTTTTCTTGAGGATAGGTCGGATCATAGCACGATTATGGATGTAGCAAGAAGTACTTATGGCTTCGGCCCAAAAGTTACGAGGTAAACCACTACACAAAATCATTGTACGTGCCATATCTTCTAAGGTTCTATTCATACGTTCAACAACACCGTTTTGTTGCGGAGTTCTTGGTGCAGAAAAGTTATGCCCTACACCATTAACTCTACAATATTCTATAAAAGTTTGGTTGTCAAATTCGGTGCCATGATCCGTATGAATAGACACAAGATTAGTCTTATATTTGTTTTGAACACGTTTCATAAGACAATCAAATTCATCAAAAGTCTCGTCTTTTGAATGAAGAAAGATAGGCCATACATACCTTGAGTAGTCATCTACAAGAACGAAGACGTACCTGGATCCTCCTCTACTCCTTACCTTCATTGGTCCACATAAATCCATGTGCACTAATTCCAAGGCTTGATTTGTGCTTACTACTCTTTTCGGTTTAAACGATGATCTTACTTGTTTGCACCTTGCACACGTATCACACATCTTTTCTTGGTCGAACTTGATTTTAGGTAACCCTTCCACCAAGTCCCACTTCTTGAGCTTGTTCAAGGTTAGTGAACTGATGTGACCAAACCGTTTCTGCCATAAACAAGGATCATCAAGTGTAACTTTCATACACGAAAAGGAGTTAGTAGGCACAGCATTTAAATCTACCATATAAACATTCCTTTTTCGGTGGCCTTCAAGAATAACATTGCTAGTTCCTTCAATAATAATGCGACAACTATCAGTATGAAAAACTACTTTGTTACCTTTGTCGCATAGTTGAGATATGCTTAGCAAATTATGTTTTAGACCATCCACTAGGTAGACGTCACTGATTGCGTGAGACTTAGAAATTCCGATTTTGCCAACCCCAATAACTTTTCCCTTTTTGTTATCTCCGAACGTTACTTTTCCTCCGTTGAAGGGCTTGAGTGAAAGAAACAGATTCTTATCTCCGGTCATGTGTCTTGAGCATCCACTGTCAAGATACCATTGATTGTTTTCTTTCACTTCTTCCTGCATAAAGGATTAGATACAGTTTTTAGGTACCCAAGCTAAGTTGGGTCCCTTATGATTAGTTACTCTAAACACTAAATCCTTTCGAACCCAAACACGTCTAATGACCGTTTTTCTAACTTAAGGTTTGTTTGGCTTGGGAGGAGTTCTAGGGTTAGGGTTTTCTCTAGGTCTAGTAATTTCTCTAGGTCTCCCTTGACTATTTTCCTTGTGAATAGGTTTACTGGGTTGAGATCTACAAGGGCTTTGTGAAGTGCTAGGTTTCTTAGAGTAGTCAAAGGCCATGTCATAGAACCAACGAAATTTATTGTTCCTTTCTTCGTTAGGTTCGTTAGTGGGGATTTCCTTATCCTCGACAACTGTGTCAACAGTTTTGGCATGTTCGGCATTTTTTCGTAAATCATGAGCCTTTTTGACACAATTGATTTGGATATGACCCGTATGACCACAGTAATTGCAAATCAAATATTCAGGAAGATCAGCATACTTCCTTTTTCTAAAATCAAAATCCGAAGGTGTTGATTTGCATTTAGAGTGATCTCTACGGCTATAGCACTCATGTCTTAACCCCATCCTCATATTATTGTCAGATTGTTCGGTTAGGAAGTTTAGGACTTTTGTGCTACCTTCCCACTTGTCATGGATCTTTCTAGCGTGTAGAAGTAGGTCTTTTAGGGTTTTAATTTCCTCTTGACATTTCATGTGATCTACATCATTGTCCTTTTTAAAGTTGTCACGAAAGTCATGGAATCGTTTATTAAGAATGCACACAACATCGGTGTGGTGTTTCTTAACATTGATCATATCGGTCTTAGATTCTTTCAATTGCTTTGAAAGAGAATCTATCTCTTTCTTTTGATCCAAGATCACTTCTTCATTAGATGTGACCTTAGTTTCCAAGAGTTCTTTGACTTTTCTAAGTTCTAAAGTTATAGCTTCATTAGCTATAACTTTGGCTTGAAGGTGCTTGATGTTAAGCTTTAGGTCAGAAGTTATAGCTTCATTAGCTATAACTTTGGACTCTATTGCCTTCTTTTCAGCCAAGGTAGAATCTAATGTTGTAGCTTTCTCAGCTATAACTTTAGATTTCAACTTCTTAGCTTTAGTCTTGAGAGTATGATTCTCTTCCGCGATTTCGAGAATCTGTTCCTTTAGATCTTTCAATTCCAAATCCTGTTCGTGACACTTATCAAGAGATTGTTCAAAGAATTCAATTAAGGCACTTTTAGACAATTTTATAACACGTTTCTTAAGCTCAAGATAACTTACCTCTTCATCGTCGTCTTCATCTGATTCTCCAAGAAAGCAATAGTTTGAATGAGAATTTGTGCTTTCATCGTCACTGTCGGAGATTAGGTCAAGACTTACACTGCTGAGACAAAGGTTTGCAACTTCGTCGTCTTCAGATTCCTCGTCATCTTCTGAGTCAAGGTCTCCCCAGCACGAAGCCATCATAACTTGCTTGAATTCTCTCTTTGTCTTCTCACGTTTCGTCTTGTCCTTTATCTTTTCCCATGTTGGACAATCCTTGATCATATGTCCGGATTCTCCGCACTTGAAGCAACCTCTATTTGCGAAGGACGACTTCGAGTCATTAACCTTTTTGTTGAATGACTTGTTGTTACTGTTGTTATGGGATGATTTTGTTTGTTTATTTCGTAAAATCTTATTTTTAAAACGCCGTGCAAACAAGACAGTTTCATCCTCTAGATCAGAGTCCACTTCTTCGCTCTTTAAGGCCATACTCTTATTGCGACTTGGTTCAGCGTCGTATTTGTTAAGAGTAATTTCATGGGCCATGAGAGCACCAATGAGTTCTTGATAGGAAAGGGTTTCAAGATCTCGTGATTCCTCCATTGCAGTGACCTTAGCACGCCACTTCTTAGTCAGGCTCCTAAGAACCTTTCTAGCATTGTCCTCAGTACAAAATTTCCTACCTAGGTTTTTTAGTTCATTTATGATGCTTGAAAACCTTGCGGACATACTATCTAGAGACTCATTAGGCTCCATGATGAATAGCTCATATTTTTGCATAAGTAAATCAATTCGGTGCTTCCTAACAATGGAAGTACCTTCATAAGCTAATTCAAGCCCATCCCATATCTCCTTGGCCGTGGAACATGAAGAGAACCGATCAAACTCGGTAGAAGTCATTCCGTTTTGCAGAAGACTTATTGCTTTGGAGTTCTTTTCGGCCTTCTTGTAGTCGGGCTCGACATAGTCCTCTTCTTTCTTTTCATAGGTAGTGCCTTCCTCGGATGCAACAAGAATTTTGTGCGGTCCGTTTTGAATAATCCTCCAGCACTCCCAATCGTGTCCTTTCACATAGTGAGTCATCATGTTTTTCCACAATCCGTAATTCTTCCCATCAAAGACAGGACACTTGAGATATTTGGAATCCATTTATCACGTGATAGGCAAATGAATATAAAACGATAAGATAAATGAAAAACAAGATAGATCAACCTCTTTGCGGTTAGGCAATCAAGAGCACGAGGCTCTGATACCAATTGAAGAGTCTATTGATCCAAAATACTCAAGAGGGGGGGTGAATTGAGGATTTAAAACTTTTTGAAAGCTTTTTCGATTATGCTAATGTAATTGATTATTTAAAGTTTATTGATTAAACTTTAACTAATCAACTAATGAAGATGAACGAAATAAACGAAAGAAGAAAAGACACACAGATTTTTGAAGTGGTTCAGTTTCACAAGTCGAAACCTACGTCCACTATTCTCGATTAATAAATTTAGTATCTTTCTACGGATTACAAATTTACTAACCCAACTCGTACAACTAACTCTAGTCAGAACTCAATGAGTACCGTTAAATACTTGAGTGACTAACTTACGCTAATAAGAAAGCACTAATGATTCTAACAAAGGTTCACGTTAATGAACAAGTTAAGAAATCAACTAAGCACTATTATCTTATAACGATAAACGAAGAACAAGTATGCGAGTTTTATGACACACGACCTTTCAAAATTGCAAATCGGTTTTTCTGCTTAAAACACACGGTTTGCTTTTTAAATATGAAAACAATTTTTATGCTTAAGGTCTCTCTCTTAGATGTCGTAAATAGCAAAGTATTTATAGGTAAGGAAGAAGTAGGCTACACGGTTTCTATTCGAACCCAAATAGCCGAAATAAGAAAATATAATTACAAATTATATCTTCTTATTATCTCTTTCCTAAAAGCCTTAAAAGATAATAAAGAATATTCTAAAAGATAGAATATAATCTTTCTAAATATTATCTTTACTATAAATTCTAAGATTATGATAAGATTTCCTAAAACAAGAATATCTTTTACCATAAATAAATATATTAAGTAAGATATATAAGATATGTAAAGATCTTATTATAGAATAAAATCTTTACCTAATATCTCTTAGGTAACACGGCATATCACGGCTCATATGCTCGTGAATCATGCAAACCCTAATCTTAATATATAATTAGAATTTAGGTTTTAAAGAGAGGCTATATGGAAACCCTAATTAGTAGTAGTCCAACTCATAAGTTGATCCATCATAACCACCAATTAACGCTTACCATAAAACCGGACTCCTCACTAAACCGGGCTTTATAAAATAAATACTTTCATTAAAACATTTAAGATAAACTTTAAACAATAATAAAATGATTTTCGAAAAGTTTATTAGTCGTGTATAAAAACTCAGCATTTCAATGTTATAGTAGAAGAGCTATAACATTAAGCTCTTTAACTAATAAGGTTATAGCTGCAAAGCTATAACTTTACTAATCAAGAACCTCATTCTTGATTACCATTATAAGATAATCACCTATACTATTCTAATCTTCAAGGAGATCTTCGAGTATAGGTTACGTCATCATCCAAGCTTGATAAACCTTTAGACGAACCTCGTCTTCACATGATACTTGAATGAATCTTGAATTTGTTTGATCTTGAACGAAGGCTTGAACTTCTCATGCAATTGTCACAATCCTCTTTGTTGCTCGTAATAGGTTAGTTCTAAGATACTTAACAAACGATTACACGCAACAAGTATATAAAATGTAAAACACCTTGACATCATCAAAACATAAACATATAAGCTATATGGTCCAACAGACTTTGATGCTCTCAGAGTTCGATCTCAAGTATGTACCTCTGAAAGTTATAAAGGGGCGCGCCGTTGCCGAATTCTTCGCAGAAAATCCCATTAATGATGCACAAATGATAGACACCTGGTCGGTTTCGGATGAGGATATACTCCAAACCGATGTAAACTCCTGGGACCTTTATTTTGATGGAGCATCGAACTTAAGAGGATTTGGAATAGGAGTGTTGCTCATTTTTCCTGAAGGCGAGCATACACCAATATCCGTCAAACTCGACTTCGAGGTGACAAATAACGCTGCAGAATACGAGGCTTGTCTCATCGGATTTCAAGCAGCAGTAGGTTTAGGCATCAAGAATCTTCTAGTGCATGGGGATTCATCTTTGATCATCAACCAAATTACGGGATCTTGGAAAATCCGAAGCGAAAGCTTAGCACTTTATCAAGCCAGAATAGACCAAATTGCCCAATTCTTCGATCAAGTAACTTACCTACACCTACCTCGAGAGGAGAATCAATTTGCAGATGCTCTTGTAAAACTTGCATCTTTGATTAATATATCGGATAGCATGGTAGAAATGCCTTTATGCATTGAACGACGGTCAGAGCCAGCTTATGTGCACCAAATCACCGATGAAGAGGAAATCACAGAGGAACCTTGGTTCCAAGCGATCCTAAACTTCAAACTCAACGGCACCTATCCACCGGATATGGATAAAAGGGGACAACGCGCTATACGCTTACTAGCTTCTCAATACGTCCTCATGCAAGGAGAGTTATACAAAAGAACACCTCTTGGTGTAATCTTATGCTGTCTTGATCATTCACAGGCACGGAAAGTGATGGAAGAAGTCCATGATGGAGAATGTGGCCCTCACATGAGTGGACCCATGATGGCAAAGAAAATCACACGTTTGGGGTATTATTGGACCACAATGGAATCCGATTGCATCAAATATGTAAGACATTGCCACAATTGCCAAATCTTCGGGAATGTGCAACATGTCCCTCCTTCATTACTTTACACCATGACATCTCCCTGGCCATTTTCTGCGTGGGGAATCGACATCTTCGGCAATATCACCCCAACCGGAACAGGAGGTCACTGTTTCATCTTAGTAGCAATCGATTATTTCACCAAGTGGATAGAAGCGGCTTCCTACACCAGTCTTACAGCCAAGAACGTGGCAAAGTTTATACAAACCAACATCATCTGTCGATACGGTTTCCCACATGAGATCATCAGTGACAATGGATCATATTTCCAGGCTGAGACTGAGCAATTGCTAGCCAAGTACAAGATCAAGCATCACCACTCCTCGCCATATAGACCACAAACTAATGGCGCGGTAGAGGCGGCAAACAAAAACGTTGTCACAATTCTCAAGAAAATGATTGACAACTATCGAGATTGGCCAAGCAAGATACCTTGTGCTTTATGGGGATACCGTACATCTGTTAGGACGCCCACTGGGGCCACCCCTTTCTATTTGACCTACGGCATGGAAGTTGTACAACCAGTCGAGCTAGAAATACCATCCTTGCGTATTTTACTCGAAAGTCAAATCCCAGAAGCCGATTGGAAGAGGGATAGATATGAAGAACTCATCCTCCTGGATGAACGAAGGTTGCGTGCATTACATAATGTGCAAACATATCAGGCACGTATCAAACAAGCCTTCAACAAAAGGGTTAAGCCAAGGAACATGAAAGAAGGAGACTTGGTCCTCAAATCAATTAGAGCTCTTTTACCTGTCGATCCACGAGGAAAATTCAAACCCAATTGGGCCGGGCCATTTCTAGTCAAGTCTATACTTCCAGGGGGTGCGGTTAGGATCACAGACTTAAATGGGAATGAATTTGCCAACCCGACAAACCTCGACCAACTGAAACGTTACTATGCCTAGAATAGGAGCAAAAACGCGCCTCGCGTAACCTCACGTGTTGCTCTTGTGGCACGAAATAAACGGCCCCTGGCCAAGCTGAGATAAGCTAATGTCATCTTGCTCTTGCATTTTGATAATTTGTCATCCTCATATCATCAAATAAACGGAAATGCATTTTAGGAGTAAGTGAAAGCTCATGCTTATTTTCTAATTCATTACAAGCTCTTGCTTAGAACAATTATTCTTTTACATTTACTTGAACTACGGGCAAGGGTTTGATTTCATTTTTTAAATGAATACATAGGCAATCCTTCACAGGATACAACCCAATATTTTAAATGTAAATAGAAGTACATTTGCAAATGCATTTGGAATTCTACAAGAATAATGATAGAAAATCGTAACGGTTTCATAACCAATCAACCTCTTTTATTCCATGCCTTTTAAATAATAATATGCCACATAATATAAAAAATAAAAATAGGCTAGGATTCTAAAAACCCCACCTTCTTATTACAATAATAATAATAATAATAAATAATAATAAAGACTTAGGCTATTCTTTCCTTTTCCCTTTGCCTTGGTCATTTTTATCATATTTCTTGTCCCGACCTCGAGCCGGACGTTCTTGCGCCACTTCAGACCTAATCACCAATGGTCTCTCTCGTGGTCTAGCCTTGCCATTCTTGTCAACCACCATCTCGACGGCAGGAGAAGTCTTCGGTTTCTTCGAAGGATGAACAACTCGAAATCCGGCTTCTTCCTCTCCCTCAGTCAGATGCTTCTCTTTCTCCTTTTCTACATCACGAACCTTGTAGTCAACAGGCTCGCGTTTCCTCAATCTCTCGCGCTCCTCCGGAGTATTAGCTTTCCTCCACCGCAGATAGGAATCCGACACCCATAGAGCACTAACAGAAGAGTTCAAGAACCACATATTTCTTTGAGCCCATTTGACGGCCCATTCTCTTCGACTCTCAGTAGTATGCGCCACGGCGATCATGGGACAAAGTCAAGCTTTGGAATCATCTGCTTCAATCCAACCTGCCTCATCAACCTCTCCGGGAAGATGCATATCATAAACTCCAAGCCATGAATGCGCACAGACCAGGTAGGATCCAAGGATGATACTCCAGTGACAAATTTAAGATGCCACCATGGTACGATCCACCTAATCAAGGGGCCATCGTCAATCTTCAATTTGTTTTCCCAATAGTTGCAGACTCGAGTGAAGTCCACCGTAGAGCCTAGTCCTTATCACAATTGAGCGAGCATGATAAGCAGGAACATTAACTGGGGGCTCGATCAATCGAAGACGCTCCATAAGCCAGACCTACCTAAAAGCAGGTATTAGAAAAAAAAAAAAAAAAGAAGAAGAAGAAGAAAAAAAAAAAAGAGAAAAAAAAAAGAAGAGAAAAAAAAAGGTTCTTTTACCTGCAAAATAATGGGACTTCCCGGATAAGAAAGGTCATGGTTGGCTTTCCTGTTATCTAACCCCAACAGGATCTCTCCTAGACACAGGCAAGTTGGGCTCTTGCGCAGCTCCATTTGCTCAATCAGGCTCAGATAACGACGATCACCTCTCAAATCCTCATCAACATGCCCCTGAAGGACATATACATGTAGTAGGCAAAACCTGAATGCCCTTCGCCTGGCAACATAAGAGATAGTGGGATCTGCCCTATTGATGAATCGATCAATGAAGTCCAACATTCGCACTCCCTTTGAGATCACAAGACGGTCCACCTCAGCTCTTGTCAACCCAAGCAAATCCCTAAACTTGTTCTTATATCCTTGAGAAGTAGAGGGAATAGCAGGAAAATGTTCCGGGTCCCAACCACCAATCGCAATAATTTCTTTGGGAAATGGGTAAATGTCGCCTCCGAGGAAGGCAAATACGTGATAATTCGGATCCCAATAATCAAGACAAGCATCCAGGAACGGTTTGACCACCTTGATCAACTTCAAGCTCAAAAGTGATCCAAAATTATAAGCACCCACGTCGTGTTTCTCCACATTGGAGAACTCATTTGTCCATTCTTTTAGACGAATTTCGAGAGTATTCATGATGTATGCTTATTTGGAGAGCTTTATGCAATAAGACGAAGGAAAGACGGAAGAATTATGTGAATAAAACCTCCCTCGACGTCTCTATACTAAAAGTTGTTTCCTAAAATCCGTCAGGGCGGATACACTGGGGAACAGGCGCAGCACTTGCTGCGCCTCTTCAGAGGGACGCAGCTCTTGCTGCGCCTTTTCCTCAGCCTTCTTTCTGTGCTTTTCCGCGTTGGATCTTTCCTAATTCCTCAAATAATAATTTCTTATTCATCCGGGTTATTATTTTGGTAAATCCGTCAAATTGCCATGTCTCGTGTTTCCTAATTCCACGGGCACGCATTTCGAGGCGATATCGACATTTTCGTCATCTTAGGACGCTTATCCATTCCTTTTTTTAATTTTCTTTTGGGGAATAATTTCACCAATTTAATTTATTCATTTTAAAACTTATACTTTTCTTTTTAATTTTCTTTTTTGGGGAATCATTTCACTCCCGTTTCACATTACATTTCAAACTTATATGTTTCTTTTTTTCATTTTTTTAGGGGGTAGCCCTCCCTACCGTCCGGTCATTTCCGGCAAATTTTTTGCATTTTTTGTTTTGCGCTAATTTAGGCCATGTGTACAAATGTATGTTCTATGTGATTTCTGTGTAAATTTCGGCAGCATGACGGCATGAACCGTCATCTACCAAACTGTTCAAAGCTAACCCGCAGTACAAACAAAGCAACCCAAAGAAAAAAGGCACTCGTGCCATCATATATACAACCAAGAGGGGATATATACACCAAACTGGGGGCTCGAGCCCCAAAACAAAGTCCGAATGTCCAAAATGTAGGTCCTAAAAATGTACAAAATGTGCAAAATACAGCCAAAGACAAAAGAAACAACAAGCAAACTACTGTTGGTCGCCGCCTAGCTCAGAAACTCTCGCCTCGAGAGCAGCAACCTCGGCGTCACGAACCTCGAGCTCCCTCACCAGATGAGATGTCTCCTCCCGAGACTGGGCAAGCTCTCGCTCCCTCTGCAAATGATAAGAATTGGCTCATGTCAATCATTCCAAACAATAAGGAAAGTAGGAAAATTCGAAAAACGAAGTAAACGGAAGGTTCATACCTGACGTCCTCGACCGCCAGCAAGTGCTTCGACGGCAGTAGCTCGCAGCCAGTTGGCTACACTCCACAAAGCCACGAACCGGGATGACGCAACCTGCATTTTGAAAGAAGAGATTCTTAAACGTTTGGACAAACTCAAGCAAATGTGTTCTTACACAAAATTATACAAGTTAGGAGACTCACCCTCCGAATCAGATGCTACCACTCGTCTAGACCAGCATCTCTCACCGCCGCATCAAAGTCGCGAAGCTCGGAGATCGTCGTCATCCCCGTCGCGTCAGTGTACTCAAGGGTCTCGAGGTACTCTGGGGCCTCGATGCCCGCCGCCTCGACCTCCTGCAAATTCAAATGATTTCCATTAACCGATGATCATTCATCGTGTTCTCAAAATGACCAAAAGTAAGAGTAAAACACTTACCACGACCGGCCAGTACGCCAGCCTCCCGTAGAGGAATGCCGAGTAGTCCTCACCAGAAAGAAGGAGGGCATCACCACCAACGCCTGCCAGGTCAGCCTCCCTCTCAGCCTCAGAAGGCTTCCTGAACATCGTCCGAGGAGGATCGATGAGAACCGTCAAGACATCCCGAGAGCACTGACGAGCCAAACGCTCGCCCAAGTACCACACAAGACCCATCGACGTCCTAAGCAGCAACCGGCTCGAGCTTCTAGGTCGATGGACCTCAACCACAAAGGGAGGAGCGCCAGCGTAGTCCACCCAAGGCCTGGGCACCCACTAAGAAAATCAAACGAAGGGTCATTCTTATGATCAGTTCTAAAAAGTAAAGAAGAAAGACAAACAACGCAAGGTGAAATACTCACGCTGTCCAACTGAAGAGCGTTCACCTCCCGTCGACAGACGTCGTGAAAGGAACGCCGACTCCTCGTACGACACATCACCCAATCCCTCACCACGGGATAGGCCCTCTCCACTGGCTCCGTCCTCTTGGGCGCGAGGCTCGGAAAGTAGGAGTACACCCACGCCTGTAAAACAAAATAATCAATAATGATATTTCGTGATTTAATAAGAAAAGGAAATGATCTTTCATGAAATGAAATGAAGGTTCATACCTCCAACAACAGTCCAGGGCCTACAGCGGTAGGAGAAGTCCCCTTCTCCATCAACTCCGGATGAACCATGGCCCTCATAAAGAGAATGAGGACCGCAAAACCAGCAGTGACCCAGTCCCAACGGCCTAGGTCTCTCAGGTCAGAAAGAAAGGGAAGGAGCTTCGTCGATAACCTCTCTCCCTTGTCTCCGAGGTAGAGTGAAGACAGGAACCACCAGAGCCACAAACGGACTCTCTACTCTGCAATACAGGGAGGAGCCGTCTCCCTCCCCTCGATCACAACCGACGTCGGGGTCTTCCCCGCAAAATAGTCCCGGACATAAGAACTAGGCACCAACCCGGGTACCGCAGCAGCCTTCGGCATAAAGTTCCAGCCGATCAATCTCCTAGCCTCAGCCGAGTCTACCCTCATGGCTGTCTCCGGCCACTCCACCACCTCAGTTCCACACGGCAAACCAGAAATCATGCCGTAATCCTCCAACGTGACCCCCAACTCACCAAAAGGCATGTGAAATGTGGAGGTCATGTCCTAAAATTGATCCAAGAAAGCTCGGACCAGGCTGAGGTTAGCCCGAAGCTTCCTCCTCGTGATATCCCTCCAAGCCTACACCAAAGCACCGAACGCTCCCCGCTCGATGATGGCTCGCTCCTCAGCCGACAGCCTCTCGTAGCACCCCATCGCCGTCGTGTAGCCCGAGAACAATCTGATGTTCCCGGCCTCCTATTTGGATTCGAAACAAAAGCTATCTTTAGCTTGAATGAAGAAGAAAAGGAATAACAAAAAGAAATGAAAGAAGATGAGTGAAGAGTGATGAGTTCGATTTACCAAGCTCTTCACCGTCCTGTAGGACAGGTGACCCTCTACAGCCCAAAGTAGGTGCCTGCTGTCCCAAGTCTCAGCCCACGCAGGTGTTCTCCTCAGCTGGCGACCACCCCGTCCAACTTTGGCCCGTCTCGCGGCCTCCTCCTCCTCAAGGGCCTCGTCCTTAGCAGCCGTCACCGCGGCGGTAAAAGCCTGCTCTAACGCCTCCTCAAGCGAACGAGAAGGGTAAATAGCTGTATCCATGTCCATGGGAGCTCTCCCTGACGTAGAAGCCTCATCACCTGCAAAAGTAAAGTGAATTTAGGCCGCGTCAAATGACGACAAGCCTTGATTAGGGGATTTTCGAGTTTTCGGAGCTCCGAAATTGCTCTTTTCTCGCCATCTCTGGCCATTTTCCCACAAACCCGGCCGCTCATGTGGTAATTTGGGTCAAGTGAAACCTAAGTTGAAGCCTAGTCATGGGTTCGAGTCGGAATTTCGACAGCATTTCGTTATAACGGCGATTATGCCCTAGAAAAGTATCCAGAAAAAGCCGTCGCAAATCAAAATTCCGAGATGATAGGAAGTTTACCCATCATACAAGGATTCCAAATATCAAGTTTCGTCACAAATGGGTAATCCTAAGGCTATTTTCGAAACGATTTACGGTTTAGCTGTGAGACCGTCTCAATTTCACTCAAATGCTCAAAACTCAACGAAAATTCGAAACAAATACATGGTTATGATCCTTATGCTACCAATTAGCCATTTACAAGGTCAATTTTGCAAGGCAAAATCATTTGGGGGAAAAGCCCCAAATTTTCGACATAATTAGGGTTGAAAACCCTAATTTGTCGGTCCAATTTGATCAATTATAGAAGATTAATGCAAAAATAATACACATACCTCGATTAGTCATGGCAAATGAAAGCTTTTGATCAAATTTTGACGAGAAATGGTTGGAGTTTCAAAGAGAAATGGATGATTTTGTGTTTCGAAATAATGAAATAAAACCCCTGTTTCATCGGGTTTTTACTCAGGAATGCCACGCCCAGGAAAAGACGCAGCAGGTGCTGCGCCTCTTCCAAGGGACGCAGCTCTTGCTGCGCCTCTTCCTCAGTTTCCCTCCATATGAATTTTTGAAGATTCGTTATAAGTTCGTTATTTTGTGGGCCCATCTTTGGTGCGCCTCTTCCTTGATGTCATATCATATATTTGGTCCGTTTGACATTTATTCTTCGCCCGGACCCGTATTTTTAAGCCAACTGCAAACTGTCGCCATATTTTTACCAAGACCTTGCTTGTCATAACGAGCGAATATTCTCTGACAGGTGTTTCGACACACCTTTATTATGTTCCCCCAGCGAGAGTTCACGATAGACAATCGTCCCTCTCGAGACATGGAGATCAGTTCCCGATTATGTTCCCCCAGCGAGAGTTCACGGACAGGCAATCGTCCCTCTCGAGACATGGAGATCAACATCGACCCCAAGCTCTTCCGAAGTTTGTTTGAAGCCGACCCAAGCAGATTTCTCCCAACAGTTCCTGACTATGTCCTGCTGCCTCCACCCAATATCGTGTTTTGTTTCCTCTGGAGTTTCAAGGAATTTCAGGTATGGTCTCTTCTTATGGCTGGCGAGCCTCCTTAAATAATCTAATGGAATTTAAACGACCCTCCCCGATAGTCGACAGACTCTAAAATGTTCCCGACGACAGGTCCTTGGCTCAGACCCGTTGAGCCGCCTCGCGTCGCCATAGTCGTCAGGTTGTAATCTTCGATTGACCTGATGGCTATACTTTGACTTTTGCCTTGTCCAAGCCTCAGTCAAAGTGGGGGCTCTGTAGATACCTCATTTCTGCACCTCCCGCAAACCACCCGGTGATGATTGGGCCGCATGTTTGGTATACGGAACGATTTGTGACAGTTCGTAAGTTTATCGTCAAGTGATCGCTCAAACACTTGTGTCTACCTCTAAATTGTCATCTACGTGCCGATACGGTCGTTTTGGCAGTAATTAGAGTACATTTGGAGTCCGGGTCAAAAAACCGTCTTCATTTTCTAATAACCGAGTCGAATGTTCGAATGTTCGATATTTCTATTCCATATTTTCCAATCTTTTGATCTTTGGTAAAATATCTCCGTAATATTCACACAAAATATTAAGGAAACGAGATTAATCCGCTATTCCATAATAGAAACGCGAAATCTTTCTTCCGCAGAGGAAACCATCGAGGAAAGGACGCAGCAAGTGTTGCGCCTCTTCCAAGGGACGCAGTGTGCTTTGCGCCTCTTCCTCGATCCTTTTCTGCGTATTTTTCGTATCTTTTCGAGATTCACTTCCAAAGTTTCTCCGAAAACCCTATTTCCTCCGTGTGATTAGTATAAATAGAGACCTTCGGTCTATCAAATTTCTCACGCAAGTGTCCGCCCTTCTCTTCTCCCTTTGCATTCTAGACCACTTTCTTACTTTTTGGCGTCTACGTGCTTGAACTCTCAACCACGTAAGCTCAGATCTTTCTGAGTACCAGCCTCGTTTTGCATGACCGACCAATTTGACCAACTCCACATTAATCAACATTAATCAATCTTATTCGTTTTCCTCCTAGAGGGCACTTTCGTGGTACATTCGAGTCGAGCATCACTAAACATTAACTTAGTTCATCTCGTTTCCTCAAACATGTAAGTCTGAGGGTGTAAATCCTTCTTTTGTTTATTGTTATTTATTATTGTAATTAATATTGTAAGATTTATGTCGAAAGTATTTTTAAAACCGATTTGTAAAACCTTGTTTAAAAACTCTTTTTACGGATTATCAGAAGACAACCGTCGAGAAAGGACGCAGAATCGCCGTGCCTCTTGAAGGACGCGGCACTGCTTTGCGCCTCTTCGTGAGGCTGCCGCAGTTCCTGCTTCCTTTCTTCTTCCTTCGTCTTTTATTCGTCCTTTTGTTTTTCGCTTTGTTATCCATTGTTCATTGTTTCATTAACATAACAATTTGAATATAATAATTTTAACATGTAAATAATTCATTAATCATCATTAATTAATTCATCTTTCAAAATCCCGACTTAAATCCCTTATAATCCATATTTGCGGGTTTTCGTCATCAAATCAATTCGGGTTTTAGAGGTTCGATTTATCCATATTGAGTCTCTGGAATTCATCATTGAAATATTTTCATCTGTTATTTATCGTCGCCGTCATTAATTCATCATTACTAACTCGTCTTTAACATAATTAATTTGTTTGGTTCGTTTAATTCTTTAATTAATCTCTTATTAATCTTGTAAATAATTCGTCCTAATCAGTTTCATTCGTGTTTTATCGTTTTTATGACCTCATTCACATGTAAATAATATGTTAATCACTTTCATCCGAGTCAAATACCATTAATCGACCATTAAATTCACCAATGAACATTAAATAGATGCGGTTCCGGCTTCACAGCCAGAACTCAACCCGAAATGACGCAATCGCGGCCTCTTCTTCAAGGGACGCACTCTGTGCTGCTGCTATTCGGTTGAATTAATCTCCGATCTCCGATTCTGCCTTGACCTAATTATTAGTTTACGTATTTAATTAACTATTAATGGTATTATCATCCATAATCTGTTCGTTTATTCATTTATTCTTTCTTTTCTAAAACCATCCGTTTTAATGTATTTTCGACATAAATCAATAAATCCGATGTAATTATTGTAATTTTCCTTTATTGTATTATTATTGTATTTCTTTTATTGTATTGCTTGTATGCTTTCACATGCAATTAACCTAAATTTCTACCTCGACATTAATTGTATGTTAAATTACATGTTTCACCGACTTAGTTAATTCTCACATGCTAGGGTAAATCTGATGGATGTTGCATTGCATGCATATAATCGACAATATATCGAGTATAGACAATTTCCCTAATCATTAGTAGAGGCCGCTATCGACGCGGGCGGGATTAGGTGTTCGATCAAAAGAGCTTCCTAATACGTACCCTCACCCCTTACTCCAGATCTCTGTGAACATCCGTGTTCATTGGCATCCACGAGAGTCATTCTAGACATAGAATGCTAAGGGTAATGAGTGCTTAGTGTTCATGTCATTACTTTGTGTCTTGACATGAAACGAGGTATTCGAACGGTTTCCAATTTTCCACAATAAATTGGTGGCGACTCCACAAATGCAAAACAAACAAAGAGGAAAAGCTTGCTTCGCTTTTCGCCCCCGTGGGCCCGCGTCCACATTAATACGAAATTTTACATACAATACATAACATATTCATGTGAGATCATACTAAAAAATCACGGCCAGTAGTGATGTTTAACTATTTTTATTGAATAAAAGTTCATTTTACTCATAAAAATGTAATTATTTCACTAAAAATCATTAAACTGAGCAATAAATTACCATAAATCATAAAAATAATCTAAAAACATTTTAGGACCAGAATATATAATATGCATCATCATTTCATTACTTACTCTTATAAATCACAAATTTTAGTTTCATATGTTAACATTTTAACTCGGAAAAACAATAACCGATTATGCATGCAACATCCTATGCTCTGATACCAATTGTTAGGTTCATATACCTATTATTAGACTCTTCTAATAGTGGACTAATTAACTTCTTAATTTGCGTTCTTTAGATCTAGTGCATGCATAACAAAATAAGAGATTAAATAAGAAAACAATGTCCCTTACATTGTTATATTCGGATTTGTGGGCACAAGTAAGGTCTCCTACCTTCACTTGTTCTTGAGCTATGATGAGTATTAGGATGATCCTCCAAAATCCCAATGTAGAGATCCTCCTCTTGATTGCACCCAAGATTAGCCCTTATCACTACTAAATAATATTTACTAGATATTTATTTAGTAGTCTACCTTAAAATTGATTACTAATACTCATATATTACATTAATACTATTAGTAATATCATTGAACAATTTAGATTATCATTTCTCAAGTTTTTAGAGAAAGATGAACTATGTGAGAGAAGTGTATGCATGTGAATAAAAGGAATATGCATGAGTTGAATGAATAGAGAAAAATCCTCAAATGTAAAGGAGGGTGTGCCGGTTTTGGGAGGATGGAGGACCAATATATGGTCTTTCACTCTTTCCTTTTGTTCTTATCTAAACCTTAGGCATGTAAGGCTATGTAAGTAGTGTCATAATGATGTTATTTTAGCTTATAAAATAAATCATCCACCATCCTCTAAACCCTCTTTATTTCGGTCCATATACATAAAATGAACTACCATTTTATTTTGTCAATTTGTCATTTGTCACACAATATGTCACATGTAGTATGTTACATGTTATTAATTAATTTAATGCATATTTATCAAATAAATATCATTTTATAAATTAATTAAATTACATACAACAAATTGACTAGTGATTCTTGATCTCATAAATAAAATAGGTCATATAATTATAATTCACAAGATATTGTAATTATAATTAACCATTCATTCTTATCTCAATTGTTTCACAAACAATAATTAATTTTAGTAATAAAATATTTGAATTACTAAAATAAATCTCATTTAATCCCATTATAATAAGAAATAAATATCCACTCTCACAAATGAATTGTTCAATTTTAAGGAATTGATTAACTTGTATCGTTATATAATTAATCAACTTTACTGATAAGGGCATCATCCTTTAGGTGTGACCTTAAGGGATCAACTGATCACCGCCGTTAAACGACAGTAATGTCTAACTCTAGTAAGCTGGTCATTACTGATAAATGTTGATCAGTTGACTATATAAATGAATCATCCCTTACATATTCTTAATTTAAGATTTAAACATGTGATCGCACTATTGTTGAGGACACATACTCCAACAATCTCCCACTTGTCCGAGACAAGTGTGCGTTACCAATTCTCTTGTCCTATTACAATCTCTTACTCAATACAAGGTGTCTTGCAGGTCGTACTTGCATTTGATCATATCTTGAGTAGTTTCCTCGATCTGGAGTGTAACTGTCTGACCGGAATTATCTACCGTAGATACCTTCCGAGCGTGACCACGTATTTTCAGTTCACTACTCCTCGAGTGGCCTTGAGATTTTAAATAACCCTGACAAGGGGGTGGACAATTCCTATCGCACTATTCCCTTCGTTTAGCCACACTTCATCATAACCCAAAATATACTCATTTGACCTCAGTTACGACAATCGTAGAGCATAAATCAAAGCCAATCAGAAATTTGTACCAACTTGGGCGAATAGTCTCTAGTCAAAAGAATTAACTCGTAAGAATACTATAGTAGCTCTTGCCACGACCAGGCTTTATGAATTACCAGAACTCTATAAGCGGTCACTGCCCAACAGAGTGTCCTATACAGTCTGCCTATGTGATCGACTAGTTATCCCATATGACTATATGGCACTTGAACTTGCCATCAATCGCATCACACTCTAGTCACTTCGAGACGTCACCTCTTCTAAGTAACTAGGGGCGAATACTATGTCAATCCAGTTCACTTTAATGGGGTTCAATTTCTCTCAACAACCCATTTGGATTTAACAAAGTAATGGGTGAGTTTAATAAAACTCAAACGATAAATGCGATTATCATATATGAATAGTCAATACACTATTACTACTTCATATCTTATAATCTTTAGTGTATCTTTTACACTAGTTGAAATGCAATAAAAGCTTAAGTGGATATACCATATATCCATATATTCCAACTTTATTAATTGCTATTTCCTTCTTTTCAATGTTATTTCTAATAACATGAATTTATCTAAGTATATGTCTAGTCTTCTTACCAGACTTGGGCTCTTTAACTTGAAAGATGCTCCCACTGTTATCACATAACTTGTGATAAAGTCTTTGGTAGAGGAATCTACTCTCATTCCCTACGTTGACCATTTTATCACAATTTACTTAGATTCCTTTTGTAGAATTTGCAATGTACGAAACTAAAACACTTTTCTAGTCTCTTACTCCTAAGTCAATAAAATCAGCCTAGGATTTTGACAAATCCTTTTCGTTTTGGAAACTAAAGTTTGTGCAACTCTTCAACACATAACTTAGTTTATCATCCAAACATGTGAATGAATCCTTAATTCTTCTCAAGAATCTCAAAGATGTTCTTTAAGGCTTTCACAAGCCATTATTCGAATTAACTTGTTATTGACTTATCATGCTCTAAGCATATGTTACATCATGGCATGTGCGCGTGTTGGCATACATGATCGTTCTAATGGCGGAAACATTAGAAATCGATTTCATGTGATCGACAACTTAATAGGTTCAGTGAACGACTATGACTCCATCATAGCAATTCCACTTTCATCAACATGAATAACCTACTCAACCTTGTTGATGTTAAACAGATATGAAAGATCTTATCATCATAAGACTCTCAACTCTATGCCAATATTCTCTCACATAAATTCAGAAATCTATAATACATCGCACGTTTTCCTAGTCTTCCAATCACTCTTTCACAGAAGAGAGCATTGGTACTTTATTCTCAATAAGTAATATGTTATCAACATATAAGACATGGAAAAAATAATTCTTGCTCCCACTTAACTTCATGTATAATCATGATTCTTCAATCATGTGAATGAAACCATTCTCAATTATCACATGAACGAAAAGTATAATCCTTTGATGCTTGCTTAAGACCATTCTAGGATCACTTAAGAAAGCTTTGCATAATATGTTATGATTCTTAGATCTTTATCTAAGGCTTTGTGTTCCAAACACATCCTTCTCTAAATTCCCATTTTAGAAAAGCGAATTTTTAATATCATTTGCCATTCTTCATCAAAATGAAATGTGGCGATTCCTGACATCATTTATCTTGATTAACATCTTCATGTCGATCTATGCACTTAAGTACTCTAAAGCTCTATTTACTTTAAGGAGACCATCGCCTTAAAGTAAATCTACTCTTGAGTAGCAATTTTTGGATTGTAATGCTATGGCTCGTATGCAACAAGGTCGAATAGGGACAAGGTCATAATACCATTACTTTCAAAAAGCAACATATTAACAATAAGACATGTGTGCTATACTCCCACTCTATCATTATAGATTATAGTTCCATTACTTTCACAAAGTAACACACTAACTATAAGACATGTTTGTGACGATCTAATCTAATCCCACTCTATCTCTTAGAAATACCTCTATCTTCTTAAGAGATAGCTTTGTGAGTTACAAACATATATGGTGGAGTAATTGAAGTTTGTCAAGACTGACGTGTTAGCACATAAAAAAGACCAGCTCTTCCATGGCAGTTTGATTCATGTCATATGCGAGTCTGATCCATGTAATTTGTTAAATAGACTCTGTATTTTAGGTATCTCCTGGTTGACCATCCGTTTTTAATAACGTGCCCGTTTTGGATTGCAAATTCCCAAAATTAAGTTCGATAAATCAAACCGACTCATATTAATTTGATCTTATGAGTAGTGACACTAGGTCATAATCCATATCTAATAAATCAAATTCATTACTTAGATCTTTGCCACTACGATCGGATCGTAATGCTTTAGTACTTTGTTCAATTGGTTCTCTACGTCATTTAGAAATTCTTTAAATTTCTCAAATGCTTCACTTTATATTTGATTAAGTAAACATACCCATATCTACTTAAATCATCGATAAAAGTGACGAAGTAGTCATAAATTCCCCTTGCGGTGATGCTCATTGGAACACATACATCGGCATGTATTAGTCCCAACAAATCACTTGCTCGTGTTCCTTTATCACTAAAGGGAGTACAAATCATTTTGCGAAGAAGACAAGATTCGCATATTCCATATGATTGAAAATTAAATGGTCCAATAAATCTAGTCAACACTAGCCCTAATGTGTTTCTCATTTATGTGACCTAATCGAAAAAGCCAAATGTACAAATCATTTGGATTACTAGTTATGAGTCTTTTGGATTGTATGTTATAGATATCTTTAGTTGAGTTGGAAGTGTCTAAAACATGAATACCATTGATAGAAGTGGCTTGGCTCATAGCCAAGTCATATTCAACAAAATACAACAATTGTTTTTGATCGCAAAAGAAAGGAAAAATCCTTATATGTCTAACATAGAAATGGTAATAATGTTTTTAGACAAAATGGGTACATAATCACCATTATGTAGATTACAACTCAAAGCTATTAGCTAAAACAAGTACATAAGTCCCTCTCGAAGTGGCGGCTACCCTAGCTCCATTTCCTAGTCGGAGATCTATATCACTCTTGTTTAGCTTTTCCACATTTCTAAGCCCCTGTATACGATTACAAAGGAGAAAACCACAACCGGTATCCAACACCCACGTTGAGGTGGATGTATAATTTATATCAATAACAACGATTTCGGAAGAAATAGTACCAAGTGGAGTAACAAGTCCAGCTTTGATATCTCCCAAATACTTTGGGCAATTTCGTTTCCAATGGCCCATAACATTACAATAATGACATTCTTCATAGGATTGGGCACCCTTCTTGGTCTTGGTTGTGGTAGTCTTACTATCCATTTTCAATTCATTATCAGGTTTGGGTTTCTCACCCATCTCTTCCTTTCCTTTAATAATACCATTACTCCTTTCAGTTGCAAGAACATTCTTGCAAGAACTCCCACTGAATTTAATATTTTTCCTTGGTTCTACAAACAAGGATGCCTTGAAATTAGTGATATATATTTTCTTCACAAGGTTTTCTTACCAAAGAGGTAGGCATAAATATTGGAGTGGGAGGTGTGAAAGTGGTAAAGTAGCAAAGATTTCCATCCTGACCAATGCCAAAGCGTAATTCTCTAATCGTATCATTGTCATACTCGGAGCACTTTTCATCGAATTATTGGAGCCGTGAATTAATGGTGATGGGTGTAAGAGTATTAGATGAATCCATTACGTATAAATAACTACAAAAACAGAAATGAAGGAAATAATAAACATCTATCGTTTTAATAATACTTGTAAATGTTTTAAACAAGTTTTAAGCATTTATATAGTGACCTCTACCCAACTATTATAAATGATCCCGAGATCCAAATTCATATCAATTCGGGCACGATGAGCCGATTCATCCCTTATCAATATAACTCGGTGGATTAACTCTTTAATCGATTCTACTTCTAGAACTCTCGGTCAATAAAAATTACTTTAATATTCATATTTAGCCCGGAACACATGCGACTACGGTCACGAATACTTCCGTTGAGCTCAATCCAAATTTCGATGTAATAACATTTTATTACCCACTTACCCAACGTAAAAAGTTTAGCACCCCGGTGAGCCGAGCCTACTTCCTTATGAAATTGGGACTCATGGTTTCTACTATTTGGTAAGGCTAATTCTCAATTATTATTTAGTGAGAGGTCTTGTCAATTTATTATCTATCACGTTTTAAGTGAACTAAAGCGGTGAACTACGATAATTATAATTGACACGGTCGATGACTCGATATGTAATGCATGTGTTGTTAGGGCGATTTGGCAATGCATGCAACATATTAAAATAAATGCAAAGCAATAATAATAAATTCCTAGTATGGCCTTCCTAAAATAGAAAATCAAATAATCTATTACGTATTCGGAAACCAACTCCTTTGGTCCCTTGAATCTTCAAGTGGCACGCCTCCCAAGAACACCGTCTTTGTCGGAACGCCTTTCCGAATGACACCGTCTTGAAGAACTCCATGATTACAAATAATAATAAAAATACAACTCTATTCCTATTATACATTTGTAATATGAAAAACTAGTAAAAATAAAAGTGATGGGAGATCACATTAAATTACAACCGAATCAATATTCTCTTTCATTACGGGTAATATCGATTAAAACTAAGGCCATACTAAGATAAAATTACATAATTCAAAATTATATAAATAAAAAGACATTCAACAATTGAAATATGCAGCATTATAATATGTGTTTATCATGCCAAATTATGTGCCAAATCGCCCTATTTAATTTATATCGATTATATAACCCGATTTTATGGAAATATGTGATAGTAACTTTTTAATATCACAAATCAATACTTAAATCAAATTTAAGCTCAAGTTAATTATCCTAACACTTTTAGGACTCAAAAATTAGTCATCACTCAATTTTTGACAATAATTCAACTTGATATAATTTTATGCTCATTTTTGACCTTAAAATCATAACATTTATGAAATAAATCCAAATTAAATTACAATAATTTCAAAATTTGAATTTTAAATTTTTGAACATTCTGTAATAATTCCATGACACTCATAACATCAAAAATTATGGTTGAATTAATTTCGAGAAAATATAGTTGCAATTTATCGGTTTTATCTCATAAAACATCTAAAGTATACAAAAATTAATCCAATGAACTTTACAACTTTAGATCTGATAAGTGGGATATTAATTCAACCTAAAATAATTTTCTTATGCCATGCAATTCATTTTAGCTATTTATGCTAAAATAGTCACTATTTATGTCATTTTTACACTAAAAATTCATAAATTATGATAAATGAAACCATGTCATCTCAAAATTTACATAGAGTGTGTAAATCATGCATGTGACAACATATTAAAATTTTATGGTATATTTAGAAGTTTAACTATATTTAACCATTTTACCTCCTTTTAATCCATTTTTATCTCATAAAAATCATAAATCATGCAATATTAATCACATTAATATGAAATTTTACATACAATACGTAAATTATGTATGTGAGGTCATATAAAAATTTCAAGTTCAGAAACTAAGTTTAGCCATTTTTAGTCATTTAACCTCCATTTATGCCATTTTTATCTCATAAAAATCATAAATCATGAAATATTAATCACATTAATATGAAATTTTACATACAATACATAAAATATTTATGTGAGGTCATACTTAAAAATTACGGCCAGTAGTGATGTTTAACTATTTTTAGTGAATAAAAGTTCATTTTACTCATAAAAATGTAATTATTTCACTAAAAATCATTAAAATGAGCAATAAATTACCATAAATCATAAAAATGACCTAAAAATATTTTAGGACTAGAATATATAACATGCATCATGATTTCATAACTTACTCTTATAAATCACAAATTTTAGTTTTATATGTTAACATTTTAACTCGGAAAAACAATAACCGATTATGCATGCAACATCCTATGCTCTGATACCAATTGTTAGGTTCATATACCTATTATTAGACTCTTCTAATAGTGAACTAATTAACTTCTTAATTTGTGTTCTTTAGATCTAGTGCATGCATAACAAAATAAGAGATTAAATAAGAAAACAATGTCCCTTACATTGTTATATTCGGATTTGTGGGCACAAGTAAAGTCTCCTACCTTCACTTGTTCTTGAGCTGTGATAAGTATTAGGATGATCCTCCAAAATCCCAATGTAGAGATCCTCCTCTTGATTGCACCCAAGATTAGCCCTTATCACTACTAAATAATATTTACTAGATATTTATTTAGTAGTCTACCTTAAAATTGATTACTAATACTCATATATTACATTAATAATATTAGTAATATCATTGAACAATTTAGATTATCATTTCTCAAGTTTTTAGAGAAAGATGAACTATGTGAGATAAGTGTATGCATGTGAATAAAAGGAATATGCATGAGTTGAATGAATAGAGAAAAATCCTCAAATGTAAAGGAGGGTGTGCCGGTTTTGGGAGGATGGAGGACCAATATATGGTCTTTTACTTTTTCCTTTTGTTCTTATCTAAACCTTAGGCATGTAAGGCTATGTAAGTAGTGTCATAATGATGTTATTTTAGCTTATAAAATAAATCATCTACCATCCTCTAAACCCTCTTTATTTTGGTCCATATACATAAAATAGACTACCATTTTATTTTGTCAATTTGTCATTTGTCACACAATATGTCACATGTAGTATGTTACATGTTATTAATTAATTTAATGCATATTTATTAAATAAATATCATTTTATAAATTAATTAAATTACATACAACAAATTGACTAGTGATTCTTGATCTCATAAATAAAATGGGTCATATAATTATAATTCACAAAATATTATAATATAATTAACCATTCATTCTTATCTCAATTGTTTCACAAACAATAATTAATTTTAGTAATAAAATATTTCAATTACTAAAATAAATCTCATTTAATTCCATTACAATAAGAAATAAATATCCACTCTCACAAATGAATTGTTCAATTTTAAGGAATTGATTAACTTGTATCGTTATACAATTAATTAACTTTACTGATAAGGGCATCATCCTTTAGGTGTGACCTTAAGGGATCAACTGATCACCACCGTCAAACGACAGTAATGTCTAACTCTAGTAAGCTGATCATTACTGATAAATGTTGATCAGTTGACTATATAAATGAATCATCCCTTACGTATTCTTAATTTGAGATTTAAACATGTGATCGCACTATGGTTGAGGACACATACTCCAACAGTTTTCACCTAGAGAGTATTCACCTAGTCTCATAGTAGTTTTGATACTTTTGATACAGAATGAATAGTTGTTTTTGGATTATAGTTTAGGTATTGTTGTTTTGAGGTTTTGAACTTGTATTTATATTTCACTTAACGCTTAAACTTATTTATAATAATTGTCTTTCTCAATAATTGATTTGTACTGACTACCTAGGAAAACCGAGATAGTAGCCCTTCCATTTGCTATGAAGGCCTTACTAAAGGCTTCCTAATGAATGAGGATGTTACAATAAGAATGGACGAATACAATAGAAAAATTAGCATCCAGTCGTCTAAAGTAAATTCTTCTCTATAAGCACTTTATACTTTTAATCGGTATTCGTATTTAAATTATCAGACCATTATTTTTTTATCTTTCAAAGTTATATCATTCTTCGTATGTATATCACATTTAAACCCATGCCTTATATATTTGATGTCGAGTTGTTCTTGTTTTATAGTTTTAATATAGATAGATTCAATTACCTATCTCCTAATAAAAATGGACTAATTTGAGTAGTCGTATATAAACCAGTTACGAGTACTGAGTTAAGAAATCGGGTTGCACTATGTAATACAACAAATAAAAAAGATGTAGTCCATAGTCCATAGTGGTATACTCTGTATAGGGGTGAGCAAGTTTAGGTCCGGACCGGAAAAATGGATCGGACCGGACCATTTGGTCTGGACTAAACCTGGACCGAATTTTTTAGGTCCGGTCCTCGGTCCTCATTTTTTGAGTTTTCGGTCTTCGGTCCGGTCCGGACCAAACCCGGATATTTTAGGTCCGGACCAAATGAACCGAATTTTATGTTTCTAAAGACTATCATTAGAATATTATAAACTAAAGGGTTTTTTTGTCAAACACAACCTTTAAATTTTTTTTTTTCCAAACACCACCTTCAAAAAAAAAGTTTGTGAAACACAATCTTTAATAAAAATTTTTTTGTTAAACACGACATTTTGGCTAGAACTTGAACACTTGCAATAAGGTGACTTTCAGTCGATGTTTGGGATAGCAAACAAGGTCGGTTTGAGATGTTTTTAGACTCGTTGGAAATGTGGGAGTACAAGCTTTCCAGGCGTTATCAATATTGCGGTGATAGATAGACTTATGTGGGGTCTATTGGTGTGTAAAGTAAGGCTGGTCAAGGAGTGAATTGGTGTTTTTCTGATTTGTTTTTACCTCCAATTTACTCTTTGATCAGCCTTACTTTACACACCAATAAACCCCACATAAGGCCACCTATCACCACTGTATTGGTAACCCCTGGAAAGCTTGTACTGTCACCTTTCCAAAAAGTCTAAGAACACCTCAAATCGACCTCGTTTGCTACCTCAAATATCGACTTAAAGTGACCCTATTGCAAGTGGTTAAACTCTGGCCAAAATGTCGTGTTTTACAAAGAAAAAATTATTAAAGGTTGTGTTTTACAAACTTTTTTTTTTAAAGGTTGTGTTTGGAAAAAAAAGTTTTTTAAAGGTTGTGTTTGACAAAAAACCCTAAACTAAATTACCATTTTATCTTCACAAGACATTATAAATTAATATTGAGTATTTTTTTCTCAAAAACAATCGTCTAATTATTCATCGACATTTAATTTAGTAAAACTTAAATGTAATTATTATACACGAAATAGTGAAAGAATTAGTTCTAGGTCCATTTCGGTCTAAGACCGGACCAGACCGAATATTTCGGGTTTGGTCCGGTCCAGGACCGAAAGTTTTTGGTCCGGTCTTCGGTCCACAAAAATTTTATTTTCGGTCTTCGGTCCGGTCCGGTTTGGTCCGGTCCGATCCGGTCTTGGATCGATGCTCAGCCCTAACTCTGTATGTTAGTGTAAGAAGCACCAATTTCATGATAGACCGCAAAAAATTACACATAATTCATTTGGGAGGCATAAACATTAAACTGGTATACTCCATATGTTAGTGTAAGAAGAGTCAAGTACAACATGGGTAGGTTGGTGGATAAGTTGGCCACCGAAGTCTGATTCTACTAAAGAGTTCAGGTACAAAGGAGGGAGCAGTCCCAGTACATAAACTGCATCCCCTAAGAGATTGATTGGAAATAGCATCTGTAAGATTAACTTTACGATTTCAATAATGAAATCAATCCCAAGAATCGATATAGACTTGAATTAATTCAACCCTAATACAATTAATAGACGGAATAAAGGACTAACCTTGGTCCATGTCTTACAGACGCACTCAATACAATAAAAGTATAAGACGATTGATTCTCCTCCTTAACCCTTTCCTTGATGTTTCTTAATGATGGAGGAAGAAACTGCCTTTCACCCTTTCACTTTCTTAATCGTACGATGTTTTGTGTTTTTGTCAAATGAATTCACTTTTCTTTTAATTTCCAAAATATATATATAATGGGTTACGTACCTTTTCGCACAATTAAACCCGATCGTACCTCTTCGTAAGACGACTTATATTAGGGTAAGGTAGGAGGGAATAATAATTCCGTACTTTAATTACATTTAATCGAGACCGATTCATCACGGTGTCGTCTTTTATATTAAAGTCTCATAATATTTAATATAAACTTAACTTTTATTAAAACCCGAAACACATAGGTCACTCGAATATAATTAAATATTCTAACATTCTCCCACTTGGCCTTTGTGTTGACTTGATGGTTCAATAACCATAATGTGCACTTTTATGTTAAGCTCACTTACTTTTATATCCTTAATCGAATTAGAACTAATTGGATCATGGCGGTCACACATCATTTATAAATTGACATGATTCCTTCCATGTATCACAAATCAATTCCAAATCTAGGTCAAACTTTAATTTGAGAAGAACATTAATTCTCACAATTAGTCACATGTAATCCAGTAACTGTAATGTATACATATACTATAATGATTAACATGTCTTTTATAACAGAAACTATGCTATAATTGAATTCTAAATGTCACATTCTTTACAAGCATATTAACTTCATAATAACAAGGCCTTTGATACAACACCCATGCACTCTACATGGCCAGTGAACGCCTTGGGTGGTAATCCCTTTGTTAATGGATCTGCTACCATCTTATCTGTTCTTATATGCTCAAATGACACTCTTTGCTTCTGTACCTCCTCCTTGACCGATAAGAACTTTAATTCCATGTGCTTAGCACCCTTGGAGTATTTATCGTTCTTAGAGAAAAAGACGGCTGCAGAATTATCACAATAAATTCTCAGCGGCTTGGCAATACTATCGACAATCCCAAGTCCCGAGATAAAGTTTCGCAACCACAATGCATGAATAGTGGCCTCAAAGCATGCCACAAATTCGGCTTCCATAGTAGAAGTAGCAATGACAGACTGCTTCCCACTTTTCCATGATACTGCCCCTTCAGCTAAAAGGAACAAGTAGCCAAATGTTGATTTTCTACTATCAACACATCTGGCATAATCTAAATCTGAATAACCAATCACCTCAAGATGATCGGATCTCCTATAAGTAAGCGTGAGCTCCTTAGTGCCTTGCAAGTACCTAAGAACCTTCTTCGCAACTTTCCAATGGTCCATCCTGGGATTACTTTGGTACCGACCCAACATTCCAATAGCAAAGCTGATATCTGGTCGAGTACATGTCTGAACATAGTTCAAACTCCCAACCACAGATGCATAGGGAATTCTCTCCATTTCTTTTCGTTCCAACTCATTACGGGGACATTGCATTTTACTAAATTTGTCCCCTTTCTGTATAGGAACTATCTCTGCAGAGCATTCATTCATTCTATATCTCTCTAAAACTTTGTCAATGTAAGCTTTCTGAGACAACCCTAACAATCCTTATGATCTGTCACGGAAAATTTCAATTCCGATAACATAGGATGCCTCACCCATATCTTTCATTTCAAAGTTCTTAGATAGATATTTCTTTACATCATGCAACATGCCTAGATCATTCGCAGCAAGAAAATATCATCAACATATAAGACTAAAATAACAAATCTGCTCCCACTGATCTTAATGTAGATACACCGATCGACGGTAATCTCTACAAACCCATAGGACGTGATGGTATCATTGAACTTTAAATACCATTGTCTAGAAGCTTGTTTTAGTCCATATATCGACTTTCTCAGCCTACACACCTTATCTTCATTACCCGGGGATGCAAATCCCTCAGGTTGGTCCATATATACTTTTTCCTCAAGCTCACCGTTTAGAAAAGCGGTCTTTACATCCATTTGGTGAAGCTCTAGATCATAATGAGCTACCAAAGCCAAAACAATTCTTAAAGAATCTTTCTTTGACACCGGAGAGAAAGTTTCTTTGTAATCAATACCATCCTTATGAGTGAAACCTTTGGCAACAAGTCGAGCCTTATACCTTTCAATGTTACCTTTAGAGTCTCTTTTTGTCTTATAGACCCATTTCGACCCAACGGCCTTAGAACCCTCAGGTAACACTACTAAGTCCCATACTTTGTTGCCATCCAATCTCCTCTTTCATAGCAATTAACCACTTTTCAGAATTGTCACTTTCCATGGCCTTATGGAATGATACTGGATCCTCACTAATACTCAAGTCACATTCAACGTTATATGTCTCGTAGTCATCTGGGATGGCTGATCTTCTTTCTCTTATAGATCGCCTTAATTGTTCCTCTGGAACATTGACTACCCTTCTTCGCCTTACAGGTTGCCTTGACTGTTCACGTGACATATTATTCTCCCCTTGAATTGTGACTTGATTATCATTGTTATTGTCATTTTGTGAGTCTTGCACTTCATTTCGTTGTTGTCCCATTATGTCATTTGACTGTGACGACACAATTGGTACAACAATTTCACGTGCAACTTCAGGAGAAGAAACTTCAACCTAAATTTCTTTAATGTCCACTTTTCGTGGTTCAATGCTCCTACTAGTTTGACCGTTCTCGTATTGTGATTAGGACAGTAAAATCTATACCCCTTTGACTTTTCAGGATAGCCAATAAAATAATCACTGACTGTCCTAGGATCTAGCTTCTTTTCATTTAGGTTATACAACCTTACTTCAGCTGGGCAACCCCAAACTCGAAGATGTCTTAAACTCGGTTTCCTTCCCATCCATAGTTCATAAGGAGTCTTAGGAACTGCTTTACTAGGAACGCGGTTTAAAACATAGGTTGTTGTCTTTAATGCATAAATCCATAGTGAAAGAGGTAAAGAATAATTACTTAGCATGCTCCTAACCATTTCCATTAAAGTACGATTCCGCCTTTTCAAAGAACACCGTTCACAGAGGTGTACCGGGCATTGTATACTGTGCACAAATACCCTTACTTTCAAGTAACTTTGCAAATGGACCAGGACATTGTCCATTTTCAGTAAACCTTCCATAAAATTCACCACCCCTATCAGACCTCACAATTTTCACTTTCTTTTCTGGCTGCCTTTCCACCTCATTTATGAATATCTCAAGGACATCCACAGAATGAGCCTTTTCCTGCAACAAATAAGTGAAACCATATCGGGAGAAATCATCTATAAAGTGATAAAGTACTTTTCACCACTCCAGGATGGAGTGTCAAAAGGTCCACATATATATCAGTGTGTATAATTTCTAAAAGCTGAGAGCTCCTTGTAGCTGATTTCTTTACTGTATGTTTAGTCTGCTTACCTTTAATACAGTCTACACATACATCTAAGTCACTAAAATCCAATTGAGGTAGAATTTCATCTTTTACCAACCTCGTTAACCTTTCTTTGGATATGTGACCTAGTCTTTGATGCCACAAGTAAGCTGATTTTTCGTTCGATGCACTACGTTTAATACCTTGACACTCAACATAAAATAGGGACTCGGAAAATTTAACATCAAGATTGAACCTATAAAGTGAATCAATCAAAGTACCACTACCATAAAAGTATTCATTACGGTACATAGAAAATACACCATGTCCAAACTTAAAATTAAAACCTAAATTATCCAATTTACTTAATGATACAAGATTTCGAGCACAGTCAGGTACATAGAGACAATCTATAAGATCTATATGACAACCAGTGTCTAAGATTAATCTGTAAGTCCCAATGCCCTCAATGCGTGCTTTCATTCTGTTTCCCATGGATACAAACTGTTCAGCTTCTCTTATGGGCTGGATCATACGATATCCCTGTTTAATGTGAGAAATATGAGTATTTGCACCAGAATCTAACCACCAAGTATTATTAGGTACTTCTATAAGATTTGATTCAAAGCAAACAAAACTATAATGTTTACCTTTCTTTTCGAACCATGCCTTCCTTTTAGGACAATCCTTCTTGAAGTGTCCAAGTTTCTTGCAAAAGTGACACTTTTTTTCTTTCTGGATCGCACTTTCAGGTCCTTTAAAGAAAGACTTTCCCTTCTTACCATTCTTACCCTTCTTACTCGGTTTAGCCTTGTTGCTGCTGGCACCATCATGACTCAAGAAATGAACAGCTTGATCTTTTATCTTCTTTAATCTCCCCTCCTCTTGTATAAGCATGGCTTTTAACTCTTGATAGTTCCATTTATCTTTAATGGTGTTATAGTTCACTTGAAACTGGCCAAACTCATAAGGTAGAGAGTTAATGATGAATTGGACCAAGAAAGTATCACTTACGCCCATCCCTAAAGTCTTCAACTTTGCTGCCAGGTTAGACATGTGTGTCACATGATCATGAATCGGTTGAGACCAGTCAAACCTTTTAGTAGTTAGCTCACTCATTAAACTACCAACAATTGACTTATCAGCTAAATCCGACTGTGAACACTCCTTTACTTTGAGCATGAATTCCCTTGCTTTCTCTGTTTTAGGCATGGAGGGCTTAATGTTATCGGCCATTGCCATCCTCATGAGGTGTAAACCCAACCTGTTAGATTTCTCCCAAGCCTGATAATGACACTTTTCGGCTTCGGAGCTCTGAGGTGTAATTTCTGTTGGCACCTCATCTGTCAGGATGGCAATGTCCAAAGCCATTATACCCAGTGTATACTGGATCTTTAAGGCCCACTCATCATAATTAAGCTCATTGAACTTTACAAAAGAGTCAGCAGATGCAAACATATTTGGGGATGCTGCAAACATTTATACATGTTTATCTATTAGTGCTTTGAAAAACTATCATACAGATTCAAAATAAAATCATATAAACTTTCATACATGTATTTAAATGACCTTTGGTCAACACTTAAACACGAGTAACCATCATTGATGTTAATATATACTTTAACAATTAATTATAACACACATGAATCAAATAAGAATGCTATTTTTGGATATATATACTATAAGACCCAATTTATGAATAACTAATCCTTTTATATTATCAACTATATTTAATGACCCACCATTGGGTGATCTCTCAAAATATAGATGACAAAAATTAATTGATCAATCGATCTATAATGTATTTATACATCTCTTTTAATCATGATCAACTAATAACTTTTATTTTAAATGTCTAAATATAATATAACATGGTCACTTTGGTGACTAACATGTGATATACAAAATAAACATTCAACTTTAATGGTACATTTTGTTTGATGTGTTAATACTTCATAACACTAATTACCCATTACCCATTACTTTAATGTTAAATTATATTGTGAAACTCTATGTATGTTTGCATAAGAAATCTATAAGCATTTATATCTTTCCTAACATACTGCCAAAAGGGAGCATATAGTAGATACAAAAAGATAGAATAAATATTAATATGACATCAAAGTGCCAAAATGAATTATTCAATAAACTACTACTGCCCACGCAACTTTTCTCTGCATTCATACAATATGCCAAAAACTAATGCAACTTATCACCATCAATAATAATGCCATGTATAATTAATAACACATGGCTGATAATAACAATAATGACGGATAAATTGACGATACGGCAAAACCAAGTGAATTAACATATAATATAATCATCCAATTTATGATGACGGTAAACAGCGGAAGAAAATTTAATTTCAAACTTTCAATATTGCAAGACTAGACTATCGTACAAATAGTAAACAAATGAAGCCATTAACATATATGGTCATAAGATGATATGGATTAAAAAAAATTCATCAATGAATGTATGCAACACCTTTAATCATAATGCATACTTAGTTCATGTATAATTCAACATGGAACAAATGTAGGATATGTGTATGACGCATCAGAAAAAGGTCAATTTGATAAACATAGGATTATATAATTCAATAACACGGTTCTACCATAATTCATACAATTACAAGACCTTCTAAACAACAATTCTTACTCCTTTTCCCTTATATTATTTCACATATGTAAATACAGTGATGAAAATTAATGATAGTCAAAACTTTTATGGGTAAATTAATCAAATCTATAATGCTCTGATACCAAATGTAAGATTAACTTTACGATTTCAATAATGAAATCAATCCCAAGAATCGATATAGATTTGAATTAATTCAACCCTAATACAATTAATATACGGAATAAAGGACTAACCTTGGTCCATGTCTTACAGACGCACTCAATACAATAAAGTATAAGACGATTGATTCTCCTCCTTAACCCTTTTCTTGATGTTTCTTAATGATGGAGGAAGAAACTGCCTTTCACCCATTCACTTTCTTAATCGTACGATGTTTTGTGTTTTTGTCAGATGAATTCACTTTTCTTTTAATTTCCAAAATATATATATATATAATGGGTTACGTACCTTTTCGCACAATTAAACCCGATCGTACCTCTTCGTAAAAGACGACTTATATTAGGGTAAAGTAGGAGGGAATAATAATTCCCGTACTTTAATTACATTTAATCGAGACCGATCCATCACGGTGTCGTCTTTTATATTAAAGTCTCGTAATATTTAATATGAACTTAACTTTTATTAAAACCCGAAACACATAGGCCACTCGAATATAATTAAATATTCTAACAGCATCAACTACAACGGTCATTTGCTTGTTAACCTCATCTCGACACATCCTTAAATAATGTGAATTCGTTTTGACTTCCTGTATAGAGTACTCCAATATAATAGTATTCATTATATTACAGGGAATATTTTAACCAACGTCAGAATTAACCTCAGTGATGCAATCTGCAATCGAAACTAATAAATTGTGAAATACAGTATAATAGTTGGTAACAAACTTGGGAGGACGAAGGTTAATTTAAATTGGTCGTGTAATAAGGCAAAGGGTAATACATTCATAAAGCAACAAGAGTTAGTATCAAATTTTAAATTTTGGACGGAATATTCTCTTTTCTGTGACCGAAAGCATTAAAATAGGAGCAATATTCGAGGAAAGTTATCTATTACTGTTCAACAAATTTGGGAGAATGGAGATGAATTTAAATTGGTCATGTAGTAAGGCAAAAGGCAATACATTCATAAAGCAACAAGATTTAGTACCAAATTTCAAATTTTGGACATAATATTCTCTTTTCTGTGATCGGAAGCATTAAAATTGGAGCAATATTTGATGAAAGTTACATGTGGTAGGACTAAGTTTCAAAAAACAATTACGTAAATTTCCCTAATTTTGTCAGATTTCCCGTGGTACCCTTACTTTTAAGAATCTGCCTATAGTACCCTTGAGGTTCCATTTTAGTGTCCATGGTACCCCTAATGTAACGATCGTTAAATGGACATTAAGTTTTGATGGTGTGGCAATAAATTAGTAAATAAAAATTATTAATAAGTATGAAATATTAATGAAATGTAGGGGTACCATGAGAAATCTGACAAAATTAAGGGGTACCACGAGAAATTTTCGTAATTTTTAATTACTAATTTATTGCCACATCATCAAAACTTAAAGTTCATTTAACGACCGTAACATTAGGGGGTACCATGAGCACTAAAATGGAACCTCAATGGTACTATAGGCAGATTCTTAAAAGCATGAGTATCATGGGAAATCTGACAAAATTAAGGGTACCATGGGAAATTTCAGAAATAATTATATAAGGGAGCATGTTTCAAAAAGTGGACTATATAAGGGCGTAATATTACATCCTCTCTCACATATCCCTTGGATTCCCTCCAAGGGAAGTCACTTATAGAAACAAAAGATCCTTATAAGGAAAGATAACGACATTCAGTCAATCAATCACAACAACAACAATAACTCTATTCTCTCTCTAGAAATAAGGCTACCTAAAGCATCTAAGAGAGAGACCGTGATCGAGCCTCATGCCAAAGGTCCCGACTATACATCTGAGGATACCATACTGACATAGGCATCGGAGAGGGCCCCCTCGGGACACTCCCTCGAGGCCCTGTGTGTTACGTGTGCAGGCAAAGCTCAAGGTAGAGGGACACCATTTCATAAAACATCTGAAAGGAGCGCGTTGACCAGACTCAAGCTTGGGCGATGCTGAATTGATTTTCTTCAACCCGAAACAAAAAGGAATAGGTGAAAAGGTAAAGAAGAATCACTTTGGTGGGCCTTTCTTGTATTTACTGGTACAAATCTTCTGGCTCATATATATTGTTAGTCATGGTTTTATTACCTGCCACTTTTCAATAGTAATTCTTTTTTTTATCGCATCTTCTTTATGTTGACCGTGTTGTCCATGAAAAACGAACTGTTAAAAGAGATTACTACACTCTTTCAAACTGGACATTTGTTGCGTTGTTTTCGAGGGAAAAGCAGGAGATGCAAGCTGGTGAGTTTCGTCTTGGTCATGTAAAAAGTCCAAAGACGGAAACATTTGGTCCGCCGCGTAGAAAATTGATTAAAAACACACCACCGGTGTTGGCTGATGTTATATCTAATTAAAAAATCTTCAATTTCATACTCGTCTCCGGAGGTATGTAGATTGCTCTTTGTTATTATCTACAATGTTATTTCTTGTTATATTTAATGTTCCTTTAAAATATTCACTTTTGGATTAGTGTGAATAATCTATTGGACATATACACACGTGCCTTCTGATTAGTCATTTCTATTTTCTAAAGAAGCAATAAAGAACTGCTCTGCTTTAGTAATTAAAATGGCCCTGAACATTAGTGGCATATTTTGTTTCCTAGTCGTGATAATTTGCATATGCACTTTTAGATTATTACAATTGTCCCTTGTTCTTTACATCCGTGCAAATGTTGCATTATTTATTATAGCGGTTATGCTTTCCTAATTTAGATGTCCCTTGACATTAATTATACTGTCTCTTGTCCAGGAGTTTGCAGAAGATTATGTTGCTACAACAAAGAGAGTTAGACAAGATATGGTTCTACTAGATGAGAAATACTTGGTTTGGTCGCAGTGTTTTCTAGATGAACAATGTGTAAAATAGGCCCATTCAACAACCAAATTTGTATACATGATGTATGGGGGTGATTCCGAGGATACGTTGTGTGAACCGTTGTGGGTATCTGATTCAAAGGAGGATGAAGAACAGCTGATTGCGATGACAACAGCGGCACAGAATGCCTATAGATTGATACTTGGTCGTGCTGAACAATGTGCTAAGTGAAGTAATACATCTGTACGGCTGTATCTGTCAGTGGTGAATTTTCATTTGATTTAGGGTTGAGGAAGGAATTTGCTGAGATGGACGCAAGGTTAGCTGCAGCTAAAGGGATTGGTGCATCAAAAAACCGTGTTGATGAAAAGTCTCCATGCCTGCAGCATGGAAAAATATAGAAATAGCACTTTCACCTGATCTCTCTCTTTTGCCTCCTACACATGCAAAAAGACGTCATTGCGTTGAAAACTTCTGTCAATATACCCTATCTACTGACAAGCAACTCATACCACATTGCAATCTAGCCCTTTTTGTTGTCCAATATGACACCGATCCAATAACACCTTTGTATGCGCTCCACGTTTAACTTTCTGAATATGTTTTCAGTGACCAGGGCATTAACAATCGCCAGTCAATATAATTTAATAGATAATTTATAAAATTAAAAGTTTATCTATCTTATTTTCACAGTTTTGCAACTGATAGAAATTTCATATTATTTCTTAACTAATGAGTACTTATATTTCCTACAAATTTAAACTTATTTCGACCCAACACCATTTGTGGTCACTAAAGCCTTCTCAACATGCTTCAAGTGTTATCATTGATTGTTGGTCATCATATTTAATTTCCAAAGAGGAAAAAAATAATGCTAAAAGTCGAAACCGGTTCTTAATTTTATAGCATGCTTGTCCTTGTAAGTTTAATCATAAATTTCTTATTAGGTTCCTAAGAGTCTTTTGAAATGTACCTGAGATTCTTCTATATAATATTTGTTGCTCAATGTGTTTTTGGTACATACCAAAAATATCTTAGGTACATCTTCGTACACTACAAAGTACATTTATATAAGGGGGTGTTTTAATATGATCCTAAACTATAATACTCTGTATTTAATAATTATAAAATAATAATATTTTATTTATACGAGTTATGTTGCGACGGAATAATAATGATTATAATAAATAATAATAATAATAATAATAATAATAATAATAATAATAATAATAATAATAATAATAATAATAATAATAATAATAATAATAATAATAATAATAATAATAATAATAATAATATTAACATTAATAATAATAATAATAATAATAATAATAATAATAATAATAATAATAATAATAATAATAATAATAATAATAATAATAATAATAATAATAATAATAATAATAATAATAATAATAATAATACATTATACATGTATTATATACTTCCACCATATGTATACATACTACCCTATCTAACCAACCCTATCCATTTGTAATCCACCATCAAATTAGAGAGAGGAAAGAAGAGAGAAAAGAGAAGAAAAGGGAGATTTGCCTTTTGTCCCTCTGCCTCGAGTTCGTAAGATAAACCGTCTTATACTAACCTTTCTATTATTTTATTCATACCGTTGACCCGCCCCGACCTTGACCCACCTTTGACCGCCTTTGACCACCCGTTTACCATCGTTGACCGCCCTAAAATAGGGTTTGACCGAGTTGTAAAAATGGGTTTTTAGGGGTAGTTGTCATGCGGGTTAGGGCTGGGATTTTGGACAGGTTGCGGGCCGGTTTGGGTCTGGACTTGGGCGGATTTGGTTTGAGGGTTGATGGGTGAGTTGAGGGGTGGTCATGGGTGGCCGTGAGGGTGGCTGGAGGTGACGGTTTAAGAAGGAAAAAAGGGAGATGTCGAGTGTTGTTATTGTTGTTGTTGTATGCGGTTGTTGTCACGGCTGTTGCTGCTGTGGTTGTCGTGTGGTGGTGGCTGGGTGACCACTGGTGTCGGCAGGAGGGGGAGCCGGTGGTGGCTGGCGGCTAGGTGTCAATGGTGGTTGGTACGGTATGTGTGTGTGTGTGTGTGTGTGTGTGTGTGTGTGTGTGGTTGTTGCGGGTGGGGGTGTGCTGATGTCGGGTATGGTGGTTGGTGAGGACTTGGGTGGCTGATGCTGGCCGTGGCCATCACGGCTAGTGGTGGTGGTCCACGGTAGCAGCGGTGGTGGTGGTGGCTTGAGTTTGAGTCGGGTTTTTGGGTAATTAATAAGACGGGTTTATTTAGTTAATTAATTCGTATTTAGCTAGTCGTATACGTATGAGATCGTATAATTATACGTATTGGTATAATTAGATTTGTATAATTATACGTATTTGTATATGTATTAGATTAGTATATTTATACGTATTTGTATATGTATTTGTATGATTAGATGAATATATTTATACGTATTTGAATTATTATCGTATTTTAGGAAATGGTTGTTGGAGCTTTGTCCTCCACAAATTAGTGTGATAACATTTATAAATCTCTTATAGGTTCACAAGGGTATACTTCGTATTTTATCAGTTGATTAACGATTACCTAATAACGGTTGGCTTGCTAGAAAGTTTGACGTTATTATCATACTGATGGCGTTGATCAACTGGTCCCTAAAAGTCACACCTAAAGGATGTGTTTGAGAAATGTGATTGTATGAAAATATAATCACATTGATGCCTTATATGACTAAACAGTTAGTCACTGTGTTGATGAGACGATTATTTAATGCTGATTAAATAATATAAGTTTCAAACGAATTAATCACAATTCGTAAATTGAATATAATAAGTTATATTTAATTAATGTATATAATGTTAGCTTGGACGAATTAATATGTTAATTCGTAATTAAATGTAATCGGTTATATTTAATCAGCAAATGATAATTATACGATATTGTCATAATAATTATTATTGACCCGTATTAATAAATGTTCGTACTAATGTTGGGAGAACGGAAGAATTTCCTATTACCATTGGGGTGCATCAAGGTTCCGCACTTAGTCCTTTTCTCTTTGCTATAGTTATGGATGAGTTGACAAGGGATATTCAGGACGACATCCCTTGGTGTATGATGTTTGCTGATGATATTGTGTTGATTGATGAGACAAAAGAGGGGGTGGAGAGAAAGTTGGAATTGTGGAGGCAGACTTTAGAGACTCGTGGGTTCAGCTCAGCAGAGTAAGACCGAGTATTTGAGGTGTCGCTTCACTAAGGTGGCGGGGTTGAGATCGACAGAGGCAGGGAGTATTATTTTCGATGGGAATGTTGTTGAGGGTTCGGAATTCTTCAGATATCTAGGATCTATTATTCAAAAAGATGGGGAGTTAGACGGAGATGTGGCTCACAGAATTAAAGCGGGATGGTTGAAATGGAAGAGTGCTTCAGGGTTTCTATGCGATAAAGATATGCCCCAAATATTAAAGGGAAAATTTTATCGCACGGCAATTAGGCCTGCCCTACTTTACGGCTCCGAGTGTTGGGCCGTGAAACATTGTCACATTCAAAAGATGAGTGTGGCGGAGATGCGCATGTTGAGGTGGATGTGCGGACATACAAGGAAAGATCGATTAAGGAATGAGGTGATTAGGGAAAAGGTAAAAGTGGCGCCAATAGAGGACAAGATGATGGAAAACTGACTAAGATGGTTTGGCCATGTGAGAAGGAGACCTATGGACGCACCAGTTAGGAGGCTGGAGACTTGGAGAACAGAAAAGGTCCCTAGAGGCAGAGGAAGACCGAGACAGACATGGTTGAGAGTGATAGAGCATGATATGAGAGTTATGGGGCTTGAGGAGAGTATGGTGACAGAGAGGGCACAATGGAGGGAAAAGATACATGTGGATTTTTAGTATTTGATATTTTTTTGACAGATTTAGTGTTTTTTTATTTATTTGATTTAAAGAAATTAATTTATTTATTTTTCTCTCCTTTATTACACACTTTTTCAACAACCACTTTCTTATAGATTTTACCTGGTTCATTCCGGATCCTTAACTCTATTTCGGTTTTTAAAAATCGTTTTAATCTTTTCTCTCGATTTAAATTTTAAGTTTTTATAAAAGAAAGACGGAATTCGATTTTAAAACCCCTTAGTTCACCTTGACTTTACATTACATTTTCGTTCTCCCTTTTTGTTTTTCATCTTCCCTTTTTTATTCGCATTTTGAGGCGTGTGTTCACCCATGGACGGTCCGAAAGGATGATTCATGTCAGCCGACCCCAAATCATTTTGGGATTAAGGCTCTGATGTTGATGTTGTTGTTGTTGTTGTATTAATAAATCAACCGCAAGCTGTTGTGTGTAGACTTGTTAATGCGGAATAATATAAATGACGATTTATATTTAATACATTTTATACATTTTGCATACTACCAAAATAAGTAGATTTAATCTCCTTATTTTGGGTAAGTAGAAAAACCGAAAAAGAGAAATTAATCTCTATAATTTCGGTTCATATGGGCCGGAAAAATAGAAAAAGAAAAATCGACCCTCATCACTCCTTATACACGGTTTAAAGGGAGTGAAGGGGAGAATTTTTCTAACCTAATTTTGCTAACCTAGCCTCTCATCAGAAAACACAAAATAACCTAAAAATTTTACAGAAAATTTGGGGATCGATTCTAGCAAAAGAACAAGAGCATATCTCATATCATCTTGGGTGCAACTGATAGGAGAATATCATTGCGATATTGTTCATAGGCCGAATTAGCTAGGACCGAAGGTTATTTCTTAATTCTCTACCTTTTGTTTATGTAATTCATTTTATGACTAGTATTCATCATTATATATTCGTTATAATCCTTATTTATAAGGGAAGTATACAGACTATTTCCCACAAGTGGTATCAGAGCCAAGGTCACGAATTTTATTTTGATGATTTTCATAAAATTGGATGTAAACAAAAATTTGGTCTCGAAAATTAGGGTTTCGGCTGTAAATTTTTTTTGAGCCGTAGCTGATTTCGTTTTACGGTTTGGTCGATCGACCAGTACCCATGGTCGACCGACTGCCTCGACTGATCGACCGAAATTTTTTTTCGTTTTTGATATTTTGATTTCCATTTGATTCATACATATTGTTGTTTTAATCAGTTAAGATGATAATAAAAAGAATTTGTAGATGCTTTGATTTAATTCGGATTAAATTAAATTGTAAATGGAATCGTCATGTTGATGATATAAAATTCGTTTTTGCTATATAGTTTTTAGCATATACGTTTAATCACGTTTCATTAATTCATATGCTAATCGTGTTCTAATAGCAACTATAAACGATTTTCTTCATCTTAATTTTTTGTTTTAGGGCATTTTTTGCCGCAAGAAAAAAATATGACGGTTGTTTTTTTAGGGTTTGCCGAGTGCAAAAGAGAAAAAAAAGAGGGTTTTTGTTCCTTTTTTTTCTTTCGTTTTTTTTTTTTGCTGAAAAAAAATTTTGGCTGTTTTTTTTGTTTCGGTTTTTGCAGAATTGTCGAAAGAAAGAAAGAAAAAATTTTTGATTTCTGTTTCTTTCAGCCGAGCTGGAAAAAAAAAAATCGGGTAATTTTTTTTGTTTTGCCGAGACCAAAAGAAAAAAATAAAAGAATTTTTTGTTTTGATTTTGGCCAATTGATTATTGTGAAGCGGTTCATAATTCATAGATACCTAATTATTTTAAAGCAGTTTAAAATATTGATGGATTAAATTCGTGTTACAAGTCTAATATGAATTAAGATTAAATTTATAGTGAGTAATTGAGGAATTGTCACTTAATTTAATCAATTAAATAAGTGGTTTGGGTAAAATTAATCTACATAATTAAAGAATTGTGTCTTGTATGTTTAATTTTTTTAGTTGATGCATTTTATTTTTGTTGAATGAATCGTTCAATGGTTTTATTTACGTATTTTTGCAATCGGTTGTAATTTGTAATACCTAGTGTGGCCTTAGTCAAATTATGTTTTCGTAATGATGGGAACATAATTTTTAATGTAATTTGAGATCTTGTATTTCCGTTTTGGTTTTCTTTATTTATTACGGTTTTGAAATTAGAATGTAAATAGGTTTATTATGTAATTTTTAAATTGCAATTTTTGAGAAGACTAAAGATGGAGATTAGAGCTCACTCCCGCTACATGGATCAAGATGGAACATCAAGACAAGCTTCTCGGGTCCATAGATGGATTCCAAAGTTGTATTTATGTTCATTTTGATAGGATAGGCCACACTAGGACTTTATTTTTTTTACGTTTTACCGTTCTTATTGCTTTTCATTCACATGCTAGTTAATGCATCATATTCCGCCTAAAACCAAACCACCTACTAAAATGCATGAAAATTGACACATATAGGTTGTATGTTAGTTTTCATAGACATACAGATGTCACATGTTTATGAAGCCATCATCTTAGTTTATTCATTCACGCATGCTAGATATTAGGTCACTTAAAATGAATTAAAATAAAGTTGATGGGATCTTCCTCTAAAACGGAAATTGAGATTAGTCTTTATAAGGGCAAACAACTATGAATCCCTTCTTCGTCGGTAGGCATAATATGACCCCTTCTACGTTGGGTAAGTAGTTGGAGTTGACTTAGTTTATCTCAACATTATAGTCTGAAGAGTTTCTCGTGATTATGATGGACTAAAGATAGAATTTACAGAAATTTATCGACCAAGAATTCTAACAGTAGAATTAGCCAAAAGGTTGGCTTATCAATTTACAGATAATTGAGTCTTGGAATCATTTATATAATTCTTGAGGAAGGTCAATTGTATAAATCCATGAGTCTTCGCGTTATAACAGTATTGCATTAGACTTAAATTAAAATCGATGCACATGCTTATTATTTATTCTTCTTTTCGCAGTGTAGAACACGTTTATATTATCATTCAACAAATGGCGGAAATAACGAAATCCCAATGCCAAGTGCCACACTTGGACGCGAGTCCTGGCTGAAATTTTTTATGGACAACATGAATCAAGACACGCGACTTAAGAATGATGGGTCCAACTTTGCGGACGGGAGGCAAAGACTACGGAATGTCGCCATTGTTGACGGTAAGCTCAAGTACTTAATCGAGCCAATACCGGTCAAACCAGCCCCCAATGCGGGAGTTAACGAGTCACTTGCTTATAGTGATTTCGTTATGGAAGCGGGTGTGATAAAGAACGTACTCATCTTTGCAATGGAAAACAATTTGCAGAGAAGCTTCATTGCCCAAGGTGCGAACAAGATTTTCACCACGCTCACTAACGAGTTCTCAAAAGCACCGAAGATCGTTAATTATGAGCATACATGTCGCTTCTTTGATGCGAAACTCCAAAAGGGCCAACCGGTTAGCCCACATATTCTTAACATGATTGAGAATGTCAAGAAATTGGAGGCACTTGATTGCAAAATCAGTGAGAGCATTGTCATTGACCGAATGCTTCATTCTCTTCATGATGGTTTTTCCCTTTTCAGGGCGAACTACTACATGAATGACTTGAAAAAGAGTCCTCATGAGCTACACTCCCTTCTCGTACAAACCGAGAAGGATATGAAATTGAGTGGAAGCATGAAGCAGGATGTTCTCACGATTTCCAACAAGGGTAAAGGTAAGGGCAAAGCTCCAGGCGACCTAACTGTAGGTAAGCCAAAATTCAAGAAGCCAGGAAACGGTAAGAGTAGGCCCGGTGAGACTAGTGGCTCACAGGGCAAGGCACAGAGCAAGGGCGGTGACATTGAGTGCCACCATTGTCACAAGACTGGACATTGGAGGAGGAACTGTCCCGTGTACCGTGAGGACATTAAAGCAGGCCGCGTCGTTCCTGTTGGTATGTCTTCTTATATTCATATGATTGAGATTAACCATGCAAGTTTCGGAACTTGGGTACTTGATACTGGTTGTGGTTCTCATCTGTGTAATCATTTGCAGGGCCTAAGAAATATCACACCTCTCGGAAAAGGTGATGTGGACATGCGAGTCGGGAATGGAGCTAGAGTTGCTGCTGTCTCGAAGGGGACATATGTAATCCAACTCCCTAGTGGTTTTGAGTTATTTTTAAATAACTGTTACTATGTACCCAGTTTGTCTAAGAACATTATTTCAGTTTCCGTACTTGATAAAGACGGATTTTCATTTTTAATAAAGGATAATAGTTGTATTTTCTCTTTAAAAGAAATGATTTATGGCAAAGCAGTTTCCATGAATGGAATTTACATCTTAGATCAAACCACGGAAGTATTACACGTGAATAATAAGAAATTAAAGGTTGGTGACAAAGATCAAACCTATCTATGGCATTGTCGAATGGGACACATAAATGAGAAACGTGTAAAGAAACTCGTCGATAATGGGACTATTCCCGCATTCGAATTTTCTACATATGGCACGTGTGAATCATGTCTCATTGGCAAAATGACTCGAATTTCCTTCAAAGGTGTTGGAATATGCGCTAGTGACCTATTAGGACTCATACATACAGATGTTTGTGGACCTATGTCAATTACCGCTAGAGATGGCTATAGATATTTTATCACTTTCACGGACGATTTGAGTAGATACGGATATGTCTACTTAATGAAGCATAAAAGTGAGTCCTTTGAGAAATTCAAGGAATACCAGAACAGGGTTGAGAACCAACTGGGTAGAAAGGTTAAAGCACTCCGTTCAGATCGGAGTGGCGAATATCTTTCAAATGAGTTTGATCAATACCTTAAAGACTGTGGAATCGTTTTGCAGTTAACTCCACCTGGAATACCTCAATTAAATGGTGTGTCCGAACGGAGAAATCGAACCTTACTTGATATGGTTCGATCCATGATGAGTCACACGGTAGTGCCTGATTCATTATGGGGTTTTGCTCTTTTGTCAGCTGCTCTTATACTTAACCGAAGTCCGACTAAAGCTGTCGACAAGACTCCATATGAAATGTGGAAGGGAACGGTCCCTAACTTGTCCTTTATTCGGGTTTGGGGCTGCGAGGCTTATGTCAAGTGGAGACATGAGGATAAGCTCGGCCCGCGATCGGTCAAGACATACTTTATAGGTTATCCAAAAGGAACATTTGGTCATTACTTCTATTGGCCTACCGAATATCGAGTTTTTGTTGCGGCTAGTGCGACGTTCTTAGAGAAAGAATTTCTCGAGAACAAGACAAGTAATAGAACCTTCGAGCTGTCGGAGATTCCAGAACCAACAACCGAGGAACGGATGGAGGAAGTTGTTCCTCCAACTGATGATACGGTTAATATTCCTGAGGAACCTAGGAGGTCGGGTAGAGTCTCTAATCCTCCGGACAGATACATTGGTATGGTCGAGGAGAATGACGTTTTACTCCTAGAGAGTAATGAACCCGCTACCTATAAAGGTGCTATGGCCTGTTCCGACTCAAAGCTATGGCTCGAAGCCATGCAATCCGAGATGGACTCCATGTATGAGAATGACGTATGGGATCTAGTTGATTTACCTAATAAGGTAAAACCTCTACAGTGCAAATGGCTTTACAAAATAAAGCATTCTGTAGACGCGCAACCAGATACCTATAAGGCACGACTAGTGGCAAAAGGTTTCACTCAAGTGCACGGATTGCATTATGATGAGATTTTTGCACCTGTAGTCATGCTACGTTCCATTCGGATAATCTTAGCAATTGCCGCATTTCATGACTATGAAATTTGGCAAATGGATGTGAAAACCGCCTTCTTAAACGGTTATTTGGAGGAAGATTTGTACATGGTGCAACCCGAAGGTTTCATAGATCTTGAACATCCTAAGAAAGCATGCAAGCTTAAGCGTTCCATTTATGGACTTAAGCAAGCTTCTCGGAGTTTGAATCATCGTTTCGACCAGGTGATAAAAGAGTATGGTTTCACTCGATCGGTCGAGGAACCATGCTTATATATCAAGTCGAGTGGGAGCAAGATTGTATTCTTGATATTGTATGTTGATGACATACTCTTGATTGGGAATGACATTCCTCTCCTATCTTCGGTTAAAGAATGGTTGAAGAACCATTTCCAGATGAAAGATCTGGGTGAGGCACAACGCATTTTGGGAATTCGTATCTACCGAGATAGATCACGACGGACGTTATCACTGAGTCAGGAGTCTTATTTGGATAAGATTCTTGAGAAGTTCAGCATGACCAACTCCAAGAATGGGAACCTTCCTATGACGTCTGGGATGCAGTTGAGCAAGTCTCAGTCACCCATGACGCCTGAAGGGATTGAGCACATGAGTCGTGTTCCTTATGCATCTGCAATAGGATCAATCATGTATGCCATGATATGCACACGTCCAGACGTGGCATATGCATTGAGTATGACGAGTCGGTACCAAAAGAATCTAGGTGAAACACACTTTGGATAGTCATTTGTTAAAAATATCCTCAAGTACCTACGGAGGACTAAGGATAGGGTATTGACTTATGGAGGTGATACTAAGCTATGCGCACCGGTTACGCAGATGCTAGCTTCCAAACGGATCGAGATGATTCAAAATCTCAGTCCGGGTTCGTCTTCACTCTTAATGGTGTTGCGGTCAGCTGGAAGAGTTCCAAACAAAGTGTTGTAGCAGATTCTACTACTGAATCTGAGTACTATGCCGCTTCGGAAGCAGCAAAGAAAGCGATATGGATGCGTCAATTCTTACAAGGACTTATGATAGTTCCTAGTTCGAATGACCCGATCACCATCTATTGTGATAATAGAGGTGCCATCTTCCAGGCTAAGGAGCCAAAGTCTAGCAACAAATCTAGACATGTACATCGGAAAGCTCACCTGATCCGTGATTACGTGGAGCAAGAAGAGATAGTGATTGACAAGATAGCTTCGGATGATAACATCGCGGACCCTCTCACTAAACCGTTGAATTTTGATAAGCATGAAGGGCACGTTATTTCCATGGGAATTAAACGTGTTCCTGAGTTGTAGTAGTTGATTATGGATTTGATACATTATCTTTTTCATATACTATTTATAACTTCATCGTTTTATTATAATATTTTGTTTTTCATGTGGATTGTACCGACAACATTGAACGCCACAAAGTGAACTGAATTACATTATATTTATTTTGGTCCGTAATCGCCTTAATGAGCTGATAACTCTGGCTATTATATTGTGTAGTCGATTGATGGTGGGTTCAACTAGCCATAAGTCAAACGGTTGACTTGATCGATCACAGATGCGAGATTATACCGATACCTCGCAGGACAAATTTTTGTGACAACGTAATGGAGTCCTAAATGTTTAAAAACATTCGGTGCCAGGTCGTGGATAGGACATCCATTGTGTTCCTAGAGTCGATTCTTTTGACTATCGACTGTCTCTTGAGATTAAGGCAGTTTTTGGGTGACTTTAGTTTCTTTCTCACGGTCTGCCGTAACTGGAGGCTAAGTAGATTTTTTCTGGGTCATTTCATACTGTGCTTATATCTTCAAGATTCGAGTTGAGGAAAATATCCAACCTTTATCAGGTATAGTTATTTCTCAGGGCCACTCGAGGAGTTGTAACTGAAATGCATGGCCATGCTCGAATGATGATTCGTTTATCAGTTAAGTTACTCTCTAGTCGGGGAAACCACTCTTGATAATTATCGCTTGTAAAATACGACCTTTGTGAATACGGATTTGCAAATTGTTTTACATTGAGTGGGAGAAATTTTAGGATATGAGAATCGGTTATCGCACATACACTTGTGAGGACAAGTGGGAGTTTGTTGGAGCTTGTGTCCTCCACAAATTAGTGTGATAAAATTTATAAATCTCTTAAGGTTCACAAGGGTATACTTCGTATTTTATCAGTTGATTAACGATTACCTAATAACGGTTGGCTTGCTAGAAAGTTTGACGTTATTATCATACTGATGGCGTTGATCAACTGGTCCCTAAAAGTCACACCTAAAGGATGTGTTTGAGAAATGTGATTGTATGAAAATATAATCACATTGATGCCTTATATGACCAAACAGTTAGTCATTGTGTTGATGAGACGATTATTTAATGCTGATTAAATAATATAAGCTGAGACGAATTAACTGTCAATTCGTAAATTGAATATAATAAGTTATATTTAATTAATGTATATAATGTTAGCTTGGACGAATTAATATGTTAATTCTTAATTAAATGTAATCGGTTATATTTAATCAGCAAATGATAATTATACGATATTGTCATAATAATTATTATTGACCCGTATTAATAAATCAACCGCAAGCTGTTGTGTGTAGACTTGTCAATGCGGAATAATATAAATGACGATTTATATTTAATACATTTTATACATTTTGCATACTACCAAAATAAGTAGATTTAATCTCCTTATTTTGGGTAAGTAGAAAAACCGAAAAAGAGAAATTAATCTCTCTAATTTCGGTTCATATGGGCCGGAAAAATAGAAAAAGAAAAATCGACCCTCATCACTCTTATACACGGTTTAAAGGGAGTGAAGGGGAGAATTTCTCTAACCTAATTTTGCTAACCTAGCCTCTCATCAGAAAACACAAAATAACCTAAAAATTTTACAGAAAATTTGGGGATCGATTCTAGCAAAAGAACAAGGGCATATCTCATATCATCTTGGGTGCAACTGATAGGAGAATATCATTGCGATATTGTTCATAGGCCGAATTAGCTAGGACCGAAGGTTATTTCTTAATTCTCTACCTTTTGTTTATGTAATTCATTTTATGACTAGCATTCATCATTATATATTCGTTATAATCCTTATTTATAAGGGAAGTATACATATTATTTCCCACAATGGTTATGTGAGACGGTTTCACTAGACGGGCCTAGCTTGTGTGACGGATTGCTTATGAGGATTTGCTAAAAGGTAGGTTAATCCTACTCAGTTTCAATATGTTTACATGGTTAAGTAAGTCGGCATTGTAGTCATTTGCATTATAACATGATATTGGTTAAGATGATTGGATGAATCGGTAATTGGCATATTGTGTGGTATTTGCATTTATTATACTTGTCATGTATATCGGATAATATGACGGTTGTGACTGTTGGTTGTTGTTGAGGAGACAGAAGGCGGTTAGGAGACCGTCTTCCGCTTGGGTCGCCTCTTGGAGCTTTCCCAGTCCAAGAGGGATGTGCATATTAATGACTTGAGTTTGGAGGGACTCGTGTGGTCGAGACACGACGTCTGGCAGAGGATCCTGTTGGCGGTACGTCTGGGCGTGTCCCGGTACCTGTTTGTGGTTATCGGTATGTCTGGGCGTGTCCCGGTACCAGTGTGGTTGACGGTATGCTTGGGCGTGTCCCGGTACCAGTGAGGTTGTCGGTATGTCTGGGCGTGTCCCGGTACCGTGGTAGCGGTTGTTGATATCATGTCATGGTCATGTTGCATGTTCACACACTCGAGTCATGTCACACTTTATTTATTTGTTGAAACTGACGTTTGTTGTGTTTGTGCATTGTCACCTATCTCTTGGGTGGCCGGTGTCGATCCATATGATATTATTTGGTCATATGGGGAGCAGGTTAAGTACAGGTTGTTTGGATAGTACGCGGGAGACGGGACGAGCTTGATGAGTCACGAGACGAGTATAGTTGACTAGACGAGTATAGTTGTCATGAGTTGTACTTTTATTCATTTGTTTACGTTTATGTAAATTCACTAAACATTTATATTAATAAAATGTTCTTTGATTGAAGTTTTGAAACACTACCTCGGGAAACCGAGATGGTAACGCTCCAATTATCTTGGCCGGATAATCGGGGTGTTACATAAACCCTGTTTTTAGCATGTATTTTGAAATATTCCGCTTTCCTCTTTCGTGGCTTTCCCATGCACACGGTATTGACCAAGACGACACACATTTAACCATGAAGATCCTTACAAGTCAGTTAAGCGTCACGTAGAAATGGAACTTCAATCCAGCTATTAAGCTATTACTTTTCGCTTGAAATACTTTACATTCACCCCTCAACTTTAACAGGCAACAGAATGGAATGTCCCTAATATATATTATTTGATCAGTCTCCTTTATCTTTGTATTAAATGAGGTAACTTTGTATTGAAATGTATTGTTCTCATTTAGAAAATGTGCCTAAGAATTAGACAAAATGTATAGTTTTGAGAATTTGATATTAATTATGCAAACAAATCTTTCGTTTTGTAATGCTAGTTTTTCTTTCCAATTGTACGTGAGAAGCACTTCTTCTTATCTCATGTTTGACCTGCCGAGGAAGCATTTTGTCATTCTTGACAATTCACTCTCAGATGCAAGTCTTAGCAAGCAATATGTTTTAACTCCACTATCTATGGTACATTTGAATTTCTCACATTGTTGTGTTTCTGTTGACTTGCTACTACTAGTTGCTACTAACACTAAGTTTTAATATTCTGTCATCGGGTGATGCTTTTGCAATGTTTTTGGGTGAGAATCCAACAATTTCTCACCTTAGCAATGTTGTGATGGAAATGGATCCCATGGTTGCAAAGCTTTCTTGGAGAAATAACTACAATGTTAAGGAATGTGGTATCTACATAATCAGACACGTGGAAACATTTATGAGATTAAACTGTTGGAAATGAGGCCTAATGAAAAATGATGTGAGTGTTGACTCTTATTTTTAGAAACACACATATATTGTATTTTTCTATCTGGTTAATTGTTAGCTTCTGTTTTGCAGCGGAGTGTACTTGAAGTGTTAAGATACAAATTTCTATGCACATTACTGACGTTCAAGCACAACCTTTACCGTGAAGCTGTTGCTAAGCATGCAAACAAGGGTCACTTTTCAAATGCTAGTGATTACTTTTAATGTTCCTTCAAAATTATCTATGTAGTAGAGTAAAATTTAGGTATCAAGATTTGTATGAATTGTTTTTTTAATGTACGTTCTTAGTTTCTACAATGTCTATTTACATAAGCAAAATGTTCATTTATTTTATTTGAGATAAGAAGGATTCCAAGATGACAACATATCTACTTTAAAAGAACATTTCAACTATTATTAAGATTACTTATCCTTAACTACTAAAATTAATCTCGTACGTATATTACTTTCCTTGTAAAAAGTACATTCTACTATCATCTTGAGGCAGACAAAAATTAAAATTAAAATAAATAAATAAATAAAAAGTAATTCAAAGCAAAAAATTCAGTGCGAAATAAACAAGAAGAAAATTGCTTCTTATTTGCAATCTGATTTAATGGGTAACGAGCGCTTGTTTTCCCCCATTCAGTTTTATTTTGTCATTTCTTTCAAGCACTTTATGACATTCTTCTTCATTCGCGTTTTACACTCTCTCTAATATCTTATTAGTGTTGATTCTCCCTACCACTTAGCTTGTCGATGCACCTTTTTTTGGCTCTAACATCGTTCAACTCTACTTTATCACCCATTATCGTCATGAAGGTTATATTCGTCAGCTTCAATTATTTCCTAAACAATTTTTTTTCACCTGATTCGAATTTTGCATATTTTCTTCACGATTAATGTTTTTGATGTATATTTACCATCGTGAGTCATAAATATTAAGAGTAGATTATTCTTGAGCCAATTCTTTCAGTTCTCAGGTGCATTATTATGTTGCAATTTGTTCATATGGTTTCCTCATAATTTTGATGTACTTTTATAATGTTTAAGATATACATTTATTATGTTTACGATGTACCTTGGGTCAGTATTATAGTGAGAATGTAGATTCTATATATCTGATATCTCCATTCATCCTATACCAAGCCTACTCCCCCATTTGACCTTGGGTGTGTATGTTCGGTTATCTGTATTATCTATGGCTTTATATTTTTGTCTTATATGGTTCTTTTTTCTTTGAAAAATGAAGAGCACATACGTCACTACAGTTGTCCAAATCAACCATAATGCTCCTATTATTTGTCGGCCTCCATCGAGATTCAACAAAGACTCTTCTTCTATTATGATAATTGATGTTTCCGACGGCCCTACAGAAGAGGGGTTGTTGATCGTCTTAGTATTTGTCAGACTTCACATGGGCTCGACAAGGACTCCTCTTATGATGTTTTAATTGATGTTTCTGACAACTCTATAGAAGAGGGGATTGTTGATCGTCCTAGTGTTTGTCAGACTTCGTACGGGGCATACGGAGAGGTAGTGACCACTAGCATGACACCAGTGGCACCGACGCTTGTATGGGATAGTGGGTTGGAAAGTGGAGACGGTGGAGGGTGTGAGAAATAGGCTAGAGTTGCGAGTGTTATTGTTATTGTCACAGGTTTGGGGAGGACGATATGTAGCGGCGAGGGAAGTGGTGGGAAGGGAGGTGGAGGTAGAGGCTTTAATTATTAACTCGTGTTGAATCCGTTTTTCATGTAAAGTATCGAAGGTGATAAACGTGCCCTTGCTCGAGCTGCATCGATGGTAGGTTTGTAGTCGGTAGCATCAAGACCGTCAATGATTTTTGCAATTATATTTTCATTGTCCATGGGCTTTCCCATATGTGTGAGGTCATCAGTAGCGGACTTGATAACTAGCATATAATCGGTGATGGACTGGTTTTATTTGGAAATAGTGTAGACACCTCAAAATTGTCTACCAGTCTTACGGGTACCCGATGATGAGGCTAAAAACTAATGACTACTATGGAAATTGTCAATATTATAATTATTGGCTCTTTACGCTTATTTTCCGAGAAATTAGTAAAATGGCATAAAACCACTCGAAAGCCCATATTCCCATTCAGTCTCGTCTAATCCGTTTCATATTATTTGGGATAGTAATTAGGATAATGTGTTATTTGCATAAAACTAATAGCGAATGATGGAGATACAATCGTGTTACAAGGCCCATATCAGGGTATAGTTGAATAAGGCTCTGTTCTTTTGGAATGAAACGGATCTGATCTGAATTGAACTGAACTTATAGGATCTGAATTAAACTGAACTGAACTTATAGGATCTGAACTGAACTGAACTTATAGGATCTGAACTGAACTGAACTTATAGGATCTGAACTGAACTTACACGATCCTAATTTAAATTAACTTAAATTAATTTAACTTAAATATTATTATTATTATTATTATTATTATTATTATTATTATTGTTATTGTTATTGTTATTGTTATTGTTATTGTTATTGTTATTGTTATTGTTATTGTTATTGTTATTGTTATTGTTATTGTTATTGTTATTGTTATTGTTATTGTTATTGTTATTGTTATTGTTATTGTTATTGTTATTGTTATTGTTATTGTTATTGTTATTGTTATTTTGTTATTTGTTATTTGTTATTGTTATTATTATTGTTATTATTATTACACAAAATCTCATTGAAGACGGACGATATCCGTCACAAGCTTGCGACGGATACCGTTTCCTCTCACAAAATGCCCATTGAGAGGTGAGTGGGAAGCACATGGGAGGTGTCACACCTTGTCCCCTCTCCCTTTTTGTGAGAGGTCACAAGCTTGTGACGGGATTAGCCCGTCACAAGCAAGACTAGCTGTTATTATTATTGTTATTGTTGTTGTTGTTGTTGTTGTTAGGTTTATATACCTATTATTAGACTCTTCTAATAGTGAACAAATTAACATTTTAATTTCTAATTCTTTAGATCTAGTGCATGCATAACAAAATAAGAGATTTATAAGAAAACAATGTCCCTTACATTGTTAATTTCGGTTTTGTGGGCACAAGTAAGGTCTCCTACCTTCACTTGTTCTTGAGCTATGATGAGTATTAGGATGATCCTCCAAAGATTTCAAGTATAGAAGTCACTCCTCTTGATTGCACCCAAGATTATCCCTTATCTCTACTAAATAATATGTGCTAGATATTTGTTTAGTAGTTTACCTTAAAATTGATTACTAATACTCATATATTACACTAATAATATTAGTAATCTTTATGAACAATTTAGATTGAATCTTCTCATATTTTTAGAGGAAGATTAAAGAGTAGAGAGAATAATGCATAAACTTTTGCATGTGATAAATGAATGAGTATGTAAGAGGAATAATTAAAGAACAAAAGCCTCCAAAAGAAGGAGTGTCTCACGGTTGGAGCAAGCAAAAAAATGCCAAGGATGGCATCTTACTTTATGCTTTTGTTCTTATTAAAACCTTAGGCATGTACGGCTAGGTAAGTAGTGTTATGATGATGTTTGTTTTAGCTTATTAAAATAAATCACCACCATCCACTAAACCCTTTATATTTCGGTCCACTTCTATAAAATGGACTACCATTTTATTTTGTCAATTTGGCACTTGTTACACAATATGTCACATGTAGTATGTTACATGTTATTAATTAATTTAATGCATATTTATCACATAAATATTATTTTATAAATTAATTAAATTACATACAACAAATTGACTAGTGATACTTGATCACATAAATAAAATTTGTCATATAATTATAATTCACAACATCTTGTAATTATAATTAACCATTCATTCTCATCTCTATTGTTTCACAAATAATAAACAATTTTAGTAATAAAGTATTTCAATTACTAAAATAAATCTTATTTAATCCCATTACAATAAGATATCAATACTCTCTCTCAAATTGAATTGTTCAATTTTAAGGAATTGATTAACTTATATCGTCATACAACTAATCAATTTTACAGATAAGGGCATCATCCTTTAGGTGTGACCTTAAGGGATCAACTGACCACCACCGTCCCACGACAGTAACGTCAAACTCTAGCAAGCCAATCGTTACCGATTAATGTTGGTCAGTTGACTATATAAATGAATCATCCCTTACGTATTCTTTATATGAGATTTAATTATGATATTAAATCATGTGATCGCACTATTGTTGAGGACACATTTTCCAACAGTTGTTGTTGTTGTTATTATTATTATTATTATTAATTTTAATATTTTTTTATAAAACCGCAACTTTTATTATTATTATTATTATTATTATTATTATTATTATTATTATTATTATTATTATTATTATTATTATAAAAACGCAAACTTTTATTGAGATTAAAGAAATTTTTTACAAAAAATTAGTGGGCAGCCAAGAGAGAACACTGATAAGAATATATAATCTAAAACACAAGGTAAGATAATAACATTTTTCCACTTTATATATATTGGTTGGTTCATACATTATACCACGGTTACATTACGATAAAAAATAATGAGAAGAGTGATAATTTTGTTTTAAAAATAATAATGTATATATGTATCGAATAATTAATAATGTCAAATATTTTTGCGTCGGTTTTAAAAATAATACTCTGTATATATAACTTTTCTAAAGTGAATTTATAGGATCTGAACTTATAGGATCTGAACTGAACTTATAAGATCTGAACTGAACTTATAGGATCTGAACTGAACTTAACTTATAAGATCTGAACTGAACTGAACTTATAGAATCTGAACTGAACTTATAGGATCTGATCTGAACTGAACTGAACTTATTGGATCTGAAATAAACTTAACTTAAGTGATTTTAAGTCCAAAAGTACAGAGCCTAAGATTACATGAGCTAACTATGTAGAAATAGACATAGTGTTGCCGTAATGCCCCACTGACCAAATGCACGCACACATGCAAAGATGACAAACAAAAATTTAATTGGCATAGAAGTGGAACAATATATATATACTCCCTCCATACCACACCAATGGTAACATTGACTTTTTCACACTTGTCGAGACACGTTTTGCAACGTAAATATCTTTTGTTACACATTATTAAAAATTATAAAAATTTGATATTCTTATAGCATTCATGACGATAAATCAAACAAGATCTCACATGACTATATTTTGTCTTACAGATTAAGAATAATATCGAAAATTTCCTACGACCATGAATAGTGGCAAAACGGTCAATGTTACCATTGGTCTGGTATGGAGGGAGTATATATATATATATATATATATATATATATATATATATATATATATAGAGAGAGAGAGAGAGAGAGAGAGAGAGAGAGAGGAAGGATCAACTAAGGCCATTTATATATTTGAGTCCATAAGTCCTATTGTGAGCCATTGGATGGAGGGAGATGGATGGCCAAGATCAACCTCCAAAAGTGTGTTTATGGACTAATATCACTCATTCTCTCCTCCTTCACTAATCCTTCTAATTAATCACTAATTCACTATAACTTCTTTTCCTCTCATCCACTTCTCTCACATATCACACAACTCATCTTCTCTCTAAAACCCCAAAAAATAAAAACCCAAAAAAATCCAAATAAAAAAAAACCCCAAAACCCAAATAAATAAATAAAACCCAAAAAATCCAATTAAATCAAAAAACCCAAAAAATCCAATTAAATCAAAAAACTCAAATAAATCATTCATTCTTCTCTTCCTCATTCACCACCACCCACCACTATCCCACCCGACACCAACTCACCACCCACCACCGCCGCCACCACACCGCCGCCACCGCACCGCCGCCACCTTTTTTTTTTTTTTTTTTTTTTTTTCGCCTCGGTTTTTTTTTTTTTTTCGTTTGGTGTTTATTTTTATGTTTTGAGTTGTTTTTTCCATTCATTTTTTGTTGTTGTCTTTTATTTTCTTTTATTTTGTTACTTCTCGTTTTTTATTCATTTTCTCAAATCTCTTCTTGTTATACTTTTTTTTTAAGATTTCGGGTTTTAAATCTCGTTTTTTTTTTGAGATACTTTTTTTCATCTAAGATCTACTAAAATATTTTTCATAAAATTTGTTGTTTTAATCTTAGCCATATAAAAATTCTTATAATTTGTTGATTTTAATCTTATAATTGACTAAAGTTATACAAAAATGGACTAAAGTTATACAAAAAAAGTATGAAGTTATACAAAAATTGACTAAAGTTATACAAAGAATGGACTAAAGTTATACAAAAATGGACTAAAGTTATACAAAAATGGTCTAAAGTTATACAAATATGGACTAAAGTTATACAAATAAGGACTAAAGTTATACAAAAATAAACCAAAGTTATACAAAAATGAACCAAAGTTATACAAAAATGAACCAAAGTTATACAAAAATGAACCAAAGTTATACAAAAATGAACCAAAGTTATACAGAAATGGACTAAAGTTATACAAATATGGATTAAAGTTATACAAATATGGGCTAAAGTTATACAAATAAGGACTAAAGTTATACAAAAATGGACCAAAGTTATACAAAAATGGACCAAAGTTATACAAAAATGGACTAAAGTTATACAAACATGAACCAAAGTTATACAAAAATGAACCAAAGTTATACAAAAATGGACTAAAGTTATACAAACATGAACCAAAGTTATACAAAAATAGACCAAAGTTATACAAAAAAGACTAAAGTTATACTCCCTCCAATTCACCATAATGTTCCCATATCAATATGGCACAATACTTAAGAAAGTTGATTATAAAATAATAAAGGACAAATGTGGGGTATAATGATAGGAGAGAGGGAAGAATAATTAGTAGTTAAATAATGATGAAGCTTTTGGTAATTGTTCCCTCCAAAAGTTAAACACAAAATTAGACATGAGTAATTGTTCCCATATGAATATGCCTTAACCCATCTGCATACTTGATTAACCGCCTAATTAAAGTTAAGTTTACAAAACTTGGTTGTTTAACAACCATTACATATGGAGACATGCCTCCATTTACCAATAATCCAATGTTTATTAAATAAAATTACATAGGATTAGTAGCTGATTAGTATACAAATTACAACAATTTTTCGTTAAAAAAAAAAAAAATTAAAACGGCAGATCAATGATCAGAGGACTTCAGTTTTCATTAAGGGTTTCCCCTATCTTGTCAGCCAAATTGGTTGTCCTTCAACAAAAAACCAACTGTCAAAGTCTACATCCAACAAAGCAAGTTGCCTTAAATATGAAAATTTGGCACCAAATTCAAATTAGGAGCCAAATATCACAAACATTTCAGTTTTTGCGCCCAATTACTTCTCAAACATTGTGCAAAGTTCAAGTGTATATAAATAGAGATGCAGTTAGCAGTTGGGATCATTTATTTGAGTAGAGCCAAAAAGTATCTTTATTACCATTACATAAATCAAACAATAAACATTCTCAATAAATGAAGAAACCAAATCTAGATAACTTGGAAAGAGGGAGAATCAGTGATCTTCTACTAGAGAAAACCATTGATGGAAAAGTAAAGCATGGAGCAATGGCAGAAATTGCAGCACAATTTGGTGTATGCAGCAAAACAATAACCAAAATTTGGAATAAAGTTAAAGTTCAACATGTCAGCAGCCGGGAATCAATGTCAACAAAGAGACTCAAAGGTAGAAAGATGCCAAAAAGAAAGGAGTTTGACACTTCTAAACTAGAGAGTTTGGAACTTGCAAAGAGGACAACACAATATGAAGTTAGTAAAGGGATGGGTGTTAGTCAATCAACAGTATGCAGATGGGTGAAGGCAGATCTGTTGGATTCACATACAAATGCAACCAAGCCACTTCTGACAGATAAGAACAAACTTGAACGATTAATTTATTGTCTTTCACACCTTCAATATGATAAAAATACCAAACGTTTTATTTTCAAGGATCAAAGCAATGTGATTCACATAGATGAAAAATGGTTTTTTATTACAAAACCAAGTCAAAGGTTTTATGTAGGAAAAAAAGAAAGAAGACCTTTTAGATGTGTGCAATCTAAAAGATTCATAACTAAGGTTATGTTCATGTGTGCCGTATCAAGACCTAAATATGGTCCAAATAAAGAAGTAATTTGTGATGGGAAAATTGGTATATGGCCATTTGTAATGGAGGTACCAGCTAAGAGAAAATCAAAAAATAGAAGTGCAAGCACACTAGAAACAAAGAACATAGAGTCAATTACTAAGCAAGTCACCAAAGAAATGTTGATTTCTAATGTTTTGCCTGCCATTAAGGCTAAATGGCCTGCAAACTACAGTAAGAATATTCTGATACAACAGGATAATGCAAGACCCCATATAAATAATGTGGATGCAGATTTCAGAAAGCATGCTAATGAAGATGAGTGGAACATTCAATTTAGTTATCAACCTCCAAATTCTCCAGATTTAAATGTTCTTGATTTGGGGTTTTTTAGAGCCATTCAATCTCTTCAACAAAAGGAAAAATCAAACACACTACAAGAACTTCTTGACAATGTTATGAAAGCTTATGAAGAGTTGGAAGTGATCAAGCTTAACTATGTGTTCATTACTTTACAGGCATGTATGTTAGAGATTATGCAACTCAAAGGTGGGATTGACTATCCTATACCTCATATGCACAAATCAAAATTAGCATCACAAAGTTTATTACCTGAGTATCTAGATGCTAATACAGAATTGGTGAAAGATTGCATTAGATATGTAACAAATCTTGGTCATGGAAGTAGAATTACTGAACTGGTAGAGTCATTTAGTAGTGGAGAAAATAGTGCAGAAAATAGTGTAGAACTAACAGATGTTGCAGGTTGCAGTAATGATCCAACAGGTGAACATGAAGTTGTTGGTAACATTACTGAAGACAGTGCAGTTACTAATGCAGTTCAGGTTGCAGATATAGTAGAAGCATGAATGTGTCAGGGAAGATAAATCAGTAACAGGCAAGTTTTTGAAGACAACCATATGTATGTATTCAGACGTAGTAGAAGCAAACAAGTTTTTGAAGACGACCAGATATATGCATTCAGATATAGTAGAAGCATGAATGTGTCAGTGAAGATAAATCAGTAACAGACAAGTTTTTGAAGACAACCAGACGAATGCAACCAGAGTACAAGCATCATAGAGTAACAGACAAGTTTTTGAAGATAAATCAGCATGTAGAGTAGACAACAAAATGAATGCAGTAAAAACATAGAAGGCACACATGCAATTTATGTACTCTTTTGAACTTTGCACAAGTTTATATTGTCTTTTAGGCAATTAATGTAAACTGAACTAGTTAAATGGCAATTGTGCTATTGTAGTAAGACTTCAACCAAATTGAGTTTCAAGTTAAGATAACCAACAACACAATCCATACATAGCCTGCATCACGATTACCAGTGGTGGCGTAATGCATGAATTGTGTAACTATGCTCTCAAATGAAATCATTGAGCATAAATAAACTGAACAAAAGGAGAATAAAAACCCATAAACAGCAACTTTTACATCATCAGTCCTTCAAACCGTATTAAAAAAAAAACAATAAATTAGGAGAAGAATTAGACCTCCCATCGTGTTTTTCTTCCAAATCAGGAACAAACAAAGAGCAATACTGAGAATCAGGGACGAATGTATCAAGTTCCCCATAACTGTCAGGAACAACATCAAAGGAGTCAACTATGGGCTGACTGTAACCACCAACATCCTCAAAATCTTCATGCATGACATCACCAGTAACTTCATCTCCCATTAGACCTTCATCGGCATCTTCATCTTCAATGGCAAACATGGGATCAATTTTCGCCATTTGAGTCAGCATCAAACGACGGTATTTTGGGCTTTCACGTCTCTCAACCATCTTTTTCATCAATCTTTCTACATCAACCCTAATAAACTCCGCCGTCTCTTCCCTAGCCTTCTGATAATCATCATTTTTCCCCAAATCAATGATACCATCACCAGAATCAGTAACAACTTTCTCACCTACATCATTTCTTTTCACCCCCTCGCAATCTTCATCAAACCCAACCAAAACAACAGAGTTGTTAAACAAACAAGGGCCATCTTCAAGATCCGAGTCAAGATAACTCAAATCTGGAAAAAAATTGATAAACTTATCGAATTTCTGGCGATTGAAGTAAAAATCCATCGACATAATGATTGAATGATAGAAAGGAGAGTGCGAAAGTGAAGATCAGAGATGAGGAAAGGGATTATATGTGAAACAAAGGAAGATTTGGACGGAAAATAAGAGAGATCTACAGAGAGAAAGTGAGGAACAATGGCGGAAGAGAGAGAGAGAGTGACAAATAGGGTTTGGCTGATTAAGGGGTTAAATATGGCGGGAGGGGTTAATTAGGGTTTGGTTAATTAGGATTACGGGTTAAATGGGCTGGGTTAATAATTGGGTTAGTATTTGGGTTGGGTTAATTAAGTTAATTAGTATTTGGGTTAGGAAATAAAGTAGGGGTACAAAATGTAAAAACACAAATTAAGTAAGGATAGAATGGTAATTGTGTAGGTGAAAATGTTACTAAAAAAGGAAAGGGGAACATTACCTGAATAATCCGTTTTGGGAATAGGGAACATTATAGCGAATTGGAGGGAGTACAAAAATTGGACTAAAGTTATACAAAAAATTGGACTAAAGTTATACGAAAATGAACCAAAGTTATACAAAAATGAACCAAAGTTATACAAATATGGACTAAAGTTATACAAAAATGCACCAAAGTTATACAAATATGGACTAACTTTAGTCCATTTTTGTATAACTTTGGTTCATTTTTGTATAACTTTGGTTCATTTTTGTATAACTTTAGTCCAATTTTTGTATAACTTTAGTCCAATTTTTTGTATAACTTTAGTCCATTTTTTGTATAACTTTGGTACATTTTTGTATAACTCTGGTCTATTTTTGTATAACTTTGGTCCATTTTTGTATAACTTTGGTTCATTTTTGTATAACTTTAGTCCAATTTTTTGTATAACTTTAGCCCATTTTTGTATGACTTTAGTCCATTTTTGTATAACTTTTGTCCATTTTTGTATAACTTTAGTCCATATTTGTATAACTTTAGTCAATTTTTGTATAACTCTAATCCTTATTTGTATAACTTTAGTCCTTCATATGTATAACTTTAGTCCAAAATCCAACTTTAATCCAACAAACTTATAACTTTTGTCCAAATGTATAACTTTAGTCCAAAATTGTATAACTTTAGTCCAAAAATTGTATAACTTTAGTCCAAAAGTAAAAAATCAACAAAACTGAAAAAATAAAAACCAAATCTCGCCAATACTAGATCTAAAATAAAAAAACCCGCCAATCTAACAAAAAAAACCCGTCTAAGAAAAAAAACAAATAACTAAAAAAACCAAATAACAATGAAATACAATACAATAACAATAATTGAAATAAAAAACGTCAGATCTAAACATTTAAATATTTAAATTTGACAAATTTATATATCGTGCGTATAACTTTAATAGACAAGATGTATAACTTTAGTCCAAAAAAACCAAAATAGCAATGATCACTGAAGTTGTACATAAGGGCATTGAAGTTGTACACAATGACCACTGAAGTTGCACATATAAGTTTAAATTTTAAATCTGAAAAATAAAAACAAATGAGAAGAAGAAACAAACTAAACAATACTACATTAATCCATAATAACAAAAAAAAATCGTAAATCAAAGAAAAAACCAAATAACAAAAAATAGTATAACTTTAATGTTTAAAGGGTATAACTTTAGTCGTAAATTGTATAACTTTAATGTTTTAAGTGTATAACTTTAATGTTTTAAGTGTATAACTTTAGTCGATAACTTTTATAAAACCAAATAAATCATAATACAATAATAACAATAAATAAGATTTAACAATAACAATAAGATTTTAAATCATAAAGATGCTGCATTAAATTAATACTTGATCAACCAATGAATAAAAAATTAGAGAAGAAGAGACCCACACGAAAAGTCGAGATCAAACAAACAATTGAATCAAAGCTCATTTAAAACAGCTCACCTACATTTCACATTTATTACGTCAATCATCAAAACCAATGAATAAAAAATTAAGGAAAAGAGAAAGAGAATCTATCATGCAGATAAAAAATTGGGAACAAAAAAAACGGCAGAAAAGCAATTTAAATGAATGACGCATGTAAATAGAAATGAGTAAAGGAAAAAGATTGTAACTTGGGATCACATTCAATGAGATGACCACCATCTTTGCACAAATAACAGTAATCTTTTCAATTTTACAGATCTAATGTGCTAGATCTACAAGAATTAAAACGATATTTAGTTGGGTTTTCTTGCGGTGGTGGCGGTCTGAAATGGCGTCGAGGACGGAAGCAATAGCATCGTCGGTGGTGTATGAGGTGTGGGACAGGTTAGATGGTGGTGGCGCCCGTATGGTCGTGCGAGGAAGGGGAGTAGATCCGTGTCGGGTGGTGGTGGGTGAGTCGTGGTCGCGCAAGGGGTGGTGTTGGTGTTAGATCTGGGCACGGGAAGGTCGCGTGGTGGTGGTCGTGTGGTGGGTCTGGTGGTGGTGTTGATGAGGTGAATGGTGGGTGGTTCGTGGTGGGCCGCGTGTGGGTGGTTGTGGGAATGGTGAAAGGAGGGCTGTCGGTTGTGGTTGTTTTTTTTTTGTTTGGTTTTTTTTTGTTGGTTTTTTTTGTTGATTTGGTTTTTTTTTTTTTTTTGAGAGAATGAGAGAAAGATGAGAGAGAATGAGTGTATGAGAGAAGTGTGAATGAATGAATAATGAGGAAGTGAGTTGGGAGATTAGAATGGTGGAAGAGTTGTACAAAATTAGGTGGAGTTATACACAATTAGGGAGAGAGATTAGGGAGGTTCATTTGTGACCCTTGAATGAGATGTAATCTCATCCCTCCATCCCTTCCATCCAAAGGCCCTTATAAGGACTTATGGACTTATTAGATGTAGTGGCCTTATAAGAACCCTTCTCTCTCTCTCTCTCTCTCTCTCTCTCTATATATATATATATATATATATATATATATATATATATATATATAAAGAGATCAATTAAGGCCATATATATGTATTGAGTCCATAAGTTCTATTAAAGGCCATTGAATGGTGAAAATGGATGGCCAAGATCAACCCCAAAAAAGTGTGTTTAATAACTAATCTCACTATCTCTCTCCTCCTTCACTAATCCACTCTAATTAATCACTAATTTACTATATATTTGTTTTCCACTCATCCATTTCTCTTTCATCTTACACATTTCACTTCTCTCTTCTCTCAAACTCTCAAAAAAAAAACAAATAAATAAATAAAACCCAAAAAATCCAAATAAATAAAAAACCCAAAAATCCAAATAAATAAATAAAACCCAAAACACTCCAAAAAATCAAAAACCCAAAAAATCAAAAATCCAAACAAATAAAAAAGTTCTCTTCCTCTACACCACCACCCCACCCGACACCACCCACCGCCACGACCCACCGTCTCACAACCACCGCCGCCGGAACCTTTTTTTTTCGTTTTGGTGTTATTTTTTATGTTTTGAGTTGTTTTTTTCATTCGTTATTTTTGTTGTGTTTTTTTCATTCGTTATTTTTGTTGTCTTTTATTTTGTTTATTCTTGTCTTTTTATCTATTTTCTCAATTCTCGCTTTTTTTACATTTTTTTTTTTAAGATTTTGGGTAAAATAAATCTCATATAATAAGTTAATTTTAATATTTTGAAAAAATAACTTTATTATCTCGTTTTGTGGTGGTAGTTTGGTGGACTAAAGTTATACAAAAATGGACTAAAGTTATACAAAAATGGACTAAAGTTATACAAAAATGGACTAAAGTTATACAAAAATGGACTAAACGTATAACTCCAATCAGTAAATGTATAACTTATACTCAGTAAATGTATAACTCTAGTAACGATATGAGTAACTTCTACTCAATGAATGTATAACTACAGTAGGAATGTGTGTAATTTCAATGAAAGTATAACTTTTGTTTTTTCATTTCTCTTTGTTGACAAATAAAACCAACACTATAAATTTGAATTTACATAAGTACTGTTTGTATAACTTTAGTTCATTTTTGTATAACTTTAGTCCATATTTGTACAACTTTAGTCAATTTTTGTATAACTTTAGTCCATTTTTGTATAACTTTAGTCCTTATTTGTATAACTTTAGTCCTTATTTGTATAACTTTAGTCCATTTTTGTATAACTTTAGTCCATTTTTGTATAACTTTAGTCCATTTTTGTATAACTTTAGTCCATTTTTTGTATAACTTTTGTCCTTATTTGTCTAACAACACCGACACACAAACACACAAATACAAGTAATTAGAAATTTTTTGTCCAACAAACTCGTATAACTTTAGTCCAAAATCGTATAACTTTAGTCCAAAATCGTATAACTTCACTGACAAATTTGTGTAAGTTTTAGTCATATAGTCCAATCAACATCATTTTTTGTATAACTTCAGTCAGTTTTTGTATAACTTTAGTCCAAATTTGTATAACTTTAGTCCAAAATTGTATAACTTTAGAAATATAAATTCAGATTTGAAACCAACACAATAAGAAGATGAGATTAAAGTCCATAATAGTATAACTTCAATCATTTTTTGTATAACTTTAGTACAAATTTGTATAACTTTAGTCCCAAATTGTATAACTTACACAAATTTGTCAGTGAAGTTGCATAGTATAACTTCAGTCATTTTTTGTATAATTTTAGTCCAAATTTGTATAACTTTAGTCGAAAATTGTATAACTTTAGGCCAAATAACAATAATAAAAATGTAACAATATCTAAAAACAAAAAAATTATGTAACAATAAAAAAAACAAATTAGACCGAAAAAATCAAAAATGTTATCTATTAAGAAAAATTCACCCATAAATAATAAAACAAATCTGACTTTAATTTTTGAAGAATATAACTTTTGTCGTAAATAGTATAACTTTAATGTTTAAAGGACATAACTTTAGTCGTAAATAGTATAACTTTAATGTTTTAAGTGTATAACTTTAGTCGTAAATAGTATAACTTTAATGTTTTAAGTGTATAACTTTAGTCGTAAATAGTATAACTAAAGTTATATAGAGTCGTAAGTAAATAACCAAAGTAAAGCTGAAAAAACAAAAACAAAAAATAGACAACAAACACAAAAGAAAGACCCATACTTTTTAAGTAAATCTGAAAATATAAAAAAAAAAACAAATAACAATAACAAAAATTAAGTAAATATAACAATAACAAAAATTAAGTAACAAAAAAATACTCAGATTTAAGTACAAGAAAAAATGTAAAAATAAAAACCAAATAAATAAAAAAACAAAAACCAACAAATCTGAAAAATAAAAATCAACAAATCTAAAAAAATCAAAACGAAAAAAAAAAAAAAAAAAAAAAAAAAAAAAAAGGAAGTAGATCTGAAAACGAAAAAAACAAGGTAGTCCACACTCACCCCAACACAAAACAAATAAACAAATTTTGAAAACAATAAATAAATAAATAAACAAAACAAGAACAACAATAATGTAGAAACAACAATAATTTTGAAACCCATAAAGAAACGCATAAACAATAACAACATGATGCCGGTTTTGTAAACAAAACAAAACAAATCATAAAAAAAGAAAGTAAACAAAAAAATTAGCAGATTGGTGCGGCTCGGTGCTGCTCGTGGTGAATGGAGACATGAGTGGTGGATGCGGCTCGGTGTTGCTCGTGGTGGGTTCGGTGGTGATGGGGGAGGAAGGAGGGCGGCATGAGGCGGTGGTGGCGTGGCTGTGTCGAGGAGGAAGGAAGAGGGGCGGCTGAAGAAGGGAGAATGAGGTCGTGTTGGTTGGGTGGTGTTGTGGTGGTTGATGTCGATGGAGTAGGGGCTGGCCGACTTTGGTTTTGGTGGTGTTGTGGAGGACGGTGGTAGCTTGTGGCATGGACGGCAGTAGGATCGTGGTGGTGAGGACGGTATGGTGGTGGTGAATGGTGGTGGAAGGGTGGTTTGTTATGGTGGTGTTGTCGATGAAGTTGTTATTGTTTTTTTTTTTTTTGGTTTTTTTTTGTTGGTTTTTTTTTTGTTGATTTGGTTTTTTTTTTTTTTTTGAGAGAATGAGAGAAAGATGAGAGAGAATGAGTGTATGAGAGAAGTGTGAAAGAATGAATAATGAGGAAGTTGGTAGGGAGATTTGAATGGTGGAAGAGTTATACAAAATTAGGAGGAGTTATACAGAATTAGGGAGGGGGATTAGGGAGGTTCATTTGTGACCCTTGAATGAGATGTAATCTCATCCCTCCATTCCTTCCATCCTAAGGTCCTTATAAGGACTTAGGGACTCATAAGATGTAAGGGCCTTATGAGAACCCTTCTCTCTCTCTCTCTCTCTCTCTCTCTCTCTCTCTCTCTCTCTCTCTCTCTCTCTCTCTCTCTCTCTCTCTCTCTCTCTCTCTCTCTCTCTCTCTCTCTCTCTATATATATATATATATATATATATATATATATATATATATATATACATATATATATATATATATATATATATATATATATATATAAGAGTTTTTTCGAGCGATTCTAGAGCGTCCACATCATCAAAAATTAATTTAGGAAAGTTTCATAAATAATATTTTCCACATAAAAAATAAAGTGAAGAATCTTTTAATTATTATAATATCTATATTTCTTATTTTATATTTATGAGAAGTTTCTAATTTTTATATAAAAATTTTGACATTTCATTTGGAAAAAAATGTCGTTATAAAAATTATGAAGATAATATAACTAGATTCGTGGTAAAAAATGCTTTTATTAGAGTATAAATTTCATATGACTTGCACATATTAAAGATGATGTATTTCTTAATATGTTATATGTCTCACATTGAAAAACAATGTTAGTGTGATGATTATAATACATATAGATTATAAAATTGTCTCACATCGAAAGATTAACATAAGGTGGGTGATCCTATGATTATAAATAGGAATCATCATTGGAACCTATATACCAACCAAAAACCTTTTGAGTCTCTTAAGTATTGTTTTTGAGAGCTCTTAAGAGTTTATATCATTATCTTCACAGTATGATATATATATTCTATATTACGTATTATATTCAAAAGATGTTTATAATCTTTATATAAAAACTTATTCATCTCATTTGCCAAAAGTATTATAAAAAAAATTATGAAAATTATATTATAATAAATTCTTGGTAAAAGAAATGCTAGCATTAGAATATACCATATTATTTGCATATATTTTTAATTATGATAAAAAAATTTAAAACAAACGTAAGAGTATTAATAAATAGTACTCCCTCCATTCAAGACCAAATACAATATTTTCATTTACACACTTGCCAAGAAACAAATTACAACGTAAATATCTTTAAGTTTACATTATAAAAAATTTAAAAATTTGATATTTTCATTGTACTTTATAGATGAATCAAATAAGATCCCACATGACCATATTTTGTCTTACATATTGCAAGGAATCGTAAAGATTCTATTCGTTCATGAATAGTGTAAAAAAAGAAATGTTGTATTTGGTCTTGAATCGAGGGAGTATAGTATTTGCTCATTATTATTAACCCGGGTTAGATGTCGAATTATGTGCAAAAAAGATGGTGTATTTCTAAGTATGTTATTTGTCCCACATTGAAATATATGTTGGTGTGGTGAATATATTACGTATAAATAATAGAATTGTTGTAACACCCGCGAATTTCCCCATTTTGATATTTAAAATTTATTAAACCGTTTGGTTACTTTATTTTATAATTTTGAATTATTCAATTTAATGAATTTTATGTCAAACACGATTTTTATAAACGTATTATATAAAAGCTCGTTTATATAAAAATACGTACGATTAAATTATATCTTTAAGGCATGATTTATGTAATAACATATTTATATACGTATTTTTGGTCGGATAATAATAGAAGCGGTAATAATAATAATCTCTGCCTTAATTTCCGTCTAGCTATAGACCGTCACATTTCCACTTGTGAGTCTAACCTTTCTCGACCTATCCAATATGGACAACTCATCACACCCACCTAACATCCTACACTCTACTTTTGAAAATATCTCTTTATTATTATATATTATTGTTGTTTTGTAATTGACGCGTCCCGCGACCCCTGCATTTCCTTTTCCCCTTACTCGTCTTTTCCCCTTTTCTTCCTTCTTCACTGCGAAATGAACCCAGCAACAGCAACATTGAACAACAAAACAAAACGAGCAACACACCTCCTTTTTCGTCACCTCCAACCTCAGATCCCGCCTCCATTCTCAACCAAATTCGATAAATTTTACACCAATAGCTTCCTCATCTCACTCTCCTTCTCTGTATGTAAGAAAGGGCCAACCTTTCGTCCTATTTCAGAACGACCGTCTTACAAGGGATTCGGATTTCGGTCTACTTTCTTTCATTTTTGGGTTTAAGGTCACCCTTGGACGGTTCCTTGGACTTTAAGAGATCAAAAACAGGTAACGGTGATAGGTTACTCGACAAAATGTCGAGATTTCGTCTTACCCATCGTTTTCATGCTCTTACATTTTAAAGCTTGAGTCTTTTTGATTTTCTTACTTGTATGCTTGAATTTATTGCGTTAAATTCCGTCTTAAATCGTGTTCTCACTAGTGTCGAATTGTGACTCGTTGTTGCTGCCCAAAATCGTGAGATTTAGGACTGGAAAATGGTCTTATACTCGGTGTGTGTGGTCTCTAGGGCCCCTCTTGAGCTTACTTTATACTTGTGAACATCCGTCTTAAACCCGCTTCAAATGCTGTCTTAGTTTAGCCCAACCTAGGACTGTTTTATGCGCGTGGCTGGAGTAACTCGAGCCGTGTCGTGCTCTGTCTTTTTGGGGACGGTTTTATGCGACTGTTGTGTAACTAAATGTGCTGGTTTTGGGACCGTTTGATGTTGGTTTTAGGACAGTAAAATGCTATTGGTGGGATGGGTTTCATGTGCAGGTTTTGAGACAAGTATATGTCGAGGTTGGAGACGGGTTATACGCATTTCTGAGTCTGTTCGGGACGGGGGTGTGAGGACCGAGGTTGGGCTGTTACGACTTCGTTCTAGGATAGAGATGGACTGGTGTGACATAATTTTATGGGTAGGAACTGGGATTGTTTTGACTCGGGTTGGGGCAGAAACAGACTGTTTTGGGACGGAATGTAGCGTTTTTAGGTGCTGCACGCGGCTGTTTCAACGACCTATTTTGATGGTGTTTGTGGTCTGTTTTCGTGTTCGGTTTTGGGTAGAGGCAAGGGTTGTCCACAGCCCGTTTTGCAGGTTGGTCATGGCTAGTTGTGAGTCGTATATAGGGCTGTACAAATGACACCTTTGAGTCGTGTTTGGGTACTGTCCAAAAGGGTCTTTGAGTCGTGTTTAAGGGTTACCCAAGTTGTCCCTTGAATCGTATTAACGGCTTGTTGGCGCTAGTTTGGTTTGTTTTTATTATTTATATTTCCGTCTCGTGTTTTAAATAGCGTGATTCGCTAAATATCGTTCTTTTACAAGTTTATTTGGTTGGACTCGTTTGTCTTTGCTTGTTGGGCTCAATTGATTTTAATTGTTGGGTTCACTACCTTTAAATCCTTGGGCTCACTATCATCCAATTATTAGGCTCACTATATTTCTTTTGTTGGACTTATATGGTAAAATGATTTGGACCAACCTCATGTTTTGTAGTAGGCCCATGAAGAAGGCACTTGTGTGGGTTTCCATTTTAACCCGTAAATTTTGCATGATGTAAACTATCCATTACCACTTGTTATATTTTATTTATTTTATTTAACCGGCATGATCAATTATAAAATGAGATGTTTATTTGCATAAGACAAGTATGAGATATTTATTGTTAAATGGTTATTTGTGAAGAGTCATATTCTTAATAACGTCTCGAATTGTTCTATTATGAGAGTCTCGGTCCTATCGGATACTAGGGGTGAGCCATAGGCCCTCTAGTTGCGATATGATCGTCGGGACTGATGTTCCCATCCGTACTTATGGTGAGATGCAAGCCATAAGTATGAGTGTGACATTAATAATCCCGTCCCATATGCATGAAAAGGTTATTATAAATAATTACTTGTAAGAGTCGTATACTTGTAGAAATGCCATATTACCATCGTATGTGCTTGACATACTTTTTGCCCTGCTTGTGCTGTTCTGGCAAGCACGGGTTTGACCTACTTGTGCTGTTCTGGCAAGTACGGTTTTGGCCTACTTGTGCTGTTCTGGCAAGTACGACTTTTGGCCACTTGTGCTGTTCTGGCAAGTGAGTCTTATTTTAGTCTTTCCGCCACTTTCGTGTTGTTCTGGCGATTGGGGTACTCGGTCTCCTTAGTAGTCGAGTCTTGGGTGCGTGCTGTGCTGGCGCACGTCGAATCGGGATGTACACCCGAGAATCTGCAGATTTAGACTAGGACCGTATTATTATCGTAGTCCTACCCGGGGAAATTATAGTCTAAGAGTAATCAGTGTCTTGCATTATTTAGATGGTTACTTTGGTCATATCTCCTTGAAATACGTGCTCGTGGCTAAGTGGCCGTATCTGTTTTCTTGTCTTTCATATTATTTAATTGTCTCACATGAATAGTTTAACCGATATCATGTTAATATTGATCTATCTTGTTCCATCTCATTTAATCACCATGTTTAAACATAAACTTGATATCCATATTTTTGTAAGAGTCTTACCTGTTTTAGTTCTTTGTTATGTTCGTTTCGACATTTTGTGGCTGGGAGAACCTTGAGTTACTCCCCACTGACTGTGGCGTTCATGTTTACATGAATGACAGGTATTAGTGATGCATTCATGGGGTGAAGACATGTGTGAGCTAGCGAGCACTTCGGCCCAATAGTTGGTTTATTAGGATTGTTTAGACCTACCTCTTATTGTATTGTCATTCGAGTGATATATTTTCCCTCACCGCGACTATCACGTTTGTATAATTTAAAATCTTTATTTCCGCACTCTTTATTTATGTTTTAGATCTTGGTGAACCCGCACCTTCATATTTTAAAAGTTTCAAAAATTCCATAAAATTTCGCATTTTATTAGTTATATTTTCGCGTTATCGCGGGATGTCACAATTGTCCCACATCGAAAGTTTAGCATAAGGTGGGTGATCATATGATTATAAATAAAAGGCATCCTTAGAACCTAAATACCAACCCAAAACCTTCTGAGTCTCTTAAGCATTATGTTGGAGAGCTCTTAAGGGTTTATATCATTATCTCAACGGTATGATATATATATTTTTTAATTATGTCCAAGTGATATTTATAAGTTTTATATAAAAACTTATACATCTCATTTAACAAAAAAGTAACATAAAATAAATGCTAGCATTAGAATATAGTATCATATTATTTGCACATTTAATTATGATAAGAAGTTAAAAAAATGTACTATACAAATATTAATAAATAGTATAGTATTTGCTTATTATTATTAAATTGGGTTAGATGTCGAATTAGGTGCCAAAAAAATGGTGTATTTCTAAGTATATTGTTTGTCCCACATTGAAAAATAATGTAGGTGTGGTAAATATACCATATAAATAGTTGAATTGTCCCACATTAGAAGATTATCATGAGGTGAGGTATCACATGATTATAAATAGGAGTCATATTTGAAACATAGGGGTATCAACTCAAAATCTTTTGAATCGCTTAAATATTATCTTAGAGAGTTTTTATAAGAGTTTGTATTATAGGCAAACCTTTGTTACAACACCATACAAATATTAATCACATAGATATTTATAAAAGCGATTATATATTACTATATTAGTGATATTATAATGTTTATTTTAAGATAATCGATAGTATAATAACTATATTTAAGACAGAATCATAATTAAAAATTAAAATGGGTGCTAAATATACATAAATTGGTTATTAATGTGTCATATATAATGATAATCTCTGCACTAAAATAGAAAATTTATGAATTATTATACAATCAAGTGTTGCATAAAAAGATCTTGAATCCACAAACAAATCAATAATGAGCTTTTTTACTTTGATAAATAGTAGTATTAAATCTTTTTAACTTTCAAATATAGATAATTATTATGCCTCATTACATTCAAGTAACTAAAACACATCATAATCTATAACCATTAATCAAAATCGCACCAGAAAAACGAAAATATTTTGCATTTGTTTATACATTTTATTGCTCCCTCAATTACATCTTAAAAGCCGTGTTAAGAAAAAAATGTAATTTAAATCATATCATTTGTACATATTTTAATTATGACAAAAAATGGAATAAAACGTACGAATATAAATAGATAGTATAGTATTTTTTTCATTATTAAATCGAGTTGGATATCGAAATAGGTGCAAAAAAGATGGTGTACTTTTTCGTGTGTTATTGTCCCACATTGAAAAATAATGTAGGTGTGGTAAATATACTACATATAAATAGTTGAATTGTCCCACATCAGAAAATTATCATAAGGTGGGTTGATCCTAAAAATTAATTTAGGAAATTATCGTAAATAATATTTTTTGATGTAAAAAATAAAGTGGAGAATCTTTTAATTATTATAATATTTATTTCCTATATTATATTCAAGTGATGTTTCTAAATTTTATATAAAAACTTTTACATTTCATTTGGCAAAAAAATATCGTTAAGAAAATTATGAAAATAACATAATTTGATTCGTGGTAAAAAAATGCTATTATTTGCGTATATATTTCATATAATTTGTACATATATAAAATTGTGTACTTCTTAGTATGTTATATATCCCACATTGAAAAATAATGTAGGATTATATAAAATAATAGAATTGTCCCACATCAAAAGATTAACATAAGACGTGGTGGTCTTATGGTTATAAATACGAGGTATCCTTGGAATATAGGTATCAACCCAACATCTTTTGTGTCTCTTAAATAAGATGTTTTGACTTTTGATCATAATATCTGAATAAATGAGTAGACATAAGATGTAAATATTAAGACCTTATAATCATTTTTTTGTTACTGAGTTAATTACCCCGTTGCAACGCACGGGCATCCAAACTAGTATGTACTACTTTCCCTGCGAGGAGTCTAGCCTTGTCTAACAACGAAACACAATTGTGAATAGATTCCTTTATTACTACTCCCTCTAATTTCATTTATTGTTCCTCTTTCCTTTTCCATCCATTTTCCTTATTGTTCCCTCTTTCCTTTTTTGGACAACTTTGTATGGTCCAAAATTAATTTGATGTGGGGTCATGTGTATTGTGTGGTCCAAATTAATTCCCTTATTTCTTATGTCAAAAAGAAAGGGGAACAATAAATGAAACGGAATTACTTTTTTCACATACGAACTTTACTCTTTCACATACACTTTTTCATTAACTTTCCGAATAATACCCTTTTGCCAAAACAAAACTCAATCAGAGAACTCCTCGTATTAACCTTTCTTCCTAAAATCAAATTTAATTACTTCAAAGATCATTGGATTCTAATTCTTCATCAATTAACGATATAATGTACTTGTTTCTCAATTATGAATATAATTTGTTGGGTTTTATTTAATTTATCAAGGTTTTTTGTTTATTAAAAATAGAAATTTGGTTTTGTTTGGCTGAAGGCGACGGCGGTGAGGCTAGCGAACGGTGGATTTAGGAGGACGGTGGTGAGGGTAGCGAGAGTTTGAGGGTGGTGCACGGTTCATGGTGGCGCTATTGGTGGCGGCTGGAATATGGTTGGCTGCTATATCGTTGTGCGGTGGTTTGTGAGGAAAAGTGCGGGGGTTGTGGGTTGGTGTCGGTGATGTACGGCGTGGCTAGCCTTGGTCGTTCGAAAATATGGTGAAGGGTGGATGGCTGGTGGTGGGGGGCTGGTGGTGTTCGACCGAGAAAATGGTGGCAGTGGATGGAGTAGTTTTGGGATGTTTTTTTTTTATTTTTAAATGGTGCTTATTGGGGTAGTTTCGTCGGAGAAGAGACATGTTTGCCGGAGGGACTACCGTCGGTGGTGAAGGGAAAAGGTTGGAAAAATTACCCAAAATCAATTGGATGAGAGAGTTGAAAAAAATGACAGGGGTAAAGTCGTAAAAAACGTATGTAAAAGAGTAAAATTCGTATGTGAAAAAGCACGTCCCTAAATGAAATTGGAGGGAGTATTTATTATCATGCCGGCAAGTGGATAAGCTAATGGTTAGATTCATACAGTAGATAAGCACGGTGCAACACAAACAAAGCCTATAGATTGAATTTCCCAAGCTACAATTTTTCACAAATTCTCATTTGTGACGGCGGTACCCGTCGCAAACTTGCGACGGGTCGAATACATACCATATTATATGCAAATGAACCGGGTTAGAGGTGCAAGTGGCAGACAAGAGAAAAAAAGTAGGCGGCTGACTCACTTGAGTGTAGTACTTGTACCTTCCCAATATTTAATATCAAAAATTATAATTAAACTATTCCATTATATTTCACTCCCTATGCACCTTGAAACACCAAAATTCCCAAAATATATTTTCAACTTCAAATTACACTCCTTTCCTTCTCATTTTGAAACCCCCAAAATTCATAAAATTAAATCATTCACCACCATATTTTCATCTTCTTCCTTGCAATTTCACGAAAAAAAAAAAAAGATTAATCTCACTATAGTTATAACTATTGCAAGAAAAACCGTAACAAAGAAGGAATCACATACGAATAATAATAATAATAGAAAAACGATGCATGCGAGTGTTGAGTCCAACAAAGGTATTTTCAATTCAAAATTCAACTTTTGATTTTAGCTTATATGTTGTTGTTTTGGAGCTATTTTAAGGTTTGTTGTTCATTTTTTTTATTATAGTTGAAATTTTTGCTTGAATGTGCATAGGAGCTATAATAGGATTTGTTTTAATTTTTGTTAATCTTTTGGTGTTTTAATATTGGTTTTTTCATTTTTACGGATTTTTTAGTGTTTTAATTTTGGTTTGTTCCATATCCTATTACATTCAACTTAGTTTAATATGGTTCATTATGTTTATAAATTTGGACACTTTGTTACTACTTGTAAATATAACTTAGTTTAATTGATCATTATTAATGAACGTATAACTGAGAATGGTAACATATAGAATTAAACTATTTATTGCGAGTGTTTTTTACTTATGCATATATAGTAACATATTATATCGATGTGGTGACAATTTATACTTGGGAAGTGTATTTGTGAAGTATATATTATTTTGTGACCATGTTCGTGGAAAATGTTGCTAAATTGAGATGGTTCCATATTTTGTTACAAATATTATATTCGTTACTATTTGTGGAATATAACTTAGTTTTATTGATTATTATTAATGAACATATTACTGAGGATAGTGACATATAAAGTTAAACTGTGAACATGGTGAACTGTTTAGTAAAGTTGTGGGTACTATAAAATGTAATTAATTATCAACTGTTTGTGACCATTTCTTTCAGTAATATTATGGGAACATTGTTCTCTTGCGTGGTAACAAGAATGTATATTTCGATATTTTCTGTGCAAATGAGTCCACAGCTGAACTTGAACCTGCCAGTGAGGATCTCAAGTACAACCAACACTACAGACGCATGACAGTCAGGAGAGGTTAGAAGACCGTGGGTGATGTTGCAAAAGGTGGAGGTTGTGCCAAGAAACAGTAGTTTGGTGTTTTGGGGCACTTTAGTTAGGACATGCTTGATAGTTGTATTAAAACAGTTGTTAATTAAGTTGTATGTAAAATTATGACTTGTGTTTCGTGTTTTGCACACTTATTTTAAATATGTTACCATTTAATTTAGTATATTACCTATGACATTGTACATGTTATCATTTTTGTACAAACTATTACCATATTTAAATTGGTAACATAATGGATAAATATGTAAACAAGTTGTTATTCTTTGTGTATTACTTATGCTAGCGTATTTTACAAATTATGTTCATATCTTTTTTCAATATGTTACCATTAAAAAATGAATTAGATATGTCATTGTATGTGTTAGGTAATGTTCAAAAGTGTACAATCTGTTACCATTTTGAAGTTGTTAACCAATGACAATATATATGTTTATAATGTTCACACATCCTTTCGAATATGTTACCATTCTGAAATAGGTAGCACATTGGCAAATTGTGTGAAGATTTTTTAGGGACTATGCCACCCAAAAGGACATGTCCAAAATAAAGTCCTCAAAAATCAAACACAAGTCATAGTGGATATAACATTGACGGTACTTGGGATCGTAGCACACTTTTTCAATCTCACGTGTTGTAGTGTTGGTTGTACTTGGGTGTTAAATCAAATGCCCAGATTCAAATCAATCAAAGATAATGTATTATGTTTATATATTCTAACTAACATACTCCCATGTCACCATTTGTATTCTTACATGTTAACATTTTAAGATTCTTTTAATTCTAATCAAACATATTGTACAATGGTTACATTCCTTCATTAATATGGTAAAATTAGGACTAATATTATAACATATTGTAAAACATTTTGTAAAATGGTTACATCTTCTAACTGAGATGGTATCATTTTAAACGCATACTCTCATGTCACCATTTGTATTCATATATGAAATGATTACATATCATGACTAAGTTAGTAACATTTTGTATACATACGCACATGTTTCCATTTGTATTCTTATATGTTATCATTTAATCAAATCTAATTAAAACATTAAAACATATATCGTAAAATGGTTACATACTCTGATTAATATGTTTACATTCTAGCTAATATGATTACATATTGTAATAAACTTTACATAAAATGGTTACAAATTAGACTAAGATGATAACATTATTATACACAAACATATGTGAAAATTAGACTCATATTAAGTCACTGACTTGCCAAAGCTAATGTTCAACAACATGAACACAAAATGGTGCCTAATCATGTCAAATTTACCAAGCACATACATAAAATAAAAAAATTATTCATCAAACCACAAAACCAAACTACATAATATGAACAATTCCGCGTGCTATCACTCCGTCCTGCCCCACCTTCCTTCATTATTGCTCTTGTCGCAATCATATTTTACTTGTTGCGCTTTTATTTACTGCTGCTCGAGTGCACTTGTTGCAAAATTTTGGACAAAACTGTCTTTTTGTATGTTTTTTATAAACTTACCGGCGACTCCTCATACCTATTACACCCTCTGTTCAACTACAAACACAACATTTCTCTTTTACGCGTTTGCCAATGCACGATTTATAACGTAAATATCTTTAGTTTTACATCATGAAGAAATATAAAAATATCTTGTGTTCTTATTGTAATAAGATCTCACATGACCATGTTATTTCTTATAGACCATGTTTTTTCATATAGACCACAAGGAATCCTAAAGATTCTCTTTATTTATGAATAGTGTCATAAAAAGAAATGTTGTATTTGGAGTTGAATTGTTAGAATAGCAAGTATCTTCCATATCTCCATATTATATCATATCCCTTGTAATCCTCTTATTATTAGGTAGGATATTATTTAGTTACCCTTATTATAGGATTGTAAATAGGAGAAGATATGTTTCTGATATCTTTTGGTGTTGTATATATGCAAGCCTTTTGTACGTCATTCATCATTAAGTTATGCAATACAAAACTTCCCAATAATATACAATTTATCATGGCATCAGAGACCTAATTCGATCCTTTTTTTTTCATCAATGACGAACGGAAATGGAGATGGAGGTAATGGCAAAGGAGGAGGCGACAAGAAAAACATGTCAATCTTGCCTTCTTCTCCATTATATCTTCACCCTTCCGATAGCCCAAGTCTCAAATTAACACACACCGAGTTCGTTGGTAACAATTACGCCATTTGGGCCGATGCCGTCTGCAACGGTCTGGATGCGAAAAATAAACTTGGGTTTATTGACGGATCTGTCACAAAACCTTCCACTGGTTCGAGTGCAGCAAACGACATGGAGGCGGTAGCGTGGCGTCAGTGTCAGGCCATGATCAGGGCATGGCTTCGCGGCGTTATCGATCCGAAACTGCATTCTAGTATTTCTTTCAATTCCGAGGTGAAAGAAATCTGGGACGAATTACGGGAACGTTACTCGGTTGGTAACGCTCCTAGGGTGCACCAACTTAAAAGTGATTTACATGATTGTCGTCTTGGCAAACAATCTGTGGTTGAGTACTATACCCGTCTCAAGACCATATGGGACGAGTTAGCCAATCACAGTACTGTTCCCCCTTGCACATGCGGAGCAGCAGCAGCTTTGGCAAAAGAAAAAGAGGAAGAGCGAGTTCACCAATTTCTCCTGGGCTTGGACTCGCCTATTTATCAAAATGTTCGAACGAATTTATTAATGGAAGACAAAATTACCTCGTTAAGTCGGGCATATGCAATTGTCTTGAGAGAAGAAAGGCATTCGGCTCTTACACGAGGAAAAGAAGAACACAGTGAAGCGGCTATGGCAGTCCAGGTGAATTCAGGAGGCAGAGGAAGCAGCAACACGCCATCATCTGACCAAGCCGATAGACCTGTGAGATGTACTCATTGCAAAAAGTGGTATCACACTAAAGAAAATTGTTGGGAGAAACACGGGTACCCGTCACGAGGACGGGGTCGTGGGCGTCGAGGAGGCGGAAGAGGCTATGGCAGAGGAGGTCGAGGTTACTCTAACAATTTCGAGACTGCCAATGCAGCCACTGCTAATGAAGAAGCACAGTCCACCGAAGCCTTGACGTCAACCGAACTGCAGCAATTGCGTGCTTTCCTAAATGCTAAATCTGAAGGTAGTTCCAAGTCTTCAGGTATGGAGAATAAAATTATCATTGGAAATTGGTTACTTGATAGCGGTGCTTCGCACCATATGACTGGACGACGCAACCTTCTTCATGATACATGGACAGGAGAGCCATCTCGAGTTGGTTTGCCTGATGGATCGCATATTGTTGCGCGTGAACATGGACGTGTAATTTTAAATGAAAATTTCATTTTGAAGGACGTATTATACGTACCAAAATTAACCTGTGACTTGATTTCAATTCGGCAGTTGATAGAAGAAAATAACTGTGTATTGACTTTCTATCGTGACTATTGTGTTGTGCAGGACCCGTCTACGAGGATGCAGATTGGACGGGGTGAGCATAAAGAAGGGATTTATTTTCTCGAGGCCAATCACAAAGCAGCAAGGACAAAAGTCGATAGTGATGGAACGCTTTGGCATCAACGGCTCGGACATCCCTCTAATAATATTTTATCTCGGTTTTCTTCTTTAATTGGTAAAGATTTGGTTTTAAATCCCGATTCTCATTGTGATTCTTGTTGTCGCGCAAAACAAACACGCTCTATTTTTCAGCTTAATAATAAAAGAAGGGATGTTTTGTTTGCTTTAATACATTGTGACATATGGGGACCTTACCGAACGGGTAATTTGTCGGGAGCACATTATTTTTTAAGTATTGTTGACGACCATAGCCGAAGTATTTGGGTGTTCCTCATGAAGGATAGACGTGAGGTAGGGAACCTGTTACAATATTTTTGTAATATGACCCACAACCAATTTGGGAAAAGGGTCAAGGTAATTCAAACCGACAATGGGACGGAATTTTTCTCGGACCAAATGAAAGAATATTATGGAGAACATGGGATCATTTGTCGATCTAGTAATGTTGATACTGTAACACCCCCTCATACCAAGGTACCTTACCAGGACCACCCAAGTATGAAAGACTGTTACCATCTCGGTTGCCCGAGGTTAGTACATATCAAAAGCGTCTGAACTGAGCACATTTATTAAAGTAATGTAAAATGCAAAGTTTACAATATCCAAAACCATATACTGTCTAAAGAAATACAACTTCAAAGTCTTAATAATAAAAGAAAACTCGCTAAGACTCAGACAGTGATGCTATGACTCGTGGTGGCAATTCTCCCAATGAAATCCCCAAGCTCTCACTAGCAAAACCTGTCAAGCCTGCTCACCATCCCCGAATGGATCACCGCAGATTACACAAACAACAACGGGGTCAGTATTATGCAACAACAAGACAAACAAATACAATACTCGTCCGATCATCGTCAACTCCCAATCACCCTGTCTCACATAGTAACCGACTACACACTAAAGTGTGTAGCCCTGCCAGATTACCCATCGCAACAGGTAATCCTCGCCGCCAGTGGGTGACCGCAGCCGATCCCACCTAGTCCAGCTCCTCAACGAGCGACAATAATCCCTGTCCCTTAATGTGCACATCCCCTCCCGTGGCGGGTTCCACGGAGGGCGAACTAGGGTGTGAAGCCACTCCCGCAAGTGACTCCACCAATCACAATCACATGACATTACCGTCATCTCAATCCCCTCACACCAACATTGTCACAACAATCTCCATATTACGATGATCAATAGACAACGATAAATACAATAATATGTCATGTAAAGCACAAAGAATCGAGTAGGGAAACCCTACCTTAGCAATCACAAAGAGATAAGCAACACGGACAATCAAAAAGGCTCCTCTACGAAGTCTTCTCCTATACAAAGATCATACAACACAATTACACTTTGAACAATTCCCAACATCCCCTTCCATATAAATGTATAGCAACCCGAAACGATGCAATAAATACAAAGATGTACTTACCAACAGTGCAACAAGAACCTTGACGCAAGAATCACCGCAAATTATCGACACAAAGATGCTACGAAATGCTCAAAGGGATGATTAGGGAATGATTTGGGTAGGATTAGGGTACGTAGCAATGTTAACGCTTATGAAAAGTGATATTAGAAACCGACGCGGAATTATAAAATACCCTAATCATTCCTTAATCAAACCGTCGAAATATAACTTCGCCAAACCGGACACTCGGTCGAGTGTGACGACACTCGGCCGAGTGGCCTACACTCGGTCGAGTATTCACTATACTCGGCCGAGTGTTCCTCGGCAGAACCGAAATAACTCACACAAAGAGCACTACTCGACCGAGTAGGCTCTACTCGGTCGAGTAGGCCCCTAAGGAAGTCCGTACTGTTACAATCTTTCCCCCTAAAAAGAACTTCGTCCCGAAGTTCACACTCAACTATACACAAACACAACACCACGACACAAGACTCTAACCAACACATGAGACAATTCCAAGGAACTACACAAGCATCACTACAAATTACCCCAAACACATCTCCCGACACGAAACAACCAAAGTAAGGAAGGCACAAAACACTATCGCGACCATCTCCTACCCCCTTAAAAGACAACGGTTACGTCCCCGTAACCAAACGTACCTGATCAAAAAGGTTAGGGAAGCGGTCTCGCATAGCTTCCTCAGCTTCCCATGTGGCTTCCTCCACGTTATGGTTAGACCACAGAACTTTGAGTAAGACCGTCTCACCCGTCCGGGTTTTACGAACCTTGCGATCAAGAATCTCTTTTGGAATCTCGGCACTTTGTAACACCCCCTCATACCAAGGTACCTTACCAGGACCACCCAAGTATGAAAGACTGTTACCATCTCGGTTGCCCGAGGTTAGTACATATCAAAAGCGTCTGAACTGAGCACATTTATTAAAGTAATGTAAAATGCAAAGTTTACAATATCCAAAACCATATACTGTCTAAAGAAATACAACTTCAAAGTCTTAATAATAAAAGAAAACTCGCTAAGACTCAGACAGTGATGCTATGACTCGTGGTGGCAATTCTCCCAATGAAATCCCCAAGCTCTCACTAGCAAAACCTGTCAAGCCTGCTCACCATCCCCGAATGGATCACCGCAGATTACACAAACAACAACGGGGTCAGTATTATGCAACAACAAGACAAACAAATACAATACTCGTCCGATCATCGTCAACTCCCAATCACCCTGTCTCACATAGTAACCGACTACACACTAAAGTGTGTAGCCCTGCCAGATTACCCATCGCAACAGGTAATCCTCGCCGCCGAAGGGTGACCGCACCGATCCCACCTAGTCCAGCTCCTCAACGAGCGACAATAATCCCTGTCCCTTAATGTGCACATCCCCTCCCGTGGCGGGTTCCACGGAGGGCGAACTAGGGTGTGAAGCCACTCCCGCAAGTGACTCCACCAATCACAATCACATGACATTACTGTCATCTCAATCCCCTCACACCAACATTGTCACAACAATCTCCATATTACGATGATCAATAGACAACGATAAATACAATAATATGTCATGTAAAGCACAGCAACTGAGTAGGGAAACCCTACCTTAGCAATCACAAAGATAAGCAACACGGACAATCAAAAAGGCTCCTCTACGAAGTCTTCTCCTATACAAAGATCATACAACACAATTACACTTTGAACAATTCCCAACATCCCCTTCCATATAAATGTATAGCAACCCGAAACGATGCAATAAATACAAAGATGTACTTACCAACAGTGCAACAAGAACCTTGACGCAAGAATCACCGCAAATTATCGACACAAAGATGCTACGAAATGCTCAAAGGGATGATTAGGGAATGATTTGGGTAGGATTAGGGTACGTAGCAATGTTAACGCTGTGAAAAGTGATATTAGAAACTGACGCGGAATTATAAAATACCCTAATCATTCCTTAATCAAACCGTCGAAATATAACTTCGCCAAACCGGACACTCGGTCGAGTGTGACGACACTCGGCCGAGTGGCCTACACTCGGTCGAGTATTCACTATACTCGGCCGAGTGTTCCTCGGCAGAACCGAAATAACTCACACAAAGAGCACTACTCGACCGAGTAGGCTCTACTCGGTCGAGTAGGCCCCTAAGGAAGTCCGTACTGTTACAGATACCCTTCAACAAAATGGTCGAGTAGAGCGGAAGCATAGGCACATACTTGAGAAAGCACGTGCCCTCCGTTTTCAAGCCGGGTTACCTTTAAATTTTTGGGGGGAGTGCGTCTTAACAGCAGCGTATTTAATTAATCGAACACCAACACACGTTTTAAATGGTTTGACACCTTTCGAATTACTCTATGGCAACAAACCAAATTTCACAAATATTCGAGTGTTCGGTTGTCTGTGTTATGCGCATAATAAGGATAGATCGAAGGATAAATTCAATGAGAGAGGGGTACCCTGCGTTTTTATTGGTTATCCGAAAAGCAAAAAGGGCTGGAAATTGTATGATCCTAAGCCTGGTAAATTTTTCGAGTCACGAGATGTTATTTTTTATGAGAATACCTTCCCATTTAAAGACAAAAATACTGACCAAAAGGAGAATATAGATATTGAGACACAAGCAGTGGTCACGGATGAATTATTTATGAGCAATGATGAGAGTGAAAGGCAAAATACCGAAAATAGCAGGGAAGAAGAGCCACTCATCACCAAAAATACTCCTGACAATGTCGACAATACTCCTAATGTTGACACAATGAACTCGGGTCAGAATAGTGAAGATGGTGAAGCTGCGAATGTGGAGCAGGAACTTGGGCGTGGTGCTCGGAATAAAATCGAACCTTATTGGAAGAAGGACTACGTTTGTAAGTCAACTCGAATTATAAACCCCGAACACAATGCTCATCCGTCTACATCAAGCTCCTCAAAGGCAGGTACTCGCTACCCTTTAGCTAATTATGTCAACACTAGTTGTTTTTCTTCTTCGTACAAAAGTTTTTTGGCAGTGATCGATGCGGTTCAAGAACCGAAAAATTACCACGAAGCAGCAATGAAAGACGTCTGGAAAAAGGCTATGGCAGAGGAGATTAAAGCTCTTGAAATCAATGGCACATGGAAGATAGTTGACTTGCCTCGGGAAAGCGGCCCATTGGTTGTAAATGGGTCTATAAGGTGAAGCATAAGGCAGACGGAACGATAGAACGGTATAAAGCAAGGTTGGTAGCCCAAGGATTTACTCAAACGGAGGGGGTAGACTACCACGAAACATATGCTCCTGTGGCCAAGATGACTAGCGTCCGTTGTTTACTCGCCGTTGCCGTCACAAAGCAATGGATAATCGAACAACTTGACGTAAATAATGCCTTCCTTCACGGAGACCTAGACGAAGAAGTTTACATGAAGCTGCCACAAGGTTTTGATGCGAAGGGAGAAAATAAAGTCTGTAAACTAATGAAATCCTTATACGGACTTAAACAAGCTTCGAGGAATTGGTTCTCAAAACTCACTGATTCTTTGACTTCTTATGGCTTCGTTCAATCCTTGGCAGATTATTCGTTGTTCACTTACAAGAAGGACGAATTGTTCATTGGCGTACTAATATATGTTGACGACATGATAATAGTTAGTAGCGAAGTTGAAGCTTGCACCCGTTTAAAGGCTTTTTTAGACAAGAAATTCGGCATAAAAGATTTAGGCCGTTTAAAGTATTTCCTCGGGATTGAAGTAGCAACCGGACCTCAAGGTTTATTTCTTAGTCAACGTAAGTACGCCATGGAGATTGTTAAGGAAGCAGGTATGGAGCGGGCAAAACCAGTCGATACGCCAATACAACAAAACCATCAATTGGGTTTGGCTACAGGTTATGTTCTCAAAGACCCTATGAAGTATAGACGGATAGTGGGACGACTTGTTTATCTAACCATCACAAGGTCAGACTTGGTATATGCAGTCCATGTCCTGTCACGGTTCGTCCATGAACCACGAAAGGAGCACCTTGAAGCTGCGTTAAGGGTTGCTCGATATGTCAAAGGCAATCCGGGTAAGGGCATTATTATGAAGAAAAACTCGGATTTACAATTATATGGATATTGTGACTCGGATTGGGGAAGGTGTCCGTTGAGCAGGCGATCTATATCAGGTTATTTCGTGGCTTTGGGCACAATTCCCATTTCCTGGAGAGCAAAGAAACAGAATACCGTGTCAACATCGTCGGCGGAGGCGGAGTATAGAGCAATGGCAGCCTTAACTAGTGAATTACTTTGGTTAAAATCCTTCCTTGGGTCACTCGGTATTAACCACAAAAGCCCCATGAAAATGTTTTGCGATAATCAAGCAGCTATTCACATTGCGAAAAATCCGGTTTTTCATGATCGGACGAAACACATAGAAATAGATTGCCATTTTATACGAAGTCATATACTCAACCACAACATCGTTCCAGGGCATATTCGAAGCAAAGAACAAATCGCGGACCTCTTTACCAAAGCACTTGGAGGTGAGGCATTCGCGTACTTGCAGTTCAAGTTGGGGATCGGAATTCCGAGCCGTCCAACTTGAGGGGGGTGTGTTAGAATAGCAAGTATCTTCCCTATCTCCATATTATATCATATCCCTTGTAATCCTCTTATTATTAGGTAGGATATTATTTAGTTACCCTTATTATAGGATTGTAAATAGGAGAAGATATGTTTCTGATATCTTTTGGTGTTGTATATATGCACGCCTTTTGTACGTCATTCATCATTAAGTTATGCAATACAAAACTTCCCAATAATATACAATTTATCATGAATGGAAGAGTATTTTATTAAAAAAAAAAAATTCAGGATCTCACAAATAGATTTAATACGGTTTTTTTTATTTGAAGGAGACGACTGTGAGATGGATTAGCGTAAGTAGAAGCAAGCTTCGTCCAAACCTCACGGAACGTGGTGGCGCCAAGAAGGAAAGGAGTAATGCCGATGTGACCCGTGCCCATAAGAGCACCTTTGACAAGTCAATCTTGGCGAAACCAGGTCGCGGAAGCTTCGGTTTTATCAGCATTGATAATTGTTTTAGATGGGGCGGGATGTGTGCCATCAGTGAACCGGAACAGATCGTACCCAAGAAGTAAATCTTCAACTCGAGTTGACCACGAGCCATAAGTTGATGATGTAAGTTGGGTGCATTGGGCTGGTTTGGCTCGGATGCATTGGGAATTGAATGAGCAAGACCGGCCATTAGAGAGACGAGAAAGAAGAGATGATTTTTGTATTGTCTGCTACCGTATAAGAAATAAAGTAAAGAAGAATTGAATTAATAATTCTAATTATTATTGAGGCATAAGCAATGTATTCATAAGTAGAGATATGGAAAGACACAAGAATTTCATATCAATTCCATATTCAATACAAAAACTATGAAACTTGGAAAATAAACTAAAGTAGAATATGGATCCTATAACAATGAGAAAAAGGAGCATAGAATATGTAATATCTTTAATATGCATTTGTATTAAGACAATCATCCATCAGTCTACTTTACACCTAGCTCAGAACCCGAGATTGCATGAAAGGACTAAGCACATTGAGGCCGATTATTAGTTTGTTCTAGACGCGGTGACTCATGGCATAATCTGCCCTTCTTCATACATTTCCACCAAGCTTCAATTAGATGACATCTTCATGAAAGCTGAAAGCTCTTCGGAAGATTCAATTCGATTTCCTACTTCGCAGATGCGCATTCAAGACTTTCATGTTCCACACTGAAGGAGTTGTATTACGATACTATTCGATTTCCTCAGTTAACGTTATATTGATCTTAAGCTCCAAGGCTTCTCCTTAGTTAAGCAAGCATATTCTGTAGAAGCATAGGTTTTTTTTTTTTTTTTTTTTCACTCCTAATGTTGCAATCAGCCTTGCATACTGTACATCTGAATCATATGCTAATACTACATTGTTATTGCAAGAAACCGAACATGAGGAATACTTAAGAAGTAGGGAGTTTGTTCGAACCATTGTTTTAGTAATAAGGATGCACTGCAGACTGCAGTTGTTTGTTTTCTTACAGAGTGTGGTACTTGTATGTTTCTTAGGATGTTACTTTTTTTCAACACTTGCCTTTCTTGGCCTATATAAAATCTCGCCAAAAAAAGGGGTTAGTTGAACAACTTTGGGAACGTTGGAAAATAGTCCCAATATTCTGGAAGGTTTATAATTTGTACTGCAAGTGTTACAACATTGTACAGTGACATGATCCTAATTCCTAAAGATACAAAGCAGAATAACGCAAGGACAAGGTGTATAGGACATTTGCATTGATCAGAATTAGTGTTGCCACGGATAATTGGCAATGAGAATCATACAGCCCTTGGTACAGCCAGATTTCTTTTTTCTTTTTATAAAATGAAAACAGCCATTAGCTAACCTGCCGTAAATGCCGACAGCTTTAGCATACAAAAATCAAAGTTTCAACTCTACTTTTCTTTTTTGATGAAATTTTGTCAGATACGTAGAAGAAATCTGGACTCCTGAGGCCATGTTGCTGCAAATGTTGCCTTGTGCCAAAGGGGGGCAATGGTGTCAAGGAACAGCCGGAGACCTGCTGCAAATCAGGAGTTATGTGCAACGCCTTTGTCTTGAGTTTTGTGTACAACAAGCAACTAATGACGGCGTCTTTGATAAAGTGAGTAACCAATGAGAGCTGACATCAAGAATGTCCATAGAACCTAGCATAAAAACAGACTCGTGAAAAGTTTGTCTAGTTTACCAGAAATATTAAGAAAAAATTTATTTTCGGTATTTGAGGTTTGACATAATTCCATATGGGTGCCTGAGGTTTGGCTAATTTCAATATAGTCATGTCAAGTTTGAGCATGGTTTCGCTTTAGGTGCCCAAGGTTAGGGTAGTTTCACTTACGGTGCATAAGATTTGATCTAATCCAAGTTGGGTGCCTAAGGTTTTGATCTAATTCTATTTTGGGTACCTCTAGCTAAAATAATGTTTTTATCCAAGTGATATATCTACATATACTCCCTCTGTCCCAGTCAATAGTTTACACTTGTTTTATTTCCCCTCACAAAATAAAGCAAGTGTAAACTATTCACTAGGACAAAGGGAGTAGTACAGTAGGATTTTTAGCAAATACTCCGAAATCCTTATTTTGTTTCTAAAAAAGTATTCTTTAATTTTATTGTATTTTCTTAACATATTAATTCATTATAGACTGTGTTTTTCTTGGAATAAAAATGAATATCATTGATTTCAATATTTTAATAATTATTCGTGATTTTTCCTTTTTTTTCTTAGTCTATTGAACTTCATCCCATCCTAGAGCAAATTTTCTTACAAAAAAAAATAAGGAATGTTCTTTTGTTTTTAAAAGAAAGTAAATTACAATTAATATTGGTATGTAAAAAAACGATTTTGCAATAAACAAACACAGACCGTCTCTCTTAAGAATTTGCGTAAACCAAACTACTCCCTCCATAAACTAGTATTTTCAGCTATATAAATGTTATGTTTTAATTAGTAATTTTTTTTATAAAAAAACACATTATTTTATTTAACGTACCATAATTAAAGCCATGTTCAAACTTTAGGCACCAACCAAATTGGTACTAGACCAAACTTTTGATGCCCGAAGTGAAACTACCCAACCAACATTGGAAACCAAGAGTGAAACTACGCTCAAATCTGAGGTACCCAAAGTTCTTCGGCAGCCATATGGGAATTATGGCAAACCTAGTGCACCTAAAATGACAATTTTACAAAAGATTACTCTCTTTGTCCCAGACTACTAGCCAGAGCACCATATTAATTCTCCACCACATAGAACATGTCTTAAACAGAGATGGACCAATATGGAATATGTATGCTGTTGAGAGGCCAGAGGGAGTATCAGCTGACAGATGTGAAGGTAGCAAAGACTTACAGTGTTAATAGTTTGCCATCTCTCAAGCCTCTTAATTCTGTTTTGTAGGTCTTCAATTGCACTGTCAATTGGTGTCATTTCCCTTCCAATAGAGGACTCTGACGACGAACTACTTCCCTTCAATTTCACAAATATTTGAAAAGAAAGAATAATAGATATCAGCACTTAGCAAGCGAACACCAGTTTATTTACCATCAAAATTAGGTGCTTGTTTTAAATAATCAATCAAGCCTATTATCTAACAAGTGGTATCATTTATATAAATGAGACACAATCCCATCATTTATAACTTAATTCTCCTACATTGACTACAGGTCATAACTAAAATTTAGCAATATAATGCCATTATTACCCCTTCACTTGTAAAATTTACATGTAGAGAACTAGAGTTATCACATTGCTATTGCTATTGTATATATATTGCAAGTACTTGACTAGGGATAGTATATGTTCATTTTTCATTTTACAAGATATAGAAAGGGCAAGTTATTGTGGGATGGACCAAAAGATTATGGGGAACTTAGTATTAAATCTCGGTCACGGTCACAGTCATGATATTGGCGGTCATGGCCTAACCTCGTGAATAAAAGGGTTGCAACCTGAGGTTGCACCTTGGTTTAAAAACCCTCATGGGTCCAATATAAATGGAATGTAGGAAGTAAAAATACTTCTAGGTCCAAAATTCAGTTGCCAAAAACAACAATAGAGAGCTGTAGGACATTTTAACATATTTACAAGATTCAAAGCTAGGTAGAATAAGTAATAAAAAAGAACTCTGAAAACTTTCAACACATATACACACACACACACTCAAAAATTAGACTAAAATGCCCTCGGCTTTGAGCTAATTCAATTTTGTTATCCAAGGTTTTACAAATTCGACTTTGGCAAACTCATGTAAGAGTCACTTAACAAATACAATGAAACGTATCATAGACTGGAGTAGAGACAAAAAAAATGGAGCTAGGAACATTTAAAGACACTACATTCACAGCTAGAGCACAAGGGATACCAGTATTCCAGTAATATACAAATAATACAACCATAGAAGTGCATCAAAATTTGATCTAATTAGTACTCCGTATGAAGCAGGCTTGTAAGGTTACTAAGAAGCCAATACCTGAGACTGAATAAAGTCCACAAGCTCCTGTAATCTTGCAGCTTGCTGAGTGTAAACTCCACTGGAGTTAACTTCTAGCGCTGGCAGGCTTTCCAAAATTATTTGCAAGTAACTCTGGATGAGTATTACAAATTAGTTCCTCATTAAGCCAGCATCATCAGCCAATGTTTAACTGAAATTAATCATTCTCGTAGCAAAGAGCACATAAGGAGCTTTAAGTAGAAGGTTGAAACCTTTGTGGTGTACGAATCATCAAGTCCTAATATCGATCCAGCTGCTGCCACAGCTTCCTTATCAACCCCTTTAATTTGTATGTAAGGACTAGAAACATCTTGCAAATTATCAACTTCAACAAGAATCTGAAAAGGACATGCAGAAAGCCATCTCAAACAAATTGCAAACGAAATTCAGCTATTCAAACAAGTAGGATATAAATTTGCTGAGGCATATTCCACCCATAAGTATTAAACTAATAGGATATAAATTCAGCTACCGAAACAAGTAGGATATAAATTTGCGGAGGCATACTAGACCTGACCAATTAGAACATGACAGAATACCTCACCCCAATAGTATTTGTTAGAATTCCAAAAGGGGCCTGGCCATACCCAAGAGGAGACAGGTTGCTCACTTCATGAACTCCCATCTTTCCTAAAACATTGGCAATAGAAGAACCCTAGACCTTATAAACTAAGCAACTCTCTACTTCACCATCAATATGGGACTTCACATGTGGGTCGTTTCTTTTATTCCAAGACTCCTCCTCACATGTGAAGCCCACTTAACAGACCCAGGACGGCACCGTGGGGGTACAGTGGTGCACTGGAGTGGGAACAAAGATTCGGAATCATCTAAAGACAGGGCCTTCCTGCAGTGGCACTACTGAGGGTCAGTTAGATTTATGGGAACCTAGGTGAACCCGGACCCATGTTAGAATTCAAAAGTTTGCTCACTTCACAAGCCATACCCAAAAGGAGAGAGGTTGCTCACTTCACAAGCCCAAGGGAACTCCATCTCTCCTAGAACCAATCGGCGATAGGAGGAGAACCCCTACAAGTTATAAAGTAAGCAACTCTCTGCTCCACCATCAATGTGGGACTTCACATGTGGGTCGTTTCTTATATTCCAACAGTATTAAATATGGGCAGCAACAACAAACTGAAACCAAGTTATAAAAGGGGTACTAAAATTACAGCAACCGCATAACTACCGTGATAACACTGATAAGGCTGTGAAAATCAATTCTGAGATCAAGGCCCGAACCAATAATTCTTATCATGCGTAAGCGGATAAGCGATCATAGAGATAGAGGAAGTAGGGAAAGGGAAAGGGGTCTGAAACGAGAAGGTGAGAAGGATGCTGGTTTAGGGTGGTCCATGAGGGAAGAATGGAGGCCGGAAGGGGGAATACAGCGCGGTCCATGAAGGAAATTAATAAAACAATGAGAAAGTAAACTTCCCAAAAAGGAATATGGGAAGAAAATAGGGCAAAGGGAATATATAATGGTGATGACCTTTCCATCTTGGTAAATCATTGCCGATGCTTCAATGTAAGCTACAGCTTGATACCTGGAACACGACAGGAGAAAATACATAATTAACTCATATAACTTATACAAACATACGATTCTTAAATTTCCAGTTTAAATGAAGCCAAAGACTAACTATGACGGAATAAAGCAAAATGGTTCGCAAAATTGGCTTTGCTTTTTGTATTGTGAAGTAGCGTCATTGAATTCTTGATGCAACTTTCATTACGGTTCATCCGCGGACAGCCTCTGTGCGGTTAACACAAGTGTAAGACTGCATACATCCGTCCTCCCCCCTACCCTACCATTTATAGGAGACCCTAAGGCACTAGAGTAATGTTTTTTCACAAACAAACGATTCTAGAGTCCAGAAAGGTATATAGAAGCACCCCCTAATGGCCAATTGCCCCCATATTGTCAAACATGACCGAATGACTACCATTGTATTATACACCCATGAATACAAACTAAATTATGGATTCATTGATTAATAGGAAGGAACCCACACTTAACGGTAGAGATATGTTTTTTGAAATCAGTTTGAAATCAGAAGTAACACGAGATATGGGAGACACGAGCGATTGAACTTGTTGCACATAGAGCACCTCTGAAAATACTTCTTTATTTTACTGAAGACTAGGATACCCAAGTCAATGTGGTTGGGAACCATGTGCTTCTGAAATTAGGGTAACAGTTCCAATCTAGCGCTCGCGACATTATTCTAATTTGATGTTCCAACATTCTGAGGAATTCTCTTTGGCCATCAATATCTCACACAATATGGGGGTAGAAAATATATAAACATCATCTTCCAGTAGTATTTTTCAATATGAATTAACGGGAATTATTTCATATTATTGTTCAAAATATATACAACGTTTTGTTCAATTGAATGGCAAAGCATCATCTTGGTAGGTGAGTACATTTAAAACAAAGGGAACATGATACAAAAATGCTATATTAACTTTTAAGTACTTTCTAATACCGTGTGGTTATAAGATTGGCAAAACCAGTGAAGGATTGACCTTATTTCATCATATGGTTATCACGCCAATACCATCGGTATAATGAGGCCTAAATTAAATTGATATTACAACTTGTCGCATGTAGTATAACCATAACTCATCAATGCCCAAAAAAAAGGCATCCCAACATGAGCAGCCAGGGAATTATATGCTACCGTTAAACCAGACACCATGGAATTATTTAGCCACTACACATAGAAAACCACAGGAAAATATATCCCCGCTGTAATTCAGGAGACAATACTGTCAACCTAAGCAGAAACCTTTTTTCTACTACCAGACTTTGGTGGGCTATACGTAGCAAGTCTTTATCAATCTTTGGAGTGGTAACACGGAAGCTATCGAATGGATCACTAACGACAAAAGACCTTTGAGATAAGGCCATTATGATATATCTAAATTATAAACCTTTCAGATGGAAATATCAAAACTCCGGAAGGTTCGTCCAAATCTCTTGGTGTTCATGTTCTAACAGAAGACACTAAGCCGCATCAAATCAAAGTATCTTACTAAATACAAAGTGATGGAATTATCTTTCAGAACAGTAGTCATACCCAAGGTTAAGAAGGCCAGCCACTGTGCTAATGCTGATGTCAAAATCGACTTTCGGTTGGATAACAAAGTTCCCTTCTCGTATTGGCTGAAGAATAGGCAACCACAAAGCAGATAAAAATTTAGATTCGAAAATAGGAACTACTCCCTCTATCCCAACTTTTATGGTCAACTTCAACCAATATCTTCTCATAATATTCTCTAGTTGACGATATTTTTAATAATGTTACTATGAAAATAGTTGTTTTCATAAGTCAGACATGACGGTATTGATACAATATCTTTGAAGAAATTAATGGTCGATGTTGACATTGATTGAGCACTGAAGTCAAATGAGAACAATTAACCACACCAGTCAATTATATAGAAGGCCAAAATCAAACCTCCCGTATTAGCAACGCAAATCTTCCCTCGCATATTCTAACACGTATACAGTCACTTTCTGTCAATGGTCCATTAGAAGGCATTCCAGGAAGCCTGAGATACATGTCGATAAAATTTTGTACAGAACTGCAAAACTTAGCAGAGTCCAGAATTTTCAAGATCTCTTGATAGCTCACCTATTTATCAGAAGAAAAAGTATGTCAGAACGCATCAAATATTTGTAAATGCATGAACAAAGCATCGAGTGAACTCACTTCCTTGTTGCTTTTCAAGACAAACAATGAGCTTTCAGGGGAGAGAACCGGATCGAAATCATTGCGGATTTTAAGCTGCAGTACAAGCAAAAGTTGTTTAACATTTTGGAAAAGTCATCAATTTAAGCTGCAGTACATGCAGAAGGGAAAATGGTAAACTACACATAAGAACTACCAGTGGACATTATTGAGGCATCCAAACAATGATAACATCAAGTACAGTAGTACCAATATTGTGACTCCCATATACAAAATGTGATTTTAACGTGGCAAATACGAGGTCAATATGCATGTTAAGTGTTAACTACATGCATAACACACTATTATTTAATTACATACAAAGTATTTATCATTTGACACGTTAACGAAGATACTAACATGAGCATGAACCAGATGTGGTTCAATATGCTGCTGAAACATTGGAAATACTGCCATCATAATTTCATTCTGAGACATAACACATCCAGCTTTATTCTTGTCCCTCTGAACTCTTGAAATCAAGTGTGAGTGAACACCTCCGACCTGGTTGATAAATAAACTCCCTTAGCATGCTGTATAAATCAATCAACATAAAATATAGAAGTCTCTACATGATCAGAGGATAGACAAACTCAAAACATAGGGAAGGCTCTTACAACAGCTACCCACAAGTCCAATGACCTCCTAATATCAGGATGTATAGCGTAAACCCCTTCAAAAATAACCTGAAAATTAGAGTTTTAGAAAGCTCATGAGTCTCACAGTCAGTAAAGAAGCAATTCCCAATGAAAGGTCCAATAACACATAAATCATGAATCAAGGTAATTCAGCATTCCGGCCAAAGAAACACATGCTCAACTATCTGAAAAATTTGCTGAACTTAATATTTTCTTCCCAATATATATTGAATTACATTTTCTATTGGTTTTGAATGTATTTCTATTTACACCAATTAGTTTGATTTATACTTTAATCAATGAAAACATCTATCACAATTTGTATAACTTATTTATCGATAATTTATTTATTTCATTAGTCTGGCTTTTTTTAAATCATGTTTTCCATTCCTTTTCCATTTTATTACCATTGTAAACGGTTTCAATTGATGATTCATGTTAGCTGACCCCCAATCATGTGGGGAAAAACTTTGTAGTCGTATTATACTTGAAGAATTAATGAAAGAAATAGTTCAACTAATCTCTTAAAAGTGGTTAACATCTATTTCATAAAATTTAAAAAATTCTCTGTCAACCACGAACAAGTTGTGTTAACTCGATGACTCGAGTTTGGGGTCATACACCTGTTAGACACGACACTCAAGAATATGGGTATGGAAAACCTATCCCACACTTGCCACTCCTACACTTCTCCATGAAAAAACATAAAGAGAGTCTTGTGTGACAAAAGTAGAGGATGAGATGGCAACGTGAAGCATCCAATATGATTTTTGACCATTTTTACACTCAAATGTCGCAATTGTCATCTGACTTTAAAAACCAAGATATTTGCTGGGGAGAGGAGAAATAAATACGAGGGTTGATATTGTCGGTGATGTTTGCTGGTTGCTGTTGGGCACTGTGGTGATAAAGCAAAAGCAGTGAAATATGGGACGTGATGGACAGAGAAAAATGGTTGGTTAGTCATGCTCTGGGTGATATGAGAAAAAGAGAACTGGAGGTTAATTTGTAGAGAGGACCAACAACACACACACACACACACACACACACACACACCCCCAACAACAAAAACCCATGGTGATGTTGATGAGATGGGAGCAGAAAATGAAATACATTTTTGAAATAGAAAGGTCTTTAGACTTCAAACATCTCTTAACAAAACACAACTTCCAAGTGAACTTTTATACTCCCTTCGCTTCACAAATACCTTCCAAAATACGGAAATTGCACGATTTAAAAAAGTATAAATATAAACAAGGACCACATATGATGATGCAAGTGACTCAAGTGGGGTAATTGTGTGGGTGAGATGAAATGCAAGTGGGATATTGGAAGGTATTTTAGAAACAACCAAATAGTAAAAATGGAAGGTATTTTAGAGATGGGGGGAGTACAACATAACAAGATTGTGTATGGAGCCAGATGTCAGCGTTAAGTTAAATAGCCTTAACTCTGATACCATAAGTATTTCTCATATGGCCTCTCTACAATCAATAATGGAAACAGCAGAAATGACAATAATCAATCAGCCACAAAGCTCTTGAGGGTGCTGACATGAGCAGATAAAATAAAAATAAATAAATAAAAAACCTTAATAAGTGTCATCTTACAAGTGTTTCATATTTCATTTCCTTTCATGCACTTGAGAATAAAATAATAAATTGCTCAATTGAAGTGGAATCAGAGATACAAACATTCCAGCTTACCACTCCACAATCTTCTGAAACTTCTAGAAGCTTATAGCCACTCCGAGAACCTGTCTCCAAGTCAAATATCGGTATTTCAGTTCTGCTGTTCTTCCTTATATCACTAATATTCTGCAAAAATAACATAGCAGGTCAGGGAAGAAAGTCATCATTAAGGCTGAAGTCTGAAGATTGTCCTTCTACAATTTAAGTCAATACTCAACAGTTGCCACATATTGATCATTCAGCTCCTAGCCTACAAACATTCACAGATGTTGCAGCATGAAACTCCACAGCATAAAGAGACAACCCAATCAAAATACACCTTCAAAATTTCAAGAATACACCGACTGGAACAATTCAGAAAACAAAGAGGATTTTCTTGCGCTACAATATCAATGTATTAATGGTTGACACAGCAACATGATCTTCCAAATGGACGATTATATCAACGGATCAATAAAAACAAACGCCAGAAACAGATCAACAACTAACAACCACGCCGATGCTAGGCCTGTTCATTGCAACATTCCATCCTAAAACCAAATGGGCGACACGAGTAGCTTGAGCCCACCATTATACACTGGATAATAATTATTAAATCTTTTTACTCGAATTCTACTATTTTGGGAGGACCTTTCTGTTCTCACATACATAGAAAATTTTAAATCTCACCTTTCCATTTGTGAATTCTCCCCCGAAACCCTTCTACCCCATCTGGTCTGTACTCCAGAGACTCTTTACAGTCATTATGCTAGCATTGTTATTGATATCAAAACTCATGGGAACTGTTCAGTGTTCACGCTGTAAGGGAATACCAATATAAACTTTACCTTAGAAAGCAGAGAAAGATCAAGTGAGTTGAAGTCGTCGTGTTTGAATTCCTTTACGTGCTCCGACTTATAGTAGCTCTCAAGAGAAACAACCTCACAGCCAATGATATTCGCCATTTTATGAGCCAAACTTGTCTTACCAGATCCACTTGGACCACCTGAGCAACGACAACAGACCTTTATTCCCAAAAATATTAAGTCGACGAACAAGCATAGAATGAATAACAACGGCAAATAATGGTGAGAAAAAGAAATTATAAATGTTACCCATATCCCAAGTAAAAACACGACATTAAGACATAAGTTATGCTTTGCCCATTGTCCGGATTCAACTTGACTGGTCAAACGATACTGACTTTAACTGACATTTTCTCAAAGTACATTAGTTAGAACTTTATTAAAATATCAAAATAGTTCTTTTGGTAAATCTCAGAGACATTAAGCCATGCTGCGATTGAATATTCACCCGGAAAGACGATTCGGGTCAAGCGGGTCGGAAAGACTATTCGGGTCAGACGAGTCAAAAAGATAATTCGGGTCAAATACAGGTTGCGTTATACCGGTCACAGGCCGAGACTGGGTTAGAAAAAAGGACAAAATTAGTTTCTAATGTCTTTCTTTTTTACTAATTCTAAAATTGAAAAAGAAAATCTTTTAAACATAAATCGTATTCAATATTAATATTTTAGTTATATTCCGAACTCATATCAAAACAATCACAAAAATTAAGATATAATAATAATAATAATTTTATTTTTATAATTAAATGATACTATAAAAGTTGTGTAAAATTGATATTTTTTTAAAATTAACTTCGTAATTTAAAGTGCTAAAATCAATAATTTTCAGTTATTATTTCAAAATTCAAATACAACAACAACAACATCAGAGCCTTAATCCCAAAAGGATTTGGGGTCGGCTGACATGAATCATCCTTTAGAACCGTCCATGGGTGAACGCACCCCTCAAAAAGCGAATAGAAAAGGGGAAAAAAGAAAACAAAAGGGAGAGCGAAAATGTAATACAAAGTCAAGATAAACTTACGGGTTTTAAAATCGAATTCCGGATTTCTTTTATAAAAATTAAAATTTAAATCGAGAGAAAAGATTAAAAAGAGTTTGAAAACCGAAATAGAACTAAGGATCCGGAATGCCTTAAAAGTAAACCAAGTAAAATATATAAGAAAGTGGTTGGTAAAAAAGGTGTAATAAATGAGAGAAGAACAAAAAAAAATTTAAAAATTAAATAAAAACACTAAATATGTAGAAAAAACATCAAATACTAAAAATCCACATGTATCCTTTCCCTCCATTGTGCCCTCTCCGTCACCATACTCCCCTCAAGCCCCAGAAATCTCATATCGTGCTCTATCACTCTCGACCTTTTCTGTTCTCCAAGTCTCCAGCCTCCTAACCTCCTAATTGGTGCGTCCATAGGTCTCCTTCTCACATGCCCAAACCATCTTAATCGATTTTCCATCATCTTGTCCTCTATTGGCGCCACTTTTACCTTTTCCCGAATCACTTCATTCCTTAATCGATCTTTCCTTGTATGTCCGCAGATCCACCTCAACATACGCATCTCCGCCACACTCATCTTTTGAATGTGACAATGTTTCACGGCCCAACACTCGGAACCGTAAAGTAAGGCAAGCCTAATTGCCGTGCGACAAAATTCAAATATAATATATAAATATTAATACTCTACTACTTGAAACAGTTACCAATATAAGATCAGTTTTTTCTTTTTATATGTTCATATTCACATTAAACTTAAACTTATCTTTTGACCCATCAAATCGGGTCGGGTAACGAGTCATCTCGGTTCAGGTCGAGTGAGTCATGGGTAAAATATTATGGGTCTTGACCCTGGAAAAAAAAAACGGCACTGATTGAGGTTAGTGGTTGGGTCAAATTTTACAGGTCTAAAATATGTGGAAAATTTAACGGACAAAGTTGACGTTGGTTGACGAGGAACAAGTCACTTTTATCATACCATGTGAACGAGGAAGTCGGGAAAAAAATACACTACTACATTATTAACCAGGCGCAAAATTTGAGTTGTAGTAGATCACAAAACGGAACAGCATATAAAAGGGATGAGAAGCCAAGAGAAGTGTTATTACCAATGCCAACTATGATCGGAAGGCCTTTCTGCTCCAATAGAGCCTGAAAATCACAGTGGTAAGAGGATAACCAATTTTGCGAACAAGGATAGCAAATTAGACTTCTTGAGTTCCAGTTGGTTCTACCTGTATTGCTTGAACAGCAAGAAGCAACCCTCTGTCCAAGTCATATGAATCAGGCATTGGAGCAAGCTGCATATTGTCCCTATAAGAAGAGGGATCTGCAGTTGGTTCATGAAAGAACTATAGCCATTTAAAAGAGGAACACTTGCAAACTTTTGCTTATCAAATTCTTTATAGGCCTGATGTTACTTTGAGATTTCACTTTGGCTATATGTCACGACTCACGTGTCGACACCTCAACCCATAGTTTTAAATATCGACCGTAACACACAAACTCAACCGAGTTATCAAGGTTTTGAAGTAACCGCAACATCATATTGAGTTGGCAGCCCGGTATTGGCTACATATATAGCGAAACGGCCAAGATCAGGCCGCGACGACCAATATGGAGTATAAGTCTTAAACGGACATTTAAAACAATGCTCCGACCTTCCGACACGACATGACAAGACAGTCTGACACTTCATTTTAGTTCATTAACATAAAAATTATTCACAAAAACAGAAGTTTCAGACACTCAAAACCATGTCGCATACGACACGTGCAACTGAGTCGGAATAACGTAGGATAAGCCATCTATTGAGCACACAAACCTAAGACAGAAGACTCAGCACGTGAAGGAGCTGAAGAGATGAAACGCCACGTTGCCAATACGGGTTCCATCTTAGACTTGGTTGGCGAGCGAGTCCATGGCTGTGGCAGATCTTCAAGTCGGTTAATGAAGTTGGGAGTTATGCGGATAGGCTTAGGTGCAGAAACAGTCCTTTCCAGATTATGAGGAGTTGTGGTGGCTGCTATTGGCGGTGGTGTGTTAAGACGTGGTACTCCTAAGAAGTTGAAAATATCACATTGTAAACTTTTCTGACGCTTAGTAACTTCACATATATAGCATATATAAGAGACTAATACTAACCTTTCTGCTCCAGGATTAGCTCTAAGTATGATTTTGTTATCCACGGACCAGTGATTTTCATTCTCAATGCTTCACTGCCAACAGTCTAGACAGGACAAAAAAAAGCTTGCTCAATCGAATCCATTGTCATTTTTATTTGGGAAATTATTTAGGTAATACACAATATATATTCTCGCTTGCTCAGAGTTATATGCAATTGCTATTGGCACAAAGGCGTAGGTGGAACAGACATTTTTTAATCATCCTTAAACTTCCATCCCCAACCCACCCATCCACCCCCTCACCCACCATACTAAACCAACCCCACTCTTCTGCGACCACCTGCCCAGACCATTGGCTACCTAGACTACAACAGCAAATCAACCTCGCCCTCCCATCATCACCTACCAGTCTCCCCACTTCCCCTACGACCAAAATTTGCATCCTTCTCGACACACCTTCCACCTCTCATCCCCAACCTTCAACCGATATTTCCCAATACTTATCCATCTCTATTAGGTGCAGGTTTAACGTGTCTGTGGGTGAAAGTGAAACTGAAATGGCTGGAGATAAGGGGGCAATGTTGGTGTGGGTGACATGAGAAATGATGGGAAAGGCTAATTACGGGTTAGGTTGGTGGTTGGTTGTTAGGTGGGCGGTTGTAGGTAGAGCCGGAAAGGTCTGGAGGTCATGAATGGTGGGTTGTGGGCGCTTATGGGTTGTTTGGGTAGATGGTTACAGGTTGGGTTTGTTGGCTAGTTGTGGGTTGGTGCGGGTCAAGGTGGTTGACTGTGGGTTAGCTTGGTGGGCGTTGCCATGTGTGGATGGGTGTCGGTTAGGGGAGGGGTGGTTGGGAGCTGGTTATGGTGAGAGAAAAAGGCGAGTATAATTGTTACATGAACTCTTAAAATATCAACTTATAAGAACTGTATACAACCAATTGGAGCAGCACATTGTAATGTCAATATTCGAAACACTCGGTTCATGTTGATGGTATCCCAATGTTGAGCATGCAGTTAAAGGACGTTTCACTGGTACAAACTACGACCATTTCCGTAGTGTTTTGAATATATTTTCACTTGGTCATCTGGTTTTTATGAGTAAATCTATATCAAGGACAATGTGGTGGCTGGTTGTGATTAGGTTGGCTGTTGTCGGTAGGGCCGGGAGTGACTGAGCTGAGGAGTGCGATCTCAAAGGTGGATGGTTGTGGCCTATGGGTTGTTTGTGTGGGTGGTTATGAAGTGGTGAGGGTAATGGTGGCTGGTTGTGGGTTAGGTGGGTGTCTGGATATGGGTGTGGGTTGAGGTAAGATGGGTTGGCTGCTAGGGTGAAAAAGGAGGTGGTGGGGGAAATTGTTACTTTGCTTAAAGCATACCCTATTAAGAAACACAATGTATAGAAATAACTGGAAATGTATATTAGTATTCAATCCATCAAAGTGAAATGTATAGTACAGGGTGGAACAAAGGGAATACAAATCGAATAGTAATATGCAGACCATGACAGTGATCCTCTAACAGCACTTGCGCAAAAAACATTATTAGGACCAATTATACCACTACTGATCACCTTTAGAAAAATCAAGGTAATTCCTTAGAGCCGCCCCAGTCGGGAAGCATGCTGAAGATATCCTGAACCCTGGGAATACTGCCATCTAATATGTTAAAAAAAGCACCGCTCATTCTCCCTATGAGTTTTTTAGTGAACATAGTTGTTTAAAACAGAAAGTTGCTTTTCCCTGGGTGTGAAACAAAATCACGGATACATGGAACATCCAGAGAGTCAAAAGACGTAAGCGAATGCAATATCAGGAATACATATGAAAAGCTGTTTCATAAAAGCATACTGCTTACCTTCCGGTTACTGCCCCTTACCACCATGAATGTTTCACCTAGAGAATCAATAGTTTCAAAAGACAATGAAACTTCTCCCAAACTGAAAGTCACCGAAGCCCTTTTGTAACTGACCACAACATTATAACCCAGAGCAAGTAAACCACCAAGTGTCATCCGTCCCACCTGTTACCAAATTAATAATGGAAGAAAATTCTGCTCAAATTCCTGTCCGTGACAAAATTCTGCTTAAAAAATACCAGAATGAAAGCATTCAAAATTCCCAAGTCCAAATTGTTAATATATTAGCTATTAGTAACAATGGATGTTGGAAGTGGTGACTTGTTTTCAATGCAGTATAGTACATCATGGTTTTGCCAAGTTTCCAAGTGGTAATGCCATGTAGACATCCAAATGCAAATTATCTCACAGGATTCTTGAAGTATGTCACTCCAATTCACCCATTTGTGTCGTGTCGAAGAGAGTCAGGATGTCCCACTACTTGAAGTCACACACATTGAATCTAGCAGCAACTAGGTAAGTCTAACACTTTTGCATGTCACATCGAATTCGGGTAGTTTTCTAGTGTGTCTGATGAGTGTTCTGTGCTGTAACAGTCTATAAGCCACGTCAACAGTCAACACGCAACTGCCAGAGATCCAGCGTGTCGGAGTAATGTAGCTTTAAGTGATGAGTAAGGATGAAGAGATCATGTAACAAGGCAGATCAGTAACTTAAAGCTTTCAGAGATTCATTCAGATATCAAGAAAAAGAGAAATAATAAAAGTAATGACAGAAACATCATTTGAAAACTAAGCATAGGCTAAGAACTATTTGTACAAGAAATTGAGTCAATCATGTTGCACACCACTTACAATTGTTATTTATACTATAAAGTGCCCAAGCATATTAGATAATCCTTGACATTTGATCAAATTGCTATGACAGATAAGTATTGGCAAGTTCAACTAAACAATATACAAGTCTTACCTCAAATTCAGCCTTAGGCCTGATGATAAAATGTTTGTCAACTATTCTCTGATCACCGAGTGACAAGTAATACCGAATCCCAGATTGACGCACCTTGATCCAATCATTTATTCGGGCTTCTTCGCTTGCTGAAGGGGGCCGAAGGTACATCTCGATAAAACTTGAATAACACAAACCATTTAAAAGTTCAAATAAACAACAGCAACATAGTGACTTAGATGAACAAATTACAAAACTACCAGATGACTCAATGTAAGAAACAATCCATTACAAATAGCCAATAACCACAGGCTAGGTATATTTTCACAGATCTTTTCAAATTTTGAAATTCTATTCAGAAGAATGTTAAGGCTCTGGAAAATTATTACAAGATCAGAATACAGAAAACATATCAAAAAAAGGTTATTGGCAAACGCCCTCGTTTCGATAATGTTAAAGTAGGCAGATAGTGGATAGACCGGATAGAGGACTAGGAGTCTCTAACAGAATAACTAGAGATACGGACCAACAAATTATGCAATCATAGTTTGATAAAAAAGAAGAAAATACAGACAGGGTAGAGCACAGAGGCCCAAGATCTTCCCTTATTTCTCCTAGAAAGGCCTTTCTTTAACAGATCTTATTTCTTTCGGGAAATCTTAAATTACACAGACGCAAGGTGAAAGGTGCAAGGCACACGGAGGACGTAAACACTGGACAAGGTAAGAGATAAAATATTTACAGGCAAAAGGAACCAAATTACAGACACCTATGGCAGCAAGGAACAAAAATGCCATCGTACAGTACATAACAAGTTAGTCTGTTATACAGAGGAGTTTACAGGCTGTCTTTATGTTAATTCTCATTAAATAACATACTCTAATAACAAGCCCGTCAAAGTATCACTGTTACTTTACAGATATTTTTAGGCTTAATATATACATAATATTTCTGTTGCTTTAGAAAAAATTTAGAAGTGAACGCATTTGCAGATGGTGTACATGTCATTGTCATTAAAAAGAGAAAGTAAACTACATCCATAGAAAATCTACTCAAACTTACAAAAGTAGACTACTAAATAGAAAATCTACTCAAACTTATGAAAGTAGACTACTAACATAGAAAATCAATTGAAATATAGATTTCAATAGAAGTAGAGAACGGACGCATTTTGCAACATTTTTGAAATAACAGCCGGATAGAACCTTGTGACATTACACCGGCGACACCCCGATACTGCGAAGATTACCTCAACCTTTACTCAGACTTGGGCACTGGTGTCTGACACGGGTACATATCCAAGTGTTGGACTCGGTCTGACTAGAATTTTTAGAGACGCGGACCCTGTCCTAAAATGAGGACACGGGTGCGGGGACACGTCTTCAAAGCAAAAGTACACTTCTAAGTTTTAAACTTGAAATATTTCAATATTTTTTAAGTATAATGAAAGAAGTTTGACGAATAATGCTTGAAATCAATTAATATAACACGAAATTCCTTATAGACTTTCCCTACTTATGTGATGGAAGCCTCATTTGTTTAGCTCTCACAGAAGAAGTTGTGGTGTGACAAGGGTACGGTCCGAAAAGTGTAGAGTCTAAGTAACATAGAGCTCAACTACCACCATTCCTACATGTTGCAATTTGTATGATAAAGGAATAACAAAATAATACTCCCCTCCAATTCATATTGTTCCTCCCATTTACTTTATACGCGGTCTCCTAGGCGGTACTTTGAGTCTTTTACCATCGTTTTACACGTTTAAATGTTACTTTTTTCGATTTTTTTGTGAGAGTTTTTTATAACAAGACTAACTATACAAATATCATGTTATGAAATATTACGTTTTATATTTATTAATGGTCAAAGTTTTAAAATGTTGACCTTCAAAAGGTAAATGGGAGGAACAAAAAGATGTTGAGGGAGTAAGAGAATATCTACGTTACAAAGGTGTTCACCGCCCTTAGGTGCGCCTCATGAACACCAAAGCATCTGAGATGACTTGAGCAATATATGTTGGCGTCACAAGCGAAAAGAGCGCTTATTAGTTATTATAACAAAACCAGTCATAACACCCAAAAGCAGAATCAACCACAAAGCTTGCTGGAGAAATTCTTATCCAATTTTTAACCATTCTAAATTTCATCAAAGAAATAAAACCTCAAATAGCATGAGAAATAACAGTAGCTCAACCCCCAAAAGATTCATAGCTATGAGAGATTACAATAATTCCATCCCAAAAAGATTGGTCGTAATGCCATTTTTGTTTTCCCAAAATATCATATCATCATATCATATCATATCATATCATATCATATATATATTAATCTTCTAAGTTCATTGTCCACATGGCAGCCTATATTTTGAGACGGTGTGACATGGCAAATTCTCCATATTATAACATACTAGTTTGAATGTCCGTGCGTTGCAACGGGGTAATTAACTTATTTATAATGCAAAAAAAAAAAACGTTATAAGCGTTTAATGTTTACATTATATGTCTAATGATTTGTTTACATATTATTAAAATATCTCTTTCAAAAAAAAAAAGATTAATATATACGTGGGTTAACTCTTATTTATAATTATATAATCACCCTACCTTATATTAATCTTTCGATGTGGGACAATTCTACTATTTATAAGTAATATATTCACAAAAATTGGATTTTTTTCTGATATGGGACAATTCTAATATTTATACGTAATATATATTTATCAAACATGCATTATTTTTCAATGTGGGACAAATAACATACTCAGAATTACACCATCTTTTTTGCACTTAGTTCGACATCCAACCAGATCTCGAATACCGAATACAGACAATTGCTACTCATTATATCTAATAATTATATTTAAATTTAATAATATGATCAAGTACTCTCCATTAATATTTGTACGTTGTTTTTCTTCAAAAAAAAAAAAATTAAAATAATTGAGATACGGAAATTTCCCGTAGTACCCCTTAGTTTTGTTAGATTTTCCATGTTACCCCTACTTTTAAAAATCTGCCCATGGTACCCTTGAGGTTCCATTTTTTTGCCCATGGTACCCTCTAATGTAAAGGCTGTTAAATGGACGTTAAGTTTGATAGCGTGGCAATAAAACAACAATTAAAAAATAATACCCCCTTTATTGTTTTATTGGTACGGATATCTCTCTTTTAAATGCAAATTTAATTAACTATATCATTATAATATTGGAAATTTCTCATGGTAACCTTGAACTTTGATAGATTACACATGCTACTATTGACGTTTGTTTTCTATTTTTTTATCATAATTAAAATATGTGCAGATGATAAGAACCTATACTCTAATGATAGAATATTTTTTAACACAATTCTAATTATATTATTTAAACATTGTATATTTACGGATTTACCACACCTACATTATTTTTCAATATGGGACATATAAATTCTATAGGTAGAAAATATAATGATATAAACTTTTAAGAGCTCTCCAAGACAATACTTAAGCGACTCAAAAGATTTTGGATTGATGCCTAAGTTCCAAGGATGCTCATAGAATCACCCACCTTATGCTATATTTTGATATGGGAAAATTCTATTTTTTATATGTAGTATATTTATCACACCTATATTATTTTTCAATGTGGGAGATATAACATACTATGAAATACACCATCTTTAATATGTGCAAATTATATAAAATCTATATATACTCTAATGATAGCATTTCTTACCATGAATCTAATAATATTATTTTCATAATTTCTTTACCGACATTATTTTGTCAAATGAAATTTAAAAGTTTTTATATGAAAATTAGAAACATCACTTGAATATAAAATAAGAAATACATAGTATATATTATAATAACTAAAAGATTTTCCAAACATTAACTTAGGTTAGAAATCATTATTGTAGAAAATAAAGAATATAAACTCTTTTAAGAGTTATCTCTGACAATACTTAAGGGAATCAAAAGATTTTGGGTTATGACTTCTATTTATAATCATAAGATCACCATGCCTTACGGTAATCTTCCGATGTGGGACAATTTTAATATTTATACATAGTATATTCACCACACTTACGTTACTTTTCAATGTAGGACAAATAACATACTAACTACTAAGTACACCATTTTTTTTGTACCTACTTTGAGATCAACCCGATTTAATAATGAGAAAATACAATACAATACAATATACACTCTAATAATAGCATTTTTTTGTCACAATCTAATTATATAATTTTCATACGATATTTTTTTTTTCAAATGAAATATAAAGTTTTTATATCAAAATAATAAACATCACTTTAATATAATATAGAAAATGTATATATATGGGACTTTTCTATTATTTATACATAATATATTATATATTCACTAACACATACATTATTTTTCAATGTGAGACATATAACATACTAAAAAGTCTATATCTTTTATATCAAAAAAATTTTGGATTAATACCTAAGTTTCAAGGATGCCTCCTATTTATATTTATAGAATCACCCTACCGTATACTATTATTTCAATGTGAGATACATAATTTAATTATTTAGACGTAGTATGTTCATAATGCCTACATTATTTTTCAATGTGAAAGATATAACATACCAAGAAATACACGTCTCTTCTTAAAAAACCACTATTGTATACATATTATTTTTCTTTGAAGGTAAAAACCACTTAGTCTCGATCATTAAATATGGATCTCTACATCGTACATATAACGACTCATTAAAGCTCTATTACGCATTCTCGTAAGACAACCATTAGTAAAATCTTTAGTTTTGTATTGTGTCAGAAGACTACCATTAGTAAAACCTTTTATTTTTTGATTTTCTTGTTCAACTTTTAGTTATTTTTTTATTTTCTTGTTCATATTCTTAACTCTTTCCCAAGTAATTCTCAACGATTTCCACTTTATTTTTATATCATATCGTAGATAACGATAGAAAATCTTACGAGCTCTTTAAAACAATATTTATGAGACTCAACAAATTTTGGTGGATACATAAGTTCCAAATATGCATCCTATTTATAATCATAGGATCACATCACCTTATACTAATCTTTCGATGTGGGACAATTCTACTATTTATATGTAGTATATTCACCGCACCTACTTATTTTCCAATGTGGGACAAAACATACTAAAAATTATACAATTTTACGTATTAAGAAGTACACCATCTTTAACATGTGCAAATAATATGAAATTTATACTCTAATGATAGCATTTTTTAACACAAAGCTAATTATATTATTTTCATAATTTTTTTAACGATATTTTTTTGCCAAATGAAATGTAAAAGTTTGATATAAAAATTGGAAATATCACTTGAATATAATTTAGGAAATATACATATTATAATAATTAAAAGATTTTTCACTTTATTTTTTACATCAAAAATTATACTTTCCTAAATTGATTTTTGATGATGTGGACGCTCTCAGATCGCTTGAAAAAACTCTCTTTTATATATATAGATAGATTAAGGCATTAAATCTTAAAAACGGAAAGTAATAGTAATCCCCTATTTACTAAATGAATAGGCGAAACTCCAAATTTTCCCGCCTAAACATATTTCCTAAAATAAAGTTTAGTTATTTTTAGCATATTCTACAAGTATATGGTGTACTATAATACACATGATCTTTCAGATTTATATATTTATCTCATTTAGTATTTTACATGCTACACAAAATTATCTCCAATCTTTTTAGGATATAAAAAGGATTTTTTTTTTTTGTTTAAAGTATCATACGAAAAAATTCATTGATTTTCTATGATAAAAAGTTACGGCTAAAAATATATTATCAGTAAAATTTTATAAAATAACACCATTAATCTCTCCGAAATAGGAAAAACTTTCATTGAAATACCCATTTCATGATTAATACGATTTAGACTTTGATTTTTCGAATCAAAATATAACGATGAGAAACGTAAAAAAAAAAAAAAAAAGATTAGCTAATTTATATTTCATAAGTATAATACACTAAAAAAATAAAACTCTATATATACCGTGCATACATTGCACGGGAGCTAAACTAGTTATATACTACTCCTATATATTTTCTCAATTAAATAACCTACTTATGCGAACTTCAACTATCAATATATTGCATTCAAGATTCTCCCATATACCACAATCTTCCATTTATATTATTCATGTATTATCTCTACCATTTATAAAATAAAAATGTACAATTTTACATTCGTATTCCTTCCTATTCTTATATTATCATCTCTAATATTATGGTAAAAAAATTCACTAGAAAAACATATAAATACGTGCCAATACAAAATACATTTCTACACACTACCAAGCAAATCCTACAGAACTAATATTTAAGCAAAAGAATGGCCCAAAAAAACACCCTCACCAGATCCATGGCTTAAAAAACCACCTATGTGACATCCACCATAGCCGATAGACCTGTCAAACGGGTCGGGTCATACTGGTCGGGTCAAATACGTCTTAGATCTCGGGTTGGATTAGGGTCAGAATAAAGGTAAAAAAAAGTTAATGACGTATTTTATTTTACCATTTTTTAGCCGAAAAACTTACTTTTTAAAATTACACATTTAATATTAATAATATATTCCTAATTATATTAATTACATGTCGTAACTATATTAAATGATTATAAAAATAAAATTATTTTATTATTAAATGATGGAGTATAAAAGTTATATAAAATTTGTTTTTTATTTAAAATATTAAAAAGGTTTTTTTATTATTTCAAATAAAATATAAAAACGTCAAGTTTTTAATAATATTATGGATCTATCTTTGACCCATCGAACGAGTCTGGTTTGGTTTCGACCCTAAAATAACGGCTTATTTCGGGTCGCGGGTCAAAATTTACGGGTCCTTGACGTGCTTGACCATTAAATACGGGGTCGGGTCGGGTTTACGGGTCAGGTCAAGCTTTGACAGGTTTAAATGGAAATAATAAAGCAATGAGCAGTCCAACATAGACACATACCATTCATGACAATTATTATATTTAAAAAAATAAATTGTGCGATTGTAAATAATATTGAATACAAAGTTTTTTCATAAAGTTATAACTATCCATCTAATTTAAATAAAAAGTACTACTACATTACACATATTCAACAACTCTAATTCGTAACTCTTACATCTCCAATGATTGTTTATATAAATGATAATTACATACTAATTTTTGAAATTTATACAAACATGTTCTATACAAACAAATTAAATTATAATCCAGTGAATTTCACGGGTCTGCTTTTAGAATTTTAGATGCATATGGACATATGGTATTAAGATTATACACGTAAACATTCTAATTTGTTCCATTTTATATTTATAAGAATTATTTTGGCGATTATAATTCTCTTTTTAGCGGTAACATATATTAGCTGTTCTATTCATTTGAATATAAAACAACCCGTGAAATTCACGGGTTTAAAACTAGTGTGATTAATTTCTCTACTAGGTTAGGTTAGAATGGTTTGAATTACCCTAGAACAATGGAGACTGGGAGGTCCATATGACCCCTTGTTTCTTAAAAATAGTTCCTAAGCAAAAATGCAATCTTTAGAGATGGAAGGAGCATCTCCCAAAAAATCAAGAGATAAGGTAAGAGATAAAATATTTGCAAGCAAAATTAGATCCAAATTACACAGACCTAGGGAAGGAAGGAACAAAAATGCAGTCGTACTTGCTCAAAAACAATATGCAATCGTACATCACATAAGGATGTTAATCCGTTGCACCGAAAAGTTTCAGGCTGCTGGGGTGATTTGGCTTGCACCTCAGTGCACCTTGGGCCTAGGTGTGCCTGAGGCACACTTTTATACTAAGTTGAAATCTATTCAATGAAAGAGAGGAGAGAGAGTGTGCAAAAATATAATCAAAGGAATCTAACATAAGATAAAGAGACTGATGAGTTGAGGGATAAGAGGATATAGAAAGAAGCAGGAGAGAACTAAAGACGGATATTAAGAGAAAGTGAGGAGACGGGAAAGTATCATAGGACGAAAACAGTGTACAAGCAGGAGAGCATCTTATCCTTCATAATCAAATATTGAACTTCCTTTTCCTTTTGGCTCAACAATAATTCACCTTTAACAACAAGAGCAGAGGCAAGGAGCCCAAAATCATTACCTTCTTGCATCGGCGTACGCCCAAATTATTATAACTGTACATAAGTCTAGACAAGTATGTCCATTATATGCATTAGCATATCAAGATCTAGTTCACAAAAGGCCATGGATGTCAATTATTAATGATCAGGAAAGACCCACAAATGCAGTGAAACTTATCTGAAGGCATCCTCAGAGCTTACATGCATTTGAAGAGCACGAGTTTCAACAAATAAACAATCAGTACAATGTCTCATGATCCAGATCAAAGTGGACGGAAAGTCAAAGCCAATAAAAACGACTCCAAAAACCATAAACAGATGAAAAACGTATAATTAAAGATTCCAAAACCATAGATGGAGGAAAAATGTATAATCAGCACAAAGCACTCACTTGTCTCTTTGCGCATCCTCTCCACTCAGCGAGTAATACCGAGGTCCATTTGGGGGCTGTGGATCAGTCACAACTTAAAATCATAATCTTACTAAGTTCAGATAACCAAGGACAATATGACATACTACAGCACCTCAAGAGAACTATCCGATGCTATGAGCTATGTTACTCGGGCTCTTCATGTTACCATGCGTACCTGTATCCGATCTTGGACAGAAGGACATAGCGTATAACCCTTGGACACATAGCGGAGCTACATTTTATGTAGTGGAGTCACTTGAGGTACTTAGAATAAGATAAGTTGATGTTCCAGGGACCAGGGGTGACATTCAAATATGTCATGGTTGGTGCATTAGAGTAAAATCATTATTTGCCCTATTCTCAAGCCTTTAAACCCACTTGGTTTTAAGCCTAGCTATATGCTTGTACATTTCATTTTAGGCAAAGAAAAGTGAAAAAAATTGTCAAATAGGGAATCCAACACTCAGTATACTTCTACCAAATCTGAGTAACATAGCTTACGAGTGTTTCGGACCACTCCCTTCTTTCGACTAATTGAGCGGGTTGAAGAGGTGTAAAGTCTAGTCTAAACAAGACTAAAAGAAAAATGGAGACACTCCTCACAGCAGTAGAAAGGAAATAATCAAGTACTATTACTATAAAGGGAGTTCCAACAAGAACAGATACCAGAACAAAAAGGCTTTCTGGAACGCCAAGCACATGTCAAATGCCAAAACCTAGGCGGCATACTTACAGCTTTAACGAATTGTGCAGCACACTAAAAGAAAGAAAGGGAGAAAACTTGAACATCAATATGCACAGGAATTTTATTAACGTTTTTTGTTAGAAGTACTGTTTTTCTATGTTCATAGTTACTACCAGTTGTACATCTTCAATCATAATATTCATGGTACAGCAAACTCAAGAACACAGAAATACAAACCTCACTTTTAGACTTCAGCTTGTAGATTGCCTCCCTAAAAGATGAAACAAAACTGTTGTTTATTCTGATCTGCGATAAGCATCCCAAACAACAAATTGCAAAGAAACATGTATCAGAATAGGATCACGATAAATTGATACAATGCAAAAAAGAAGATTTACCTGAGCGTGATGAAGGTCTGGCTCAATATGCTTTCTAAATAGAGGGAATATGCTATCAATAAGGTTATCCAGGGAACACGAATCTCCAATGTCATATTGAACCTTAGACAGAAGGCTGAAATGAACACCACCAACCTGTTTAAAATCAGAGTGTACAAAGGCCCTTTAAGATGTCAAGAATGCTGACTTCTGAGGGAATCTAAGAAATTGATAAGCTAGGAAACACAGAGAGCTAGATTATGAAGGTGCTCTCCATTGGCGGAGAGCAAAGATATTGAGTTTTTTTTACCATGTTTCTCCTATGCTCTCCGTGGAGGAAAATGGAGAGTAACTTTCCACTTGATCAAAAGCGCGTGGACTCTCCATTGATAATTGGTCATAGCTCACTAGTTATGTTTTGACAAGTGAACGCATTTTTGTTTTACACTCTCTTTTTAAGATGTGAATATATAGGCGGGGCCAAAAAATGATGTGAAGAGCATGTACGAGAGCTCTGTAACTATAGTATAAACTGTCAATTGCTCTGCTTTTAAAATTGCCAGTTGCTCTGAATTTTTGTGAATGGACGTGCTGTTATACTCGATGCAACTTCACCAAAAAAATAAAAAAAATAAAATAAACTGTGATGAGCCAAAGAAAAATTTAGAAAACAAAACATGATATGGAAGAAGGTCGAGAAGAAAATTCAATTACCACTGCAACCCGAATGTCAAGCAATGATCGCAATTTTGCATGCAAGGCATATGTACCATCAACAATCACCTAAAAAAACAAAACGCATGTGTAATCAATCATGTACTTCAAGATTCAAATCATATATGTACAAGTAATATAGATTACTAACCACTCCTGATGTGGTGCCCCTTATGATTGTGTAACCAACACGGCGTTTTTCTTGAAAATCAAAAACTGGTACTGTAGTGTCTTCACCTTTCATTATGTCCTATCTCAAAAACAAGGAACCTTGTTCAGCAGTGCTTATAAGTTACATTTCACAAGAAACAAATTCAGAGAAGAGTCATTTCACCGAAACATTCAAGCAAAACAATAAACAAGAAACAAACCTCAAGATTTCCCACTAGTGCTTCAAAGTCAATAGAATCCAAAACATTTGAGTCTTCAACTCCATTTCGGTAATTTTCCATTGATATAACAGTACATCCAATAACAGAGCTAACCTTCTCTGCTAAGCTTCAAAATACCATTGGAGATCCATTAATTAGGAACAAGTTTAAAGACATATTTAAAATGGTTAAATCACACTAAACCTAATACTCTCTCTGTCCCGGTCAATTGTTGTCCTATTCCATTTGGGGTGTCTCAGTTCATTGTTGTCCTTTCTATTTTAGAATTGCATTTGATGAGCAATTTGAACCTTCACACTCAATTTGATCCACTTGTCATCTTATAATTGGCCCCCTCCTCTTTCCTTGGTCTTGGTGCCAAAATCAAAGTACAACAATTGACCGGGACAGGGGGAGTAAATTTCAACAACACGTATCGAAAATTGACATATTTGAAAACGCCTTTCATTTTCGTTGCTTTCATATTAGATGCGTCGACTGTAATAACATATTGAAAATCTCATAACAACCTAAATGTGCATACTGCATACCTCGATTTGCCAGAGCCACTAGGGCCACCAATGCCGACAGTCACAACTCCCTTTCTCTTCTCGCGAAGCTCTTGAATTGATTTAATCAACAAATAACATCCATGATCAAATGACTGAAATTTCAGGAGTTGGCGAATCAGAAAAGCATAGACCCCAAATTTCAGGAGTTGGCGAATCAAACAGCAAACTCTTCCTACTCTTCCTACTAATTCTAATTCTACTATTCCCACCGTCTCCGTCAATTCTTTACATTTTCCTTATTTAGGTATCTCAGTCATTTCTTTGCGTACCGAATAATAATCAAAAAGTAATGATCGAAAACCTAATTAAGCAGCGAAAGTAGAGGATTAAGAAGAAGGGAATACCACATGAAGAGGGAGAGACTGGAGAATTGAAGAGGAGGAGGAAGAAGAAGAAGTAGAGGGTTGTTGGATATAGTTTCTGCCACCTTGTAAAACTCGCTGCAACACTTCATCATCCATAGCTTTTCCTTGCCTTCCTTCTCTGCCTTGTTTTTGTTCTTCAAACTTTGATTCGATTTTCGTCCAGAAATGGTGTTAACTTTTCTCCCACGTCAGGACTCAGGGGAGATAGATAGATTTGGGTTGCCACCTTCTGGTGACTGGTGCGATGAGGTCGTCACGGGTGGTTAGTGCTTGTCTCAAGCAAGCTTTTGCTTTGGGCAAACTTGCTAAACTACTACGGGTCGGATGGGTTCAGGTCGGGTCAATTTGAATCGGTTTGAGATATTTTGGATGGTTTTTTCTTTGCATTACATTTTCGCTCTTCCTTTTGTTTTTCATTTTCCCTTTTCTATTCGTATTTTGAGGTGTGCGTTCACCCATGGACAGTTCTAAAGGACGATTCATGTCAGCCGACCCCAAGTCATTTTGGGATTAAGTCATGTAGGTTTTTTTACTCGTGCGTGACCCGTCAAATGGATCAGGTGGATAGGTTATAGGTTCGGTCACTTTGGATTCGAGCAAATACGAGTCAAGTTTATTTCGGGTTTGTATAGGTTGGGTTTCTACAAGTTTTAGGTTGGATTAACATGTGTTTAAAATGTTTATGTTTATTTTTGTTTAATTTTAATTATTAACATGTATTATCTATATGATACTAGTAAGCATTTCGGTCAAAACCAATTAAGTCAATGTTACTCCGTCAACGCATTCCTTTCGGAAAATGTCTCGGGTTGCTAGCTGCCTTCCTCAGAATGTTTCTTACAAACAGGAACTCACGGCGTCCTGAGGGGTCCATATTCGATGTCTAAGTAAGTAGGGCTACATGTGAGTAAGGCTGAGACCCTGTTTGATGCTAGGGTCTCAATTATCTCTCTAAAAATGCTTGGGTAGTCTTACTCTCGAGAAAAGGTTTGTAGCATTTTTCATTACATTTTGATTGGTGATGAGTAAAGTATTTATAGTGAATCCATTTGTACTTTAATCTTTGGAAATTGTCGCTTATTTGATTAGAGACATGATATTTAAGGTTATGCACTTTCATAAATATGATTTACTCAATTTTGGACATGTATGGCCATTATACAATTATCATTTGTACCCGCTCATTTTCCATCTTATTTTAATCCAATAAATCTCTCAAATACTCACATTTACCAACCACCGAACAAACTAGCCACAACACCACCTATTACCATAGAGATTCAAGAATCCATAATAAAATTAACAACACTATTGTAACCCCCCTTCTTACCCGGCCAGGGTAATGGAAGGATGTTACCATCTCCCGAGGCAGTTAATTGGAGTTACAATTAAAAAACATTTAATATAAATGATAGGTTTAGTGAATTACATAACAATAGAATGAATAAATGAATAAAATGTGAACTATACAACTTGACTACCATTTATGTCATCTAACAACTATCCATGTGCTCGACTTTAAGTCCAAAGCGCGACCCGAACCCCGATCACGTCAACAAGCAAAATCTGTACTCAAACTGCTCCCCATATGATCGGAAATATCATATGATCGACACAGCCCACCCCGAAAATGGGTGACAATTTACACACAACCCAAACACGTCAGTTTCAAAAAATTAACATAAGACACGACAAAATATATATAAGTATGCAACATGTCAATGATGTGAATAAGACACTATTATACAATCACCACGCCGGTGCTGGGGCACGCTCAGACGTACCCACGACCACCGGTGTCAAGGACACGCCCACGACACCACACCTCACAAATAGGTACTCGGGACACGGCCGTGGTACCGAGTCCGGAAGCCAACCGGATCCCCTGCCAGACGTCGTGCCTCAACCACACGAGTCCCTCCGTACTCAAGTCATTAATGTGCACATCCCTCTTGGAGTGGGAAGCTCCAAGAGGCGACTCAAACGTAAGACGGTCTCCCAACCGCCTTACGTCTCCTCAACAACAAGTATCACCACCACAATTCCACCAACAACCACATATATCATAATATGCATCACAATGAATATAAAGTGTGACTTTTTCACATTAACACGGTTCATCAACATGACCCGAATACATGTACTCATAACCATACCGACGCTTCAAGCCGTCTTACCTCATTATCATGCCAAGATGCAACTTCCACATATTATGAGTCTAACAACGAATGCAAACTATCATGTTATCGTGCAACTACAATGTTCATATGAGACCAAAACTACTACTCAATACCATGTCACAATATATGAACACCAAACAACATTATGAAGCCAACACTCATAATCCACAAAATCATGTTATAATGCAACGACAATACAATAATGACAAATGTAACCATTTATACTTATTGAAACCGAGTAGGATTAACCTACCTTTTAGCATACTCCATGTAACACCCCCATCTACCAAGGAGCCTTAACAAGACCTTCCCTAGCAGATAAGAACGTTACCATCACGGTTGCTCGAGGAACAGTAATAATCAAATGTCGATAATAGAACAATTATATTAAATTACGAGTTATTAAACAAAGTGAAAGGTACAACTCGTGACATCTATCAACTATGTGATACTATCTCTGCCATGACTCGTCGTAGACTCGTCCCTCCAAGCACCCATCTATGATCCAGATATCAACCTGCTAAGACCAACTGCTCACCATAGTGGATCACGATAGACACAACACAAGAAGAAAACACAACAACACCACACAAGGTCAGTAACTGAAGGGACATACAAAACCAGACTTAACAAACATACACACATTCCTTTATCCAATCACCACACAAACCTCTGACTGCCCGAAGGTCCAGTCCTGCCAGATTACCAATCGCAACCAGTAATCCACGCCGCCAATGGGGGACCGCAGCCGTACCTACCTAATCCCCACTCATCTAATCCGAGCGATAATCCATGTTCCTTAATGTGCACATCCCCTCCTATGGTGGGTTCCACAGAGGGCGAATCAAGGGCGTGAAGCCACTCGCGCAAGTGACTCCACTCAACCGAGGGCGCACCTCGCGAACCAGAGACAAACAAACAACAATGACCAGCTACAACCAATCCACACTACCAACAACGATACCAAAACCAATTATACAATACAATCGACACACTAAACAACCAACGATACTGAGTAGGAAAACCTACCTCTAGTAAACCGCAGTGATTCCGCACACGACCATAAGACAACAAACAACCACCATAACTACCTATAACGACAGTATAACCATCGATTACTACTACCATAATCACAATGAAACCAAGGAAGACGACGATGATGATGATGATGATGACAACATACCTATACATAGCATTCAGGCGACAAGACCGATACCTAACTCAAGCTTCCCATCCCCAAGGTGTATCCACTCTCAAAGGCTCCAACAAGATGAATCATGGTGAAGGTGAAAGGATATGACGGTATCTAGGTTTAGGAAAAGAGGTAAAGAAATGATTTGGGTTTCACGATACCACGATTTATATTTTCCCACTGAACTCCCGTTACTCGACCGAGTAAGCAACTTACTCGATCGAGTGACTAAGCTACTCGATCGAGTAGCCTCCGTTAGATCGAGTTACCAGAACTCAAAGGGTTATAACGTCACAAGGTTGGCTCGTAAGGTTTCCGAAGGTCTAGATAGGTGTCTAAGGTCAATCAACAACGGTCAACGGATCTCTAAAAGGACGTGTATTACACTCCAAATGTAACACCCATGAGGTTATGAGATTGAGTTGTCCCACATCGGGAAAATATGAGGATTGTGATATGTTTATAAGGGTTTCCACCCACCACTTAGTAACAAGGCCTTGTGCTTTTAGGCTTAAGTGAGGACAAGTAATGGGTCAAAGGTACACATCCCATCTTATTGGGGTTGTGTTACGACGGTAGCGGGTCGAGTTAATATACCAAAAGCTACTTGAAACCACCAAGGATCCGTCTCATAAGACCGTCTTATCCTACATAAATTACATAATAACTATCACAATACATCATATACCTTTATGTACCACAAAAACCCCTTATTATTACCCTTTAGTTACTCATAATACTAATTAAAACACTAATTAACATTACCCATGAAAAACCCCCAAGTTCTAGGGTTTGGGTCAACATGAAAATGAAAGGAAAAAGGATGAGTATCAACTTACTAGTAGAAAGGAATGAAAAAGAATCAAACTTGGTGAATAATCCTTCCAAATATAGGCTTGGTCTTCTAGTTAGTGTTCATGGGAAGTTCTAGAGAGTGGGTTTTGGGTCAACATAAAAATGAAGGAAAAAGGATGAGTATCAACTTACTAGTAGAAAGGAATGAGAAAGAATCAAACTTGGTGAATAATCCTTCCAAAATTCAGGCTTGGTCTTCTAGTTAGTGTTCATGGGAAGTTTCTACAGAGTTGTGGGTGTTTGAGAGAGTTTGAGGATAAGGTAGGAGTGAAATAAGAGTAAGCAAATATTAAAAAGAGTGGTTTAAAAGAGATAAGGTTCACCACAAGCTTACACGCGTAAACATGGACAATGACAGGGCACTCGGTCGAGTGCTCGGTTCACTCGGTTGAGTGAACCAGCCACTCGGTCGAGTGACCCAACATAAAAAACTTTCATAATTGAGCAGGTGTTACTCGGTCCCTCACTCGGTCGAGTGAGCTCCACTCGGCCGAGTACTTCGTCTACAAGACTGAGTGTCTGTTGGAAATCTATATCTCATTATACAACATATTCATATATGTTTCAAAATTAATTTAGTCATAAAATTAATTAAATCTTATGCATGCAAACTTAATAACAAAAGATGAGAAAATCGTTTTCTCACCAACAAATTTTCAGTCATATTGGGCACCAACAAGATCTCCTACTTGTTAGTTCTTGAGTTATAATGAATGTAAGGATGATCCTCCGAAATCCCAAAGTAGAGATTCTCCTCTTGATTGCACCCAAGATTATCCCTTATCCCCACTAAATAATATTAGCTAGATATGAGTTTAGTAGTTTACCTTGAAAATGATTACTAATACTCATATATTATATTAATAATTTTAGTAATCTCTATGAACAATTTCAATCAAAAATCTCATGTTTTGATGAAGGAAAAAGATGAACATGTGAGAGAGAGAGAGAGAGAGAGAGAGACTTTTTGCATGTGTGTGAATATATGTTTAATTGAAGAGAATAAAATTCTCTCCTATATTCCACAAAACCAGTGGAGGGAGGTCTTAAGACCAATGCATGGTCTTTTTCTTTTTACTTTTGTTCTTCTTAAGTGAGTAGGTGTGTAAGGCTATTAGGTATAGGCATCATTGTTTTATTTTATCTCATAAAATAAAATAACCACAACCCACTAACTCCTCCTCCATTTCGGTTTACTCATAATATGGACCACCATTTTATTTTGTCAATTTGTCAATTGTCACACAATATGTCACATGTAGTATGATACACGTTATTAATTAATTTAATGCATATTTATCACATAAATATCATTTCATGAATTAATTAAATTACATCCAGTAAATTGACTAGTGATACTTGATCACATAAATAAAATGGGTCATGCAATTATAATTCACAACATCTTGTAATTATAATTGACCATTCATTCTTATCTCTATTGTTTCTCAAATAATAAACAATTTTAGTAACAAAGCATTTTATTATTAAAATAAATCTTATTTAATCCCATTACAATAAGATAATTATTCTCTCTCACAAATCGTATTGTTCAATTTTAAGGAATTGATCAACTTGCATCGTCATACAATTAAACAACTTTATAGATAAGGGCATCATCCTTTAGGTGTGACCTTAAGGGATCAACTGACCACCACCGTCCCACGACGATGAACGTCAAACTCTAGCAAGCCAATCGTTACCGATTAATGTTGATCAGTTGACTATAAAATGAATCATCCCTTACGTATTCTTAAAATGAGATTTAAACATGTGATCAATATGATCGACAATTGTGATCGCATTATTGTCGGAGGACACATATTCCAACAATCTCCCACTTGTCCTCGACAAGTGTGCGTCACCAATTCTCTTGTCCTATTACTATCTCCCACTCAATGCAAGGTGTCTTTCGGGTCGTACTTGCAAGTGATCATATCGAGAGTGGTTTCCTCGATCTGGAGAATAACTGATTGACCGGAATTTATCCACCATAGATGTCTTCCGAGCGTGGCCACGCATTTCTAGTTCATTAATCCTCGAGTGGCCCTGAGATATTGTTTTAACCCTGACAAAGGGGTGGACAATTCCTATCGCACTTATCCCCTTCGACTAGCCACAGACATGATAACCCAAAATATGCCCATTTGACCCCATTTACGAAGGTCGTAGTAACACAAATCAAAGTTAATCTGAAACTGTGCCACCTTAAGCGAACAGTCTTTAGTCAAAAGAATCGACTCATTAGAATACTATAGTAGCTCTCGCCACGACCAGGCTATATAAATTTGCCGAACTCTATAAGCGGTCACTTTGCGCCCGACAAAGTGTTCCTAATATCCGCCTATGTGATCGACTAGTCATCTCACATGACTCTATGGCACTTGAACTTGCCATCAATCGCATCACACTCTAGTCACTTCGAGACGTCACCTCATACAAGTGACTATGGGCAAATACAATGTTAATCCGGGTTCACTTTAACGGGGTTCAATATTGTCTCTACAACCCGTTTGGATGTAACAAAGTATAAGAAAAGAGTTTTTAAAGTAAAAACTCGAACGACAAATGCGATTATCACATATGAATAGTCAATGCCTGATTACTATTTCATATTCTATAATCTAATTTGATCTTGTATGTAGTTGTTCATTTTAATTCAATTGAAATGACATGACTCATCGTGTTTAGCCTATGAGAAGGCTTTGGTTAGTAGGTTTTATCAACTTCTTGTACCTTACTCAACCTAACTACATACTCGTTTTCCTTTGTAATGTATACATTTGCATTACAAAACTTTCTGAGTACGTGTCGAGATCCAATCAAGACATAGGCCCTCTAGCCTTAGAATAGCTCCCACTGTTTTCACAGTGTGCGGGACTCATCCTTCTTGCACATCTCATGATTGCAAGTGTACTCAATTTCCGTTGTAAATATTTCTCATTATTCTTTATTGCCTAGAACGATTCTAGAAAATCTATTTCTTAAATAACATAGCCATAATGGTATCTTAACCATCCTAATGTGTTTTGATTATGGTTTTGTCGGAAACCATGCACAATCTCAATTGTCAATTGTCACTTGTGTAACACCCTTACACAAAATTGCATCAAAAACACTTTGCATTACATCCTTAATGCTTCTGCAAGCACTTAAGGGTAATCTTTATGGCTTACTTGGTAACTATTACTTAAATTCGATTTGAAACAATTCATCATACTCAAAGTATATGAAGCGTTATACATCATTTCCTATTTAATTGATTCGGCAGCGGAAGCAAATGGAATCAATCAAATATGTTCAATTCGATTGAACTAGTCATGAATCTTATCAATATAAGACTTCTTATTTGACGCTAATATCATGTAGATTTATCTCCATAAATCCGGATATTAAAGATGTATTAAATTACTCCAAAAGTCTTAAATCATTCTCAATGATCAATATGTCATCCACATATAAGACTAATTAAAATTTCCGTAACTCCCACTAAACTCCATGTATAAACACAACTTCTCGACTTATCGAGAAAAGTTTTATAACATGATCAAAACATTGATTCCAACTTATTGATGTCCTACTTAAGACCCTCTCTTAAGTTTCACATTATCTTAGGATTGCAAGAATCTATAAAACTCAAGACATGTATTGAATACATTCCTTCTAATTGAAGAAGTGGGTTTTAGATTCACTTGCTATATATATCTCATAATGAAACACAGTTCCTAAGAAAATCCAAATAGACTTAAGCATTTCAACTAGTGCAAAACCCTTTGCAACCAATCAAGCTTTGAAATCTCTCTTTATTAGTGCAAAACCCTTTGTCACTAATCAAGCCTTTATTTCGGATTTTCATGGCTCTAAGTCTTGTATTGAGTTGTGACTTAAACACTCTCATGTAAGTCATATGTTCATTACTTTCCAGAAGTAATCAACTTGAATCAACAATTTCATTGTAAGTTGTAAGCTCTTTACTTTATTAAAAGTAACATGAATTCATCATCTTCAACAAGTGACGACTTTAACCTCCTAGGTTTTGAAGAAACAACGTTTTACACAAAACGTCTCATGTAGCCAAGAAAGACCGGTTTCTTGCGACATAACATTCAAAGAATCTTGCGACATAACATTCTTTGTCATAATACAATTTGTGGCTCTTGAATATTTTCTCCCACTCTGTCTTCTAGAAATAAACTTGTATTTTAGGAAGACAGCTTCACGAGCCACAAACTCGTTGTACTCGTGATAATTGAAAGGGAAAAATGAGCATTTGTTTCTTGTGTAAGCTTACAAACATGGTACCCTACCATTTCATATCTCATATGATTCGTTTTAGATTTAGTGGAAAAATAATTTAGACAAAATGATAAAATCCCCAAAAGGACCAAGTAACTCAAAGTAACTTGATTGAAGTTCAAACCATATCGAATGGAGTTTGAATTCTTTATCCAACCACTCATTGTTCCATAATGTGTGTTAAGAGAGATTAACTTGTGATACTATATCACATTTCATTTGGCTTATATCAAAGTCTTCACTTTGATAATCCCATCACGACTAGATCGTGATTCTTTGAACTCTTTGAACTTCTTCAAAGATTTCTCTATTTACCTTATTAAGCGAACACATTAGCGTCAACTTAAATCGTTGGTAAAAGAAAATGATCAACCTATTCTGGATCAATGATTTATAACCTCGATCTCTCTTTCAACCAAAAAAGGCACGAGACATCTTGCTTTGAATACAAGATACGCATATACCATAAGGTCTAATGGTTTCAAGAGTATTCGATAACTCTTTGCGTTCATCATTCCAGAATCTAAGGTTTAATCTTGGGTTACCAATTTGAGTCTTGCATCATCTTCATAATATATCATTCTAGTTTGGTTTAGAATATAATTACCTTGATAATGGGCTAGCCATCAAATCATGGTGTATAGGGTCACAAAAGTGAAACCTCTTTTGTATCTTAACAAGTTTATATTCTTATTTAGAGTTTATGGACTTAATAGTCATAATTAAGTACAACTATAAACCCAAAACTAGATTGATTACACAATGACTCTATCTCTCGATATTATTTGATGATAGTCGTCATATTATAATCATCTTATGTATCGAATACAATGATGAAAACCTCCACTGGTTTCTAATATTGACGAAGTAGTACTAGCAAAATTTATGTTAATCAAATAAACATTTAAAGAAGAAGATCCCATTAGATGTCCCACAACTAACTTGTTGATTCTTCAATAATTTGGGGTAGTTTCCTTTCTAGTGTCCAACATTTAAGACAATGGAAACTTTATCGGTCGGGATTGATAGGTTTAGTATCGCTATTCTCAATAACTTTACTTTTAACATTACCTTGTATCAATTCCATTATAATCTTTACTTCTTGAACCTCGTCCTTTTCTTAACGGTTTAAGAGAATGCTCCCACTCATTTCAAAGAATCTTTACTTAGAGAAGCAAAGTTGAATCTTATGAAGACTACTCTTCAATTCAATCATTTTAGTCTTAAAACTTTCATTGAAGTGGTTGCGTTATTTTGGTCAATTACGAATTCTGACAAATCTAATTACCAAAACAATTTATCGCTTCAGGCACTTAATTTAATTAAGTATATGAAAAACAATCCATTGTAAGTAGATGTGTTAGTCAAGAATAAAAAACCTGTTTGATAATGAATAACTTTTATCTATACTCTTCACAAGAGATCCTTAACAATGGTTCATATGAGGTTTTAGAAGAAAATTCATATTTGTCTTTAGTTACGATGTTTTAATGAAGATTTGAATTAAAATCGAAATGATATCGTATATGAATTGTGGTAAACAAATAGAACAATATGATAACGGAATAGTGAAAACAAAACATTCATCGTTATAATAATACTTGTAAATAACAAGTAAAACATTTACATAGTGACCTCTACCCAACTATGATAAATGATTCCGAGATCCAAATTCATATTAACTTGGGCACGGGATAGCCGATGAAACCCTTATCAATATAACTCGGTGGACTAACTCTTTAATCGATTCTAATTTTAGAATTCTCAGTCGATAAAATTACTCTAATATTTATCTATAGCCCGGAACACATGCGACTATGGTCACGAATACTTCCGTTGAGCTCAATCCAAATTTCAAATAAATGTGTCCATGATCCAAATTCACATCAACTTGGGCACGGGATAGCCGATGAAACCCTCATCAACACGAATTCGGTGGATAGACATTTATCACCCACTTCCCCTACGTAACAAGGTTTGTACCCCGGGATGGCCGAGTGCACTCCCTCGCGAAATAGGTTTTCATGGTTTCTACTTTTTGGTAAGGCTATGTCTCAATTGTTTATTTTTAGCGAGAGGTCATGTCAATTTATTATCTATCACGTTTTAAGTGAACTAAAGCGGTGAACTACGATAATTTCAATTGACACGGTCGATAAACTCGATTAAAATGACAATGCATGTTTTAGTTATGGCGATTTAGCGATGCATACGACATATAAATAAAATGCAAAGCATAAAATAAATCCTAGTATGGCCTTCATAAAATAGAAAATCTAATTAACTATTACATATTCGGAAACCAACTCCATTGGTCCCTTGAACTTCGGTTATAGCACGCATCTCGAGGTAACACCGTCTTTATGTATCGCCTTCTTCAGTGACACCGTCTTCAAGGAACTCCGGAATAAATAAATTACATAACAAATTACATAATTTCCTATTATACATTTGTAATTAAAATAAAATAAATCTATTAAATTACAAAACGGTGATACGAGATCACAATAAATTACAACCGAATCGATATTCCCATACATTTCGGGTAATACCAATTAAAAACTAAGGCCATACTAAGTAAAATTACATAATTCAAAAATTACATAAAATAAAATTATGACAATCATAAATAAAATGCAGCATTATAATATGTATGAACATGCCCAATTTTATTCTAAATCGCCTATAAGGAGCCAATATCGTATATTAAACGGTTTTTACGGATTTGCGTGATTCAACCTTTTAAAATCACAATAAATTACATAAAATCATATTTATGCACAAGTTAATTACCCTAACCAAATTAGGACTCAAAATTAGTCTTCACTAACTATTTGACTATAATTAACTTATATTTCTTAAAATTGTTCATTAGTGGACTCAAAATTACAATAAAATGCTATAAACTTCAAATAAATCACAAAAAATTCAAATAAATTCAAAATTTGAAATTTTAAATTCATGAACATTCTGTAAAAATGCCATGACACTCATAATGTTCAAAAACTTAGGTTAAAATTTCGAAATTTATCGGGAAAAATAATGTTGCGGTTTATCGGATTTATCAAATATAATCATAAAAACATGAGAAAAATTATATTTATCAACTTTTCAATTTTAGATCTGAAAAAGATAATAAAATGCAACATGTGACGTTTTTTCTTAGTCATGAAGTATGTTTTAGCAATTATTCACTAATTAAGTCACTATTTATGCTATTTTTCATCAAAAATTCATAAATCATGCATGAAGACTTCATTATAGCCTATTATTTTACACACATCTTGTAAAATTGCATGTGACAACATACTAAATTTATATGACCAGATTCGAAATTTATCTCATATTAACCTATTTTTCATTTAAATTCAATTTTTATCATGAAAAATCCATATTTCGAGCATAAAAACTCCAAAAATTATGAAAATTTACAGGTCATCTAAAAATAATATATGTGAAAACATATCCAAAAACCACTGGAAAATTCGAAGTTTAGCTAATTTTAGTCCGAAAATGACATTTTAATCATAAAATCATATTTTTAATGCCATTATTATATAAGATGAATAATAAAAATCCATAAATTAACCAAAATATCCTAAATACATGTTAGGATCAGAAACTTTAACATCCATAATTTATTTTGTGATATATCATAATAACACAAATTTACAAGTTTTATATGTTAATCGTATAACTCGGAAAAACTATAACCGATTTGCATGCAAACAACCAAGGCTCATGATACCGCTTGTTGGAAATCTATATCTCATTATACAACATATTCATATATGTTTCAAAATTAATTTAGTCATAAAATTAATTAAATCTTATGCATGCAAACTTAATAACAAAAGATGAGAAAATCGTTTTCTCACCAACAAATTTTCGGTCATATTGGGCACCAACAAGATCTCCTACTTGTTAGTTCTTGAGTTATAATGAATGTAAGGATGATCCTCCAAAATCCCAAAGTAGAGATTCTCCTCTTGATTGCACCCAAGATTATCCCTTATCCCCACTAAATAATATTAGCTAGATATTAGTTTAGTAGTTTACCTTAAAAATGATTACTAACACTCATATATTACATTAATAATTTTAGTAATCTCTATGAACAATTTCAATCAAAAATCTCATGTTTTGATGAAGGAAAAAGATGAACATGTGAGAGAGAGAGAGAGAGAGAGAGAGAGAGAGAGAGAGACTTTTTGCATGTGTGTGAATATATGTTTAATTGAAGAGAATAAAATTCTCTCCTATATTCCACAAAACTGGAGGGAGGTCTTAAGACCAATGCATGGTCTTTTTCTTTTTACTTTTGTTCTTCTCAAGTGAGTAGGTGTGTAAGGCTATTAAGTATAGGCATCATTGTTTTATTTTATCACATAAAATAAAATAACCACAACCCACTAACTCTTCCTCCATTTCGGTTTACTCATAATATGGACCACCATTTTATTTTGTCAATTTGTCAATTGTCACACAATATGTCACATGTAGTATGATACACGTTATTAATTAATTTAATGCATATTTATCACATAAATATCATTTCATGAATTAATTAAATTACATCCAGTAAATTGACTAGTGATACTTGATCACATAAATAAAATGGGTCATGCAATTATAATTCACAACATCTTGTAATTATAATTGACCATTCATTCTTATCTCTATTGTTTCTCAAACAATAAACAATTTTAGTAACAAAGCATTTTATTATTAAAATAAATCTTATTTAATCCCATTACAATAAGATAATTATTCTCTCTCACAAATCGAATTGTTCAATTTTAAGGAATTGATCAACTTGCATCGTCATACAATTAAACAACTTTATAGATAAGGGCATCATCCTTTAGGTGTGACCTTAAGGGATCAACTGACCACCACCGTCCCACGACAGTAACGTCAAACTCTAGCAAGCCAATCGTTACCGATTAATGTTGATCAGTTGACTATAAAATGAATCATCCCTTACGTATTCTTAAAATGAGATTTAAACATGTGATCAATATGATCGACAATTGTGATCGCATTATTGTCGGAGGACATATATTCCAACAGTGTCAGCCTTAGAAACTACGGGGTATTACAGTCTTCCCCCCTTAAAATGAACTTCGTCCCCGAAGTTCACCTCACTCTCTCTCCTTTCCAAGTACTCTCTGAAATCTCATCACCGATTCTCAAGTACTCTCTCGAGGTTCTTAGCGTCATCGTTACTCCCATTATGCCAATATGATTCTCATCTCTCTCACCAAGCTCACACTTTCCTTTATTGTATACCCTCTCTTATACTCATATGTTTACTCATACGCTACTTATATACATACTACGCTCGTTTTCTTTATTTAGATTCCCAATTGTTATATTCACTCCACCTAAAAGAGAACTGCGTCTCGAAGTTCAACGCCCAATACTCATAAAGTACTCTGATAGGCTATCGCACACCTATGCAAAGATAATATTTATACCCTAGCAAAACAAATGAATGTAGTACGTAGGGGTCGAACCACAGAGAGACGGGAGTTGTTAATTAGTTGTTATGGATTGAACTTTTATCTCGGTAGGTTAACGGTTGATTGATTGGTTTGGTTTGATGTAATGATAAAAAAAATAATAAAGAAAATGTCTAGGGAGGTCAGGTCACACATGCTAATTATGTAAATGCTCATGTCAAGTTAGGAAGTTGATTTTATGATAAATTTTTAGGCTTAAAGACACCCACTTTACGATATTAGTGTCAACCATAGACTGGGTCCTAGAGAAACTCTCGTTTATGACTAGGCCGTCCTACTACACATGCTTAGTCTAATCCGATTCCGTGCCTCTCGACTTATAGAATGAATTAACAAACTTAATCTACGATTACGGCCAATAACCAAAGATTAAACATTGTGGCGCAAACATATGATAGAAACAATTAGACAATATTAACTTATCCTCATTTTGACATTTACATATTACTTAAACATGCATGACCCCCCTTGCTCCTTAGACAAATGAAACTACTCTAACATAATGTAAATGCAAACTAAACTAATGACAAATGAAATGACGAACATAATAAAAATATGAATAGGATTACCTTGCAATGGAAATGGGAATGGAACTTGGAAGAACAATACTTGAAATGTAAATTGTAAATAAACTTGAATGGAAATTATATTGAAATGCTTAAGGTAAAATGTTTGTAACATAAAACTAAAAGTAATTCTAATCTAAACTAAACTAAACTAAACTAAAGACTAAACTAACCTAAGACTTAGAGAGAAAATTATGTAAAAAATGTATATGGAATGGTGTGTAAAGGTGTGTAGGAAGTGTTGAAGTCTACACCCTTTGTATAGGAAATGAGGGGTGAAACTTAGAGTCAATACAAGGGGTCAATCCCAAATATTTTCTCTTAATTGCTTGAATAATTGCCTAGAGAATCCCATGTTGGCCATTAACTCCTTCTTAAACACCCGGTTAATTGCACAATTAGCATCCAAAGAGCATCCTAAGATGAGCATCCAAGGCATTCTCTCATCTTCTCTACTTGGGCTTTAACACTTGATTTTATACTTGGGCTCATTTCTTCATTTTAATCCATAACTTTTACCATAAAAATCCATGCAACATCTCTTAGTTGGTCCATCATGCTCTTCTATTTAGCCTTGCTTCTAGTATTTGCAAAATATGTAGAATTATGCTCCTAAAAGCTCAAATACCTACAAAATATGACAAACCATGAAAATACAACTAGAATGCAATATTAGCTCAATAACACTAAGATTAGTGCAAATTAGCATGTAAAATAGAGCTAAAATATGGGGTTAAAGTGTATATAAAATGGACTTATCAAACTCCCCCAAGCTAAACTCTTGCATGTCCCCAAGCAAGAAACCATATCTCATCCAATACAATATCCCAAAACAAGCTATGCATAATAATTTAAAAACCCGAAACAACTTGGGCAAAGGAATAAAGCAAGAACACGGATGAGATTTACATGACGGCGTAGCATGAGAGACTTTGAACGAACCTTTAAGCTCTTGCGTGATCTTTTGACTTGTGGACTCTCACAGTGCACTCACACTCTTTTATATGTGAAAGGACATTTTTGTGAATAAACATTCAACTATCCTCGACTTATAAGAATGTGCCCGCAATTTAATATGGTAAACATTTCAAAACTAATAAGCCAAAACAATCAAATGCAAGCATGTAAAAGAAGCAAAGGGTAAGAAGAAGGTAAATAAGTAATGGGTAAGAAAGGAAAACAAATGAATTATGGATTGTGGAGCTAATGTCAAGCTAGCAACTACCAAATGTAAGGATGCTCAATCCCAAAACTAACCCAAGAATACGATACAAAACATAAGAACACTCTTCAAAATATATGAATAATGCATAAGGGCTTCTCACAACAACTTCTTCTTCTTTTTTCACAATATAAACTATGCTTCTTTTCTTTCGTTTCATGCTTTTCTTTTTCATCATTTTTCTCATTTCAATACAAATCTCTCTTTTTTTTTCTATCTTTTTCTTCTTTCATTTTCTTCTCATTTCTTTTCTTTTTCATAGCATTAAGACCAAGCTCACATGACTTTACACATTAGAACAAATCCCAAATGAGCACCCAAATACCACTAAACAAAGCTACTAGCTTAACAAGGTAGGCAATTTGTAATGATGTAGCTAAGGATAAATTTTCGTGAGGGGTCAAAAATGCAATTTTATCATGTGAATGGCTCCAAAATGCTAAACAAATGAAATGCATGCTTATAAAGAGATGAAATGAGAACCATACTTGTGCATTTTGATGTAACACACACCATAAGGAGACCTACACTCACCTAAGAGAGACCGGATATGGATACATCGATCCAAAGAGGTTCTACCTTACCATTTGTAGCTTGCCAAAAGTCAAGATCAAGCGTATTTGGTTCATTTTTCATCTCCCACCTACTATGTCAAGACATCCCCATGTAGCAAAATTCTTCAAATAAGAATAAATCATTAGCTTAAGCAATCATTAGGATATGCAAGAGGGCATAAGTAGGACAAGCAAAGAATTAGAAGCAAAAATTCACACAAATTTTTCAAAAATTCTCACTAAATCTGCACTAACTAAATGCAAACTAACTAATATGGGAATGCAATCTCCCCCCAAGCTAAACACAACATTGTCCTCAATGTGCCAACAATTAAATTACCCAACTAAACCATAAAAATGGCACAAAGCACATAAACAGGAAGGACAAGAGGTCATATTTAATGGGTTGCGAGAAATAAACTAAAGTGCAAAACAAAGAAAACTTACTAGACTTGCTAGCCTCCCCCAAGCTAGCATGTATACGGGGGGCTCTTCCATGCATCAACAATTCAAGAAAAGGGCCAAAAATTGAAAGTTTGATGAAAGAATAATGTTTGCATGCGATTTGGCAATATATATATATATATATATATATATATATATATATATATATATATATATATATATATATATATATATATATATATATATATAAATAGGATCAAATGAGTTAGGGTACTTTTGGTGAGTTACCCCTCTAAATCTGGACCATTCATCTAACATAAGATATGTGGTTTGAGATTTAATCTAACATCTCATATATAAAGTAAATTTTTGACACTTGAACTTCTTTTTCCCACTTTTTTCATTCAGTTTCACTCTCTCTCTATCTTTCTCTCTCTCTCTCTCTCTCATATTTTCGTTATTCAGCTTCACTCTCTCTGCATTCATCGTCGCTTTCTGTTCGTCGCTTTCGTTAAATCGCTTTAGTTCGTCGGTTTATCAATTGAACTTCAGTATATTGTGCTCAATTTGTTCGTCCTTCTACTCCATTTTCGGTTTCTCTCAACAGGTAATCAATGAACTCAATTGAACTTCAGTTATTGTGCTCAATTTCCGCTGATTTGATACTCGATTTTCGGTTCCTCTTCTTGTTTTCTACTTGATTTTCTTTTGTTTTTTTGTGTTTATTCTTCATTTTGTTTAGTATATAGTTTAATTTTGTTTTGTTTTTGTTGTTAAATTAATTTTTTCAATTTTTCCGCATAATTTAGGGTTTCGTAATTCATTTTTTCATTTTTTGTATCTTTTCTTCGTGTTTTTCTTTTTTTTCTTGAATTCTGTACATTCTAATGAACATAATGTGTGTTTGTTTGGAATTATTTGTGTTATTGTAATATATTGATGTTGTTATTGTAATGTATTTGTGCTAGTTATTGTAATTTAGAAAATCTGTTATTGTAATGAGTATTGTTTTAGATATTGATCTTTAAAAGTCAGCTTTTAGTCAAGTCCAGTTTTTTTGATATGAAAAGTTTGTTATTGTAATATATTGATGTTGTTATTGTAATGTATTGTGGTAGTTATTGTAATATAGTAACTTAGTTATTCTATACGTAGTATTATTTAGTTATCATTTTATTCAAGTCCAGTTATTGATTCTTGTATCTTTGATTATTGTATTATTAAAACTCAGTTATTGTATTAGTTGTTGTCATATTTTTGTGTTTATTCTGATAATTTTGTATTCTTTGCTCGATACAAACAAATGGGTCCTAAACGTAGCAGGAGCCCGAAGATGGTAATAAAGATGATTTGAAACGCTCAAAAGTAAATTTTCCAAAAAAGAAGCTCGATGAAGGTTCCCGGAACTTCAAAATTGAACATGTGAGTATATGTGTGCTGCCCCCTTGTTATGAGTTTCTCTTTATTTGATGTGTTACTCTTTTTAATTTTTGCTTGATTTTCCATTTTCGGTGCTTCAAACATTAAAGTGAGTCATATGCGTCCTAATGGTTTGGTTAACTGGTAAAACAACTTGGTCCAAATCAAAAAAGGTCATCATTGAGATCGGATTTGGTGGTTTGCTTGATTTTAAAGTGACCAAAGATACCATTGGGTGTTATACCATTGTTTGTAAAACACTTTAATGCTACTCGCTCATATTTTTAAAGCAAGAGATGTCAAATTTCTTCACAAAAGATGATGTGTGTGATGTTTTTGGATTGCCAAATGGTGGTGATAAGGTTGAGGTTGTTTATACTGGACATAGTGTATTGTCTTCACAAGAAACGTTGAAAGCCGAGTTCCTAAGAAGTTTAACGTAGAAGGGACAAATTATGTTACTATCCCTGCTTTTATCTCAATTACGATTTGGGGGATGATGGGGGAGATGAATTTGGGTCATTTTGTGCTTTATGCTATGTCCATTGTCCTTGCTCCCCCTTCAAATTATGGAATTGACTTTACAATTCTTAAAGCGGTGCAAGATGTTTCACGTATCCACCATTTGGATTGGTGTGGGTATGTGTTTGATAAATTAGTCGCAAGTGTTGAGCAGTGTAGAACTGGGTTCTCTACTTTGCGTGGTTGCATACTTGTTGTTATGGTGGCATACTTCCATCGTTTGTCTTTTAAGGAAGAAACAATGTCTTCTGAGACTCCTCTTATCAAGCACTGGGATGAGAAGTATTTTGTTAGTAGGTGTATTTCAGAGCTCAAGTCTGGTTCGCTAGGTAATGGGGAATATGTCAATGGTGTGTATCCTGTCTGCAAACGCTTAAGAGAAGCAAAAGTCACGAGGTGTGTGCATCGTTGATAAACTCCGAACACAGGGAAAAAGTATCCGAACTCGCCTGACTGTTTTGATACTGATGATGTTATTCGAGCAAAGGCCGCTGATGTAAGTTCCAATCATTCTTTCAATCATTTTTGTGTAGTTACTGTAAAGGTGTAGTGTAGCTATTTTAAAGTTTTGTAGCAGTTATTTTTCCAATTATTGTAAATTATTGTAAAGACTTATGACAATTATTGTAAAGACTTAGGACAATTATTGTAAAGACTTAGGACAATTATTGTAAAGACTTAGTATAATTATTGTAAAGACTTATTATAATTATTGTAAAGACTTATTATAATTATTGTAAAGACTTAGGACAATTATTGTAAAGACTTAGTACAATTATTGTAAAGAATAGGACAATTATTGTAAAGACTTAGGACAATTATTGTAAAGAGTTAGTATAATTATTGTAAAGACTTAGTATAATTATTCATTTTTTTTTTCTTTTTCTTAGGTTTCCCAAGCACATCTTTTGATGATGAAGAGGGATGTTGAGATATTTCTCCATTTGTACACGCAACGGAAGGAAGCGATGGGGAAGGAGTGTGGTTCTTCAACATTGAAGATTCTTCGACAGCCCACTTCGCTTTCTTCGACTCTTGCTTTCATTAGTGACGATGATTCTTTGTTCACTAAATATTTCAATTTTATTTGTGAAAAAGCTGAGGAAATGAAACAAAGGGAAGTAAACTTCTTGTTGTATGAAAGTTTTTGTAAGGAGCATGAAAAGGGGAAGCATGAAAAGGGGGAGCATGAAAAGGGAAAAGATGAAAGGAATGGGGGTTTTGCGTTTGATCCCGAAAAATATAAGGTGGTTTATTCTCGGGAGAAAGGTAAAAATAAGGTCCACGATGCGGTTGAGAAACCGAATGAGGAGGTGCCAACTGATGACGGCATTGATAATATTGATGTTGAGAATGAAGCTGTGGACTTGAGTAGTGTGGATGACGTTGTTAACAAAGTTGTCAACGAGGGTGTTGTTGGGGATAGAATCCAAGATAATTCTTTATAAGTGCTTACTTGCTTGCATTCGGACGTTATGCCCGAGCATACGTTTTTTGGGATTTGTGGTATAGGGTGTGATTTAGATTGTGAATCACCCAATCCTGATGATCTTGATTGTAGTTTCTGTTTTTTTGTGCAAGTACAAGGAGCTTTTTGCTCCTATTTTAATGCGGAGGAAGACTGTACTTGATTACTTGTTTTACCCCACGATCATGACCTACGAATTGGGTAAGCATTATATGTTTTTTGGTCCCTCTTTTTTTTTTTTTCTTTTTTTGCTAATATATCTACTATATAATTTGTTTTCATGTGGCAGGGAGGATTTGGTTGTGTTTTCATTTCATCACATGTTAACTCGAGATGACATTATTTCATTGTCTGCTAAGACTATGATCACATCGAACGTGATTGATTGCTGGTCATTCTTACTTAATGACATGGTGGTCAAGGTTGGGAAAGGGTTATCCCCCACAAGAAGTTTTTTTTGTACAAGTCATTCGGTATGTGAAATTTTTTTAATATATTTCTGTTTCAGTAAATTTACAATGGTTATGACAGTTATTCTATTGTAGTTACTTGATTATTGTAAAGTATATTAGTTTGTTATTTTATTCAAAAAAACAGTTTTTCCTATTCTTCAATTTTCCTATTCTTCAATTTTGTTTATTGTTTCTGTGATTATTCTAATACTGTATTTCAGTTATTGTATTATACAAGTTCAATTATTTTGTCTTTTTTACAAGTTACAATAACTGATTTTTCATAATACAATAACATTGTTATTGTAATACAATAATCGATTATTGTATTACAATAACAATGTTATTGTATTATGAAAAATCAGTTATTGTATTATGAAAGCTGTTTTTGTTGTGATATTTCATTTTCTCTTATCGTGTGGTAATATTTTTCATAGGCTTCTTTGTTTAAGCTTATCAAAGCTGCTGATGATGAGAAAGATTTATACAGAAAGGAAATTTCTAATGTTTGGGACACTGTCATTGAGAACAGCGAAGGTTCTCTTGACATTGGTGCCGATTTGGTAATTTTTCCAATTCTTTCTGTTCTTTCTTTCTTCTGTTGATTATATTTATCGTTGAGAACAGCAAAGGTTTATGTACGTCTGTTTTATCATGCCAGGTTTTTATTCCTGTTCATTTTGGAGATCATTTTTTCTGTGTTGTTATTAACTTTGTGGGGAAGACTGTGGACTATCTTGACAATCGTGTATATGATGATTTTGAAGATAGTATCTGGGTGTTGGCTACCAACTCTATTGTATGTACCTTATTATAAGTTTTTGTTTTCATCTACTTCTTTTAGTTATTTTTCTTGTTCTTTAGTGATGATTTTTGATTTAAAAATGTAACCAGGTTGAAATATTTGGTAGTTATCTTGTCAAGAAAGGTTTTGAAAGAGGCAGTGAGGTCCGCAATTTCAAATTTGTAAATGTGGCTTTTGGGTGGAAATCGGAAGGGTCCTTAATTTGGATTGTGGTGTTTTTGTCATGATTCATATGATGTTTTATCTTTGGGAAGTTGTTCAAATCTGAGTTGCATGACCCATTGAAAAGGATCATATATAGAGCCGAGATAGTCGCCATCTTGGTTTTAGCCAATATCAACAAAATTAGGAAAGAATTGTTGGATTTGGTTGATGTTTTTACAAAGACAAAGGCACCTTTGTCACTGTTTTGCTTGAGAAGCGTAGGCTAGCCGAGTTGGAAGCGGCAAGGGTAAAGCGATGCTTTGGAAGCTCTTAGGGTTATGGCGGAGGAACCGATGATGGTGTAGGTACTCCGGGGCCTAGGAAAAAGAGTATGCCCGGTACACCTATGAGCGCTGGGATGATTAGATCAGCCGTGGTAGTAGACCGAACTCGATGGTCTTGGCTGCTCAATAAACCGTGGGCAAGGCAGATACAAATCTTGTTGTTGTTTCAAAAGTTATGAGGGCTAACAACAGATATACACGCGCTATGCCAAGCAAGAAGAAACAAGTTGTTGATTATTGTTTCTTGGATGATTACAATCTTGCAGATGAGTATGTTCATTTTTCTCCAAACTCAATGAGAAACAAGTTTGTGTGATTATTCTAATAATTGTATTCTACAAGTTCAATTATTCTATGTTTTTTTACAATTACAATAACTGAGTTTTCATAAAACAATAACTATGTTAATGTAGTACAATAATCGATTATTGTATTACATTAACATAGTTATTGTTTTATGAAAAACTCGTTTATTGTTCTTTAGTAGTTATTTTTTAAATATTGTTTTTAAAATTTACTAAGCTTTTTTTTTTAACTCCTTTGCGGTGAACTTCTTTTCATGGGCAATGCTATCTTGGATAGGTCTCGATATTCTTTCTACGAAGCCCGATGATTACACCGAGTTGCGCGTAATAGCCGCCCGGTCGCTTGTCTTGAATTTCATGGAGGTTAAGGAGAAAGAAGCGCCAATGATGATGTTCCTTGGGACACAACATATGGTATGATCTTTTTTCATTGTTCGATTCTTGTAGAATGTTTAATCATTTATCTTCAATTTTATTAACGCTTTATGGTATTTATAGGAAATCTTTGAAGAGATGCTAGAGCAAGCGGATAGTGATGATGTAATCGACAGCCAGAAAAGACAAGGTTGTGCGATCTTGGTCCCATTTTTAGGTGAAAATGTTGTAAACTCTGAGATCGATGTGGACCTTGTCTTCATCCCGTTGTCTTTAGAGAAGTACTACTTTTGTGTTTGTGTGAACTTTATGAACAAGACGGTTGATGTGCTGGACCATACGTCGCATAAAGATTGGGAAAAATCCGATTTTTACAGACTTGCAAAGATTGCAGTACGTTTTTCTAACTCCTGATCATATACAAATGCTATTTTCAGTCAGAATTATTGTATTGTTGTAACAAAGTTATTGTATTGTTTTAAACTTGTTATTGTATAGTCGTGCTTTCTAATTCTTTCTTTTTTTTGTACATGCTGTAGGTTAATTGTTTTTCTGACTTTTTGGAGACAAGGAAAACAGCAAAAGAAGGAGTTGTCATTAACACATTTACATTCGTGAATGTTGATTTTGAATGGAAAGCGACTATCAAGGGTGATAAGGAATCGGGATTTTACACAATGTTTCACATGCTCACATATGAAGGGAAGCACGAGCAAGGATTGTATGTGGTTAACAAGAAATGTGAGAGGATTCCTATATGGCTTGAGATGGTTGCTATTTTGTTGATGTCAGATGTCAACGAGTCAAGAGCATCTCTTTTGGAACAAGTGGGAACTTTCAAAGTGAGAATATCGGAAGTAGAGAAAGAAGTTATAAAATTCAGAAGATTAGGGAAGAAAAGGGTTAAAACAACAGCCGTTAATGGTCCTTCTCGGCGAAACACATAAAAGAACAATTGATTGATTATAGATGGATTTAGCAAACAATTCTAGATGGATTTGTTCGATAATCTAATGTTTAGATAGCTGTTATTGATTGTTTGAACAAATTTGATGTAGTCATCATTGGTTGATCAACAAGTTAGTGTTTTTGTAATGCCTTTAAGTCATATTGTAATATCTCTAGACAGTTATTCAAATGATCAAATGCAATTATTCTATCACCTTCATGTAGTGATTATTGTAAAGCGTTTGCCCAATTATTTTAAAGCATACCTCTGATTATTTTAAAGCTCTCATGTATCTGATTATTGTAAAGCTCTTTCCAAATTATTTTAAAGCATATCCTTGATTATTGTAACAAATTGGCAAGTGCAAAGCATTATCAATCACAGAAAGCATTATCAAATAAATATATTTATGGAAAAAAAAAAAAATCGAACGATTGCGAATAAACTCAAAGATCAATTATTATAAAGCGTAATTGTGATTATTGTATAGTTTTCACATGATTATTCAGTTATTCAAATGATCAAATGCAATTATTTTAAAGCATACCTCTGATTATTTTAAAGCTCTCATGTATCTGATTATTGTAAAGTTATTCCCAAATTATTTTAAAGCATATCCTTGATTATTGTAACAAATTGGCAAGTGCAAAGCATTATCAATCACTGTAAAGCATTATCAAATTAATATATTTATGGAAATATATAAAGCATAATTGTGATTATTGTATAGTTTTCACATGATTATTGTAATAGCGCAAGGTATTATTAAATGAACAAAATCAGAACAATTGCAAAAAAATTCAACATCAATTAATGTAAAGCATAACTTTGATTATTGTAAAAGTCTAACACACTTATTGTAAAGTATACCCCTGATTACTTGTAAAAAAGTCTAACACAATTATTTTGCAATCTTGCGGTTATTTGTAAAGCATAATATGGATTATTTTAAAACGTAATCTTGATTATTTTAAAGCGTAATGCATTTTTTCATTTTTCATTCTTCTTCTTCATCTTCATCCTCCATTTCGTTTTCCTCTTCATCTTCTTCCTCCAAAGCATGCTCAACAAACGGATTTGGACAGTTTCTTTCTTGTCATGGTGTCCCATTTGTTTGCGCTTATTACATAGCCTCTTCGGTTTGCTCGCCTTCTCAATTGCCTTATCCTTGTTTGATTTCATTCTCATGCCGCTTCCTTTGTTTTTTGCAATCTTGGGTGGAAGAACAAGAATATTTGATTTTCTTTGAACAACCTAAGAGCATTTCCAGTTCTTGATCCTTTGTCAAGCTCTCTTTGGTTGGATTTATTTTCTCTCGGAATTGTAAAAGCATCAAACTTAGCTCCTTGATTTGATTATCGTGCATCGAGTTAAGAACACTTATTGTTGCATAAAACTCTGACCATACCCTTGATAATTCCAATTTTCTCAAATCAGTGGGATCGTAGTCTTGCAATAACTTTCCATCCAGTCCATACAAAGGCTTTCTATATGATTTCTTCGTCCATCTAGTTTCGATGTACTGCTCCGGTATGCTTTGCAGTCCTTTTCCTGATATAATCCATATAATGTGTTTACAAAGGATTCCTTTCCTCTCAAACATCTTGCACGTACATGTTGTTTCCTTTGATTCGTTATTGTGAGCAACCTGCATGCACAGTGTAGTTATTTTAAAAGGCAATCATAGTTATTATATAGTTCAACATGAATTATTTTATGCAGACTAGCAATTAACACCAAGGTAGAAGTCCTTCAGTTTTTTTATGTTTAATATAATGTTACAAAGTAGTTTTCACATGATTATTAATTTATTCAAATGATCAAATGCAATTATTTTAAAGCTTTTTATGTAGCTGATTATTGTAAAGCGTTTGCCCAATTATTGTAAAGCATACCTCTGATTATTTTAAAGCTCTCATGTATCTGATTATTGTAAAGCTCTTCCCCAATTATTTTAAAGCATATCCTTGATTATTGTAACAAATTGGCAAGTGTAAAGCATTATCAATTACTGTAAAGCATTATCAAATTAATATATTTATGGAAAAAAATCAGAACAATTGCAAATAAACTCTACATCAATTATTGTAAAGCATAATTGTGATTATTGTATAGTTTTCACATGATTATTGTAATGGTAAAAGACGGTTATTGTATTCTTTTATCACGCTTATTGTATGTTAAAGTAAAAAGACAGTTATGTTTATAAAATTGAATAACCTGAAATACTCTATGCTTCCTGTAGGCATCTTCAACATTTATAATGTGCATGTTTCCTTGCTTTCGAAAACCCAACAACGGCACACGAACAGGGAGCCATTTGCACTTGCTCTTGGAACTCATAGAAAACAGTATGTGTGTAGATTTTAGAGGCATGTTTTTCAATCATTGTCTTAGAAGAAACCTGTGGCAATGTGTCACACTTGCAAATCAAGAAATCGTGATTATAGCGTTGTTGTTCCATTGCACTCTGAAAACGCAACCAAAATTCTACAAGTGTGCCGTCTATGCTCTCAAATCTTTTGAAATAACTGTTTTGACTCTCTCGATCTTTGTGTAGTCTTCAAAAGGCGACTAAAGGCAAATCCCTAAAGTAAGCCGGTATCCATTTGTGCCTTTTGCCATACATGTATGTCAACCAAGTATTATCATTCAACTCAAAGTCATTAATCACTTGAGTCCATTTTTCTTCAAACTCAATGGGTTCCAAGTCGATCCCAAACAACTCCGCATATCCGCTCAACAAAGTCAGTCTCCTTACAAATCCGTGACTCAACTTTATCGGTAAGTTTTTTCATTATATGCCACATGCAAGAGCGATGTCTTGCTTGCTTGAATACGAACGCACCCCGAGTTTAATTGCGGATCTTGATCGGTAAGAATGCACCGAGGTTCCTTGTTGCCCATACAATCAAGGAACTTCTTAAGCACCCAAATGAATGACCCATCGTTCTCATGATCGACAAGTGCAAAGAAAGTCACCGATTTTTTGTGGTTGTCAACACCAGTGAATGGGGTGAAGGCCATGCGGTACTTGTTAGTACCGTAAGTAGGATCAAAGGTGATGGTGTCCCCAAACAAGGAATAATTCATTCTTGCTTGTGCATCTGCCCAAAAGAGTTTAGCCAAACAATTATCCTCATCAACTTGGTAAGCATAGTAAAAGCCATCTTGCGATTGAGAAAGCGCCTTTAAATAATCGAGAATCATGTCAAGATCATTCTCACCTATATAACATTTAATATTTCTTTTGAAGTTCTTGAAATCATTGAGAGATGCACCAATGTTTGCATACCCATTTGATTGTTCCGCCAGAATTCTAAAAGTCTTGGTAGCCCCGATGTTGAGTTTACAATTGTTAACAATTGTCTGCTTCATGTAAAGGTTAAGTGTTCTTACGTTTTTCCTCGAATTCCCGTTCTTTGAGTGAGCAGAGCTTGTGATTATGACCTTCATAAAAGGTATCAATAGCATACCCTATTAGCTCCTTAAGGTCATTGAATACAAAGACAAAACCGTATTTTTGCCTTGCAACCAAATCTTGTTATTTTTGTTTTCTTTGGCTCTACGAGACCTTTTCCTCTTTTTTTTTTTCTTCTGTGTTTTCAAATTCAACAACAGTTTGAGTTTTTTGCGATCCTCTTTGAATCCATGTCCATTGCGACCATTGATTTTTTGTCTATCAAACCATCACGGAATCTTGTTTGTGTGTACTTCCTTGGTATGAAACCACAAGCCACAAAGATATAAATTGTAAAACTCTATTGCCTCCTCCAGCTTTACAAACATTAACCCCAGAGCAGGTTTGAAACCATTTTCTACCATCCTATTCCACTCCTCACTGCCACCTGGAGTATATCTCAATCCCAGATTATGGATAGTATTTTCTCCTGTTTCAGACGCAACAGTAGGTGTAGAAAAAGTTGTTGCATTGGTAGTATTAATTTCAATGCCTGGAAACATTAAAACAAGAGAACTGTTATGGTATTATTAATTTCAATATCTTAGATTCTATACAAAACAAAACAATACAACCTCTGCAGCAGCAGATTATTTTAACGTTATATTTCGATTATTGTATTATACAAATACAATTATTCTATCAGAGAGGGGAGTGTTTTAATGAAATTGGTAGCCTAGTCCACTACAATACACACACAGTTATTTTAATGTAGTATTAAAGTTATTTCATTATTAAAGAGTAGTTATTGTAAGGATTTTTTGGTCAGATCCTATAAAGTAGTATTTATTATGAAAAAAACAATCTCTGCAGCAGCAATTATTTTAACGTTATAATGCAGTTATTGTATTATACAAATGCAATTATTCTATCAGAGAGGGAAAGGGTTTTAGTGAAATTGGTAGCCTAGTCCACCACAACGCACATACAGTTATTTTAATGTAGTATTAAAGTTATTTCATTATTAAAGAATAGTTATTGTAAGGATTTTTTTGTCAGATCCTATAAAATAGTATTTATTATGAAAAACACAATCAGTAACAAAATTATTTTAACGTTATAATGCGATTATTGTATTATACAAATGCAATTATTCTATCAGAGGGGGAAAGGGTTTTAGTGAAATTGGTAGCCTAGTCCACCACAATGCACACACAGTTATTTTAATGTAAGATCAAAGTTATTTCATTATTAAAGAGTAGTTATTGTAAGGATTTTTTTGTCAGTTCCTATAAAGTAGTATTTATTAGGAAAAAACAATCTCTGTTTCAGCAATTATTTTAACGTTATAATGCAGTTATTGTATTATACAAATGCAATTATTCTATCGATTCATATAAAGTAGTATTAATGCGATTATTTTAATGTAATAACAAAGTTATTTTAATACTTGTAAGGCGATTATTGTATTATTGTAATCCAATTATTCAAATACTAGATATTGAATGATATCATGAATGAAAACCTACATGCAATTACATTAAACTTTACATGCAATTACTTGTTATGAAAACAATATGAAAACAACTTACATGCAATCGCAATTTGAACAAAAAACTTATCAACGTAATAACAACGTTTTTATATCAAGATTATGTCACAAATTTATACCTGAATTCATCGTTGTTTGATTATCGGCATTATTATCAATCATAGTAAGCGTTTGATCGTCAATTCAAGATCGTTGAAGCTGAATTTTATTAGAAAAACACGTAAATTAAGGCGAAATTTGTTATTTGATTCAATTACTGAAATTATTCGATTATTAATTCGAAATAGGAAGAAATATCAATACCTTCATCAATTTGAAGAATTAGGGTTTTCGGAGAATTGTGGATCAAATTTCGAAAAATTGATGAACAAATTGATAGTTTTAATTGAAAGAATCAAAATAATGAACGAATTATTGATCAAATTTGAAGAACTGATGAATTTCTTGATCAAATTTGTTGATCAAAATTTGAAGAACGATGAAAAAAATTCGCTTGATTTTTTTGATGAAACAGTGTTTATCGAGAGAGAAAAGGGGGAGAAAGAGAGAGAAAGCGGCGATTATGACGGCTAAATTTTTGATAATTGGGTTTTGTCAACTCATTTGCTTATATATGCGGGGGAAACTCACGAAAAGTGGCAAACTCACCGGATCTTGCCTCTATATATATATATATATATATATATATATATATATATATATATATATATATATATATATATATATATATATATATATATATATATATATATATATATATATATATATATATATATATATTTCGGAAAAAGTTGCGTCCCCGATCGGGGTTGACCAAGTTTAGGCCAAATTTGACTTTTCTCCGTAATTCTTTATTCTGTCTCGTTGATGAAGGTTACGACCCCGAACGGGGTTTTGTGCATGGGGAAGCGTGCATAACCTCATCGAGACTCTTTTTCTTCATTTTTCACCTGCAAAACACAAAAATAGACACCGTCAAGTCTAGTAATTTTATTTCTAATTCTACGAAAACATTAAATTGCGGAAAATTAAAAATAAAAACAAATAAAAGAGATTCCCGAAATGAATATCCAATGTCCTCTAAAAAGCATGTCAACGCCCTTAGAAGTTGCTCATATTCCTGCGCACGAGCAATACACAAGCATATGTAAGCAATTGATAAGATATAAGCATGAAAGATCAAAGACAATAAATGATTAATCTTATCAAATTGCCCATGAGAGATTTCAAATAGAACCACCGTACTCCCCTCGTCAGCAAGAGAAGGAGCATCATGTTTAAGACCATAAAATAACCGTTAGTGCACAAATTATAATCATAAACGGTCTCAAATTGGTGGTATGAAAACTCTAAGAGGTAGGACTCGTCAAATATGGGGGGGGGGTTCATCCCACTTAACTTCTATATTAGCATCACTAAGTCCTCCATCAACCTTAAAAAGGTCAACCACATCCTCCACAAAAGGATTTTCAAAGGGGTCTAAGGTCTCGGGTAAAACCTCATCCTTTTCATTATATTCGGGCCTAACATCATCCATGGTGAGTGTGTTATCTACTACAAGGTCAATGTCATCAACATGAGTCTCTAAATTTTCAATTGAAATGACATTAGGGGGACTTTTAGAAGAAAAAGTCGGACTATCATCATCGTCGTCTAATAATTCAAAATCATTAGATTGAAAAGACTCACATTGGAGAGGTAGAAAAGCTAAATGAGAGAAGATAGGCTCACGTCGTCTTGGTTTCTCTTGAGATTTTTTTTCCAAATGAGCCTGTAACACTTTAAGCTCCTCTTCGATGCGCCAATAATGGAATTGGCGTGCTAATACCCGACGTTCGGAAGTCATGAAATCTAAGAAATTCCAAAGTTCCGGCCCAATCATGTAGTAGAGACTCCCATTACTCAACTTTAGAGCCAATCCATGGGTCTCAGAATCCATGCCACCAAGCACGAAATGACCCAAGTAATCCCTATCGAGGACATGTCCAAGGGAGATGAGACCATCGCAAAAGTAGTAGAATCGGGCAAGATAGTCAGGAAAAGGCTCATCTTGGAGTTGTGGGACGAATTCGTAATTCATTATGAAAGGCCAAGGTTTATTACCTACAAAATAGGCACTAAAACTACGAAGAAACCGTGAGAAGATCTCAAGGAACAAGTGTTCCTCGAGACAAAATAAAACAAGATAAAATTCAACGACTAATAACAAACAAAACCGTCTCCCCGGCAACGGCACCAAAATTTGATAGGCTATCGCACACCTATGCAAAGATAATATTTATACCCTAGCAAAACAAATGAATGTAGTACGTAGGGGTCGAACCATAGAGAGACGGGAGTTGTTAATTAGTTGTTATGGATTGAACTTTTATCTACAATTGAAATGTTAAACATAATGAAAAATAGGAATAGAATTACCTTGAAACGGAAATGGAATTGGAATTGAAGAACAATGCTTGAATAGAAATTGTAATACAATATTGAAATGTTAAAGGAAATGTAAATAACATAAAGGAAATCTAACCTGCATTTTATTCTAAAACTAAGACTAAAATATATATGAAAATGTGTGGAAAAATGTGTGTAAAGGTGTGTAGGAAGTGTTTAAGTCTACACCCTTTATATAGGAAATGAGGGGTGAAACTTAGAGTCAATACAAGGGGTCAACCCCAAATATTTTCTCTTAATTGCTTGAATAATTGCCTAGAGAATCCCATGTTGGCCATTAATTCCTTCTTAAACACCCGGTTAATTGCACAATTAGCATCCAAAGAGCATCCTAAGATGAGCATCCAAGGCATTCTCTCATCTTCTCTATTTGGGCTTTAACACTTGATTTTATACTTGGGCTCATTTCTTCATTTTAATCCATAACTTTTACCATGCAAATCCATGCAACATCTCTTGGTTGGTCTATCATGCTCTTCTATTTAGCCTTGCTTCTAGTGTTTGCAAAATATGTAGAATTATGCTCCTAAAAGCTCAAATACCTACAAAATATGACAAACCATGCAAATACAACTAGAATGCAATATTAGCTCAATAACACTAATATTAGTGCAAATTAGCATGTAAAATAGAGCTAAAATATGGGGTTAAAGTATATATAAAATGGACTTATCAAACTCTCAGAGGACTCATCATCTAATTCCGTAAGCCACCACTTCCCGGGTTTACCAACCGCTTCTCTACTACGCAAGTCTATGGTCAAATCTTGTATGTTCATAATGTCGTTGATATAAGTCTTGGTCTATGGGTGTAACACCCCCTTCTTACCCGGCCAAGGTAATTGGGAGATGTTACCATTTCGGTTTCCCGAGGCGGTAAATCGGAGATATAATCAAGAAACATTTATTATAATTAAATAAGTTTAGTGATTACAAACCGTAAACGTAAACAAATGATAAATAAAATACAACTCGTCTATGACTATATCATCCACCTAGTAGCTAAGTACTCGACTCCAGAGTCCGTAGTGCGGCCCGAATCCCGATCACATCAACAAGCAAAACCTGTACTCAACCTGCTCCCCATATGATCGGAAATATCATATGGATCGACACAGGCCACCCCGGAAATAGGTGACAATTACACAGACACACAAACGTCAGTTTCAATAAATAAAGTGTCACACGATGCAAGTGTTTGAATATGTAACATGACTATGATATGAAAGAAACGCTATCAAACAACCACCACTCCGGTATCGAGACACGCCCAGACGTACCCACAATAACCACGATACCGGGACACGCCCAGACATACCGACAACCACAAATAGGTATCGGGACACGCCCAGACATACCGGGTCTGGAAGCCAACCGAATCCCCTGCCAGGCGTCGTGTCTCAACTACACGAGTCCCTCCAAACTCAAGTCATTAATGTGCACACCCCTCTTGGAGTGGGAAGCTCCAAGAGGCGACTCAACCGGAAGACGGTCTCCCAACCGCCTTCCGTCTCCGCAACAACAACCAAACAATCACAACCGTCATAATATCCAATATACATGACAAATACATTATTGCAAGATACCACACAATATGCCAATTATCGACTCATCCAATCGTCTCAACCAATATTATGTTATAATGCAATGACCACTAAAATACGACTCGCATGACCATTCAAACATATATTAAAACTGAGTAGGATTAACCTACCTTTTTGCAAACTCCATAAGCATCCAAATAATAATAATCTTCCACAAAAATCGTCACCTAAATATAATAATTAAATATAATTAATTACTAACTAATCTAATCTAATTAAATACGAATTCAATTAATTAAATAAAAACCTGTCTTAAGCTATTTAAAAACTCGACTCATACCCGTACTCACTCCTATCCCCGACAACTACCACGCCCCGCTGCCACCGTGGACCACCACCAGCCATGGTGGTCCACGACCAACAACTCACACCCACCATACACACGACACACAAACCACAACACCAACACACACACCCACACCCAAAACGCCACCAAAAACCGCCACCACCAGCCGTGGCACCCCCTAACCATGCCGGCAACCACCACCAGCAACAACAACAATAGACGACAACAACAACAAACGCGACACATACAACCAACCCCTGCTCCCCTCTTTGACACCCATTTTCGACCACCTATCACCACCCATTCCACCACCCATTACCACCACTACAACTCCCACTCAACCCTCGACACTACCACCCCAAAACCAGCCCAAGTTAGTCACGATAGGTGGGTTAAAAATCCGTCTAAATACGGTCATGCAACAACAACAAATACCCATAACATGTCTCGGTCAAACCCCTAATTTGGGTGGTCAACGGGGTCAAGGGGTGGTTAACGACGGTTCTATGGCGGGTCAAGGTCGAGGCGGGTTAATTAAAATAATATATAAATTAGTGTAAGACGGTTCTATGGCGGTTCTATGGCCCTTTCTCTTCACTCTCACCTATACACTCAACTAACTCTCTTAACTCACATCACCTTTTAACCAGCCAAACAATTAATTCCCAACATAATAACCAACATACTTTATCTCATCACTTTTTCAATTTCAAACAAAAACAAAACCATCTTCACCTTCCTCATAAAAAACCGTCAAAAATAAAACCCTATTCAACTTCCTCATCAAAACCGTAAAAAATGCCTCCTAAAAAGGGTTTCAGCCAAGAAGTTCAAAGACTCAGAGACTCCTTTGATCCAAAAATAATTGCCCAAAAGAAAATGGCTTCCTCCCCCACTTCCGCTGCAGCTGATTCCGGAGGTCCATTATCCTTTGAAAAATCCCCTTCCAAACCTACACCAAAACCCTCTGCTGTCAAGCACATAAAACGATCTGCCCTACTTCGAGGACGAGGCAGAGGAAGTGTTAGTCATGGTGGTCTTATAAATAGACCTCCTCTATCCATGATGTTGGATTCGGGTGTTGATATGGACTCCGAAGAAGATGAAACCGCTGAAATAGTAAGAGAGAAAGAGAACGAAGAAGTTGGAGAAGATATAGGGGAAAAGTTTGATGCAAATGAAGAGGAGAATGTTGATGTGAGTGGTAAAACACCTTGGTATATGGGAGTGTTACAAAGTGGTATCAGAGCGATGATTTTGGAACCTAAAACCAATGAACCAAATGAACATAGGGAGTCTAATTAAAATGAACCCGGGTAGGAGTTGTTTGGAGCTACCGCAAAGGCTTGGAAGACGTCCCGAATTCGCATTTAGTCTCTCATAACTTTGAGTCGGTCACCATGGAGGTGTCTTGGGGAATCGTTCTATATTGAAGTTATGTGCATTATATATATATATATATATATATATATATATATATATATATATATATTCCTTGTGAAGTTGTTGGATGGAATGAAGTAAATGATTGCATATATATTGAACATTGTGGTATTTGAGGCATGATTATATGTTATTACTTGGCTTTCGGATAATACTAACATGTTTAGGGGCGGTATATCTATGGTTATATACGTTTTTCAGTCGATAGGTAGCTCGTTTTGCATAATTCGGCTGACCAGGACGGGTACTCGACCGAGTAACCAAGTACTCGACCGAGTGTTGGTTCGTGTGTTTAAAACAGTACCTTCTGGTTATGATCACTCGACCGAGTAAGAGGGGTACTCGACCGAGTGAGGCATACTCGACCGGGTACCTTATGTACTCGACCGAGTATATTTTATATGATTTGGAGGTCAGCTACTGGAGTAGAATACTCGGCCAAGTAGTCTCAGTACTCGACCGAGTAGTCCTTACTCGATCGAGTACTTCACAGTACTCGGCCGAGTACTTCTTTGGCGGGTGAATTTTTTATTTTGAGCCGTAGGCTATGTGCTTACATTTTCTTGGTTATATCAGCTTAAAATGCCGCCAAAGAGATCAACTGCATACATCCAAGCTACTGAGATGAGTCTTGATGAGATTGCCAGAATGATTGAGCAGCAAGATGCGCTCATGGAGGCACTCAAGAATGTGGGTAAGGGAGGTGAGAAACCGATGGATGTATATGAGCTGAGCACCCTCACTTCTCGCTTCCACCCCTCTACCTATGAGGGCACCGGGGAGCCAAAGCTGCTTGACAATTGACACCGTGAGATGAAGAGTTTTCTAGAGGTGGTGAAGTGTCCGGAGGATATGACGGTGGAACAGGCTGTGTTCTACGGTAGATACCCAGTATCTGTTGAATCCCCAACAAACACCCGATGATTATCGGACTACAACATTCTTAGGAATCGCTACGTTTGATCGACAATTTGTATAACTATGCGTCGGAAAACTCAAAACGATTTCGAAAACAAAACATTTCAAAATTACCTAGAGTGTTTTATGCACGATGGCGGAGTCGCAATGACACTAACTAGAGTCAAAACCGACACCAGACCAAAAACCGACTCCAAATTCAAATCCCGACTCCAACAACGGGTCAAACCAAGTCAAACATAAAAAACAAACATCACAAACCTTCCATGCTAAGTATACACGGTAACTTGATGGTTAAGTACAACAATCATGACATCCAAAACCTAGGATAGAACAAACCATGATTCCAAATGCGTGATAGTGACAAGACAGCTCGAAGACCCGCAGACATGCTCGCGCCTCTTCGAGTAGCCTATACGGCCATGTCGCTCAAAACACACACAACCACATAATCCTCTATAAATACCCCTCAAATGGCACCATTTGAAGGTACGCGAGCGTCCGTCCCCTCTTTTCTCCCTTAAAATTCTAGACCTCGACTTCCCGAATAAAAAAAACGACACGTATTTTCGACCTACCGATCGAAAATACGAGCCTTACACATTGTTTGGTACCGTCATCGTGCATTAAATCACTTGATCGACCATTTCGACCAACTCCACCATCACTAAACAAAGCAACAATCCTTACTTTACAAAAACGGTTTTAAATCAAGTTTTCCGACTCAACAAGTTTCTACACTTTTGTCGATTTCTCGTCAACAACCTAGCATGTAAGTATGAGGGTGTAATTAATCCTCTTCTTTCATGTTCGTTTATCTATTTTTATGACCTTAACATGCTAAAATATGCATAACATGGTCCAAAATACGGATTAAATGAGCCAAAACTGAGTTTTGACCTGAAGCAGAAGCCCCTAGTCACAACTAGGTGGCTCGCGCCTATTCTGGCTGCCTAGTTCAGAACTTAAATGTGTTTGAGTTCATTCTTTCCATTTTCATTTCTCATTTACAATCGGTTTTTACCATTTCAAATCATTTTTATGATGAATATTTTTAACCATAAATTGTATTCACCCTTGGTTCTTCATACCATGACAGTTTAATCCGTGTTTCGGTGATAACATTTGGTTAATTACATTTTAAAGGGTATTTTAAAGCCTTTTATTCATTTATTTACATTTTCAAATAAACCATATTAGTCATACATGCACAAATCCTTGGTTCCACATACCATGTCGATTTAATCCGAGTACGATGATAAACTTTAACTAATAACAAAGTAATGAATTTAATATAATTAGTTCATATCAAGCATCTTTTTACACTTTAATTAAAAAGCAATGAACTTAACATAATTAGTTGATATCAAACATTTTTGCATCTTTTCTTACAAACCTATTCATGTAAAGCTTTCAAAACCGAACCCGACATCGAATATGGTCAACATAATGACAATTATTCAAGTCCCGTTCTTCATATTAGCACAAAAGCGGTCTCAACGACCTTTTCAACAAAACGGGTTTTGACACTCTTTTACAAAAATTTTTATAAACGATTTCACAAACATTATCAGCAACTAGAAGACACCCCTTTGGGTCGTCGCCTGCCTCGTGCCTAAACAGGCCCTCTGATTTCTAGTTTTCAAAACTAGACAAGCTCCCTTGCATCACCTAATGGCTCGCGCCTCAATAGGCTGCCTGATGGAGTTCCTGTTTCCTTTCCAGCACTCGTCTAGGATGATCCCGACTTCGATTAACTCGAATACAGGATGGATCAGATTGATGAGTCCGCATTTTACACTATGTTTTTAACAAAACACTTTTCTAAGACAAATGGATCACGTTATGCACCATAAACCTAACTCGGTAAATGAATAATTTTTGTCTTGCATGCAAATCAACATTAAATCCAACTTGATATCAATTACTAGATATTTGGATAAACAACCGATATAGCAAAATTCACATGTTAGGTTAAAACTTGTGGATGCGCATTCATGCCTTTACCTGTTTTATCAACTTTTGCATTCACCAACCAAGATCGATCAGTAGAGGCCGCTACCGCGGGCGGGATTGGGTGTTCGATTAAAGGGCTTCTCAATACGTACCTTGACCTCTTACTCGGAAACTTTGGATAGTGGACGACCTTATCCAGGGCGAACGAGAGTCATTCTAGCGATATGATGCTAAAGAGGGACGTTTCCTTATCTTTAGTACCTATGTCAAGCACCGTTTTTTGCCTTGATTGAACTAGGTATAAAGTGGATTCGAACGATTTCCAGGCATCCCATAATTGTTTGGTGGCGACTTCGAACATCTCTAGCATCGTTTCGAGACCCTTGCTGAGACGAAACTGACCGATCTAAAATGATCCGGTCGAAAGCATCTATTACGCCGCCGAGTGTGGCTTTCAGACCGCTGCATGTCCGTGGACCGGCGCGCAGGTGGGCCCATATCCACATCTACCTAAGGGATGAGGCTGGGGTATGGTGGTAGAATGTGAGGGAGGAGGCTCGGGCATACTAAGGAACCGGGGATAGGATGCTATCCCATTATCAGGTTTCAAGAGCGCTATGAGAGAACACTTCGTGCCGGAGCACATTCGCCAAAAGCTGAGAGCTGAGTTTGATTCCTTTTCCACGACTGATAATATGACCGTCACAGAGTACGATCACCGGTTTTTTATAGAGTTGTCACGGTACGCAGAGGATATGCAACTGGGTCAACGGAGTTTGGCTCTTCGCTTTGAAAAGGGGTTGACACCGAAGATCATGGATAGACTACCAGCTGGGGTACTCACAGATCTGAAAGAAGTATATGCAAGAGCAGGGCACGCTGAGAGGTTAGTGGACTTTGCAAAGGAGGCTAAGGAAATGAATGCTAAGAAAAGAAAGGCTGAGAGTGAAGGTGGAAACCAGTCGAGTCACAAGAAGGGCAATCACAATCAGGCTAGGACCTTTTCTGGTGGATCTAGTTATGCAGAGGGATCTCGAACTTGGGGAAGAGGAGGCGGCCGGAGTACTAGTGATAACTCCAATCTTACCTGCTTCAACTGTGGTGGAACGGGTTATAAGAGGTATGAGTGCACCAGTGCTGCTAGAGGAGGAGGGGGTTTTCCAAGGACATATCAGGGAAATTTTTCGCATGCTCCAAGCCAGAGCTTTACTAGCAACATGCCAGCTGGGTCGTGGGGTAATCGAGGAGGGCAGAACAACAACAATGGCAGCTACAACCGCAATAATGGAGGATCCTATCAGCGTCCAAGCAACAGTGTGATGTAGAACTCGGCAGCCAAGCCGACTACTTCGGCTACCACGGTTCAGGGTAGAGGCCAGAAAAGCAGTGAGAAACTCTTTATGATGGGCAAACAGGAAGCGGAGAATGATGCTCACGTTGTTACCGGTACTTTTCTTGTTTATAACACGCCATCTGTTGTTCTGTTTAATTCGGGGGCAACCCACTTTTTTGTGTCTAGGAGTCATGCCTTAGCTATGGGTTTGGGAGAATATGAACTGGTGAAAGATAATGCGTTTATACCTTCGGGAGAGTCAGTGTTATGTTCTAAGTTGTATAGGGATGTGTCCATCTTGGTGGGGGAAGTAGACTTACCGGTCAACTTGTTAGAGTTTCCTATGCATGGGTTTGAGGTTATCGTCGAGATGGACTGATTGGGCAAGTATGAGGCTAAGATAGATTGTCGGCAAAAGAGGGTGTCTTTAAAGAGACCTAAGGGAGTCAAGGTATCAAATAGGGGTTCATATTAAGGCCTAAGATGAAGTTGATCGCGGTAATTACTTTAAAGTCATGTTTGAGGAAGAAGTGTCCTTTAATCCTTTGTCATGTGAGGGATATGCGTGTGGAGGAGCCGTCAGCATCTGACATACCAGTAGTTGGGGAGTTTGGTGACGTTTTTTCAGATGAGATACCGGGGTTACCTCCTAAGAGGGACATCGACTTCAGTGTTGAGCTCAAACCAGGGACGGGACCTATAGCTAAAGCACCGTACCGGATGGGGCCTAAAGAGTTAGAAGAGTTGAAGACGCAGCTGGATGAGTTGTTAGACAAGGGGTACATTCGACCTAGTGTATCACCTTAGGGTGCACCAGTTTTGTTTGTGAAAAAGAAAGAGGGGAGTATGAGGCTATGCATCGACTATAGAGAGTTGAACCATGTCACCGTGAAGAACCGGTATCCTTTGCCAAGGATCGATGATCTTTTTGACCAGCTGTAACACCCCCATTTATTTAAGAGCCTTTAGCAAGACATTCCCAAATAAATAAAGGTGTTACCATCTCAATTGCCTGAGGTAGTAAGTATAAAGACAAAAAATTACCAAGTACTTTAAGACGATATAAGTTAAAGTGCCTCAAAAGGACTTTATTACAAAATTCCAATGAACTAATTAAATATTACAAAGTACGTTTTTAAAACAACAGCAGCGGAAATAAAATAACTAGTGTCTGAATGAAATAAGGCGATCTCTAGACTCAAGTGATAATCTCGTCCCAAGTTCCCCCTTTAAGCATCCAACACTTCTCACAGCTAACCTGAATTCAATCTGCTCCCCAATATTTGGTTCATCACAAGTGTTCACGAATACACATTCAACCACGAGGTTGAGTAGGATAACTAAATAATAATAATAATAATAATAATAATAATAATAATAATAATAATAATAATAATAATAATAATAATAATAATAATAATAATAATAATAATAATAATAATAATAATAATAATAATAATAATAATAATAATAATAATAATAATAATAATAATAATAATAATAATAATACGATAACCTGCAATATGATATAATCAAGAGACTCAAACCAAGACCGTCACACACACGGCTCAACCGTGTGCCACACCACACGCCACAACCAAACGCAACACAACTGAAACCACACGATGTACTACTCAAGTCCACGGCACCCTCCGAACACCGCCGTGCCTGGCCAACCAAAACCATACAGGACCACGACTCTTCCACATCTTCATGCCTGACCGACCAATTAATCTCAAAGCATTGCCAATCCTCTTTCACAATACCAACCAACAATAGAGAACTAACCAATAACGATAACAATATGATCATGAGATACGCAAGACAATAATTATATCAACATGCTGAACACAACAATTACGACGATATGCTCAAGACAACAATTACATCAAATCCATCTTTAACCATCATCAATTACCAAATAGCATAGTTGAGTAGTTAACCTACTTTTAGCAAAAATCTTCTCAAACAATCAAGTAATCAAAAAGCCTCTTCCACGAAATCACCACCTAAACAAACAATTAAATTATGTATAATCATTAACTAATCTTATTAATGAATTTAAGAAGTAAACTACCCAAAACAATCCCACAAAAACCGTCACACGCGCACCCCCACTCACGGCTGACACGACGGTGGTCAACCCGTCGGTCAACGGTCCCCACGGCCACGGTTCAAGTCAACGACTCAAGTCAATGGGTGCGGGTCTTTGGTCAAACCTAAACAATTGATGTGAGGCGATAAAATAACTTACCACAAATAATTTGCGCGAAATGAAAAATCCTCCTCAGGGTTGCCTCACAAAAGCTCTCCTCACAATTATGTATGAGTTTTTAAAGTAGAATAAATATGATGGTAAAGTATAGGGTAGGTATTTATATTAATTGGTAGATGGAGATGGAAGATTCTAGGAAGGTGCTTTTAATATTAAACTAACCAAAATATCTAGTGCATAGATAACAACCAAACCACATACCACCTCCCCCATATACACGGTCCAACCATGTGCTACACGGTCCAACCCAGCCGTGTCCATTCACAGTCCATCACCCAAGTCTATCTTATTTGTTTAATTTGTTTTTCTTTTTTTTTTTACGACGGCAACTTATTATTTATTCACATCCTATAAATTATAAATTATAATTATATTAAAAATGCGGAGTATTACAGTCTTCCCTCCTTAAAAAGAATTTTCTCCCGAAGTTCACCACACCTCGCTACCCAACTAAGTAATTAAATGATAAACAATCATACACATAGTTAAATTACTATCACAAATGACCAAAATATCAACGCGGTGTGATATTCTACCCCCATAAAAGAAAATATTACGTCCTCGTAACCAACATACCTTATGCAAACAAATGAGGATACTTCTCCTTTATCTCAGCTTCAACTTCCCAAGTAGCTTCCTCTACGTTATGATTAGACCATAAAACTTTCACTAAGGAAATCTCACTATTTCTAGTCTTCCTCACCTTTCTGTCCAAAATCACTCACATACTTCCTCAACCGTGAAACATGAAAAATATTATGAACTCTTGCCAAGGCTGGTAGTAGTGCAAGACGGTATGCCACTTCACCAATTCTATCTAAAATCTCATAAGGCCCAATGTACTTCTGACTCAACTTTCCTCTCTTGCCAAACCGCATCACTCCCTTCATTGATGATACTTTCAATAACACTTTGTCTTCCACCATAAACTCAATCTCACTCTTCAAATCTGCATAACTCTTTTGTCGATCTTGTGCGGCTCTCATCTTCTGTCTAATTACATGTATTTGCTCAACCATCTGTTGGATCAACTCCGGCCCCAGTGTTACGGCATCAGTGACGTCGTCCTAACAAACTGGACTCCTACACTTCCTTCCATAAAAAGCTTCAAAAGGTGCCATACCAATGCTAGCATGATAAATGTTATTATAAGAAAACTCTATCAAGTCTAACCTCTCTTCCCATGAACCTCCAAACTCCAAGACACAAGCTCTCAACATATCCTCTAAAATCGGAATAGTCCTCTCAGTCTGTCCATCTGTAGCTGGATGAAATGCACTGCTCATCTTAAAAGTCGTACCCATACACTTTTGCAACTCTTGCCAGAACTTAGAAATAAACCTCGAGTCACGATCAGAAACAATATCCTTGGGAATCCCATGTAATTTCACAATATTTTTCACATAAGCTTTAGCCAATTCAGCTTTACTCCAAGTGTCTTTCATAGGAATAAAGCGTGCTGTCTTAGTCAGACGATCTACTATCACCCAAATCATATTATTGCCCTTCTAAGTACGAGGCAAACCAATAATGAAATCCATAGAAATGCTCTCCCACTTCCACTAAGGCAAATCTAAAGACTGTACCTTACCCTGTGGTCTCTTATGCTCACCTTTCACCCTTTGACAAACAAGACATCTAGAAACAAACTCAGCAACTTCCTTCTTCATCCCAGGCCACCAGAATGTTTTCTTCAAATCTTTATATAACGTATCCCATCCAGGGTGCACAGAATACGATGTGGAATGTGCTTCAGTCAAAATATTTCTTTTTAATTCCTCATCATCAGGTACACATTATCTCCTATCGAACCTCAAACCACCATCTACCCCTGCGACAAACCGTGACGGCACACCCTCCTCCACAGCCGTGCGCCACTTCTCCACTTTCCGATCACCTTTCTGCTTCTCTCTGATCTCAGCATACAACTCTGGCTCAATAGTCAAATCCCCAACTGAATCCCCTTTTCTTATCACACATATTCCCATTTTCTTCAACTCATCTTGCAACTTCACACGTGACATAGCTGAACACAAAGCATGAATAGACTACATACTTAAAGCATCTGCCACCACATTAGCCTTTCCTTCGTGGTACAGTATCTCCATATCATAATCTCCAATTAACTCTATCCACCTCCTCTGTCTCATGTTAAGTTCTTTCTGGGTATAAATATATTTGAGACTCTTATGATCAGAAAATATATTTGAGACTCTTATGATCAGAAAATACCTTAAAAGCAGCTCCATATAAATAATGCCTCCATAACTTAAGCGCAAACACAACCGCCCCTAGTTCCAGATCGTGCGTCGGATAATTCTCCTCATATGGTTTCAACTGTCTCGGAGCATAAGCTATCACCTTCCCTCTTTGCATTAGCACACACCCCAATCCATTCTTTGAAGCATCAGTATATACCTCAAAATCCTCACTCTCTTTAGGTAAAGCTAAGATAGGAGCTGTGGTCAAGCACTCCTTCAAGGTTAGAAAAGCCGTCTCACAACCCTCATCCCACTTAAACCTGTTTTCCTTCCTCATCAAAGCTGTCAAAGGCTTGGTTATCTCAGAGAAATCTTTCACAAACCTCCTGTAGTAGCCAGCCAACTCCAGAAAACTCCTCACGTCTGCCATGTTTTTGGCCTCTCCTAATTAAACACCGTCTCAATCTTACCTGGATCAACTGACACTCCCTCCTTTGACACCACATGTACCAAAAATACTACTTTATCCAACTAAAATTCACCACCTACTCAACTTAGAATACAAATCATTCTCCCTCAAGGTCTATAACACAATCCTCAAATGCTTCTCATGCTCCTCTTTATCCTTAGAGTACACCAATATATCATCAATAAAGACAACGACAAACTGATCAAGGTAAAGACTAAACACCCTATTCATCAAATCCATAAATACTGCAGGTGCATTAGTCAAACCAAAATGCATAACCACAAACTCGTAATCTCCATACCTCGTCCTAAAGGTAGTCTTAGGAACATCGTCCTCCTTAACTCTCAATTCATGGTAACCCGACCTCAAGTCAATCTTAGAGAAAACTCCAGCTCCACTCAGCTGATCAATTAAATCATCAATTCGAGGCAAAGGGTACCTATTCTTAATCGTCACATTATTCAACTCCCTGTAATCTATACACAATCTCATGCTCCCATCCTTCTTCTTAACAAATAACACTGGTGCGCCCCAAGGTGATACACTTGGCCTCACATAACCCTTTTCTAGCAATTCCTCCAATTGTTTCTTTAACTCCTCCAACTCCTTAGGCCCCATTATGTAAGGTGCTTTAGAAATAGGTCCCGTCCCAGGTTTCAATTCAATATTAAAATCCACCTCTCTCTTTGGAGGTAAACCTGGAATCTCCTCTGGGAACACATCTTGGAACTCACTCACCACTGGAATCTCGTCTGCGCCTCACTACCTCACACAGGTCTCTCACGTGTCATAAAATCAACTCTCCCCCTTCCTCAAACACGACTTCAGGGTAATTGTTGATATAAGTCTCACTTTTAGTCGTACCACAAATCCCCTATAAGACACTCTTACTCCCTTTGGTCCCTTCAAGGATAATTTATTTTGATGCCAATCAATAAAGGCTCTATTTTTACTTAACCAATCCATCCTCAAAATAATCTCAAAACCACCCAATGGAAATTCTATTAAGTCCATAGAAAACAAAACCTCGCTGATAAGAATATTTATATTTCTATATGCATTGGTACAAGATATCGACTCCCTAGAAGGTATTGTTACTTCATCTTTTATTACTACTGGTTAACCAATCCCAACACCTTAACATGGTCACTTGATATAAACGAATGGGTCGCCCCCGAATCAAATAAAACATAAGATGGTTTAGAGTTGGTTAGAAAAGTACCCGAAACCACATGTGCATCTCCCTCAGCTGCCTCTTTCCCTATCATGAACAACTTGCCACCGTTTTTCGCGCCGCCCTGCACCGTAGATGCAGACACCGCCCCTTGCTTCGCGCTGCCATTCTAGTTCCCTCCATTCCCATTGCCTTGATTGTTGTTGAATCGATTCTGAAAATTGTTGTTATTGTTGACAGGCTAAATCGCACACCTATCAAAGATAAACCAACTGGCCTAAACTAATGCAGTAGAGGAAGTCGGGATCGTATCCATAGGGAGACAATTGTGTTCTCTTTGCTAAATTTAAGTCTGTCTAAGTCACAAATTGGGGGGTTTGATTGTTTTGTTTACTAACTAAGCAGCAAAAGAAAGATAAATAAAGCGTAGAAAACGGAATTCAAATAATAAGAGAAAAGGCTAGGACACTGGGTCACCATGAAAATACAACGGTCAAAGGTAAGGGTCATAAATTAGCATAAACACGATCCGCAGGGCAATGAAAATGTCCTCTCGGTCCGTTATTCGCCAAAAAAAAAACTACTAAAAAGCTTTCGCTCTATTTAAAAGTATTCTATTGTTTGCAGCGGGTCTAACTCTCTCCAATCTCTCGATCTAGGTCGGAGTTTCCCAGGTCAATTAATCAATTACGTCGACTTAACCAATTAATTTCTATTAATTGCTACAATTAAAAACACAGATTCATATATATGCCATATCTAAACACCTAATTAAGACCGTCTTATTATCATGGCTCCCCTAACCCTAGCATAAGAGAATTAGTTACGTATGATCGAATTAATAAAATTTACAACAATAATGATTATCAAATTAAACATGTTGGAAGAACGAGAATAACAATTAAACATAAGACAAAAGAAATAAAGAGAAAAGAGATTAATAGAAATAAAGAAGAATAATTAAAAGAAGAACAAGGTTAATTGAATTACCGAATCAAAGGAGCCAGGTTACAAGTTTCAAATTCGAAAACTTAAACAAAAGCAACGTTAAAAGGTGAACAATATAAAAGAGATCCATTCCTAATATGTTTAGTAAAAGTAGCTTATATACTAAGTTCGAAACCAAGTACAATTAAGAGATAAATGGGCTTTTAATAATCGTAAAAGATTTCGGCTGATAACTAGCTTTAGTCGATCGACCAAGTGACCCAGTCGATCGATTAATCAAAGCTGACGAGATGACTTTAGTCGATTGACCAAAAGCAGCAGTCGATCGACTTTTTTTCGGCGCGCATTTCCTACAACGCGCACTGAACTTCAAACCGCCGCCATTTCTTCGTTACTTGAGCAAATCAAGCGTTTTTGGTGGCGTTGGAAAGCTTAGAGAATAATATTTTACCTCTAATTAGAATCGCTTGATTATCTATTATATAACTCAAGTTATATCTCTTCAAATTAGGCACTAGTGGCGTGAAGCTCTTCTTTTGCTCGATAAGCTTCCTAACTTCCCTAAGGACTCCAAAGGATGGTTTCCGAGCTTGTTTCTCACCAACGTCAAGATTGAAACTCCAAAGACGGGTTTTGGCTTGTTTATGCATACTTTGATCAATAACCTGTAAGAAATACAATACACGCCCAAAGTAGCCAATAAAAGGGAGGTAGTAGCTTACGCTACTCAATAATGCATATATAAAAATGCATGTAAATAGATGAAATAAGTGTACATAAAAGGCACACATCAATTGTTATAGCTCCTTTGGTTATTCCATGATCCATTAAAATGATTGCTTCCATAGCTAGGTGTTGGTGTCTTGAATCCATTAGAATTTCCACCACCAAATCCTCCATTCATACTATTCCTCCTTGCAGTGGTCCTACACTCAACAATCTTATGACCAAATATACCACATCCATAACACTGTGTCTTGTTCGCACCACTCGCTCCACTTGTCACTCCACCGCAGCCGAAACGGCCACCACTCACGGCCGAAACCGCCACCACTCATGGCTCGACCAGCAGAAAACGATCGGTGCTGATTGTAATTCTGTTTCTTGTTGCCTCCAGCTCCTTTACTAGTAGTATCTACCTTTCTCTTTTCAACTTTGTCTTTCTTTTCCTCCTTCAACATGTCAGCAATTCTCTCAGCATGTCCCACTCTTTGATATACTTCCTCTACTGTACTTGGCTCTCCAGCTGCAAGTCTCTTTTTGATACGCGTAGTTAAACCCCTCTCAAACCTCAAAGCCAACACCTCATCTCCATAGTTCAAGTCTGACACATACTCAGCTAACTCCATGAATATGTTATGATAGTCTTCTATTGTCATCTCTTCTGTCATCTTAAATACATCAAACTCTGACCTCATTCTACTCCTAACATGTTCTGGTACAAACGTGCCCCTCAAGGTGTAATACCCCGTATTTTATATAATAGATTAAACGGATATTATTATATATTAGTATTATACATTTTATATTGGTTGCATCGTAATATCGTGAATGTTATTAAGTCGGGTTTATATCGTATATGTTGAGTCGGGCTACATCACATTTTGTCTTTTGGGTCAATAATTACCCATCTACATTTACCCTACGACCATACCCGTTTAACCCATTTGCCCTACCCGGAACATGTAACCACCATTTACCCTAAACCTAATCTAAGAGCCGCTCTCCCTCTCCCCTCTTTTCATTTTATCATTCATAAAACCATTTCTAAACCTAGAGAAAGGGAGAGGAAGAAGAATTGTCGAGCCTTTGATTTGATTGAAGATTTCTCATCGATTCCAACCTAATTCGATTTCCCTGTTTGTAAGTCGATTTCATTCCATTGTTTATACCGTTTTAAAGTGTTCGTCTTCAAAAAGTTTGAAAAGAGAGTTCTATTTATTTGATGTCTAGTTTATGCATATAAAATATCGTAGTCAAATTCTTTATGGTTTGTCCTAGGTGATTTATTTATGAACATGTCGCTGAAAAGTCCGCGAATCTGATTTGGTTGTGGAAAATGATTTGAAACCCTAATTTTTATGTAGATTCAGTTATGAGGCTTCTTCATACATCATATTTGTATAGTCTAGATGATAATAGGATTTGGAATTACTGCAAAATAATGTTTTAAACTTGTTTTATGAATCAATACTTTTTATGCGACGGTTTCTGTCAGTTTTTGGAAATCAGTCTGAAAACTCTTGATAAGTTTGGAATTTGAGAAAAACAAGTTAGATATAATTTGTAGCTAAGACTCATGGGGTTCCAATCCAATTGGCCTTGTATCAAGTTGATTTTTATGGAATTAGTTATGTATTTTATTCCGAGTCTGTCATGTGCTGGAAAATCAGGAAAAATCGTGTTTGTTCTTTAAGTTGATATTCCTATTAAGTTATGATGAGTCTAGGTTATGTGCATGATTATTTGATTGAGTAGGTGGTAATTATACATAATTATGTTATGTAGGTGATGGATATGTGAAGGATCATAATTGATTGCTTGTGTGCTTGGATTGCGAAAAGGTAGGGAAATACACTCGACTTATTATCGTTGTTGTTGAATTGTGTTGACTTGTTTGTGTTTCATATGACCAAACTGTGAACGTTGACGTGATTCGTGGTTGTTGATTCATGTTATGATTCATATCCTGGAATGTGCTTGACTGAATTGATCGTATTGAGTATATTATCACAACATTCGATAGAACCTGGCATGATTCTATGATTTATCGGTTCAATGATATACATATTGTGTTGCATTAATTTCTTGAGCATTCATATGCATTGGAGATGGAGGATGTTGTGGTGACGTGGTGTGGTGATGATGATGTTGTGATAAGGCCCGGGCGGGTTCTGCAGACTTGCCCTGTGTCCTCGGCTTCTGAGTTTAGCGGATCGGCTACGGTCGATATATAGTCTACCGGGGATCGGTATGGCTGGGTTGTACGGGTTATGAGATATGAGTTGAGATGGAGGTGGAGGTGACGGAGGAGCATGCATATCATATTTTGTTGTTTCATTGTATTCCCTACTCAACCTCGTGGTTGACCCTGTGTATTCGTGAACACCGTGATGACCCAAATATTGGCGAAGCGGACTTGACGGGTTTATGAGATAGGATGGGAGCTTGATGGGCGTGAGACACTGGATCAGAAGACTTAGTAGCTAGATCATCATTAGAAGACTTTCACTTTTATTTATGTTAGTTCTTTGTAATTTGATGTAAATGAGGTTTTGTAAAAAGTTAAGTTAAAGAAATTATGTAATTTGCCTTGGAGTTTAATTTGTTATTCACTACCTCGGGAAACCGAGATGGTAACAGTCCGGTTTATTAGGGAATGTCTTGCTAAAGGCTCCTTTATAAATCGGGGTGTTACACAAGGTATCCTTAAAGCCTTTCCATGAGATAAAAGGTTCATCGCTCTCCCTCCAAGCTTCCCTTATCACTGCTTTACTACGATTCCACCATAACCCAGCCTTTCCTTTCAATTAGTGAGCAGCCTGATCCACTTGCATCTCCTCAGGGCAGTTTAATAGTTCAAAGAGGTTGTCAAACTCCCTACACCAATCTCCCGGCAATGACGGCTCACCTAGTCCATCGTACTTCATCGGATTATGACGAGCAATGGCAGCACTCATCTTAGCAGGATCCATCGCTGTAGTCTTTGATTTCAACGCAGCAGTCAAAGCGTCGTTGGTTGCAATGAGCCTATTAATCTCTTTCTGTGACATGGTTGTGGATGTAGCTCTCTTTGGTGCCATTTGGGTTCTAATAAGAATAAAGAAGAAACATAAGTTTCCGTTCTAAAAAAGTTTGTGGCATAAGGTAGAAGATAAAATTCCTCCATACAAAAGAATGCGTGATTGGTCGGCCTGGCCTTGCCCGACCAACCACCGTGACACACGACACCCATGGCCCCTCACGACCTTCCTCTTCCTTTTTCCCAAATCAATTATTCTTGATACATGTTTAGTCTTTAATTCATGCAATTTCATAATTCTATGCTTAAAGGTTCAGGGCAACACATACCGCATATCTCTAGACATGAAATTCTACTAAACATGTAATTCACATATACACAACCACTTCATATAAAGATGCAACCATTCATGATTCATATTTTTCCATCTCATGCCATTTATGATATGACAAGAAAATTTTCATGCGTAATCACGCTATGAATTAAAACAAGCTCAAAAACAATTTTCAACCATTGTTGTAACACTCGCTCTTTTCGTATAATAGCTATAAAAATAGTTTAAATTATTCTATTTAATTAGTTTTATTTCAAACATAATTTTTATTAAAGCTACAATTTTAAAGCTTATTTTATATAAAAATATATGTTTTAGTCGGGTAGGAATAATAATAATAATAATAATAATAATAATAATAATAATAAAATTCCGTCTTAAGTTATAGTAGATTTAAGACGTAATTCCGTCTAGTAAAAGATCGTCACATTTTCACATGTGAGACTAGTTTATTCTCGACCTATCCCGTACCGACAACACACCCTCCACTTTTGGCACCTAACTAAAATAATATTTTTTTTTTATCACTCACTCTCACCCTCACAATAAATAGCCGGACCAATCCCACATCTCCCTTCCTTTCTTATTTTCGAAAAAACCTGAAGTAAACAGCAACAATTTTCAGAGCCATAAACACCATTTTTTTTCGACCTTCAAGCTCAGATTCCGACCTCGTTTCTCAACCGTTTCCTTTGCTTTTTACGCCATTCTCTTTCTCTTTCCGTCCTTCAACTTTCGAGGTAAGAAAGTCCCACTCTTGTGGAGGTTTCAAAATCGACCATGTTATAAAGTTTCGAGTTTTAGCTTAAATATTTCGTCTCCTTGTTTATAGGTGAAGAATTTGAAGACCCGGAGGGAGACTCGTACATTGTGGACCATTCACTCGAGGATTGAAGAGAATTCGAGGTAACGGTGATAGGTTACTCGACAAAGTGTCGATATTTCGCCCTTTTACTCGATTTTTCACTCGTTTTTGTCGTAAAGTTTAAACCTTCATGCCTTTCTCATGTGTATGGCTGAATATGTGAAGTTAGTAGTCATTTTACATGGTTGTTTGGGTACTTCTTGGCTCATTTTTCATATTGGATTCGGCTATGGTGGTTTGTCGAGTGTACACTGCATATATTTCTTGGGTGTTATGTTGCTGCTGTTTCTGGTTTTTTCTTCCTGAGCTTACTTTGGTGAAATTTGTGTTGGTTATTCGTACTTTAAGCATGCTTATTTCCGTCTCAACTCTGTTTATTTCCGTCTTAAAATCGAGCTAAAATAGGACTGCTGAATTCAGTTTTAAAAACCGTGGCAGGCTGTTTTTGAGCTCTGTTTGGGGCGAGTAGAGTAGCATTCCAGTCCTGCTTTCATGCTTACTATTTACCCTTCAATATCGTCTTGTGTATACTTGAATTTCCCGCTTTGAATATCCAGATTTGGGCCATGCTTACTGTAACACCCCCATTTATTTAAGGGCCTGAACTAGGACTCCTCAGATAAATGATGGTGTTACCATCTCGGAAACCCGAGGTAGTAGATAACAAAGGAAAGAAACACAGTACTTTATTATAATGTTTATAGTGAAATTACAACTGAAATTAAAACAAAGTCTCCAAATACGACCAAAACATAAGTCTGATAAAACTACTAAAAAGACTAAGGTGGGCTAGGCACTAGGTCAGTCATCCAAGCTCTCTTCCCGGCCAGCTCCCATCAGTCTCTGAATACCTGTCAATCTGCTCCCCAATAATTGGATCATCACAGGCGTACACGAATACACGGGGTCAGCCACGAAGCTGAGTAGGTAATACAATAACCAGTAACATAAAACACATACTCCTCCATCACCAACACCGCCATCACACTCACAACCCGGACAACCCAGCCATACCGATCCCCGGTAGACTATAAATATCGACCGTAGCCCATCTGCCAGCTCGCAGCTGAGGACACCAGGGCAGGTCCTGCAGAACCCGCCTGGGCCTTATCACAATGTCATCATCACCACCTCCACCAACTCCAATGTAATGATATAATAAACAGTTCAACAATAGTACTTAACGAAATGAAATCAGGCAATCATATTATAACATGTAAGTCACCGATTTAGTCAATCCAGTCACATAGTACTATAGCAAGTCCAGTGTATTCCCCTACCTCAAATAGCGGTGATAAGCTAACTGCAGATCAGAAGTACTCCACCCGAAACTCGCCACCTAAACATATATATAACATAATTAATTCTCTTACTAATCCCGTCCCCATAATCAAAAGTTACTATAAGTAGAAACTTTCCCAATTTAGATATTACTAAAAATATAAGTTACCCAAAATAGAAAGTTTCCTAAAATGGGGAGTTCCCAAAATAGCAGTTACCAAAAATAGCAGGTTACTAAAAATAGTAACCTTCCCGAAATAGAATCCCGACTCAAAACTTAAATACATTATTCCGTCACCGCAACTTAATATTAACTTAATAATCAAACTAATAATGTAAATAATAGAAGTATACATATTTCCGACTTATTAAAATAAAAACCCGTAACAAAATAACCCGAAAACAATACACAACCCGACACACGCGCACCCCCCTTTTCAACCCGTCACAACTCGCCCCTCAACCACCAATCCTCACCGCCGACCACCAGGCCTGACACCAGGTCTGGCCTGGTCACCTCCCACCACCACCAACATGGTCGACCCCACGGTGGTCGGCACCACCACCACCAACACCCCCGTTCACACCCGCCGCCACCAAAACGCCATGAACATTGCTTTTAACCCGACCACCACGACACAACCCCTCCTGCCTACCAACTACCACCCCTGACACCACCGTAGAAAGGTGGCCCTGACACACGTGGCACCACCGATTCGACCTCCCCCGAGTCCACGGTGGTGCCACCCCTTTACCCTATGTCTAAAACGCAACCAAAAACCCCCAACCAACCCCGACACCTAAACACCACCACTGCAACCACCACCAGCAACGACCACCACTCTACCCACCACCACCCGACTCGACTCAACACCAACAACACATCCCACAACCCCACGACCACCACAACAGTCCCTAAAAGACGCATAACTCAAAACAAAACAGTGTGACAGAAATGAAAACAGGGAACCTTACCTGTGACGGCCGTCGACCTGTGCTTTTCCGACCAGTACAACCACCCTCGACCCCTAGCAACGATTCCCCTGGACTCACGGCAGACCCTACTCCCTCCACACTCACCGGCGTGCTCTCTTTGGCCGTGTAGAAGGCTTGAACGTGAAAGGAAAAGGGGTTGATGTTGGTGACTTCTAAAAATGACGGTAGGGAGGGGAATAGGGTTTTAAAGTAGTATTAGGGTTTGATTTTAGGGTTTGGTGAGGTAAAATGGTAAATGGGTAAGTGGGTAATGAGTGGGTAAATGGGCTATGACACCTCGACCCAAAATGCCACTCAACTATAAACCCGACTCATCTCGCGATATGAATTAAACAATTATTTTTACGCTTTTACCATTACCTTTACGCTACCATTAAATAATAAAACTCGCCCAAACGATAATAAAATACGGGGTATTACAGTCTTCCCCCCTTAAAAAGAACTTCGTCCCGAAGTTCGCCCCCATACCAAACATGTCATCCGAAAACAAAAGACATCTCATATAACTAACACGGTCATACACACAACTAGACTACATAAACACGAAATGTTACATTCTACCCTCCTAAAAAGAAAGTTACGTCCCGTAACTTACCTCAAGTGAACAGATGTGGATAACTCTCTCTCATCGCGGCCTCGGTTTCCCAGGTAGCCTCCTCTGCTTTATGATTTGTCCACAACACTTTCACTAAAGCAGTCTCTCCGTGCCTGGTCTTTCTAACCTTCCTGTCCAAGATCTCCTTAGGCGTCTCAATGTAAGTCAACTGCTCGTCCACCCCAACCACATCATGGCTCAAAATGTGCGAAGGGTCACTCAAATATCTCCGCAACTGAGAAACGTGGAAGACATTATGTACCCTGGCTAAAGCTGGTGGTAGGGCTAGCCGATATGCCACCTCCCCAACTCTATCCAGGATCTCATATGGCCCAATAAACTTCTGGCTCAACTTTCCCCGCTTCCCGAATCTCATCACTCCCTTCATCGGAGACACTCTAAGAAGTACTTTCTCCCCCACCTGGAAAGAAATGTCGCTTCTCCTAGCGTCAGCATAGCTCTTCTGCCGGTCCTGGGCAGCCCTCATCTTCTGTCGAATGATCTGCACCTGCTCAACCATCTCCTGAATCATCTCTGGTCCCAAAACTACCGCATCAGCTCGATCATCCCAACACACAGGACTCCTACACTTCCTGCCATACAGAGCCTCAAATGGAGCCATCCCAATACTAGCGTGGTAACTGTTGTTGTATGAAAACTCAATCAACCCCAGTCTATCCTCCCAAGACCCGCCAAACTCCAAAACACAAGCCCTCAACATATCCTCGAGGGCTGAACTAGGACTCCTCAGATAAATGATGGTGTTACCATCTCGGAAACCCGAGGTAGTAGATAACAAAGGAAAGAAACACAGTACTTTATTATAATGTTTATAGTGAAATTACAACTGAAATTAAAACAAAGTCTCCAAATACGACCAAAACATAAGTCTGATAAAACTACTAAAAAGACTAAGGTGGGCTAGGCACTAGGTCAGTCATCCAAGCTCTCTTCCCGGCCAGCTCCCATCAGTCTCTGAATACCTGTCAATCTGCTCCCCAATAATTGGATCATCACAGGCGTACACGAATACACGGGGTCAGCCACGAAGCTGAGTAGGTAATACAATAACCAGTAACATAAAACACATACTCCTCCATCACCAACACCGCCATCACACTCACAACCCGGACAACCCAGCCATACCGATCCCCGGTAGACTATAAATATCGACCGTAGTCGATCTGCCAGCTCGCAGCTGAGGACACCAGGGCAGGTCCTGCAGAACCCGCCTGGGCCTTATCACAATGTCATCATCACCACCTCCACCAACTCCAATGTAATGATATAATAAACAGTTCAACAATAGTACTTAACGAAATGAAATCAGGCAATCATATTATAACATGTAAGTCACCGATTTAGTCAATCCAGTCACATAGTACTATAGCAAGTCCAGTGTATTCCCCTACCTCAAATAGCGGTGATAAGCTAACTGCAGATCAGAAGTACTCCACCCGAAACTCGCCACCTAAACATATATATAACATAATTAATTCTCTTACTAATCCCGTCCCCATAATCAAAAGTTACTATAAGTAGAAACTTTCCCAATTTAGATATTACTAAAAATATAAGTTACCCAAAATAGAAAGTTTCCTAAAATGGGGAGTTCCCAAAATAGCAGTTACCAAAAATAGCAGGTTACTAAAAATAGTAACCTTCCCGAAATAGAATCCCGACTCAAAACTTAAATACATTATTCCGTCACCGCAACTTAATATTAACTTAATAATCAAACTAATAATGTAAATAATAGAAGTATACATATTTCCGACTTATTAAAATAAAAACCCGTAACAAAATAACCCGAAAACAATACACAACCCGACACACGCGCACCCCCCTTTTCAACCCGTCACAACTCGCCCCTCAACCACCAATCCTCACCGCCGACCACCAGGCCTGACACCAGGTCTGGCCTGGTCACCTCCCACCACCACCAACATGGTCGACCCCCGCCGGTGGTCAGCACCACCACCACCAACACCCCCTGTTCACACCCAGCCGCCACCAAAACGCCATGAACAGCCCCCCTTTTTAACCCGACAGCCACCACGACACAACCCCTCCTGCCTACCAACTACCACCCCTGACACCACCGTAGAAAGGTGGCCCTGACACACGTGGCACCACCGATTCGACCTCCCCCGAGTCCACGGTGGTGCCACCCCTTTACCCTATGTCCAAAACGCAACCAAAAACCCCCAACCAACCCCGACACCTAAACACCACCACTGCAACCACCACCAGCAACGACCACCACTCTACCCACCACCACCCTATAATACTCCGTATTTATAAGTCTTGGGGTACTCTATCGAGTAGGCCTTACTCTATCGAGTAAGGGTAAGTTGCGTTTTAGAAAAGTTTCTGACCTGTAGGGTACTCTATCAAGTAGCCTTAGGTACTCGATAGAGTAAGGGGGTACTCTATCAAGTAGCCTTAGGTACTCGATAGAGTAAGGGGGTACTCTATCAAGTAGCCTTAGGCACTCGATCGAGTATGGGGGTACTCGATCGAGTACCTTGGGTACTCGATCGAGTGTCCTTTCTGACGGGAGTTTTCTCGGGTTTTGTTAATTATGCGATTAAGGTATTTAAGCTTCGTCGTCATTATTCTAAACCACTTTTACAAAACCTAAATTCCTGTTTATGAGAGAAAGCAAACAAGTCCATCTTCTTAATCGCATCCTTAACAATTCCCGGAGTTCAGACGGTCAGTTCGTATCGTAGTTCGTGTCGTTGGATTCCTTGCGTCGAGGGTAAGCTTTTAATATAATTTATATAATGTTTTGCTAGGTTTGGTCAAACCCTAATTTGGGATTTGGGGGTTTTATGAATAGTAAGTAATTGGTAGTCTTTATGTGTTATATGTTAGGAGGAGAATTCGTAGAAGAGGCGTTTTGAGACAGCTGTAGATACCGTCTGCGTGTTGTGCTTTCCAGGTAGGATTTCCTACTCAGTATTAGTCCCATAATGGGATATTGGTGATGTGCTGTAGTTAGTTGTTTGATATGATGATTGTGATTGTGATTGTGATTGTGATTGTGGTTGTGGTTGTGTTTGTTGATGGTTCTCGAGATGCGTTCTCGGCTGAGTGGGGTCACTTGCGGGAGTGATCTCACGCCCTAGTTTCGCCCTTCGTGGAACCCGCCACGAAAGGGGATGTGCACATTAATGGACAGGGTTATCGCTCGTGCGATGAGCGGGGCTTAGGTGGGAAGCAGCCGCGGTCCCCCATCGGGCGGGCTGGTCCAAAGGACGTCGATATTGAGATGATGGGAGTTGGTGGTGTATGTGTGTGTGTGACGGTTCACTTGTCTGTTTGTCTTATCGTTGTTATCTATATTGATTGTGTGATTAGTCCGACCCGGTGTTGTTTTGTAAACCTGCGGTGATCCATTCGGGGATGGTGAGCGGATATTGAACAGTATAGAGATGATATCTTTGGGATAGGCGGGATGGCCACGACATGACGATAGAGTCTTCCGCTGTAGTTTAGCATTTATTTACATTTCAGTTGAGAACAGATAGTTTGGAATAATGTATTGTACTTTCAGTTTGGTTTCGAGGATTGTACTTATTCATTAAATTACTTAGAATAAATGTCGTTTCTGTTTTGTCTATTTGATTATCATACCTCGGGCAACCGAGATGGTGATGTCTTCATACCTGAGTGGTCCTGGTAAGGCACTCGGAGTATGGGGGTGTTACAAATGGTATCAGAGCGACGATCCTGAAACCTGTAACCAATGAATCTAATGAATCTAGGGAGTCAATTAAAATGAACCCGGGGTAAAGGTTGTAGGAGCTAATGCAAAGACTTGGGAGACGTCCTAAAGTCGTGAACTCGCCCTACAATTTTGAACCGGTCACAATGGGATATGTGTCGGGATCGTTATGTGCTTATTGTGTGCTGTGTGTATTTATGTAGTAGTATGTTGTATGAATTGATGGATGAAAGATGATAATGACGTGAATTGTATGTTGGTTGATTGTAAAGCATGAAAATATAATTATTGATACATGTAATTTGACATGTTATAATTACGTAAGGAAAAGTGTTTTGTCTATATATATATATAAAGCGATGTGTAAGTATACATGTTGTTGTTGTCGTGTTGAGTAAAAGTACAGAAGGTTAGGAGTATGAATTGAACATGTGCTGGGTGAATATGTTGAACGTATATGGTGGGTAAATATGTGGTATGATGGATGAATTAGTGGAAAAAGATGAATCATCGTGGTACGATAACATGGTTCCTGGATTAAGCGGGTTATATCATGGAAGTTATTTTATAGTGTTGTTATGTTAGTAACATGGAATAGGATTTGTAATGTATGAGTATGATTTGTCTTACGAAAGGCTATAGAATAAAAGCATGTGGGTAGTGCATGATGAATGTTGTTGCGTTGTTTTCGAAAATAATAATATGTGATTGGGGCTACTGGTTTCATGAGTATTGGGTTGTTTTCGTTTAACTTGGTTGTTGTTTAAGTTGTTTGGAAGTAAAAATCAAATAATTATGTCGTCTGATTACAACAAAGTTGTCTTTAAACTGTTATAACTTGAGATGCGTAAATGATTTTAATGTGATTCCAATTGGAGGTGATAGCTTGTTCTTTTACGATTCTAACGATAGGTCACACACCCAAAACGACCAAGAAATGAGTGAGTTATGGCTGTTTTACGAAAATTGGACAGTGCTGAGAATTGGGGTACTCGATCGAGTATCCTTGGTACTCGATCGAGTAAGGGGGCACTCGATCGAGTACCTTAGCTACTCGATCGAGTAGCCCTGGTGATTTGTTTTACGTGCTTCTGATCTTCACCTACTCGATCGAGTAAGTCCCTTACTCGATCGAGTGGCTTGTACTCGATCTAGTGACCCCTATTTTGGGTCATATGTTTATCTTTTGACTTCGTTGCATATTATGTTTAATTCAAAGGCGTTATTTTGCTTCTTTATGCATTGTTTTACATGTATGTTGGTCTTGACGCGTAAGTTACCCAATTTTGTGGTGTAAAGAGTGGCACCTATGATGAGTATGAGTTCGGTGGGGAGGACATGATTTATATGTGTTGGGATTAGTAAGACTTAATTGAGGCATAGAGCATGTTGTGTGAGACGAGATGAGTGACATGATTGTATGTTGAGTAATGAAAATGTAAGTGAATGTGGGCAAGGCATGATGTAAGTTTAAGGAACGTGAGAATGAAAAGATTGAAAGAAAGGATGTGGATAGTAGCAACCTGAGATGTATAATAAATTATGGAGGGAGATGGTTAGAAATAGTGTTGAGTAAGAACATATGTAATGAAAGGTCGTTTGGAAATAGTGGTATATAGCGAACTTAATGGGACATGTCGCGACGTGGATTTGCAGGTAGTGACTGAGTTTGGAAATTTGTGTTATCGAGAGACGAAACTACTGTGTGATTTCCTTGGGTAATTAACGGTATTAAATGAATTATGATTTCTAGAGATGTAAAAAGGGTATTGCAATTGTTTGAACATTAAACATTGATTCTATGGATAGATTAGTGGCAAGTGTGAGTGATAGCATAATAAGAGAAGATCCATGGTAAGAAAGAGTGGGATGATGTCGGTAGAAAGTAATGGAATTTGAGTTTTGGAGTAACGAAGGGGTACATGGATTTCTAAAGAGTTAGCTAGAAGGAATAAGGAGTTGAACTATTAATTGGTATTATTGAGTGTAAAGAGAAAAGAAGGATAAAAGTAAGTGAGGAAAATATTCACCTGGAGTTATGTGATATAAAGGTAAGGAATCATCGAAATGTGTGATATTATCATGAGGATGTTAGTTAATGGTTATATGGGAGCTTCAGGATAACATGTTTAATAATGAGTTTCGAGAAATTAAGGAAAGTAAGAAGTTAGTAGAATATCTACATGATATGAGATTTTGGTGGAGAAATGGATGATGATTCAATTAAGGAAAATATTGGGAAGAATGTTGAGGTAATTTTGTTCATGAATTCGATGTTCGTTGTTTGGGATGTTAACCAAAGATAGAAAAGAAATCATGATGTTTAGAGATGAGTGAAGAGGTTTGATGTCCTGGGACAAAGGTAGTGTTATGGTCTTTGACTAGTGGTTAAGGGTGAGGGTATATTAGAAAAGTGGCAATTCTAAAGAGGCCGATTTTGTAAAGACTGAATTGATAAAAGTATGGTTGTCAGGAAGTATAAGACATAGTCTTAGGAGGTGGTTTCTCATAATGAGTGTTAGCGGTATGGTTATGTATGGCGAGAAGGTCTTGGTGATGCGAATGGAAGAATGTGATGAGGGGCATGCGAGTTAAGCTCGGACAACAGGTAACCTTTGTTGAGTGGTAACTTACGTGGTCAGGATTGACTAGTTGGTTGTGATTACGGGTCTATGATATGTGTAAATGTTTGTGTGAGGTTCTGACCTCACAAGAAGTGGTATGGTGTGATAATTATAAAGCTGTTTTATGAATGTTCTGTAATATATATATGTTGGACACGGTAGTTTAATTGAATGATATCCAAAAAGGTAATAATTTGATTAATTTGACATGGCTAGTTATAATTTTATGTGTATTAATAACACACGTGTATTCCGTGAAATGGTAGAGATGATGTTCATGAGATGCTTATCTGTTTATTCATATAATATGTTGCGTTGTGATTGAGTAAAGTGGATTTGAGTAAGTTTTCTTGTCCGAAAGGTTATTTCCGAGTCGGATATATGGAATTGTATGTAGTTGTGATGTCTATCGATGTGGTTGTGGTGCCTCGGGTGGTGATCCGGGCTCGATATTTAGTGTTGTGATGCGGGTATTTTCGCACTACGATGTGGTGTTGGTGGCGGTGTTGTGATGCCGTCACCGGTTGTGGTGGAGTAGGCGGGATGATTATGATACGAGTTTTAAAGTGCATACCATTATACATAGATTGTTGTTTTGTTTCTTTGTTGTTCTTTGTGAGTTTTGGTTGAACATGTAGACAGTTGTCTTGCTTATTGATGTTTTCTTTACCAAGTTAAGTTAAGAATGAGGTAGAGTATGATATGAAATAGAGTTGAATATGTTTTCGTTGTTGTCATGGTATAGTGATATTCTCATTGATGGGACACGGTTGTGAGAGGTTGTTACTGATAATTTTAATCTTGTTCTAGATAAGGCTTTAGTGGACATGGTAATGGCAAGTGATTCGTAGAACATGTGTGGTAATGATCTGATATATGCGGGTGGTTCATAATCCTTTGTTGAGACAGTGAGTGTAGGGCGTTGAGTAATTAGTGTCGTGTTAAGTTATGTATGAGGCTTGCGGTAATAAAAGAAAGGAACTTGAGGATCTAGTGTGAGTGTACGTAACAAGTGTGGATCGTGAGTTATGCTTTTGGTGGTAAGAGTTTTATGTAGTTTATATAGAGAGGTGTGTCATGTTGCGGTAATAGGGAACAAGTGAAGTTTTGGGTTAAATTAAGGATTTTGTGGTATAGGTTAGGTGGTGTGACGAGAGAAGTGAAGTATGAGAGTTGTTTAAGTAAGTGAGCCTTGGGTAGGTGCATGACGAGTGTTTAGATTATAGGTGGATATCTTTGACATGCGACGGTGATGAGGATTATGAAAAGATATATCTAGGATTTAGTATTAGTGAGTTACGAGGACGTAACATTTATCTTAAGAGGAGTAGGAGGCGATAAAAGAGAGTTTCATGGTGGTGCATGTTGTAATATAATTGGAAGTAGAGTGTTGGCGTAGTGTAAAGGAGGGATTTGTTTTGTGGATAATACTTATAAAAGGCCATGGCCGTGCTTGTAGTAGTGTGATGCTTCAGAGTGTGGGAATATTTTATATAGTGTTGACAGTTGAAGGATGATGTTATGAGTCTGAGTAAACTTCGAGGACGAAGTTCCTTTTAAGGGTGGTAGAATGTAACATTCCGTTTGATGTCTAGGAGTGTCTTGATTTTGGATTTGATAGTGGATGATATTATGGAGCTAGCAGTGTTAGTGGATGGTGGTTGGTTATGTATGAAGTTGGTGTCGTGAGAGATATATATGTGGTGGATGCGATATCGTGAGTCATGTTAAGGAAGTAAACATAGTTGGTGGAGTGGGTGTTAAGAGTTAATGTTTTATGTTTGGTCGAGTTTTTGAGTTCTTAGTTATGTTGTTGTGTCTTGGTCGAGTTAGTATGGTTGTTTTTAGAGTATGGGTTGAACTTCGGGGACGAAGTTCTTTTTAAGGAGGGAAGACTGTAATACTCCTTATTTATAAGTCTTGGGGTACTCTATCGAGTAGGCCTTACTCTATCGAGTAAGGGTAAGTTGCGTTTTAGAAAAGTTTCTGACCTGTAGGGTACTCTATCAAGTAGCCTTAGGTACTCGATAGAGTAAGGGGGTACTCTATCAAGTAGCCTTAGGTACTCGATAGAGTAAGGGGGTACTCTATCAAGTAGCCTTAGGCACTCGATCGAGTATGGGGGTACTCGATCGAGTACCTTGGGTACTCGATCGAGTGTCCGGTTTTACGGGGAGTTTTCTCGGGTTTTGTTAATTATGCGATTAAGGTATTTAAGCTTCGTCGTCATTATTCTAAACCACTTTTACAAAACCTAAATTCCTGTTTAAGAGAGAAAGCAAACAAGTCCATCTTCTTAATCGCATCCTTAACAATTCCCGGAGTTCAGACGGTCAGTTCGTATCGTAGTTCGTGTCGTTGGATTCCTTGCGTCGAGGGTAAGCTTTTAATATAATTTATATAATGTTTTGCTAGGTTTGGTCAAACCCTAATTTGGGATTTGGGGGTTTTATGAATAGTAAGTAATTGGTAGTCTTTATGTGTTATATGTTAGGAGGAGAATTCGTAGAAGAGGCGTTTTGAGACAAACAGTAGATACCGTCTGCGTGTTGTGCTTTCCAGGTAGGATTTCCTACTCGGTATTAGTCCCATAATGGGATATTGGTGATGTCTTTGTAGTTAGTTGTTTGATATGATGATTGTGATTGTGATTGTGATTGTGATTGTGGTTGTGTTTGTTGATGGTTCTCGAGATGCGTTCTCGGCTGAGTGGGGTCACTTGCGGGAGTGATCTCACGCCCTAGTTTCGCCCTTCGTGGAACCCGCCACGAAAGGGGATGTGCACATTAATGGACGGGGTTATCGCTCGTACGATGAGCGGGGCTTAGGTGGGAACGGCTGCGTCCCCCATCGGGCGGGTCCGTGGACGGTCGAAGATTGAGATGATGGGAGTTGGTGGTGTATGTGTGTGTGTGATTCAAATTGTCTGTTTGTCTTATCGTTGTTATCTATATTGATTGTGTGATTAGTAATCGACCCGGTGTTGTTTTGTAAACCTGCGGTGATCCATTCGGGGATGGTGAGCGGATATTGAACAGTATAGAGATGATCTTTGGGATAGGTGGGATGGCCACGACATGACGATAGAGTCTTCCGCCGTAGTTTAGCATTTATTTACATTTCATTTGAGAACAGATAGTTTGGAATAATGTATTGTACTTTCATTTTGGTTTCGAGGATTGTACTTATTCATTAAATTACTTAGAATAAATGTCGTTTTGTTTTGTCTATTTGATTATCATACCTCGGGCAACCGAGATGGTGATGTCTTCATACCCGAGTGGTCCTGGTAAGGCACTCGGAGTATGGGGGTGTTACAAAATGGTATCAGAGCGACGATCCCAAAACCTGTAACCAATGAATCTAATGAATCTAGGGAGTCAATTAAAATGAACCCGGGTAAAGGTTGTAGGAGCTAATGCAAAGACTTGGGAGACGTCCTAAAGTCGTGAACTCGCCCTACAATTTTGAACCGGTCACAATGGGATATGTGTCGGGATCGTTATGTGCTTATTGTGTCTTTGTGTGTATTTATGTAGTAGTATGTTGTATGAATTGATGGATGAAAGATGATAATGACGTGAATTGTATGTTGGTTGATTGTAAAGCATGAAAATATAATTATTGATACATGTAATTTGACATGTTATAATTACGTAAGGAAAAGTGTTTTGTCTATATATATATATAAAGCGATGTGTAAGTATACATGTTGTTGTTGTCGTGTTGAGTAAAAGTACGAGAAGGTTAGGAGTATGAATTGAACATGTCTTTGGGTGAATATGTTGAACGTATATGGTGGGTAAATATGTGGTATGATGGATGAATTAGTGGAAAAAGATGAATCATCGTGGTACGATAACATGGTTCCTGGATTAAGCGGGTTATATCATGGAAGTTATTTTATAGTGTTGTTATGTTAGTAACATGGAATAGGATTTGTAATGTATGAGTATGATTTGTCTTACGAAAGGCTATAGAATAAAAGCATGTGGGTAGTGCATGATGAATGTTGTTGCGTTGTTTTCGAAAATAATAATATGTGATTGGGGCTACTGGTTTCATGAGTATTGGGTTGTTTTCGTTTAACTTGGTTGTTGTTTAAGTTGTTTGGAAGTAAAAATCAAATAATTATGTCGTCTGATTACAGCAAAGTTGTCTTTAAACTGTTATAACTTGAGATGCGTAAATGATTTTAATGTGATTCCAATTGGAGGTGATAGCTTGTTCTTTTACGATTCTAACGATAGGTCACACACCCAAAACGACCAAGAAATGAGTGAGTTATGGCTGTTTTACGAAAACTGGACAGTCTTTGAGAATTGGGGTACTCGATCGAGTATCCTTGGTACTCGATCGAGTAAGGGGGCACTCGATCGAGTACCTTAGCTACTCGATCGAGTAGCCCTGGTGATTTGTTTTACGTGCTTCTGATCTTCACCTACTCGATCGAGTAAGTCCCTTACTCGATCGAGTGGCTCAGATTCGATCTAGTGACCCCTATTTTGGGTCATATGTTTATCTTTTGACTTCGTTGCATATTATGTTTAATTCAAAGGCGTTATTTTGCTTCTTTATGCATTGTTTTACATGTATGTTGGTCTTGACGCGTAAGTTACCCAATTTTGTGGTGTAAAGAGTGGCACCTATGATGAGTATGAGTTCGGTGGGGAGGACATGATTTATATGTGTTGGGATTAGTAAGACTTAATTGAGGCATAGAGCATGTTGTGTGAGACGAGATGAGGTGACATGATTGTATGTTGAGTAATGAAAATGTAAGTGAATGTGGGCAAGGCATGATGTAAGTTTAAGGAACGTGAGAATGAAAAGATTGAAATTGAGGCATAATCCTTTGTTTTCCTTCTCTCTTGTTTTGATGACTAGTATTATTTAGTTATTGGGCTCACTAAGTTGCAATTGATGGGTTCACTACATCTTATTTGTTGGGCTTCACACATCTTATTTGTTGGACTTGACACATCTTATTTGTTGGACTTGACACATTTTATTTGTTGGGCTTGACACATTTTATTTGTTTGCCTCACCATGGTTTATTGCTTGGGCCAACCTTATATTTTGAAGTGGGCTCAAAAATGAGTCACACGTACTTGTTTGCATTTTATTCCGTAATTTTACATAACGCAAATTATTCACTACTGCTTGTTAAATTTTATTTAACCGACATGTTTATTTATGAATTGAGATAGTTATTATTGTAATACAAGTATGAAAGAATTATTATAAATAACTATTTGTAAATAGTCGTATTCTTGTAGAAATGCCATAATACTATCGTATATGCTTGATATACATTTACACCCTACTTGTGTTGTTCTGGCAAGTACGGGTTTTGCCTACTTGTGCTGTTCTGGCAAGTACGGTTTTTGGCCACTTGTGCTGTTCTGGGAAGTGAGCTTTATCTTAGTCTTTCCGCTACTTTCATGTTATTCTGGCGATTGGGGTACTCGATTCCCGTTCTGTTATCGAGTCTTGGATACGGGCTGTTCTGCCGTATGTCGAATCAGAATTATTCATTCCGAGAGTCTGGCCAGGTTTAGACTAGGACCGTGTCATTATCGTAGTCCTACCCGAGGAAATTATAGTCTAAGAGTGGTAAATGTTTGTATTTTGGATGGTTACATTGGTTATATCTCCTTGAAATACGTGCTCGTGGCTAAGTGGTCGTGTTTGCTCCCTTTATATTCCTTCTCCACTATTTAATGTTGCTTACTTGTCTATCTCATTCCTTTTCCTTATTCTTGTTATCTTAAAACATGTATGATCCCATGTTTAGTTATAATTTAATTCATTCATATCTGATTTAATATGATTATCTGTTTATGTTCTTTGTTATGTTCGTTTTGAGGTTTTGTGGCTGGGAGAACCTTGATTTACTCCCCACTCATTGTGGCTTTCATGTTTACATGAATGACAGGTTGGTGAAGATGCTTATGTGGGGTTAGACGTGTGAGCTAGCGAGTACCCTAGACTTTTAGATTACTTGTTCACCGCTTAGACTCACCTTTCTCATTATGTCATTTGAGGGATGTATTTTCCCCACTTTTTGACTATTTTATTTGTATGAACCTATGTTTTTATTTCCACATACTTTTCCCGTTGAACGTTAGTGACTCCCGCATGCTAAACTCTATCTATTAAATAAAAGTTTTTAAAATTCCTCATTTTCCGCATATATATTTAGTAGTTTACTTTCCGCTTTATCGCGGGGCGTCGCAGTTGGTATCAGAGCCTTTGTAGCTCCCGACGCACACACGTGTACCCCAAACTTAAATTTTGAACTTGACCTTATATAATGAATGAGAGATGGGTAGAACTAAGGATCTAAGTTGGTAGTCTTCTTGTGTATGCTATTTATTAAGTACTAACTTGTTTGATTTTCTTTGGTGCCTTAAGAAGATGGTGCGACCAAGCAATGTGGAGAATACTATCATGCAAGCCCTTACTCAAATTCTTCAAAATCAACAAAATGTCAATGTTCAAGCCAATCCCGCTCCACAAGTGGGAGATCATCAAGGAAGTTTTGCTTGGATTGCAAGTCAACTAGCAAGAAAAAAGGCTAGGACCTATGGTGGTGAAGTGGATCCTATCGAGCTTTCCGAGTGGTTTCGTGACATGGAAAAGAATTTCTCTCTTTATCATGTCCAAGATCGAGACAAAGTGAAGCTTGCCTCTCATTTCCTTGTAAAGGAGGCCGATAGGTGGTGGACTATAATCGGACCTTCCGTCACTCAAGACCCCACCTTTGATTGGAACCGTTTCAAGACTCTTGTGGAAACTTGTTTCTACCCTAAGGAACTCAAACAACAAAAATTGAAGGAGTTCATTTATTTCAAGCAAGGAGGCCTATCCGTTCATGCTTTCACCGACAAGTTCAATGATCTTGCTCACTACGTCCCTAAGTTTGTGAAAGATGAAGATGAACGTGTCTACTTCTACCGAAGCAAGTTGAATCCTAAGTTGGAAAGTATGGCGAGAAGAGACTCACAACCTTTGTGGCGGTCTATGATGATGCTCTTTGGGCCTAGAATTCCTTGAAGGCTATAAATGATGATGCTAAGTCTCGTTCCTACTCTAATTCTTACCGTCCTAATTTTCATGGCAAGAGACCCTATGTGCCTTCTCCTTCACCAAACTTTGATAAGAAGAGGCTTGTGCCAAGAGTACAAGAACCAAGAAGGCAAGAGCCAAGTGGACAAGTTTCCCAATCAAGCAACAACAACCTCAACTTGGAGAAAGCTCACAAGTGCTTCAATTGTAAACAAGCCTTACACCCCGGAGTTGGATGCTACAATCGACCTTTGATTTGCTACATTTGCAAGAAGCCCGGACATCGTGCCAATGCTTGTCCTGAGAAGAAGGATTATCCTACTCCTAAAGTCAATCCAAGAGGAACCATCTATGTCATGAGTCATGCCGAAGCCTCCGCTCATCCCGACATCATTACGGGTATGTTCTCAATTTTTGATCAACCATGCCTTATCGTTTTCGATACCGGCGCATCTTTATCTTTTATTTCTTGCAAGTTTTCGGAAAAGTTAGCTCTTGAGCCTATACCTAGTGAGGATACCCCTATATCCTTACCATCCGGAGAGATCATTTTATGTTCTCACTCTTTTCCCGATGTCCTCATCTTAATTTCGGGAACTCTTTTCCCCGCTAACCTACTTCGTTTTCCCCTTGAGGAATTCGATGTGATTTTGGGTATGAATGGGTTGTCTAAGTATGATGCAAGATTCGAGTGTAGAGATCAAAATATTCGCCTCAAAACTCCGCTAGGAACCCGTGTTTCCTATAAAGGAGTTCGTTCTCAAGAAGTTGTGAAGTTGATTTCCGCTTTAAAGTTGATGAGTATGGAGAGGAAAGGTCACCAAATCTTTTTGTGCATGGTGACTTCTACTTCTTCTTCTTTGCCGAAGCATGAAGATGTACCCGTGGTTTGTGAATTCGCCGATGTTTTTCCCAAGGAGTTGCACGGAATACCTCCCGAGCATGATGTAGAATTTTCTATCGACCTTGTACCCGGAACCGGACTGATTGCTAAAGCTCCCTACCGTATGGTGCCAACCGAACTTAAAGAGTTAAAGAAGAAACTTGATGAGATGATTGATAAAGGATTTATTCGACCTAGTGCCTCACCTTGGGGTGCTCCCGTTCTCGTTGTGAAGAAGAAAGATGGATCCATGAGACTTTGTATCGATTATCGTGAGCTCAACCGTGTTACTATCAAGAACAAGTACCCTCTACCAAGGATTGAAGACTTGTTTGATCAACTCAAAGGTGCCTATACTTTTTCCAAGATTGATTTGAGATCCGGTTATCATCAAATTCCCGTTCGTGATTCTGATATTCTAAAAATCGCCTTTAGTACGCGATATGGACATTTTGAGTTTAAGGTGATGCCCTTTGGTTTAACCAATGCTCCCGCTATCTACATAGACCAAATGAAACAAACTTTTAGTGAGTTCTTAGACAAGTGTGTTGTGGTCTTCATCGATGATATTCTCATCTTTCTAAGTCCGAGGGAGAGCATGTCGATCATCTTCGTACTATCTTAGATGTTCTTCGTCGTTAAAAGTGGTTTGCCAAATTTTCAAAGTGTGAATTTTGGTTGTCTAAGGTGTCGTCTCTTGGTCATGTGATATAAAAGGAAGGTGTTATGGTGGACCCTTCGAAGATCGAAGCCGTGATGGAATGGAAGAGCCCGACCAATGTTGGTGAGATCCGTAGTGTCTTGGGTTTGGCGGGTTACTACCGCCGCTTTGAGAAGGATTTTTCTAAGCTTGCTAGACCGATGACTCAACTTTTGAAAAAAGAGACCAAGTTCTTATGGACCGAATCTTGTGAGGAAGCGTTCCAAGAGTTAAAGAGAAGGTTGACTACCGCTCCCGTGTTGACCTTGCCTGAGGATGGAGTAGAGTTTGATGTGTTTTGTAATGCTTCTAAGATGGGTTTAGGTTGTGTCCTTATGCAAAATAGGAGAATTGTTGCTTATGATTCGCGGCAATTGAGAGTTCATGAAGTGAAATACCCTACTCATGATCTTGAGTTAACCGCCGTTGTTCATGCCTTGAAGATGTGGAGACATTACCTCATTGGAGTTCATTGCCGTATCTACACCGATCATAAGAGTTTGAGGTATATTTTCACCCAAAAAGAGTTGAATATGAGACAACGCCGATGGTTGGAGTTAGTGAATGACTATGATTTGGAGTTGTTATATCATGAAGGAAAGGCAAATGTGGTTGCCGATGCTCCTAGTAGAAAGTCAACTCATTCCTTGAGTATTATCCGTGTGCTTCCCGATGACCTTTGTACCGAGTTTCGTAAGTTAAGTTTGTAAATAGTGGAAAGCGGTTTTGATTACCTTTGTGCTATGGTTTCCGAACCCGTTATTCTTCGTGTGATTCGTGATAACCTTGTGGATGATGCTACTTTCAAAAGATTTCAAGCCAAGATTGTTGAAGGGAAAGCTAAAGATTGTGAGACTGATGCTAGTGGATATCTTCGTTACCAAAGCCACATGTATGTCCCCGATGCCGTTGACTTGAGAAAGAGAGTCCTTGATGAAGCTCATCTATCCCCTTATTCAATACACCCCAGAGGAGACAAGATGTATAAAGATTTGAAGCTTCAATTTTGGTGGCCTAACATGAAGAATGACATTGTGACTTATGTTGGGAAATGCATCACTTGTTGGTGTCGGTTAAAACTCGTCGTTAAAAGCTACCTAACCAAAACAATATTTATAACTTCACAAACTACTCTTAGCAAAGAGGTAAGTAAAGGTCGGATCCCAAGGGACGGGTATTGATGTAAGATTTTTAATTGCAAATGGTTGTGTCTTAGGGTGTCACAATTTGGGTTGAGATAGGAGATCAACTTAAACAATATAAAGCAAATTAATAAAAACAAGCAAGGTGATTAAAATGAGATGTAAACAATTGATTAAAAGCACTAGGGTGTCATGGGTTCATAGGGGATTCATGGGAGTTGATCATACAAACATGTTTTCTACTAGATGCAAGCGCTTATTGTTATGATGGGATCGAGTTGGTGTATAAGCTTACAATCACTAAGAAGGTTTGGGTCCCAGAGCCGAATCAATTAGATTGTACAACACCTACAAGTCGACTTAGTCCTTCCTATCCAACTATATGCATGGTCTAATGAGACTCGAGTTGGTGTATAAGCTTACAAGTCTCATTGAAAAGATAAGTGATGGGTAAAAAATCCAAGGATTCATAGGCTCGCATTTCATCAAACATAACATGTGCATAAGTTGAAATCACAACAAGCAAGTAAATAAATTATGAAATTAGATTAAGCATGAATAAATCCCCACGTTGATTTCCCCTAATTCCCCATTAACCCTAGTTATGGAAACTACTCACTTATTATCAAGTTTAACATGCTAACAAGGTTGTCAATCATACTAGCAAAGCAAAACATGATGAATAAATGAAAACGATTAGCAATAATTAAACAAGGTTAAGAGAGAATTATACCTATGAAGATGATTCCAAATAATAAAGCAAAGAATAATAGAAGTACTTGACGATTGATGGAAGGTTGTCAATCCTCCAAATAAACCCAAATAATCTTCTAATTACCCAAAATAAATGAAGAACAACAGAGAAATTAAGGAAAGATTAAGTATTGAGATTTGTATTAACACTAGATTAAAAGTTGATTACAAGATTAAGAAATTATTAGAACTTGATTAAGAAAGTATTAAGAGAGTATGCTAATCTAAGTAGTACAATGGGGTATTTATACTAAAGATTAGGTACAAGGATTAGGGTTACTAAGGGCTTAAATGACTATTAAGTCCTTAAGAAAATTTGAGGAAATGCTCCTCTCGAAGGAAATGAGCATCTCTATTTTGCTAGTCTCGCCATGATCCGCGTGTCTTGGGAAGTGGCACGGGTTCTTTGGACTGTGATCCGAGCGGGTTGTCTGGGAGACGCTCGGATCCTATGGCTGCAAGACGAGCGTCTTGGATGCGGGACGCTCGGATGGTGGGGGTTGGAGACGCTCGGATTGGGTGTGATCCGCTCGGATTCCACGACAGACTGCTTCTCTTCTTTTCTTCCTTCATAATCCGCGAGGATCATTTCGGGGATGCAAGGATCCTTTCGTCATTGCCCATTTCACTTTATTATCTAGATAGGCCTCCTAGTGATGTCTTCTCTTTGATGCTTGGTCATTAGATGCGATCAATTTAGCTCTATTTCGCCATGTAAATGCAAGGTTAGCACTCCTTTCCTACCAAGGAGACAAAACCTCAAAGAATATACAAAATGGGAAACTAAAGATAGTAAATGACCCAATTATGCACTATAAAGCATAGGAACGAGGTTAATTCGGGGACTAAATGTGCTCAAATATGAGTCACATCAAACATCCCCAAACTGAACCTTTGCTCGTCCCGAGTAAAGAGGTGACAAAAACTAGGACCCTTATTTAAACTAACCTACTAATATAGCCAATGTGAGACAATTAGCGGGTCTCACTCCTCCCCTTCAACTCACAATAAGGCAACCATGAGGTAGGATGCCTTCTTGCAAGGCAAGGTGGGGCTTGCCAAAATGGCGACACATCCAAGCATTAAAGCACACAAAACAAGTAATGGATGCATCTACAAAAATAATAGCCACTTTCCTCATCTAAGTGGCGGAAATTATCTAAAAGGGAAGCAATCTAAAGGTACACACTCCATTATAGATACGGTTTCTTTAAACTACTAAGCCTAGAAGGATACTAATAAATCACCTCCAAGTTGTGTCAAGCTAGGGTACCTTTTTCCTCAATTGTTAAATGCTTTCGTCAAGAGTAGACTCCCTATGGTGTTAGAAACACTGGAGGATCGCGGAATTCCCCTTCTTGCCTAGACAAGAAGAAGGGTCGTCCCCTCTCTACCATGCACAAAAGTGGATTCGATGGATAAAGGGATCATTTGTATTTGAGTTTCATATGGGAGTTTGCTTTTGTTGTTGTTTTTCCCCCCAATTTCTTGTGGCATTTGACATTTTGAGAACAATTTCTTTTTGCCATTTCTTTTGATGTTTTGCATTTCAATACTTGACAACTTTCAACTTTTTCTTGCATTTTCTTTTGAAAATTTTCAAAGTCACCCCATTTGTGGTGAGGGTGCTTATATTTGAAGCATAGGAGTTTTCACTTTTGTGTTGGAGCTTGTGTCCTCCACAAATTAGTGTGATAACATTTATAAATCTCTTATAGGTTCACAAGGGTATACTTTGTATTTTATCAGTTGATTAACGATTACCTAATAACGGTTGGCTTGCTAGAAAGTTTGACGTTATTATCATACAGATGGCGGTGATCAACTGGTCCCTAAAAGTCACACCTAAAGGATGTGTTTGAGAGATGTGATTGTATGAAAATATAATCACATTGATGCTTGACTAACACGTTAGTCCAAGTAATTGACTAAACAGATAGTCAACGTGTTGATGAGACGATTATTTAATGCCGATTAAATAATATTAGCCAAGACGAATTAACTGTCAATTCGTAAATTGAATATAATATGTTATATTTAGTTAATGTATATAATGTTAGCTTGGACGAATTAATATGTTAATTTGTAATTAAATGTAATCGGTTATATTTAATTAGCTAATTATAAATATGCGATATTTATAGTTAAAGTATATTTTACACGAGATTCTTATAATATATGTTGTCAGGCCGGACTTAATAAATAGACTACAATCAGTTATGTATAGACTTTATTAAAACGGGACAACATGTATGACAATTAATAAAATGTACGCATTATATATAATTTTAGAATAACCAAAAATAAGAGGATTTTATCCTAATTTGTGGTTGTTGCTAAAACCGAAAAAAGAGAAATAATCCTCTTAATTTCGGAAATTTGGGCCGAGATTTTGGAAGAAAAATAACTACCCTATTTTACCTAATACACGGTTTTATAAGGTGATAGGGAGATCATTTTTTTCCTCTCTAGTTCTCTTTTAACCTAACATCCTCTCATCAAAGAAAAACACAACAAAACCTAAAATCTTTACAGAAAATTTGGGGATCGATTCTAGCAAGAAGCAAAGGGCATATCTCATATCATCTTGTGTGCAACTGATAGGTGAATATCATTGCGATATTGTTCTTAGGCCGATTTTGCTAGGACCGAAGGTTGTTTCTTCATTCTCTACTTTTGTTTATGCAATTTATTTTAAGACTAGTTTTCATCATTATAAATTTCGTTATAATCCTTAATAATAAGGGAAGTATACAGATTATTTCCCACAAGTGGTATCAGAGCCAAGGCCACGAATTTTATTTTGATGATTTTCATAAAATTGGATGTAAATAATAATTACGGTTTCGAAAAAAAAAAAATTTTCGGCTGAAATTTTTTTTATGCCGAGAACAATTTTTTTTTTAGCCGAGTTGTTTTGTTTTTTTTTGTTGTTTTATTTCCATTTGATTCTTTCATATTGTTGTTTTAATCAGTTAAGATAATAATATGATAATTTGTAGATGTTTCGATTTAATAAATCGAGATGTAAATGGAAATCGGTTTTGTCGGATTGATGAATTGTTTTTGCTGTTTTTTTTGGCATATAACTTAATTTAACAAAAGTTCAAATCAATTATGATAATCGGTTTCATCATGATTTAGATATTCTTTTAACAGGTTAAATTTGAATAATCTAGTTTGAACATGTATTTAAATTAAAAGTTGAATATGCCAATCTTGTAAATAGCAACTTTAAACAATTGTTCGTTTTTTTCGATTGAAGGTTGCGGCTGTTTTTCCAAAAAAAAAAAAATTGATTTTTTTTGGTTTTAGGGTTTTTCAGCCGAGAGAGAAATTTTTTTTTTTTTTGGGTGCTTTTTTGCTGAAATGCCGAGAAAAAGGAGGAAAGAAAAATTCTTTTTTTTTTTTTTCGTTTTACTCCAGCCGAGAGCAAAAAAAAAAAAACTCTGTTTTTTTTGTTTTTTTTTTCCTGATTTAGCCGAGACAATTAAAAAAATAAAAGAATTTTTTTGTTTTGTTTTGGCCAATTAATTATTGTGAAGCGGTTCATAATTCAAAGATACCTAATTATTTTAAAGAGGCTTAAAATAATGATTGGATTAAATTCATATTACAAGTTTAATATGAATTAAGATTAAATTTATAGTGAGTAATTGAGGAATTGTCACTTAATTTGATCAATTAAATAGGTGGTTTGGATAAAATTAATCTACATAATTAAAGAATTATGTCTTGTATGTTTAATTTTTTTAGTTGATGCATTTTATTTTAGTTGAATGAATCGTTGAATGGTTTTATTTACGTATTTTTGCAACCGGTTGAAATTTGTAATACCTAGTGTGGCCTTAGTCAAATTATGTTTTCGTAATGATGGGAGGAACATAATTTTTAATGTAATTTGAGATCTCGTATCTCCGTTTTGGTTTTCTTTATTTATTACGGTTTTGAAATTAGAATGTAAATAGGTTTATTATGTAATTTTTAAATTGTAATTTTTGAGAAGACTAAAGATGGAGATTGGAGCTCACTCCCGCTACATGGATCAAGATGGAACATCAAGACAAGCTTCTCGGGTCCTTGGATGGATTCCAAAGTTGTATTTATGTTCATTTTGATAGGATAGGCTACACTAGGACTTTATTTTGTTTTACGTTTTACCGTTCTTATTGCTTTTCATGCACATGCTAGTTAATGCATCATATTCCGCCTAAAACCAAACCACCTACTAAAATGCATGAAAATTGACACATATAGGTTGTATGTTAGTTTTCATAGACATACAGATGTCACATGTTTATTAAGCCATCACCTTAGTTTATTCATTCACGCATGCTAGATATTAGTTCACTTAAAATGAATTACAATAAAGTTGATGGGATCTTCCTCTAAAACGGAAATTGAGACTAGTCTTTATAAGGGCAAACAACTATGAATCCCTTCTTCGTCGGTAGGCATAATATGACCCCTTCTACGTTGGGTAACTAGTTTGTGTTGACTTAGTTTATCTCAACATTATAGTCCGAAGAGTTTCTCGTGATTATGATGGACTAAAGATAGAATTTACAGAAATTTATCGACCAAGAATTCTAACAGTAGAATTAGCCAAAAAGGTTGGCTTATCAATTTACAGATAATTGAGTCTTGGGATCATTTATATAATTCTTGAGGAAGGTCAATTGTATAAATGCACGAGTCTTCGCGTTATAACAGTATTGCATTAGAATTAAATTAAAATCGATGCACATGCTTATTATTTATTCTTCTTTTCGCAGTGTAGAACACGTTTATATTACTGTTACAACAAATGGCTGAAAATAACGAAATCCCAATGCCAAGTGCCACACTTGGACGCGAGTCCTGGCTGAAAGTTTTTATGGACAACATGAATCAGTACACGCGACTGAAGAATGATGGGTCCAACTTTGCGGATCGGGAGGCAAAGACTACGGAATGTCGCCATTGCTGACGGTAAGCTCAAGTACTTAACTGAGCCAATACCGGTAAACCCAGGCCCCAATGCGGGAGTTAACGAGTCACTTGCTTATAGTGATTTCGTCATGGAAGCGGGTGCGATAAAGAACGTACTCATCTTTGCAATGGAAACCAATTTGCAGAGACGCTTCATTGCCCAAGGTGCGAACAAGATTTTCACCACGCTCACTAACGAGTTCTCAAAAGCACCGAGAATCGTTACTTATGAGCATACCTGTCGCTTCTTTGATGCGAAACTCCAAAAGGGCCAACCGGTTAGCCCACACATTCTTAACATGATTGAGAATGTCGAGAAATTGGAGACACTTGATTGTAAAATCAGTGAGAGCATAGTCATTGACCGTATGCTTCATTATCTTCACGATGGTTTTGCCCTTTTCAGGGCGAACTACTACATGAATGACTTAAAGAAAAGTCCTCATGAGCTACACTCACTTCTCGTACAGACCGAGAAGGATATGAAATTGAGTGGGAGCATGAAGCAGGATGTTCTCACGATTTCCAACAAGGGTAAAGGTAAGGGCAAAGCTCCAGGCGACCTAACTGTAGGTAAGCCAAAATTCAAGAAGCCAGGAAACGGTAAGAGTGGGCCTGGTGAGACTAGTGGCTCACAGGGCAAGGCAAAGAGCAAGGGCGGTGACATTGAGTGCCACCATTGTCACAAGACTGGACATTGGAGGAGGAACTATCCCGTGTACCGTGAGGACATTAAACCAGGCCGCGTCGTTCCTGTTGGTATGTCATCTTATATTCATATGATTGAGATTAACCATACAAGTTTCGGAACTTGGGTACTTGATAATGGTTGTGGTTCTCATCTGTGTAATCATTTGCAGGGCCTAAGAAACATCACACCTCTCGGAAAGGGTGATGTGGACCTGTGAGTCGGGAATGGAGCTAGAGTTGCTGCTGTCTCGAAGGGAACATATGTAATCCAACTCCCTAGTGGTTTTGAGTTATTTTTAAATAACTGTTACTATGTACCCAGTTTGTCTAAGAACATTATTTCAGTTTCCGTACTTGATAAAGACGGATTTTCATTTTTAATAAAGGATAATAGTTGTATTTTCTCTTTCAATGAAATGATTTATGGCAAAGCGGTTTCCATGAATGGAATTTACATCTTAGATCAAACCACGGAAATATTACATGTGAATAATAAGAAATTAAAGGTTGATGACAAAGATCAAACCTATCTATGGCATTGCCGAATGGGACACATAAATGAGAAACGTGTAAAGAAACTCGTCGATAATGGGACTATTCCCGCATTCGAATTTTCTACATATGGCACGTGTGAATCATGTCTCATTGGCAAAATGACTCGAATTTCCTTCAAAGGTATTGGAATGCGCGCTAGTGACCTATTAGGACTCATACATACTGATGTTTGTGGACCTATGTCAATTACCGCTAGAGATGGCTATAGATATTTTATCACTTTCACGGACGATTTGAGTAGATACGGATATGTCTACTTAATGAAGCATAAAAGTGAGTCCTTTGAGAGATTCAAGGAATACCAGAACAGGGTTGAGAACCAACTGGGTAGAAAGGTTAAAGCACTCCGTTCAGATCGGGGTGGCGAATATCTTTCAAATGAGTTTGATCAACACCTTAAAGACTGTGGAATCGTTTTGCAGTTAACTCCACCTGGAACACCTCAATTAAATGGTGTGTCCGAACGGAGAAATCGAACCTTACTTGATATGGTTCGATCCATGATGAGTCACACGGTAGTGCCTGATTCATTATGGGGTTTTGCTCTTTTGTTAGCTGCTCTTATACTTAACCGAAGTCCGACTAAAGCTGTCGACAAGACTCCATATGAAATGTTGAAGGGAACGGTCCCTAACTTGTCCTTTATTCGGGTTTGGGGCTGCGAGGCTTATGTCAAGTGGAGACACGAGGATAAGCTCGGCCCACGATCTGTCAAGACATACTTTATAGGTTATCCAAAAGGAACATTTGGTCATTACTTCTATTCGCCTACCGAACATCGAGTTTTTGTTGCGGCTAGTGCGACGTTCTTAGAGAAAGAATTTCTCGAGAACAAGACAAGTAATAGAACCTTCGAGCTGTCGGAGATTCCAGAACCAACAACCGAGGAACAGATGGAGGAAGTAGTTCCTCCAACTGATGATACGATTAATATTCCTGAGGAACCTAGGAGGTCGGGTAGAGTCTCTAATCCTCCGGACAGATACATTGGTATGGTCGAGGAGAATGATGTTTTGCTCCTAGAGAGTAATGAACCCGCTACCTATAAAGGTGCTATGGCCTGTTTCGACTCAAAGCTATGGCTCGAAGCCATGCAATCCGAGATGGACTCCATGTATGAGAATGACGTATGGGATCTTGTTGATTTACCTAATAAGGTAAAACCTCTACAGTGCAAATGGCTTTACAAAATAAAGCGTTCTATAGACGCGCAACTAGATACCTATAAGGCACGACTAGTAGCATAAGGTTTCACTCAAGTGCACGGATTGCATTATGATGAGATTTTTGCACCTGTAGTCATGCTACGTTCCATTCGGATAATCTTAGCGATTGCCGCATTTCATGACTATGAAATTTGGCAAATGGATGTGAAAACCGCCTTCTTAAACGGTTATTTGGAGGAAGAGTTGTACATGGTACAACCCGAAGGTTTCATAGATCCTGAACATCCTAAGAAAGTATGCAAGCTTAAGCGCTCCATTTATGGACTTAAGCAAGCTTCTCGGAGTTGGAATCATCATTTCGACCAGGTGATAAAAGAGTATGGTTTCACTCGATCGGTCGAGGAACCATGCTTATATATCAAGTCGAGTGGGAGCAAGATTGTATTCTTGATATTGTATGTCGATGACATACTCTTGATTGGGAATGACATTCCTCTCTTATCTTCAGTTAAAGAATGGTTGAAAAACCATTTCCAGATGAAAGATCTGGGTGAGGCACAACGCATATTGGGAATCCGTATCTACCGAGATAGATCACGACGGACGTTATCACTTAGTCATGAGTCTTATTTGGATAAGATTCTTGATAAGTTCAGCATGACCAACTCCAAGAAGGGGAACCTTCCAATGACGTCTGGGATGCAGTTGAGCAAGTTTCAGTCACCCACAACGCCTGAAGGGATTGAGCGCATGAGTCATGTTCCTTATGCATCTGCAATAGGATCAATCATGTATGCCATGATATGCACACGTCCAGACGTGGCATATGCATTGAGTATGACGAGTCGGTACCAAAAGAATCCAGGTGAAACACATTGGATAGCTGTTAAAAATATCCTCAAGTACCTACGGAGGACTAAGGATAGGGTATTGACTTATGGAGGCGATACTAAGCTATGCGCAATCGGTTACGCAGATGCTAGCTTCCAAACGGATCGAGATGATTCAAAATCTCAGCCCGGGTTCGTCTTCACTCTTAATGGTGCTGCGGTCAGCTGGAAGAGTTCCAAACAGAGTGTTGTTGCAGATTCTACCACTGAATCCGAGTACTATGCCGCTTCGGAAGCAGCAAAGGAAGTGATATGGATCCGTCAATTCTTGCAAGGACTCACGATAGTTCCTAGTTCGAATGACCCGATCACTATCTATTGTGACAATAGAGGTGCCATCTTCCAGGCTAAGGAGCCTAAGTCTAGCAACAAATCTAGACATGTACATCGGAAAGCTCACCTGATCCATGATTACGTGGAGCAAGAAGAGATAGTGATTGACAAGATAGCTTCGGATGATAACATCGCAGACCCTCTCACTAAACCGTTGAATTTTGATAAGCATGAAGGGCACGTTATTTCCATGGGAATTAAACGTGTTCCTGAGTTGTAGTAGTTGATTATGGATTTGATACATTATCTTTTTCATATACTATTTATAACTTCATCGTTTTTATAATATTTTATTTTTCATGTGGATTGTACTGACAACTTTGAACGCCACAAAGTGAACTGAATTATATTATATTTTGTTTGGTCCGTAATCGCCTTAATGAGCTGAACTCTGGCTATTATATTGTGCAGTCGATTGATGGTGGGTTCAACGAGCCATAAGTCAAACGGTTGACTGATCGATCACAGATGCAAGATTATAACGATACCTCGTAGGACAAACTTTTGTGACAACGTAATGGAGTCCTGAATGTTTAACAACATTCGGTGCCAGGTCATGGATAGGACATCCATTGTGTTCCTAGAGTCGATTCTTTTGACTATCGACTGTCTCTTGAGATTAAGGCAGTTTTTGGGTGACTTTGGTTTCTTTCTCACGGTCTGCTATAACTGGAGGCTAAGTAGATTTTTTCTGGGTCATTTCATACTGTGCTTACATCAGCAGGATTCGAGTTGAGGAAAATATCCAACCTTTATCAGGTATAGTTATTTCTCAGGGCCACTCGAGGAGTTGTAACTGAAATGCATGGCCATGCTCGAATGATGATTCGTTTATCAGTTAAGTTAATCTCTAGTCGGGGAAACCACTCTTGATACAGATCACTTGTAAAATACGACCTTTGTGAATACGGATTTTGCAAATTGTTTTACATTGAGTGGGAGAAATTTTAGGATATGAGAATCGGTTATCGCACATACACTTGTGACGACAAGTGGGAGTTTGTTGGAGCTTGTGTCCTCCACAAATTAGTGTGATAACATTTATAAATCTCTTATAGGTTCACAAGGGTATAATTCATATTTTATCAGTTGATTAACGATTACCTAATAACGGTTGGCTTGCTAGAAAGTTTGACGTTATTATCATACAGATGGCGGTGATCAACTGGTCCCTAAAAGTCACACCTAAAGGATGTGTTTGAGAGATGTGATTGTATGAAAATATAATCACATTGATGCCTGACTAAAAGGTTAGTCCAAGTAATTGACTAAACAGATAGTCAACGTGTTGATGAGACGATTATTTAATGCCGATTAAATAATATTAGCCAAGACGAATTAACTGTCAATTCGTAAATTGAATATAATATGTTATATTTAATTAATGTATATAATGTTAGCTTGGACGAATTAATATGTTAATTTGTAATTAAATGTAATCGGTTATATTTAATTAGCTAATTATAAATATGCGATATTTATAGTTAAAGTATATTTTACACGTGATTGTTATAATATATGTTGTCAGGCCGGACTTAATAAATCGACTACAATCAGTTATGTATGGACTTTATTAAAACGGGACAACATGTATGACAATTAATAAAATGTACGCATTATATATAATTTTAGAATAACCAAAAATAAGAGGATTTTATCCTAATTTGTGGTTGTTGCTAAAATCGAAAAAAGAGAAATAATCCTCTTAATTTCGGAAATTTAGGCCGAGATTTTGGAAGAAAAATAACTACCCTATTTTACCTAATACATGGTTTTATAAGATGATAGGGAGATCATTTTTTTTCCTCTCTAACTCTCTTTTAACCTAACATCCTCTCATCAAAGAAAAACACAACAAAACCTAAAATCTTTACAGAAAATTTGGGGATCGATTCTAGCAAGAAGCAAAGGGCATATCTCATATCATCTTGAGTGCAACTGATAGGTGAATATCATTGCGATATTGTTCTTAGGCCGATTTTGCTAGGACCGAAGGTTGTTTCTTCATTCTCTACTTTTGTTTATGCAATTTATTTTATGACTAGTTTTCATCATTATAAATTTTGTTATAATCCTTAATAATAAGGGAAGTATACAGATTATTTCCCACATTTTGTTACTCCTCTTTTCTTTTGATGCAATTGCAAACTTTTTGACTTTCATTTCAATTCTTGAACTCAAATTTTGAACAATTTTTGTGCCCATTCCCTTTTTGGTGACAAAATGTGGTAGAATATGGAAGATGGTTGCATGGCTTCAAGGGTCACCTTGGAATAAACAGTAGCCAAGGAGTTATCACACCACAAGGTACTCTTGACTAGGCCTTAATCCATGGGTCAAAGGATACTAGCATGACACATCCTAGGGTATTTTACAAGTATTCTAACAAGCAAAGTCTTAAGAAGAAAAAGTATCTACAAGGGCCTTATATACACTTGTCAAGCTTTCCAAATAGATGTTTTCACAAAATTTTTCCTAAATGCAACTATATGCCATGATGCAACTAATATTTATACAACCTAATGCATATGTTTATACCAACTAGTATGCCAAATAATCTAAATGCAATCCTATAATCACATTGTTTCATACCGCATCAATCAAAATAAAGCCACATAGTCATTAACATAAAGAGGAAAAAGGAGATTGGAAAGATCATACCATGCGGTCTTCAATATCCTCATGTCTCGGATGTGGCGTAGTCGATCAATGTGACAAAGGATAGACAAACACAATATATACAAACACAATATATATACAAGACTACACTATAAAGGAAATGAACATGTTTTTGGGTTTTCAACTTTTCAAATTTTTATGATTTATGGAATAAAAAGACATGTTTTTGTATTTTTCAAAATTTTTCAATTTTTATCATTTTTGTTTTAAAAGTCATGTTAGAATTTCCCATCCCCACACTAGTATGGGCATTGTCCTCAATGGCCAATACGATAGAAAATTATGCAAGCTATATGAGAATGCATGATTTCTATACTAAATGCAAACTATATGACATATAAACAAGTGATGCAAACTACACTACACTATATGATGCATGAATTTGTTTGGTTGGAGAGCATAATTTGAATTAACTCCCAATGCTTATGATTGAACTTCCCCAAACCAAATAAGACACTATTGCTAATGTCAAAAATGGGAAAGTTCATGCACAAGAATGCTATGCATGAAACTAAATTTGTCATTTTGGATTTTACATGGTGGGAACAATAAAAGACACCTCAATGGGACCGAGGTGGGAGTCCTTTGAGTGTTGCTAGGACTCAAACAAATGATCAAGATAAAAAATTTAAAAACAAGAGAAATGAACAAAGCTAACGGAGGTGTAGGAAACTCACAATGGATTGTGGCATCCTCCAAAAAGCTTGCTAATCCTCAATTGTCGCCCATGGCAACATCACTTCCATCGTCATCATCATCATCAACTTCCTCACTAGTATCATCATCATCTACCTCCATAGACCCGGAGGCTTCACCATCATCACTTGAACTTTGATCCTCTTCTTCCTCATTTTCCTCTTCTTCTTCAACTTCTTCATTCTCAACAACAATCTCCTCACCACCCATGCTAGCATCCCTAGGAGAATTAGGAAAGAATACTTACCTATCCGCCCAACTAGGCAAAGGATATGATGGGTTAAGAAGTCCTTGCCTAGCTAGGTGTAAGAGGGGCGGATATTGAGCTATATAGGCATTAACTCGGTCTTCATAAGCTTGCTTATGCATGTGTTGCATTAATTGAGTCAAGTAATCGTTACCTACCGCAATACCTTCGGGTCGGAATTCTTGGTAGGTGAACGGGTAGGGTGGACTCAAAATGGCGGAGGAGGAGGACTCGGCATTGAATTCCCTTTGTTGTTGTATGATCATCTCGGCTTCACCGGAGACTGGAAGAAGATAGTTTGTGCTTCGGACATTGAGTTGGCAAATCTTGTTTGGTAGAATGAAGGACTTGGCATCTTTTATAAGCCACTTAAATTTGTTGTCAAGGTTGTCATTCTTGACCCAATGGAATTTGTGAACCATAGTGGTTAGACCAATAAGGTGGCCTCCCTTAACCGGCTTGTAAGTCCGATCTTTGTTGAAATCCCGGTTGAAGTGCTTTGCCAACCATGTTACCAATCCCCCATTTACTATAAAGGCCACACCTTCCTTACCATGGTCGATTGTAAGCCACCTTTCTATTAAGAGTTGAAGAATATTGTATTTCTTGGTGAACTTCTTATCGACATTCAAGGTTGACTCAAGATAGATGAAATCAAGTTCGGTGAAATGACTAGTCCCCTTCCTAGCAATAAGAGTATTTGCCACAACCTTGTGCCACACCCTTATGCCCGGATGATGAACATAAAGGGCATGAAACTCATGGAATGATTCGAATTTCCTTCCGGTGATAGCTTTCCACAAAGGGGCGGGATCATATTTTGAAGGTTTCTTCACATAAGCCGAGTCATTATCAAGACCGAACACCTTGCCAAACTCATTAAAGGACATCTTTCTATCCATATTCTCAAGGCGGAATTCAATGTTCCTTCGAGTGTCCACCTTTGTGACTTTCAATGAACTTAGAAATTCCAAGGTGAGGGAGGGGTAGGTCAATTCTTACATATCAAACAATGTAAGCAACCCCATAGACTCAAATAAGTTCTTGGTCCTTTCAAGGACACCCATTTGGTCAAAGCATCTTGGCAAATAAACTTGGTGGGCAAAATCGATTTCTTAGCAAGAGACATAAAATTTTTCCTATGAGAATCGGATGTGAAAGTTACCTCCAGATATTCATGTAATTGCTCAATAACCGGGATAGGAGTAGTAGATTCCACCATAAGAAGAGGAACCTCTTGAATTTCGACTCTTGCTTGTTGCATCACCATAGCCTTGGAAGCTTGAAGAGCTTGTTGCCTCTTTGAAAGATTTGATTTTGTAGGTGCCTTATTTCCACCTTTAGTCCTAGCCATTGTTCTTCTCCTTGTATGTATCAACAACCAATGATTTACTTGAATTCTTCTAGTATCCTCAAACTTCAATGAATCCCAAATCGATTTAGGATTTTCGAAATTTGCTTATAACCCTAGAAAATCGATTCAATTTTTGAGGATTTGGATGTTTGAATGGCTTTTTGTTGATAAAGGAGTGATTTGATTGAGTTTTGAGGGAGTTTGGGTTTGATTTTGGTGAATTTGGTTGAGGAAATTGAGTTTTATGGATGAAGGGATTGAGGGTTTTGAGGGTTTTGATGGTGTGTTTGTGTTTGAATAGAATGAAATGAAATGGGTAAGGGTATTTAAATCCCGTATTTTTGCAATTCAGCAGTAGGAGACGAGCGACTTAGGCACGGGACGCTCGGATTGTAGTTCAGTCAGCATTAGAAAATGAAACCCGTGTTGAGACGAGCGTCTTCTGGAGGAGACGAGCGGATTCTGGCTTGAGATGAGCGGATTCTTGAGGAGACGCTCGGATTCATACCCAGTATAAAAATTTCCTTTCCAGCTCTGCCAAGACGAGTGTCTTACTGTCAGGATGCTCGGATTTCATCCAAGACGAGCGGCTTCCCTCTGGGACGCTCGGATCACTCCTGTACCTCACGGGTTCAGTTCCACCCGTGGGTATCTTCATATCCCAAGTCATTTCTTCTTCATTCCCTTGGTCTTCATTATGGGTGCACTATGAAGGCTTGGATAGCCTAGGCAATTGCTATCTCCACACTAAGTCAAAACACTACACATCAAGAAACATTTAAGTCCCTCCCTCACTTTCTCTCAAAATGATAATCTTGATCAAAATGTACAAATGTAAATCCAAAATTTGACAAAAATGCAATACAAGAATAAAAATACGAGTTAAGGGGTTAGAATATTTATAAATGGTGGTTTAGGGAGGACTCCACCAAACTCTTACTCTTGAGATGAGATATCAATGGGACATAGCCAAGGTGTTGTTGATGTTGCTCAACACCTTGTAGAAGTAGTGGAAGGCTTGTTCATTGTCATTATAAAAATCTTCAATAGAATTTAGCACATTGTGTTCTTTATGGTGGTGACTTGAGTCAAGATGGTTACCAAAGCCTTGGTCTATAGCATTGCCAATGTAGGGATTGACTAACCCATCGAATTCGTCATCCCATAGACCATATACTTCACTAGCTTGCTTCCCTATAGTATCATGAGTTGATGGAGACAACTCCTCTTTCTTGTTATCATGGCCAATAAGGCCTTCTTCATTACTTGTCATGAGTGGTGGTGAGCTATTCAAGCTCTCATTATTGCAATTTCCTTGCTCTTTGGACGGAGCATCTTGAAGATTATCCTCTTTCTTCATCCATATGAGTGGTGATTCTTTACCCATAGCTTGATCTTTGCATTGAGGTGCCAACTTCTTCCTATCACTTTCTCGGCTATAGTGATTAATCATGAAACATGGCTCATATAAGCGGGAAGCTCTCATTGTCTTGTCAAGGTTAAAGTGATTGTTTCATCTCCCACTTCAAGTGTGAGCTCTCCATGTTTCACATCAATCACCGCTCCCACGGTATGTAAGAATGGTCTTCCTAAAATGATAGGAATGTTGAAATCTTCCTCCATGTCAACAATAGCAAAGTCCACCGGGATGAAGAACTTGACGATTCTTACGGGCACATCGTCCCATACCCCTAAAGGTGTCTTCGTCGATCGATCCGCCATTTGAAGCGTGATATTAGTGCATTTGAGTTCTCCCATTCCCAGCTTTTTTCACACCGAGTATGGCATGACACTCACACTTGCTCCAAGGTCACATAAAGCTTTGTTGATTGTAGTGTCGCCAATGGTGCATGGAATAGAGAAACTTCCCGGATCTTTGAGTTTTGGAGGTGAACTTCCTTGTAGAATGGCACTACTCACTGTAGTGAACGCAATAGTCTCTAGCTTCCGGATGGATTTCTTCTTTGTAAGAATGTCTTTCATGTATTTCGCATAGGCCGGAACATGATTGATCAATTCCGTGAATGGAATTGAGACTTCTAAGTTTTTCACAATCTGCATGAACTTTCCAAGTTGTTCATCAAACTTAGGCTTAGCTTGACGACTTGGAAATAGAAGTCTAATCACAATAGGCTCTTTCTCCTTAGCCTTCTCTTCATTCTTCTTCTTTGAAACTTCTTGAATGGTGGTGGGTTCTTCTTCTTTCTTAGAGTTTTCAACTCTTTCCTTGTCACTAGCCTCCATAATGTCTTCCTCAATTTTCTTCTTTGGCCCTTTATACCTTGTATCACTCCTCAAATGGATGGCACTCACCAACTCATGTCTTGGGGGATTACTTTGAGGTGGTAATTGCCCCTTTTGTCTTTGAGAGCTAGAAGATGCTAATTGAGACATTTGGGTTTCCAACATCTTTGTGTGAGCTAGTATGTTGTTGATGGTGTATCTTTTGCTTGGCTATTTTTTTGCATTTGAGTGAAAAATTCTTGTTGATTCTTTTGCATTTGGAGGACCGCTTTTTGAACATCAAAGCCTTGGTCATTGGATTGATTGTAAGAGGGTTGATTTTGATAACCTTAGCTTTGGTTGTAAAAGGGTCTTTGAGCTTGATTTCTCATTGGAGGTGGGGTGTATGTTGGTTGAGGGTTTTGAACATTTTGGCTTTTGTATGAAAGGTTGGGATAGAATTTGGTATTCTCATTGTAATAGTTGGAATAAGGGGTGCCACTCTTGTTTGCTTGGAAAGCATTCACTTGTTCCCCTACAATCACTTTGGTCATGTCCCAAAGTTCCACAACTCTCACATACTCCACTTGGAATTGATAATGATGCTACCATAGTATTAACATGTTGCTTGGGTGATTTGGAGGCCTCTTCAAGTTTAGCCATGACCTTCTCAAACTTTAAATTAATGGTGTCAATGTGAGCACTTAGTTGAGCACCTAATTGAGTAATGGAATCCACCTCATGTTTTCCTCTCTAGTAGGCTTCCGAGGTCTACTATATTGTGAGTTATGGACCGCCATTTCTTCAATTTTGTTCCATGTTTAACTGTCATCAACTTCGGTAAACATACCATTGGATCCCATATTGAGGATGTTTCGGGAGTCTTCATATAGACCATTCTAAAATTGTTGTACAAGGAACCACTCTCTAAGTCCATGGTGTGGACAAGAACGACAAGTGTCCTTGAATCTCTCCCATGCTTCATACAAAGATTCCTCATCCCTTTGTTTGAACCCGGTGATTTAGGCTCTCAACATGTTAGTCTTTTCCGGAGGATAGAATTTCTTGTAGAAAACAAGTGCCAATTTCTTCCAAGAATCAATACCAAGAGTAACCTTGTCTAGGCTTTTCAACCATTGTTTCGCAGTACCAATCAAAGAAAAAGGAAATAATACCCATCGGATTTGGTCTTGAGTAACTCCGGTTTGAGAAATCGCATCACAATAGTCACAAAAAGTCTTCATATTTAAGTGAGGGTCTTCACTAGGTATCCCCCCAAATTGACTTCTCTCAACTAATAGTATGAATGCGAATTTGGCAATGAAATTACCGGTTAAATGTTGTGGTGTAGGAGTACCATTTGGTAGGTTCTCCTCGGTTGGTACGGAATGTGATGAGAATTTAGGCATTGTGGGTTGATTTTGTGGTGGGTTTTGTATTCGGTTATCCTCTCTTCTCTTGCAAAAGGGTTGGTAAACTCAATGTTATTTGGTTGAATGTCCAAAATTTCTCCAATACCTCTTAAAGTATCTCTAGCAAGTCTTCTATTGTTGGTCAAAGTTCTTTCAATTTCAAGATCAATGGGTAACAAGTTACCTTGTGATCTCCTAGACATGCAAAATATCAAACAACTCAAAAATAATTAGAACAACCTTGAGGAGATTGACTTCCCCAATGTAAAGAAAGACAACTAAAAACAATTAATGAAAATCAAATCAAGCTAACACCGTCCCCGGCAACGGCGCCATTTTTGGCGTCGGTTAAAACTCGTCGTCAAAAGCTACCTAACCAAAACAATATTTATAGCTTCACAAACTACTCTTAGCAAAGAGTTAAGTAAAGGTCGGATTCCAAGGGACGGGTATTGATGTAGGATTTTCAATTGCAAATGGTTGTGTCTTAGGGTGTCACAATTTGGGTTGAGATAGGAGATCAACTTAAACAATATAAAGCAAAGTAATAAAAACAAGCAAGGTGATTAAAATGAGATGTAAACAATTGATTAAAAGCACTAGGGTGTCATGGGTTCATAGGGGATTCATGGGAGTTGATCATACAAACATGTTTTCTACTAGATGCAAGCGCTTATTGTTGTGATGGGATCGAGTTGGTGTATAAGCTTACAATCACTAAGAAGTTTTGGGTCCCGGAGCCGAATCGATTAGATTGTACAACACCTACAAGTCGACTTAGTCCTTCCTATCCAACTATATGCATGGTCTAATGAGACTCGAGTTGGTGTATAAGCTTACAAGTCTCATTGAAAAGATAAGTGATGGGTAAAAAATGCAAGGATTCATAGGCTCGCATTTCATCAAACATAACATGTGCATAAGTTCAAATCACAACAAGCAAGCAAATAAATTATGAAAACATATTAGATTAAGCATGAATAAATCCCCACGTTAATTTCCCCTAATTCCCCATTAACCCTAGTTAAGGAAACTACTCACTTATTATCAAGTTTAACATGCTAACATGGTTGTCAATCATACTAGCAAAGCAAAACATGATGAATAAATAAAAATGATTAACAATAATTAAACAAGGTTAAGAGAGAATTATACCTATGAAGATGATTCCAAATAATAAAGCAAAGAATAATAGACGTATTTGATGATTGATGGAAGGTTGTCAATCCTCCAAATAAACCCAAATAATCTTCTAATTACCCAAAATAAATGAAGAACAATAGATAAATTAAGGAAAGATTAAGTATTGAGATTTGTATTAAGACTAGATTAAAAATTGATTACAAGATTAAGGAATGATTAGAACTTGATTAAGAAAGTATTAAGAGAGCATGCTAATCTAAGTAGTACAATGGGGGTATTTATACAAAAGATTAGGTACAAGGATTAGGGTTACTGAGGGCTTAAATGACTATTAAGTCCTTAAGAAAAGTTGAGGAAATGCTCCTCTCGAAGGAAATGAGCATCTCCGTTTTGCTAGTCTCGCCATGATCCGCGCGTCTTGGGAAGTGGCACGGGTTCTCTGGACTGTGATCCGAGCGGGTTGTCTGGGAGACGCTCGGATCCTATGGCTGCAAGACGAGCGTCTTGGATGTGGGACGCTCAGATGGTGGGGGTTGGAGATGCTCGGATTGGGTGTGATCCGCTCGGATCCCACGACAGACTGCTTCTCTTCTTTTCTTCCTTCATAATCTCGAGGATCATTTCGGGGATGCAAGGATCCTTTCGCCATTGCCCATTTCACTTTATTATCTACATAGGCCTCGTAGTGATGCCTTCTCTTTGATGCTTGGTCATTAGATGCGATCAATTTAGCTCCATTTTGCCATGTAAATGCAAGGTTAGCACTCCTTTCCTACCAAGGAGACCAAACCTCAAAGAATATGTAAAATGGGAAACTAAAGATAGTAAATGACCCAATTATGCACTATAAAGCATAGGAACGAGGTTAATTTGGGGACTAAATGTGCTCAAATATGAGTCACATCACTTTTTAACAAGTGAAGATTGAGCATAAGAGACCCGGAGGTTTGCTACAACCGTTGGATGTGCCTTTATGGAAATGGGAATCCATCTCCATGGATTTTGTTATGGCTTTGCCGAAGACCATTGGTGGAAAAGATGCCGTACGGGTGATTGTGGATAGGTTGACCAAGTGTGCTAGGTTCATCCCTATTAAAGAGACTTAGAGTTTAGATAGACTTGCTAGTGCCTATGTTGAGGAGATTGTTCGTTACCATGGTGTTCCTAAGGAGATCTTGTCGGATCGTGATCCGAGATTTTCTTCGAGATTTTGGAAGGCCTTACAAGATGCTATAGGTAGTAAGTTGTTGATGAGTACCGCTTTTTATACCGCTACCGATGGTCAAACCGAAAGGACAATTCAAACCCTTGAAGATTTGTTACGTGCTTATGCCCTTGATTTCCATGTTAGTTGGGAGAAAAGCCTACCTTTGGTGGAATTTTCCTACAACAATAGTTATCATGCTTCTATCAAGATGACTCCTTATGAAGCCTTATATGGAAGAAAATGCTGTAGTCTGATTTGTTGGGATCAAGCAAGTAATGTTCGTGATTTAGGACCCGGCAAGCTAGCCGAGACAATTGACCAAGTGAAGATCATCCGAGAAAGAATGAAAGCCGCTCAAGATCGCCAAAAGTCTTATGCCGATGTTCGCTGTAGACCCTTGGAGTTTGAAGTTAGTGATAAAGTGTTCTTGAAATTATCCCCGATGAAAGGAGTAAAGAGATTCGGACTCAAAGGAAAGTTGAGTCCAAAGTACATTGGACCCTATGATGTTGTGAAAAGGATTGGTGCCGTGTCTTACAAATTGGATTTGCCCCCGAGTTTGGGTAAAGTTCATGACGTGTTCCATGTGTCTCAACTTAGGAAGTACATTAACGACCCAAGTCATGTGTTGCAAAATGAAATTCCCGAGCTTGAGCCTAGTCTTTCTTTTGAAGAGAGACCGATTCACATTTTGGATAAGAAAGATAAGAAGTTAAGGAGTAAAGTTGTCCCTTTAGTGAAAGTTTTGTGGAAGTGCGGTAACGTGGAAGAAGTGACATGGGAACCGGAAGCTTCTATGCGTATCAAGTACCCGAAGTTGATTTCTTAAGGTAATTTCCTTTACTTCAAGTTTCGAGGGCGAAACTTTTTAAAAGGAGGGGTGATTGTAACACCCGCTCTTTTCGTATAATAGCTATAAAAATAATTTAAATTATTCTATTTAAGTAATTTTATTTTAAACATAATTTTTATTAAAGCTAAAATTTTAAAGCTTATTTTATATAAAAATATATGTTTTAGTCGGATAGGAATAATAATAATAATAATAATAATAATAATAATAATAATAATAATAATAATAATAATAAAATTCCGTCTTAAGTTATAGTAGATTTAAGAGGTAATTCCGTCTAGTAAAAGATCATCACATTTTCACACGTGAGACTAGTTTATTCTCGACCTATCCCGTACCGACAACACACCCTCCACTTTTGGCACCTAACTAAAATAATATTTTTTTTATCACTCACTCTCACCCTCACAATAAATAGCCGGACCAATCCCACATCTCCCTTCCTTTCTTATTTTCGAAAAAACCTGCAGTAAACAGCAACAATTTTCAGAGCCATAAACACCATTTTTTTCGACCTTCAAGCTCAGATTCCGACCTCATTTCTCAACCGTTTCCTTTGATTTTTGCGCCATTCTCTTTCTCTTTCCGTTCGTCAACTTTCTAGGTAAGAAAGTCCCACTCTTGTGGAGGTTTCAAAATCGACCATGTCATAAAAGTTTCGAGTTTTAGCTTAAATATTTCGTCTCCTTGTTTATAGGTGAAGAATTTGAAGACCCGGAGGGAGACGTGTACATTGTGGACCATTCACTCGAGGATTGAAGAGGATTCGAGGTAACAGTGATAGGTTACTCGACAAAGTGTCGATATTTTGCCCTTTTACTCGATTTTTCACTCGTTTTTGTCGTAAAGTTTAAACCTTTATGCCTTTCTCATGTGTATGGTTGAATATGTGAAGTTAGTAGTCATTTTACATGGTTGTTTGGGTACTTCTTGGCTCGTTTTTCATATTGGATTCAGCTATGGTGGTTTGTCGAGTGTACACTGCATATATTTCGTGGGTGTTATGTTGCTACTGTTTCTGGTTTTTTCTTCCTGAGCTTACTTTGGTGAAATTTGTGTTGGTTATTCGTACTTTAAGCATGCTTTTTTCCGTCTTAACTATGTTTATTTCCGTCTTAAAATCGAGCTGAAATAGGATTGCTGAATTCGGTTTTAAAAACCGTGGCAGGCTGTTTTTGAGCTCTGTTTGGGGCGGGTAGAGTAGCATTTCAGTCCTGCTTTCATGCTTACTATTTACCCTTCAATATCGTCTTGTGTATACTTGAATTTCTCGCTTTGAATATCCAAATTTTGGCCATGCTTACCTCTGTTTTTGGTGACCATTTCATGGGTTGTTTGGCCACCGTGGATGAGTTTGTGGGTGGCTAAATTACAGGCTGATTAGGGGCTGTTGTGGGGGTCTCCAAGTGGTGTAAATGGTTGGGTACCTTGAGTAGTAAATTTCCGTCTCAAACATGCTCATGAATTTTGTCTTGTCATTTACTTATATGGTTGTTTGAATAAGTGATTGTTGTAGTGTATTGGACCGTCTTTAGAGGGCTGGTTACGGTGTGGTTGGCCGCGGGCCAGTGGCTGGCCGTGAGCTAGTGGTGCAGCCACGGCTGGTAACTCGGGTTGTGTGGTCACGATTGAGGAGCGTGCTCATTTCCTTTGTTTTCCTTCTCTCTTGTTTTGATGACTAGTATTATTTAGTTATTGGGCTCACTAAGTTGCAATTGATGGGTTCACTACATCTTATTTGTTGGGCTTGACACATCTTATTCGTTGGACTTGACACTTCTTATTTGTTGGACTTGACACATCTTATTTGTTGCACTTGACACATTTTATTTGTTGGGCTTGACATATTTTATTTGTTTGCCTCAACATGGTTTATTGGTTGGGCCAACTTTATATTTTGAAGTGGGCTAAAAAATGAGTCACACGTACTTTTTTATATTTTATTCCGTAATTTTACATAACGTAAATTATTCACTACTGCTTGTTATATTTTATTTAACCGGCATGTTTATTTATGAAATGAGATAGTTATTATTATAATACAAGTATGAAAGAATTATTATAAATAACTACTTGTAAAGAGTCGTATTCTTGTAGAAATGCCATAATACTATCGTATATGTTTGATATACATTTACGCCCTACTTGTGCTGTTCTGGCAAGTACGGGTTTGGCCTACTTGTGCTGTTCTGGCAAGTACGGTTTTTGGCCACTTGTACTGTTCTGGCAAGTGAGATTTATCTTAGTCTTTCCGCCACTTTCGTGCTATTTTGGCGATTGGGGTACTCGATTCTCGTTCTGTTATCGAGTCTTGGATTCGGGCTGTTCTGCCGTATGTCAAATCGGAATTATTCATTCCGAGAGACTGGCCAGGTTTAGACTAGGACCGTGTCATTATCGTAGTCCTACCCGGGAAAATTATAGTCTAAGATTGGTAAATGTTTACATTTTGGATGGTTACGTTGGTCATATCTTCTTGAAATACGTGCTCATGGCTAAGTGATCGTGTTTGCTCCCTTTATATTCCTTCTCCACTATTTAATGTTGCTTACTTGTCTATCTCATTCCTTTTCGTTATTCTTGTTATCTTAAAACATGTATGATCCCATGTTTAGTTATAATTCAATTCATTCATATCTGATTTAATATGATTATTTGTTTATGTTCTTTGTTATGTTCGTTTTGACATTTTGTGGCTGGGAGAACCTTGAGTTACTCCCACTCACTGTGGCTTTCATGTTTACATGAATGACAGGTTGGTGAAGATGCTTATGTGGGGTTAGACGTGTGAGCTAGCGAGTAACCTGGACTTTTAGATTACTTGTTCACCGCTTAGACTCACCTTTCTCATTATGTCATTCGAGGGATATATTTTCCCCACTTTTTGACTATTTTGTTTGTATGAACCTATGTTTTTATTTCCGCATACTTTCCTGTTGAACGTTAGTGACTCCCGCATTCTAAACTCTATATATTAAATAAAAGTTTTTAAAATTCCTCATTTTCCGCATATATATTTAGTAGTTTACTTTCCGCTTTATCGCGAAGCGTCACAACTGTACTACCGTCACATAGGCCACACGCCTATTACCCTTCATCCGTCTCAAAATTTCTTACCTTTTTGTTCTCATCCTACAAATAAAATTAGTACCTTTCACAACTTCAGGACACAATTAGACTCTTAATGTAAAGCATCCACGCTTACTACCCTTCTCTTTCCTTAACCTTCCTCGAGGTGACCGGCCCAAAACTGAAAAAGTCCAGATCAAGGATGTAGATTGTAGAGTCCATCGATCCGAAATACTCGAGAGAGAGGGGGGGGGGGGGGATTTAGTATTTAAAAACTTAGCCCACTTTTTCGAGTATCTTATATAAGCGTGATTAAACAATTAATTACTTAAAGTTTATTGATTAAACTTTAACGAATTAACTACACGATGTAAAACGTAAAGAAAATAACGTAAGGAAATGACACACATGATTTTTGAAGTGGTTCAGTTTCATAAGTCGAAACCTACGTCCACTATTCTTGATTAATAATTTTAGTACCTTTCTCCGGATTACAAAATTATCAACCCACTCGTACAACTAACTCTACTCAATTTGAGTATCGTTAAATACTCGATTTGACTAACTTACGTAAATAAGAAAGTGCTAGATTGTTCTTCTAGTGTTCACAATATGAACGAGTAAGAAACAATATGAAGCACTATTATCCAATAACGTAATTTCAAAAGTAATTGCAATAAAGAATAACACGACTTTTCAAAACAATTTTCGATTGCAAAATAATGATAAACTTAATTTGTTTGCAATGATATTTTAAAGCTCAAGGTTGAAAAGTATTTAAAAAGAATGAATAAGTGTTTATATTTATAGTAGAGAGGAGATCTAGGTTTCTTTCCAAAACCCTAGATGTGTCGTGTGGATTAATGGGCAAGAAAGAGATCTATTCTCTTTATTTAATCCAATAATATCTTAGCAAAAAAAATAGAATAAATATAAGGAGATAAAATATCCCTAACAAATATTTATCTAAGATCTTTTCCTAAACCCTAGATAGCCGTGGATCTCATGTGAAGTAGAGAGCAAGAAATCAATCTAATCTTCTTATATTTAATCCAACAATATCTTAGAAGATAGGAAAGAATAAATCAAATAATATAAAGAGATAACAAATCTCTAATTAAATATTATCTTAAAGATTTACTCAATCTTATCTTACAACTATAATATCCTAAAAGATAGGAAAGAATAAATCTTAATAATATAAAAGAGATAACAAATCTCTAATCAAATATTATCTTAAAGATTTAATAATCTAATCCCAATCTTGCACATGAAGGGATTTCGTGTGGATAAGTAACGGCTCATAAGCCCATCGTCCACTTTAACGAAACCCTAGTTGGAATATTAGGTTGCATGGATAAATTAGCGTTTAAATAAGAATAGAAGGAAAACCCTAGATAGCATGACAACTCATAAGTTGTTCTACTAATCAATAGGATAATCTCAAACTCATTCTATCTAATCATGTCCCAAATCTCACTCTACTATAAACACACTTTTCTTTGAAGATTTTATGATTTAAGCTTTGAAAAATATATTTTAAAAACATAAAAACCGTGTTCTTCATATTGCAGCTCAAAGTTATAGTAGAGTCACCTATACCTTTGAGTTCAACTAGTAAGGTTATAACTAAAACAACTATAACATTACTTGTCAAAATTATTTCTAAAATTACCGTTATCGAATGATGACCTATACTAACTAATCTTCCTGGAGATATTCATTATGAGGTTCATCTCTTCCATCTTGATCATAAGCTCTTCATCTTGAGCTTCTTCATCTTGAGCTTCACTGGATCAATGCTTGAGAACATAGTCTTCAAACTTGATCGTTGACTTTGCTACTTGATCATAAAATCTTCTTTAATATGAACTTGATCATTGAGTAGCTTTACTTGGTTGATCTTTGAGTAGCTTTACTTGGATTTGTTCTTGTACTTTGTCACGAGCTCAAATGTCTCTTTGAAGTTATAGCTAAAACAACTACAACTTTACTTCACAAATCATCTTGCCAAAGTGTAACCATGTTTAATCTAACACAACTAAACAAACAATTACGAGCAACAAGTATATAAATAATTAAGCACACTTGTCATTATTAAAACATAATCATATTACTATATGGTCCAACAAAGGACATCTCCCTAACCTATAAGAGGGCTCCTAAACAGTTTCTACCCCGAGTTCATTTTATTAGACTCATCCTAAGTTCATTAAATTCATTTGTTTAGGCCTTAGGAACGTTCGCTCTGATACCACTTTGTAATATCCCCATTTCTTTAAGAGCCTTTAGCAAGACATTTCCAAATAATTAAAGGTGTTACCATCTCAGTTGCCTGAGGTAGTAAGTATAAAAACAAACAATTACCAGGTACTTTAAGACGATATAAGTTAAAGTGCCTCAAACGGATTTTATTACAAAATTCCAACGAACTAATTAAATATTACAAAGTACGTTTTCAAAACAACAGCAGCGGAAATAAAATAACTAGTGTCTGAATGAAATAAGGCGATCTATAGACTCAAGTGATAATCTCGTCCCAAGCCCCCCCTTTAAGGATCCAGCACTTCTCACAGCTAACCTGAAATCAATCTGCTCCCAAATATTTGGTTCATCACAGGTGTTCATGAATACACAGTCAACCACGAGGTTGAGTAGGATAACTAAACAACAATAATAATACGATAACATGTAATACGATATAATCAAGAGACTCAAACCAAGACCGTCACACATACGGCTCAACCGTGTGCCACACCACATGCCATAACCAAACGCAACACAACTGACACCACACGGTGTACTGCTCAGATCCATGGCACCCTCCGAACACCGTCGTGCCTGGCCGAAAAAACCATACAGGACCACAGCTCTTCCACATCGCCGTGCCTGACCGACCAATTAATCTCAAAGCATTGCCAATCCTCTTTCACAATACCAACCAACAATAGAGAACCAACCAACAACGATAACAATATGATTATTAGATACGCAAGGCAATAATTATATCAACATGCTGAACACAACAATTACGACGATATGCTCAGGACAACAATTACATCAAATCCATCTTTAACCATCATCAATTACCAAATAGCATAGTTGAGTAGTTAACCTACCTTTAGCAAAAATCTTCTCAAATAATCAAAAAGCCTCTTCCACAAAATCACCACCTAAACAAACAATTAAATTATGTATAATCATTAACTAATCTTATTAATGAATTTAAGATGTAAACTACCCAAAACAATCCCGTAAAAACCGTCACACGCGCACCCCCACTTACGGCTAACCCGACGGTGGTTAACCCGTCGGTCAACGGTCCCCACGGCCACGGTCCAAGTCAACGGCTTAAGTCAACGGGTGCGGGTATTTGGTCAAACGTAAACAATTGATGTGAGGCGATAAAATAACTTACCATAAATAATTTGCGCGAGATGAAAAATCCTCCTTAGGGTTGCCTCACAAAAGCTCTCCTCACAATTATGTATGAGTTTTTAAAGTAGAATAAATATGATGGTAAGGTATAGGGTAGGTATTTATATTAATTGGTAGATGGAGATAAAAAGATTTTAGGAAGGTGCTTTTAATATTAAACTAACCAAAATATCTAGTGCATAGATAACATCCAAACCACATACCACCTCCCCCATATAGACGGTCCAACCGTGTGCTACACGGTCCAACCCAGCCGTATCCATTCACGGTCCATCACCCAAGTCCGTCTTATTTGTTTAATTTGTTTTTCTTTTCTTTTACGATGACAACTTATTATTTATTCATATCCTATAAATTATAAATTATTATTATATTAAAAATGTGGAGTATTACACCAACTGAGTGGCGCAGGCGTGTTTTCTAAGATCGATTTGAGGTTGGGTTATCGCCAGTTGAGGATAGCAGATGAGGATATTCCAAAGACAGCTTTTCGGTTGCGGTATGGTCACGTGGTAATGCCTTTTGGGTTGACTAATGCACCAGCAGTTTTCATGGATCTTATGAACTTGATTTTTAGCCCGTTCTTGGATATGTTTGTGGTTGTCTTTATTGATGACATTTTGCTCTACTCTAAGACTAAGGAGGAGCATGAGGAGCACCTGAGGTTAGTACTGCAGACTTTGCGAGACAATCAGTTGTATGTCAAGTTATCAAAGTGCGAGTTTTGGTTAGATAAAGTGGCTTTTCTGGGCCACGTGATATCAAAAGAGGGTGTGTCGGTGGATCCTAGTAATATTGAGGCAGTGACAAATTGGGAAGCACCGAAGAATGTAGCTGAGATTCAGAGTTTCTTGGGTTTAGTTGGCTACTGCAGGAGGTTCGTGAAAGACTTTTCTAAGATCGCCAGACCTAGACAGCTTTGATGAGGAAAGAAACCAGATTTCGTTGGGATGAGAGTTGTGAAACGGCGTTCCAAACCTTGAAGGAGCATTTGACCACAACTTCTATTCTAGCTCTACCTGAGGGAAGTGAGAACTTTGAAGTATACATCGATGCTTCAAAGAATGGGTTGGGTTATGTGTTGATGCAGAGTGGGAAGGTTATCGCTTATACGTCGAGGCAGCTGAAACCGTATGAGGAGAACTATCCTACTCACGATTTGGAACTAGGTGTAGTTTTTTCTCTAAATATTTGGAGGCATTACCTTTATGGGGCGACCATTAAGGTGTTTTCAGATCATAAGAGCTTGAAATACATCTATACACAGAAAGAGCTGAACATGCGACATAGGCGATGGATGGAGTTGATTGAGGACTATGACATGGAGATCATCTATCATGAGGGGAAAGCTAATGTGGTGATAGATGCCTTGAGTAGAAAGAGTGTACATTCGTTGTGCACGGCTATGTCTTTGATGAAACTGAGGGATGAGATGTCTAAGATAAGGATCCATATGATTCGAAAGGGCGATGACATCGGGGACTTGACTACCGAATTAGACTTGTATGATGACATAAAGAGGAAATAGGAACTTGATCCCAATATTCAAGAGTGGAAGTCAAGAGTAGAGAGTAGCATGGTTTCGAGGTTTTTTATCTACACAGATGAGAAGGTTCATTTTGATGGGAGATAGTGTGTACCTAGTGACATGGATTTGAAGAAGTTGATCATGATGGAGGCTCATTGCACTCCTTATTCAAATCATCCGGGTGGTGACAAGCTATAAAAGGACTTAAAGAAAACGTTTTGGTGGCCTAACATGAAGAAAGATGTGGCGGAGTTTGTGGCTAAGTGTTTAACTTGTCAAAGAGTAAAAGGGGAACAACGAAGACCACAAGGTAAGATTCAGTCACTTGAGGTACCAGAGTGGAAATGGGAGTCGATCTCTATGGACTTCATCGTGGGGTTACCAAGGACTCAGCAAGGTGACAATATGATTTAGGTGATCGTTGACCGTTTAACAAATTCAGCTCACTTTATTCCGATGAAAGATACTTAGACTAAGAGGCAGCTAGCGTTGGGATATAGGAAGCATGTGGTTCGGTTACATGGGGTGCCAAAGGATGTAGTGTCCGATCGAGATGCGAGGTTCATATCACGGTTTTGGCAAGAGTTGCATGACTTGATGGGAACTACCTTGAAGATGAGTACAGTTTATCATCCTGCGACAGATGGTCAGACTGAGAAGAATATCAATACTTTAGAGGATATGTTGAGGGCTTGTGCCATGGAGTTTGGTGGAAGTTTGGAAGATATACTGAATTTGTTCGAGTTTTCATACAACAATAGCTATCACACTAGTACTGGGATGACACCTTTTGAGGCTTTATATGGCAGGAAGTGCAGGAGTCCGGTATGTTGGGATGATAGTGCTGAGGCTGAGGTTTTAGGGCCACAGATGGTGCAAGATATGATTGAGCAAGTTCACTTGATTCGCCAAAAGATGAAAGCAGCACATGATCGTCAAAAGAGTTACGTGAATTTGCACCGTAGGGACATTAAGTTCACGGTAGGTGACAAGGTCCTTTTAAAAGTGTCACCTATGCGAGGTGTGATACGGTTTGGCAAGAAAGGGAAGTTGAGCCAGAAGTTTATCGGCCCTTATGAGATTTTAGACCGGGTAGGTGAAGTAGCTTATCGGCTAGCTTTACCATCATCGCTTGATCGGGTCCATAACGTGTTTCATGTATCACACCTCCGGAAGTATATGAGTGATCCATCACATGTGCTTGAGGTTGAGAACATAGAGTTAGACGAGTCTCTAACTTATGCTGAAGTTCCTAAGGAGATCTTAGACCGCAAGGTGCGCAAGACCAGGAATGGGGAGACCGTCTTAGTTAAGGTACTTTGGTCTAATCACAATGTGGAAGAAGCCACATGGGAACCGGAGGAGTCTATGAGGGAACGCTTTCCTCACCTTTTTGATATGGTATGTTTGGTTACGGAGACGTAACCGTTGTCTTTTAAGGGGGGTAGGAGATGGTCGCATGCATGTTTTGAGTCAGTTTGAGGTCAAAATGGTTGTGTTGTCAGCAACTTTGAGCTTGGGATGAGTTATTTTGTTGTTTATAGTTGGTGTTGTTGGTACCTTTGGGTAGTTGTGGTAGTTGTCTTTGGGTAGTTAGTGTTGTGTTGTGTTGTTTCGGGTATGGTATGAACTTCGGGGATGAAGTTCATTTTAAGGAGTGAAGACTGTAATACCACGGTTTTACGGGTCTTGTTACTCGGTCGAATAGGTCTAACTCGGCCGAGTAGAGTGTCGTGTGTTTTCTAGTCAGGCTACTGTCCAGGAACACTCGACCGAGTAAGGGGTTCTCGACCGAAAACTCTTGGTACTTGACCGAGTAACCGGTCTGACGGGATTTATTTCCGCGGTTTGATTAAGGATGATTAAAGGTTATATAAATGGTATTTTTACAATTTTCATTCAATTTTACCGAAACCTAATTACATTCTACACTCCTCTAATCATCCTTAATCACTCTCAAGGCAATTGATCGTTCGTGAGTCTTTCGTTCATCTCTTTCGCGCCAGTTTCGTCGGTAAGTCACTAGTTCCGTATCTTTTGTTTAGTATTGTCTTTTAGGGTTTTGCCCGAGTGATTGGATTTGGGGAAAAATGGTTGATTGACATGTTTGTGATTAGATTGTTGTGATTATTGATAGGTGAAGGATTCGTAAAGGAATGTTTCTAGCTTCCGTTGTGTACTTGTGATTCGGATCAGTGATAAGGTAGGGTTTCCCTACTTAGTTGCCTGCTTAATTGATTTAAGATGGATTGTTGTGGTATTGGCATGATTAGTATCATTGTTGGAATTGTCTTTCTTGGTTATTGAAATTATTGTTGCTTGTCTATGTTTGCGAGGTGCATCCTCGACTGAGTGAAGTCATTTTCGAGAATGGCTACACACCCTTGATTTGCCCCTTGTAGTTCCCGTCACAATGGGGTATGTGCACATTAATGGACATGGGTTATTGCTCGTTACGATGAGCGAGGCTTAGGTGGACAAGGCTGCGGCCCCCCACTGGTGGTGAGGATTACCTGTTGCGATGGGTAATCTGGCAGGGCTTCACACTTAAGTGTGTAGCCGGTTACTGGATATGATCAGAGTTAGAGAATGGTTATACAGTTTCATTGCCTTGGTTGTTTCCTTTTTGTTAGCTTATTTTAATTATTCAGTGAACTGACCCAGTTGTGTTTTGTAAAACTGTGGTGATCCATTCGGGGATAGTGAGCAGATTGTGACAGGTGATGATTTCATGTTAGGTGCAGGGAGGAGGATTGGATGTCATCACTTTAAGTCTAGCTTCCACTGTCATGAGTCTTAGATACTTTGTTTTGATGTATTGGGATTTATATTCTTTTACTTTGGTTTCAGTTAAGACGATGTATTCATTTAACATTATACTTTAACAATTGTTCTTGGATGGTCACTTTAGATATAATTACCTCGGGCAACCGAGATGGTAGCATCGTTATATGCTAGGGTGGTGCTTGGTAAAGCACCTTCGTATATGGGAGTGTTACAAAGTGGTATCAGAGCGACGATTTTGGAACCTAAAACCAATGAACCAAATGAACATAGAGAGTCTAATTAAAATGAACCTGGGTAAGAGTTGTTTGGAGCTACCGCAAAGGCTTGGGAGACGTCCCGAAGTCGCATTTAGGCCCTCACAACTTTGAGTCGGTCACCATGGTTTGATTAAGGATGATTAAAGGTTATATAAATCGTGTTTTTACAGTTTTCATTCATTTTTACCAAAACCTAATTACATTCTACATTCCTCTAATCATCCTTAATCACTCTCAAGGCAATTGATCGTTCATGAGTCTTTCGTTCATCTCTTTCACGTCAGTTTCGTCGGTAAGTCACTACTTCTGTATCTTTTGTTTAGTATTGTCTTTTAGGGTTTTGCCCGAGTGATTGGATTTGAGGAAAAAGGGTGGATTGACATGTTTGTGATTAGATTGTTGTGATTATTGATAGGTGAAGGATTCGTAAAGGAACGTTTCTAGCTTCCGTTGTGTACTTGTGATTCGGATTAGTGATAAGGTAGGGTTTCCCTACTCAGTTGTCTGTTTAATTGATTTAAGATGGATTGTTGTGGTATTGGCATGATTAGTATCGTTGTTGGAATTATCTTTCTTGGTTGTTGGAATTGTTGTTGCTTGTCTATGTTTGTGAGGTGCATCCTCGGCTAAGTGGAGTCATTTTTGGGAATGGCTTCACGCCCTTGATTCGCCCCTTGTGGTTCTCGTCACAAAGGAGGATGTGCACATTAATGGACATGGGTTTTTGCTCGTTGCGATGAGCGGGGCTTAGGTGGACAAGGCTGCGGTCCCCCACTGGCGGTGAGGATTACCTGTTGCGATGGGTAATCTGGCAGGGCTGCACACTTAAGTGTGTAGCCAGTTACTGGATATGATCGGAGTTGGAGAATGATTATACAGTTTGATTGCCTTGGTTGTTTCCTTTGTGTTTACTTATTTTGATTATTTAGTGAACTGACCCCGTCGTGTTTGTAAAACTGTGGTGATCTATTCGGGGATGGTGAGAAGATTGTGACAGGTGATGATTTCATGTTAGCTGCAGGGACGAGGATGGGATGTTATCACTTTGAGTCTAGCTTCCACTGTCATGAGTCTTAGATACTTTGTTTTGATGTATTGGGATTTATATTCTTTTACTTTGGTTTCAGTTAAGACGATGTATTCATTAACATTATACTTTAATAATTGTTCTTGGATGGTCACTTTTGATATACTTAACTCGGGCAACCGAGATGGTAGCATCGTTATATGCTAGGGTGGTCCTTGGTTAGGCACCTTGGTATATGGGGGTGTTACAAAAAGCGAAAAATAAAAAAGAGAGGGAAAAAGAACAGAATGAGAGCGAAAAGGAAAATGAAAAAGGAAAAGAAAGTCAGGAAAAACATAATGAGGGAGAAAAAGGAGTGTTCGAAGCAGAGAGAAGTGTTGAAACAATCGTGGAAGCAGAGAAAGGAGTCCAAAATGAAGCTCATGATCCGAATGATGGGCTCACTAAAAATGAATATGAAGTGTTCAATGATGGGCTTAACCTATTGTTCTCCACGACCACCACTAAGGCAAAGATCATCGAGCTCTTTGGTGATGATTCTCCCATTTCCACCATCGTAACAAAGAAATGAAAGGGCACAACACCCTCCAAAACCTCCTCTCGGACCAAGTACCCAAGGAGGAGTAGAAATGTGGTGGTAGATAAATCTTTCACCATGGAAGACGATGAGGCTGAAGGTGATATCGAAACAAAGGTTGCTCCAAACTTTTGCATGGATCTTGTTCTGACTTCCTATTCGGATGCATACAAAAATCAAGCTCTTACTTATCTCAATTCGCTTGATCTACCCGAGGACACTCTCAAGGCATGTGTTGGTTTGCTTAGCTGTACCTTTCATAGTGGGAGACGGTACAAGATATCATGGTATGACACCTCACCCGCTTTTAAATTTTTTAAAGACGGTATTTCGGCACAAGGACGGATGACCCTTCTCTATAAATACTATCCTGTGTATTTGTCTGAGATTATCCAATTCTATGCAATAGTGCAAGTGGATGTTGCATCCGGTATCGTCTCTGCTTTTGTCAATCAGCAGCTGTTGGTCTTCACTATTGACCAAATCGCTGATTACCTTGGAGTCTCTCAAGTTGGGCTTACTACATACCCAAAAGGAAATTGGGGCGGTATTGATGAAGAAACCTCCACTCGGGTTATCAAAACCCTTCGCCCTAAGAACCTGAGTGGGCTTTCAAACGTCTATGCTCATGAACTCAAAGCCTCTCATCGTTTTTTCTTTAACCTAATTTTTAGGGTTCTCCTGCCTAGCAACAACAGCCGTGGCCGTTGCTATCTCCTTGAGATGCTTCTGCTCTACCACTTGATCACACATAAGCCCATCAACCTACCCCACCTCATGATTTATCGCATACATGAACTGGCGTCTGAATATCAGAAAGGGAAATATGATCGCAATGTTATTATTCCTTATGCTCCATGGTTGTCCTTCATATTTGTTGAGATGAAGCTAATTGCTAAGGATAGCCCCTCCTTTGACAGTCTAAGTGATGAAATGGCAAACGGTCTTCTCTCAAAAATGAAAATGGAAATCTGCAATGATCGGTTGGTTTGTTGGGACAAGAAAAAGGGTAACGAGGGTGGCAATGTAACTCTCGGTCCCATCCTTGCTAAGTTGGATAACTTGGCTGGTGACATCGTTAAGCGCACCACCATCGTGACAGATTTGGCCAACGATGTTGTTAAGGTTTGGGAGGAGAATGCTGAACTTAAGACTATGAATGCCGAATTCATGGAAGCCGTTCAAACCCTTAGCGGTAACTTGCCTGATGATGAAGATTAAACCCCTTCCTTGATTCCCTATTATCACCCATATCCTTTTGCCTACAAACTCTTGTGCACTTTAACTGTTTTATTTCACTACGCCAATTAATAGGATCAACAATGGTTAGATAAGGTGATACACCGTTGTAATACAAAACACAGAATCGTTATTACATTGACCGTTGTTATTATGTTACCACGGTTGTTAAAAAGGCGGAACCATTATAAAATATAAATAACGGGTTAAAATAACCGTAAACAATATTAAGAACGGTTCAAAACCCGTTGTCTATAATATTGAAACCGTGGTAGTATTAGTTGGAATGCTCTACGGAAACCTCTGACAACGGTTTTACTGAAACAAAACCGTTGTAAAATATTAAATATGACAACGTTTTATGCTTATTAAACCGTTTTAAATGTCATGAATTCGACAAAGGTTTTATTTTGTTATATTATATTTTTGGCCGTAGCATTATGGATGAATATGTCAACGGATTTCTATGTTAATGCGACCGTTGTCAATATATTTATTGACCACGGTTTTATTTTTAACCGTAATCGAATTTATAAATATTTTTTAAAAAAATTGTTTTAGCAGGTTCCAGCAGCTGCTGAAATGCTAATTTTTGCAGTAGCAGGTTCCGCTGAAATGCTACTGCAAAATAGCATTTCAGCAGCTGCGCATTGCAAAAATTCAATCCTGCATCATCAGAATATTACACAGATTGATCTATTCAACCCAGCATCAAAATATTATAAACAGGGTGACCAAAACTAAATACACATGGCTCTATATACACACATACATAATGAGCAGACTATTGACACGCCTGTAATGAAAGAAAATAAGTGGCCCACTTATTTCTCATGTCGACGATGTCTTCCTTCGAATAGGTTGGGTCTTTGTTGTGATTGAAAGTGAGAACTACAAATCAAAATATACTTAATCAAAATAGACAGAATAAGTGGAATATTCTACAGAATTAAACCCAAGTTATGTTTGAAATAGTTATTAAAACACACTAACCGGTGACTCTATGCTGGTATATTTTCGGGTGATAATCTCCCACATGGACCGACAACAGTAAAAGGCGCATTGTTTGTCGTCTGGTTGTAGAGGAGACTATTATAAAAATCACATAAAAATAAGCTAAATTAGATCAACCTCTCGCATAAACATAAATTAAATGATAGGAGTAATTATTAAGAATACACTTACTTTTATCCGGACAATAGTTGGACTTAATGCTCCAATTGCTCGAAACACACTAATTCATAAATATATACAGGAAATTATAAATAGCATTTGGCTCAGTAATATTGATGGGACATTAAAAGGAGCCTAGTCTTCAAAGGTCAAATAATAACAAATGACATTTTAATGTAAGATTGTAAACTTACTCAGTTATTGTTTTAGCAAGATTTCTCATGGAGATAAAGTCTTGCCAGGGATTTAATTGCAGGGTAATCTAACTTAAATAATTATGCCCGACTTAGTACGATTGATAGCTTAAATAATGAACAATAAAGTAAAAGACAGAGATTTGTACGTGGAAAACCCTGGGAATAAGGGAAAAAACCACGGGCACCAAGCCAGGAGGGAGTAATACTATCTTTTAGTGTATCCTGACAGGGAATGTGTATGTCAGGCTAGAGGTAGAGTATAAATGCTAAGTAAATATGTTCAGAATGATTACAAAATGAGAGTGAGGATGAGTGAATAGTAGATGCCCCTTCTTCTTTCTTCTGCTTGCTATTTATATCTTGTTTACAACGGCTCTTTAACGTTTGTTTTGGACATTCCTAGGCAATAGGCCTCGTGCTCTATTTACCCGGAGGTAGTTGTTTGACTCCACAAAACCGCCCGCCGCTATCTTTGCTCAGTCAACTGCTCCACACTCCTCGTAGATTTTATTGAATAGGTCTTCCATGAAAGTAGGAACCGTTTCTCTAGATTTTAGTTGTGCTTTGGTTGTTGCCTGACTTGTTCTAGTAGTGCCCAACATACGGCTGGTGAGTTATTCCTTCAGGTCTGACCTGGATAGATGGCCTGACCTGTCTTTCCCTCATGGCTGGCACCTGTCTGAGCATAGTATACTTTGTATTAAGTTGCTTCCGTTTAGACTAGATTTGGTGTTTCTTTGCCTGACTTTTATCTGATCAGGCAGGACAATTCTTGGCCCAATAATTGCCCTTTATCTCCTTATTTCCATTGGATCTGGCCAGGAATGAGGAGATAAAAAATCGGGCCAGGCAAAAAATATGAGAATCTTTACCGGAAAAGAATTTGAGTCCCTTTCAACTTCCTAACGGCTACTGTCCATAAATGAGGTAGGTTCATCAAACCCTAGGAGAGTCATGATTGAACTCATCCACTTGCTTTATCCGTTGGATTGTTTTTGCGGTTATAAAATGCTTTGAGTCTTCATTTGATTCCACATTTTCATTCTTCAATTCTTCAAATCTTTCTTTCTCTCTTCTCTAATTTTTTGTGAGACAAATTTTTCTGTTTCAACAATCTTTATACTTCAATCAAGAAAAAATGGCCGATGGAAGAAGAAGGGTTGCTGCATCAAAGGCTGCTGAGGCTGATCAGCCTCCGATGGTGGTAGATGTCCCAGGAATCATCCCTAAGGATGAGGTTATGGAAATTTCTGCCCTGCATAAATTCTGTCTATCACACACAAGGATATCACTATTGCCCCGTGAAATCATTGTCCGCTTCATTCCCTGAAGCCAATCAACTTAAACCTTCTTTTGAACATTTGTTGAAGGGTAGAGGTCTACTTCCTTCTGATGCTGAGGCCTGGGTCCCTGAGAGTGGTCCAGTCAGGGCTAACTGGTCCAGTCCTAGCTGGTTTTGTATCTATGAATGGGCGTTCAGTGGGATTACAGGCTTCCCTTCACTCCTTTTATGGTTGAGGTTATCAGGGCCATCAAGGTTGCTCCTTTTCAACTTATGCCGATGGTTTGGAAGATTGTTCAATCTGTCGAACATCTATGTGCCAAGCACAACTTAGTGATCACCCTTGAAAATATCAAGAATGTTTATCACTTGAAAAGTACTACCACTGGGCGCTTCAACTTTCGAGTCAAGGCAAAGATGACTCATCTGATAACCAACTTTGATTCAGGCGATGATAAGGGTTGGGCCACAACCTATATGTTCATCAAGGCATATTCTGTTGCTCATTACCTGGATTATCTTAGTTATCTAGCTGTGGAGGGTGGTAAGTTCTCTTCCCCGCGTTCAATTCAAATTATAATAGTATGTAAATTAGATTTTAATGAAAACTTAATTGTGTTGTACCATAGTGGCTGACTGGGCTTGTGATCCTGATGCTGAGGGGTCGGCTGACCATATTGCAGCTTTCATGGCCTTGTCGGATGAGGAGAGGGCGTGACCTGCTTATCTTGGTCAAGAGCCCCTGCCTCGCTTCAGGAAGGCTAAGATGAGTACTTATAAGGCTGCTAAAAGTGCCAAGGCTTCAGGGGCCTCATCATCAGGCAGTAAGTTTTTGTTTTTACTATGTTGATTTTGATGCCTGAGCATATGTTAGTATTGCTGTTATAGAATTTCATCATGTAGCTGCTAGGGCTTCTGCAAGGATTGCTAGCTTTGGCTTGTCCCTGGTAAAGGCATGTGTTTTCCAGATCACAGGGGAAAAGTCCCAGAGTAGTGAGGCTACAGGGAGTGACAATATGCTTCAAATCCAGGTCCCTGCTCATCAGGCTCAATTGGTGTCTCCTCCGCAGGATGTGGTTGATGTTGATGAGCCCAGTCAAGCTGGCAAAAGAAAAAGGTCGGATGAGGTTTCTGAAGGAGTTGGTGGTGAAGGTGTGAGTGAGGCCAGGGAGGTCAGGGCTAGGCTTGCTGATATTCAATTTGCCAAGGAACAAATCCAGGCTCATTACTTCCTGGTTGATGATCCTTATTATAAATATCAGGCTGAGGAGATGTCTGCTCAGGCAGTAGCTGATATGTACCGTTCCAAGGACTGTACTGCTAATTTGGTTACTATGCTGCAGGAGGTATAATTCTTTTTCCCTTAGTTCTATTTTGCTTGTTTGTTTCTTGCTCCAGCTTGCTTGATTCGTGATTTTCTTGCAGAATGTAAACGACATGCTAAGGGGTGCCTGTGAGCTAAAATCTTCGAATGCCAAGAATGGGACTATGGACTGGGAGGTGCAATGCCCGAAGAAGGACGCTGAATCTTTGAAAACGGATTTAGAAGTGTTGAAAAGGGAGAATGAGTCTTTTAAGAAGGAGAATGAGGCAGGCAAGGCAAGGTTGGGTGTTGAAACATCTAAATTAGGTTATGCTCAAAATGCTGTGAAGTCCGTCCAGGCTAAACTTGCTACAGTCCAGGATGAGTTGAAGGCTGAGAAGCAGGCTATGCAGGATCTCTTGAAGGCAAATAAGGAGCAGGCTGCTAAACGGGATGTGGTGCAGGGCAGGTATAAGGATGCTGCCTTGTATTTCTTTGGCAAAGGTCATTTTGATGCCATGAAGGAGCTTGTGGAAGTTAGGCCGTATTGGAACCCGGAGTAGGAAATGGCTGACCTCAATACTACCTACCTTGATCTTTGCAAGCTGCATGCTGATGACAAGGTTGATTCTCCTCCGACTAAAGACAAAAGCGGTGAGGCTGATGAGGATGAAGAGGAGGAGGCAGCTGATGAAGGCATAAGTTCAGCTACTGCCTCCAAGGCAGATTGATGGTTTTACTTAGGATGACTTCTTTTTACCCATCCAGGGAGGGATCTTCCCTGGACAAACTTTGAATTTCGTGCTGGTTGGTATTTGTCTTATCCAGGGAGGATGTTCCCTGGGCAAACTTTGTTCCATGCTTTCCTTTTAGTGCAATTGAAGTTGCTTTCTTGTTTCCATTTAGTGCTTAGTCTGATTAGATAGTACCTGTTGAAGTAGTAAAATTTGGAATATTTGTTAAGATACTGCCTGTCAGGAGGGCTTATGGCCCTCAATCCATCCAAGGATTTTATGGCTCTTAGCCTGTTTGGAGAGCTTTTTAAATAAGAGGGATATTAGCCTTTCAGAAGGCTTATGGCCCTCAACCTGTCAGGAGGGCTTAAGACAAGTAGTCTGAATTTATCTCACCATTGTACCTGTCTTTTTTAATGAGCTCAGTTTTTTTGTGTTTTTTGGATGTGGCAAAAATGCCAAAGTTTGTGAAGCATTTCTGGGATGCTGTTCAGGTTGGGTGGAGTGACCCTCAATCCTGAATATTTGTTTAAGCATGTAAAGATAATTTTCTAAATAATTGCAGTGGATGCATAAAACAAGTTTTCAGGATTTAACATGGTAATTTGAGATATATGGTAAAAATTCTAATTATGACAGGCAATTGCAACTAGCAGGAAAGCACATATAAAGAACGTAGAAAGAACATGGATCATGTTATTCAAGGGGTTACACATAGAGTCATGCCAGGTAAGAGATAAGGTTAATAGTCTTACCTGGTTGAAGCATAAGATAAATGGTTTATACATGAAAGAGTTTTAAGTGGGAGATGTTCTAGGATCTGGGGATCATTTCTTCGTCCAGGGTCTAGCATTCTTGTTTTTTGTATTTGGGAAGACTTTACGTAGGACTAAGTCTCCTTCCTTGAATACTCTAATGTTCACATTTTTTATTATAGCTTCTGGCTACTGTTTGTTGGTAGGAGGCTATTCTGATCTTGGTTGCATCTCTCAGCTCTTCAGCTAGGGTCAGGCTGTCTTCTATTAGTGACTGGTTTTCCTCCAAGGTGTTCAGGCTGCACCTGGTAGTTAGTACATGGATTTCTGCTGGGATCACTGCTTCACAGCCATAGACCAGGAAGTAAGGGGTCTGGCCCGTGGATGTTTTAGGTGTAGTTCTGTCAGCCCAGAGGACTAGAGGGAGTTCTTCCGCCCATCTGCCTTTTATTCTCTTTAGTTTTTTCTTCAAGCAGCTGATTACCACTTTTTTGCTGGATTCAGCCTGGCCGTTGGCTTTTGGATAGCCTGGTGTGGAGGTCACCAGGTTGATATTCCATTGTGCACAGAAGGCCATTGTTCTTTTTTCCCACAAATTGAGTGTCGTTCTCACAAACTATCTCTGAGGGGATGCGATATCTACAAATGATGTTTCTCTTCATAAATGATATGAAATATATCCTTCTCTTTGACTTGCCTGTATGAATCAGCTTCTATCCATTTTGAAAAGTAATCAGTCATGGCCAGCATGTAGACTTTTTTTCCAGGTGCTTGGAGTAGCTTGCCTACGATATCCATTCCCCACTTTATGAATCGTCAAGGGGCTGAAATGGAGTGTAGTAGCTCACATGGTTGATGAATGAATGGAGAGTGAAGTTGGCAGGCTTCATATTTTCAGCTGTAGGCCAGGCAATTAGCTCTTAAGGTTGGCCAGAAGTAGCCTGTCCTTAGAACTTTGCTTGCCAGGCTTCTGCCTCCTTTATGGTTTCCATAGTATCCATCATGTATGTCCGCAATAACTTGTTTGGCCTCATGCGGCTCCAGGCATCGCAGGTAGGGTCCAGCCTGAGACTTTTTAAACAAAGTGTTATTTATAATGGTATAGGTGGAAGCTTTAATTCTATGGGCCCTTGCTTCATGCTTGTCTTTGGGTAGGATCCCCTGTAAGAACCAATCATAATATGGTTTGGTCCAAGAGTTTGTGTCCTCAATGATGGGACAAGTTTGGTTAGGTTTTATAATGGTTGGTTCGAGCAGGTGAACAATGGGTATCTTATCAAATATAGTGGGGCTGAAATTTGATCCTAGGCTGGCTAGGGCATCAGCCTAGGTGTTTAAGTCTCTTGGTATCTGATCAATGTCAAATGAACTAAACTTTTTACAAATGTTTTTGACATAGTCTAAATAGAGAATCATTTTTGAATCCTTTGCAGCGTAGGTTCCTTTGACTTTATTGGAAATTAAAAGTGAGTCAGTTTTTACCTTGAGATTTTGCATGCCAAGATCTATACATACCTTGAGTCCAGCTATCAGGGCTTCATATTCAGCTTCATTGTTTGTTGCTTTAAATTCACAACTGACAGCCTGAGCTATTAAATCCCCTTGTGGTGATTTGAGTACTAGTCCTAGGCCAGTTTCTCTCATATTAGTTGCTCCATCTACGTGTAAAGTCCACTCCTGGCCTGATTTTTAGGTGTCTAGTTGATTGACCTCTTTTATGAGATCTGGTTCTAGATTGGGACTGAAATCAGCCACAAAGTCTGCTAAAGCCTAGGATTTAATTGATGTCCTAGATTCAAAGGTTATGTCATAAGTACTGAGTTGTACTGACCACTTTGCCAGTCTACCTGAGAGTTCCAAGTTTTCTGAGGACAGACTTGATAGGCAAATTGGTCCTGACTATTATTGGGTGACTCTCAAAGTAAGGTCTGAGTTTTGTGCAGGATACAATTAACGCAACTACATATTTTTCAAGTAATCCATACCTTGTTTCTGCATCCAGGAGACTTTTACTAACATAGTAGACGGGGTGTTGTTTGCCTTCAACCTCCTTAGTCAGGACTCCACTTACTGCTGTCTTAGTGACTGATAGATAGACCGTCAGGGGTTCTCCTTTGTTAGGTTTGGCCAGTAGTGGAGGAGTGGCTAGGTAAGTCTTTAATTCTTGGAAGGCTGTTTCATGTTCATGCATCCATTTGAACGACTTGTTCTTTCTGAGAAGGCCATAGAATGAGCTGCATCTTTCAGATGATCTAGATATGAATCTGTTCAGGGTTGCAACTCTTCCTGTCAATCTCTGGATATCTTTGACTGACTTAGGAGATTCCAACTCCAAGATGGCTTTTATTTGTTCTGGGCTGGCTTTAATCCCTCTTTTTGTCACCATGTATCCTAAGAATTTTCCTGATGACACTCCAAATTGGCATTTGGAGGGGTTGAGCTTCATATTGAATTCTTCTAGGATTTTGAAGGCTACTTTAAGGTCCTTCGCATGATCTTCATCCTTCTTTAATTTGACCACCATGTCGTCTATGTAGACCTCCATTGTGCCGCCAATTTGGTCTTTGAACATCATATTAACCAGGCGTTGGTAGGATGCCCCTGTATTTTTTAGGCCGAAGAGCATTGCTGTGTAGCAATATATGCCCCTTTCCGTGATGAATGCAGTATTTTTCTGGTCAGCTGGATGCATTTTGATTTGGTTGAATCCACTTGAGGCATCCATAAACGTTAGCAGTTCGTGCCCAGCTGTAGCATCTACCATTGCATCAACGTGAGTGAGTGGGAATGGGTCTTTTGGACAGGCTTTGTTGAGATCTGTGTAGTCTACACAGACTCTCCACTTGCCATTCTTCTTTTGCACCATGACCACATTGGCCAGCCATTCAGGGTACATAACTTCCCTAATCATTCCCATGTCTAGGGGTTTGTCCACCTCTTCGTTGATGATTGTATTGCGTTCAGGGGCAAATTTTCTCCTTTTCTGTTGTACAGGCTTAAAAGAAGTGTCAATATTGAGTTTATAGGTAATAATATTAGCATATATGCCAGTCATATCAAAGTGTGACCAGGCAAAACATGTAGACTTATTCTTAAGGAAACTTACTAGTTTTGGTCTGACCTTATCACGGACATCATATCCCACCAGTACATACCTGTCAGGGTACTCAATGTCTAATACTACTTGATCTGCTTCCATTTGGGTTTCTGCCACATAAGTGCTTCTGACAGGGTACTATAATTGCTAAGCGAGAGACTTACCTGCCTTGGAAACGAGATGAACTAAGTTAACATTTAGTGATGCTCGACTCGAATGTACGACGAAAGTGCCCTCTTAGAGGAATTAAACAGATTGATTAAGTTGATTGATTGTAGAGTTGGTCAAATTGGTCAGTCATGCAAAACGAGGCTGGTACTCAGAAAGATCCGAGCTTACGTGGTCGAAAGTTCAAGCACGTAGACGCCAAAAAGTAAGAACGTGGTCTAGAATGCAAAGGGAGAAGAGAAGGGCGGACACTCGCGTGAGAAATATGTGAGACCGAAGGTCTCTATTTATACTAATCACACGACGAAAATTAGGGTTTTCGGAGTAACTTTGGAAGTGAATCTCGAAAAGATATGAAAAATACGCAGAAAAGGACTGAGGAAGAGGCGCAGCAAGCACTGCGTCTCTTGGAAGAGGCGCAGCACCTGCTGCGTCTTTTCCTCAGTGGTTTTCTCCTGCGGAAGAAAGATTTCCGTGTTTGTATTATGGAATAGCGGATTAATCTTATTTCCTTAATATTTTATATGATAATTTCGGGATATATTTTACCAAAGATTAAGATATTGGAAAATATGGAATAGAAATATCCGGAACATTCTAGAACATTCTGACTCTGCATTTTAAACGGTTATTAGAAAATGAAGACGGTTTTAGACCCGGTCTCCAAATGTACTCTAATTACTGTCAAAACGACCGTATCGGTGCGTAGATGACGACTATGAGGTAGACACAAGTGTTTCAGCGATCAGTTGACGATAAACTTACGAACTGTCATAAATCGTTCCGTATACGAAACATGCGGCCCAATCATCACCGGGTGGTTTACGGGAGGTGCAGAAATGAGGTATCTACAGATGGCCTGACCTGTCTTTCCCTCCTGGCTGGCACCTGTCTGGGCATAGTATGCTTTGTGATGTATCACTTTAATATATACTTTTATTACTCCTTTTCTGTTGTTTTGATACCGTTTATGTGCCTATTATATCATTTATATGCCTTTATTAGTGAAATGTCGATACTGCTGCCATTTTATGTTTTAATGCAGAAATGACACATTACGAGGTGAATCAAGTGAAGATGAGCATTGCGGATATGGCATAGTGGAATACACGAGGCATGGCACGAGAAATGAGGAGACTTGAAGACAAAAAGAGAAGTTAAGAAGAAATCAAGCTGCTGGACTTGATTCCTCGATCGAGTGAAGAAGGGCTCGATCGAGTAACTCTCCTCGATCGAGTACGTTAAGTCTCGATCGAGGAACCTCTTTGATAGTCTTATTTCCGTATTTTCCTAAAACACGTCTTGTTTGTAATATATATTCTAAACTCGTAGGATTTATTAGGTTACACTTTTATTACTTTTCGACGGCTGGAAAATACTTTAGCTTTCATACTTTATTCTTTAATCTTTCCTCATTAATTACTAAAGTACTAATTGTTCTTCATTAATTTATTATTCAAGTTTTATGCTTTTAATTCATTGTTGTTATTTCATGTCTTCAATTGTGTTGTTATCTATCTTTATTGTTATTGTTCAATTCACTATGAGTAACTAAATCATTCATCTAGGATGAAAGGAATCTAGGTTGATTAGAAAGGGGATTATTAATTAATTGTTAGTAATATCGTTTAAACTATCGTTTGATTATTGTTCTTATTCTAGTTATATGATTTAAGGCCTGAGTCTATAATTAGTGTAGCGAATTAATGCTTTCACCGACAGCGTTAGAATTAATATAGGCTGCGATAATCAAATAGATTGTTTTTAATATTAGCGATTGCATGTTAGACTTAACCTAAAGGACATAATAGAATTAATCAATCTTCTGACCTAAGATAGTTTGATTGACCTAACAATTGATTAACATAAACCCCATATAATTGATCTAGTGAACCGGAATCCTAGACTCTTTAATATTATTGTTAATCATCTTTTAATTACTTCCTATTAGTTGATAAAAAACAAACAAACCAAAACCCTCATAAATTGTTACCTTAAGACACTTTAAATATTAACAAACTGATTATTACCGCCTCCCTGTGGATTCGATACCTGTCTTACCACTAGCTATTTTGTTAGTTCTGAGATAGATTTACTTTGATTAGGTGATACGACTTTAGCCTTATCAAATTTGGCTGGTGTGGTTTTAAACTCGTCGTCAAAAGTAACCAACCAAAATAATATTTATATCTTTACAAACTACTCTTAGCAAAGAGGCAAGTAAAGGTCGGATCCCAAGGGACGGGTATTGATGTAGGATTTTCAATTGCAAATGGTCGTGTCTTAGGGTGTCACAATTTGTGTTGAGATAGGACATCAACTAAACAAGATAAAAGTAAAGTAATGAAAATAAGCAAGATGATTAAAAGGGGTGTAAATAATTGATTAAAGGCACTAGGGTGTCATAGGTTCATATGGGATTCATAGGAGTTGATCATACAAACTTGTTCTCTATTATATAGCAAGCACTTATTGTTGTGACGGGATCGAGTTGGTGTATAAGCTTACAATCCCTAGGAAGGTTTGGGGCCCAGAGCCGAATCGATTAGATTGTACAACACTTACAAGTCGACTTAATCCTTCCTATTCAACTATATGCATGGTCTAATGAGGCTCGAGTTGATGTATAAGATTACAAGCCTCATTGAAAAGATAGGTGATGGGTAAAAAATGCAAGGATTCATAGGCTCGCATTTCATCAAACATAACATGTGCATAAGTTGAAATCACAACAAGCAAGCAATTTAATTATGAAAACATATTAGATTAAGCATGAATCATTCCCCATGTTGGTTTCCTCTAATTCCCCATTAACCCTAGCTAAGGAAACTACTCACTCATGATCAAGTTTAACATGATAATAAGATTGTCAATCATACTAACAAGGCAAAACATGATGAATAAATGAAAGTGATTAACAATAATTAAACAAGGATAAGAGAGAATTATATCTATGAAGATGATTCCAAATAATAAAGCAAAGAATAATAGAAGTACTTAATGATTGATGGAAGGTTGTCAATCCTCCAAATAAACCTAAATAATCTTTTAATTACCAAAATAAAGGAAGAACAATAGAGAAATTAAGGAAAGATTAAGATGTGATTAATATTGAGAATTGTATTACAACTAAATTAAGACTAATTTTGAGAGAATTACAAAGTTATTAAGGATGGATTAAAAGAGTATTAGAATTGATGCTAATCTAGGTAGTACAAAGGGGTATTTATACTAAAGATTAGGTACAAAGATTAGGGTTACTAAGGGCTTAAATGTAACACCCCTGATTTTCGGCTAAATTAAAACTAACTTTTACATACAAAAACGGCCGAAATACAAGGATATTATAATTAATATACAAAGTATCATATTACAATTTTTTTTAAAATTAAATAATACAAATCGAAATCAAAAACTTTTACAAAGCTTTAAATAAAATCTTCACATAAAATAAAATCCTTTTTGAACAGCAGTGGAAGTAACCTGAAATAAAACCAGAAGACAGAAAGGAACTACCCCCATGACGAGTAGCCCCGAAGGGAGAAAACACGTCAGCCGGAAAGCTGAGTAACAGATAATACCTCAATATAAGCAGAATAGTTTTTGGTCATGGCGTGGAAACACAGACATGTAAAAATAAAAATAAACAGAGAGAATAATAAAAACACTCCCCATAAACTAATCTCAACCTCAAACTAACTCCCTTCTAATTCCTTAATATACCACACTCTCTCGTCCTAATAATTAACTCAATCTCAACTCAATACTCCGTCTCATAATACAATAATCCAATGTAACAACATTTCGTATTCTCATCGTCGCTCCTAAGCCAAGAACAAGGGGTGAGTGAACTGGCGGATAAAAACCGCAAAACAATATTTCCATCTCAATATCGATAATAAACTTAAATAACTCAATAACCATGGTCGCACTGGACCGTAAAATAACTCGGCTTAAAGGCCCCATAACTCATAACTCAATACCATTAATCAATTTCCATCTCAATTTCAATATCGATATTGTCAAATATTCCTTTAAAGGAACTGCTCAACACTTAGAGAATAACTCTAAGCTACCCACCCGCGAGTCAAAGTCAAAGGAAATCACAATTCGAATACAATAATACATACATCCAAGACGTCAAACTCCATAAAATATCCCATGAATGCTCTTGTATATTTCATGCTAGTGTGCCTGCCATCTTCGCTGTTAGGCACTTAGCTGCAACTTTTGCTAAAATCCATTATATCATATAATTGCTCAAGTTAACAATACCCACTTGACTAACAACCACGAAATATTCTAGGTAATACTAATTAATTCAATCAAACCCTTATTCGTATATATCCATCCAAAATTCGGCCCTTCTCACCAAAACACAACTTAATACGAAAAACTATATAGCTACTATTACAATTAGTAATAATAATCAATGCAGTCCATCAACAATCACGTTTGTCGCATAGAAAAACATAAGATAATAGCACATATCACACAATCCCAAACAATAATATATTTATAGGATCGGTAGAATCGTGTTACCTTTATTAGAAACTAATTGGAATTATTCCAAACGCATGCTTATGAAATTCATCAAGGGCGCCTAACCATGGAATACAAATCGGAAGATCAAGCATAGGCATAACTGATTATCATGCCATACTAATATTAATACGCTTATAAGAACGATTCGGCTTGAGACAAGAACATAAGGGTTGGATAATTATTATGATGGCTATGAATTATGGTGTTGATGTTGTTGGGCGGCTGGTAAAAGAAAAGCATGGGAAACAACAAAAAGTATTGACAAGAAACAAAAGACAAGGATATATATAGGTTAGGCGGCTTAAGGAATTAAAACTGGAAAGGGTAAGGCCTTAAACAATGGCAACCCTATAATGTTTACGAGTTAATCAAAGTCTTTTTTTTTCTTTTTATTAACAAATAAAACAATAAGAGTTTGGTTGAAATATGTGGGGTATTACATTCTTCTCCTCTTAAAAGAAACTTCGTCCCGAAGTTCAAGTTTAGAAAAACAGAAGTAGTTTAAAATTCGAGTGGTATTACATTAAATGACTATTAAGTCCCTAAGAAAAGTTGAGGAAATGCTCCTCTCGAAGGAAATGAGCATTTCCGTGCTAGTCTTGCCACGATCCGCCCGTCTTAAGGTAAGGCACGGGCTCTCTGACTTGTGATCCGAGCGGATCCTAGGGTAAGACGCTGGGATCTTTGCGCTACAGGACGCTCGTCTTGGGCACAAGACGCCCGGATCTTGGTGCTGGGGGACGCCCGGATCGTGCCTGATCCGCTCGGATTCCTGGGCAGACATCGTCTCTTCTTTTCCTCCTTAACAATCCGCAAGGATCATTTCGGGGATGTAAGAATCCTTTCATCATTGCCCATTTCACTTTATTATCTACTTAGGCCTTCCAGTGTTGTCTTCTTTTTGATGCTTGGTCATTAGATGCAATCAATTTAGCTCCATTCCGCCTCATAAATGCAAGGTTAGCACCCCTTTCCTACCAAGGAGACAAAACCTCAAAGAATATGCAAAATGGGAAACTAAAGATAGTAAATGACCCAATTATGTGCTATAATGCATAGGAATGAGGTTAATTCGGGGACTAAATGTGCTCAAAGATGAGTCACATCAAACATCCCCAAACCGAACCTTTGCTCGTCCCGAGTAAAGAGGTGACTAAAACTAGGACCTTTATTTAAACTAACCTACTAATATAGCCGATATGAGACAATTAGCGGGTCTCACTCCGCCCCTTCAACTCACAACAAGACAACCATGAGGTAGGATGCCTTGTTGCAAGGCAAGATGGGTCTTGCCAAAATGGCGACACATCCAAGCATTAAGCACACAAAAGCAAGTAATGGATGCATCTACAAAAATGAATAGCCACTTTCCTCATCTAAGTAGTGGAAATTATCTACAAGGAAAGCAATCTAAGGGTACACACTCCATCATAGATACGGTTTCTTCAAACTACTAAGCCTAGAAGGATACCAATAAATCACCTCCAAGTTGTGTCAATAGTAGACTCCCTATGGTGTTAGAAATACTGGAGGATCGCGGAATTCCCCTTCTTGCCTAGACAAGAAGAAGGGTCATCCCCTCTCTACCATGCACAAAATTGGATTGGATGGAAAAGGGATCAATAAGTATTTTGAATTTCATGTGGGAGTTTGCTTTTGCTGTTGTTTTTCCCCCCAAATTTCTTGTGGCATTTGACATTTGAGAACACTTTCCCTTTGCCATTTCTTTTATATTTGGTATTTTAATACTTGACAACTTTCAACTTTTTGCATTTTCTTTGAACATTTTCAAGCTACACCATTTGTAGTGAGGGTGCCTATTTTTGAAGCACATGAGTTCTTATTTTTGTACTCCTCTTTTCTTTTGATGCAAATTGCAAATTTTTTGGTTTTCATTTCAATGCTTGAACTCAAATTTTGATAGTTTTTGTGCCCATTCCCTTTTGTTGACAAAATGTGGTAGAATGTGGAAGATGGTTGCATGGTTTCAAGGGTCACCTTGGAATAAACGGTAGCCAAGGAGTGATCACACCACAAGGTACTCTTGACTAGGCCTTAGTCCATGGGTCAAAGGATAATAGCATGACATATCCTCGAGTGTTTTACAAGCATTCTAATGAGCAAAGTCTTAAGAAGAAAAACTATCTACAAGGGCCTTATATACACTTGTCAAACTTCCTAAATAGATGCTTTCACAAAAATTTTCCTAAAATGCAACTATATGCCATGATGCAACTAACATTTATACAACCTAATGCATATGCTTCTACTAACTAGTATGCCATATAAACTAGATGCAATTCCTAAGATCACATTGGTGTAAACCGCATCCATCAAAATAAAGCCACGTCATTAACATAGAGAGGAAAAAGGAGATTGGAAAGATCATACCATGCGGTCTTCATGATCCTCATGTATCGGATGTGGCGTAGTCGATCAGTGTGATAGAAGGATAGATAAACAAACAAACAAGTATATATAAAATATATACAATTCTACACTATAAAGGAATTTGGTTTTTCAATTTTTTAAATTTTTATGGTTTTTATGCTTATGATATAAAAAGACATGTTTTTGTATTTTTTAAAATTTTTCAATTTTTATCATTTTTTGATTTAAAAGTCAAGTTAGAATTTCCCATCCCCACACTAGTATGGGCATTGTCCTCAATGGCCAAAACGATAGGAAATTATGCAAGCTAAATGAGAATGCATGATTTTTACACTACGATGCAAGCTATATGACATATACACAAGTGATGCATTCTATACTACACTATATGATGCATGAATTTATTTGTTGGAGAGCTAATTTAGATTAACTCCCAATGCTTGTGCTTGAACTTCCCCAAACCAAATGAGACACTATTTCTAGTGTAAAAATGGGGGAGTTCATGCACAAGTATGCAATGCATGAAACTAGTTTGTCATTTTGGATTGTACGAGTGGGAACAATATGAGACACCTCAATGAGACCAAGGTGGGAGTCCTCTAAGTGTTACTAGGACTCAAAACAAATGATCAAGATAAGAATTGTTGAAAACAAGAGAAATAAATAAAGCTAGAGGAGGTGTAGGAAACTACAATGGATTGTGACATCCTCTAAAAAGTTTGCAATCCTCAATTTTCGCTCATGGCGATATCTTCATCACTAACATCATCTTCCTCATCAACTTCCTCATCATCGTCATCATCATCTACCTCCATGGACCCGGAGGCTTCACCATCATCTTCATCACTTGAGCTTTCCACTTCTTCCTTTTCTTCCTCATGGCAAGAGTAGCTACCTTCCCTGCTGTCAATAACAATCTCCTTCCCCTTAGCAACCTCGCTTTCCACGGTGGCATCTCTAGGAGAACTCGGAAAGAATACGTCCCTATCTGCCCAACTAGGTAAAGGACATGATCGATCAAGGAGTCCTTGCCTAGCTAAGTGTAGGAGGGGCAGATATTGAGCCCGGTAAGCATTGACCCGATCTTCATAAGCTTGCTTATGCATGTGTTGCAATAATTGAGTCAAGTAGTCTTTACCTATCACAACATTTGCGCCACTTGGTGTGAATTCTTGATAGGTAATTGGATAAGGTGGAGTCACAATAGAGGAGGAGGAGGGCTTGGCATTAGATTCCCTATGTTATTTCATAATCATCTCGGCTTCATCGGAGACGGGAAGAAGGTAGTTTGGACTTCGGACATTAAGACGACATATCTTGTTAGGCAAGATGAAGGACTTAGCTTCTTTAGTGAGCCACTCAAACTTGTTGTCAAGATTATCATTCTTGACCCAATGAAACTTATTGATCATAGTGGCCATATCAAGAAGGTTGCCTCCTTGAACCGGTGTGTATGTGTTGTCTTTGTTGAAATCCGGGTTAAAGTGTTTGGCTAACCATGTTACTAATCCTCCATTCACAATTAAAGCCGCTCCATCTTTACCATGGTCAATTGTAAGCCACCTTTCAAGTAGGAGTTGAAGTATGTTGTATTCCTTGGTGAACTTTTTGTTGACATTCATGGTGGATTCAAGGTAGATAAAGTCGCGTTCGGTAAAATGATTAGTGCCCTTTCTTACAATTAGAGTATTGCCCACAACCTTATGCCACACTCTTATGCCCGAATGGTGGATATAAAGAACATGACACTCATGGAAGGATTCAAATTTCCTCCCGGTGATTGCTTTCCAAAGAGGTGCGGGGTCATATTTCGAAGGCTTCTTCACATAAGGAAAATGGTCTTTAAGACCAAACACTTTGCCAAACTCATCCAAAGACATTTTTCTATCCTTATTTTCTAGGCCGAATTCAACATTTTTCCGAGTCTCTACCTTAGTAACTTTCAAAGAGCTTATAAACTCCATGGTAAGGGAAGGGTAAGTCAATTCTTGCATATCAAAGAGTGTTTGCAACTTCATAGACTCGAAAAAGTTCTTGGTTCTTTCAAGAACACCCAATTTGGCTAAGGCATCTTGACATATAAATTTGGTAGGCAAAACAGTCTTTCTAGCATGGGATACAAATGCTTTTCTATGAGAATCGCTTAGGAAAGTTACCTCCGGATAATCTTGTAATTGTTCAATGACCGGAGTAGGAGTAGCTTCCACCATAGGAGTAGCAACCTCTTGAATTTCCACCCTTGCTTGATGCACTACCATAGCCTTGGAAGCCATAAGAGCTTGTTGCCTTTTTGAAAGATTAATGTTGTGGGTGGCTTGTTTCCACCTTTTGTTCTTGCCATGTCTTTCTCCTTGTTAAGATTGTATCAACAAACCAAAGTTTTGCTTGAATGCTTCTAGTCTCCTCAAGCTCCAATTAATCCCTAATCAATTTGGGGTTTTCGAATTTTGCCTTGAAACCCTAGAAAATTGATTCAATTTTTGAGGATTTTGGTGTTTTGATGGTGTTTTGTTGATAAAGGAGTAATTTGATTGTGTTTTTAGGAAGTTTGGGTTTGATTTTGGTGAATTTGGTTAAGGAATTTGTGTTTTGTTGATGAGGGGATTAAGGGTTTTGAGGGTTTTGGGTGTGTGTTTGTGTTTTGAAGGAAAGAAATGAATTGAGGATGAGGGATTTTAATCCCGTGTTATACTCAAATAGCAGGGGGAGACGGAGGGATTTCTTTGAAGACGCTCGGATTCTTAAACAGTGAGCTCAGGAATTTCTAGCCCGTGCTGAGACACGCAGATTCTTCAGGAGACGGGCGAATTTCTGCAGGAGACGAGCGTCTTCACTTGGGGACGCTCGGATTTATAGACAGTGTGGACTCTCAGTTTTTGCACAGACCAGGACGCGCGGATTTCCTCTGAGACGAGCGTCTTCTGGACTGGGACGGGCGTCTTCTTTGTGATCTGCCCAGATTTTAAAACAGTCCCAAATTTTCAACTTCAGCTCTCCCAAGACGAGCGTCTTAGAGCCAGGATGCTCGGATCATGCCCAAGACGAGCGGGTTCTCTCTGGGACGCTCGGATTTCTTCCTGCACCCACGAGTTTAGTTCCACCCATGGGGATCTTCGTTTCCCATGTCATTCTTTCTTCATTCCTTTGTTCATCATTGTGGGTGCACTATGAAGGCTCGGGTATCCTAGGCAATTTCTATCCCCACACTAGATCAAACACTACACATCAAAACACATTAAAATACCTCCCTCACTTTCTCTCATGATAAAAATCTTGATCAAAGTATGAAATTGCAAATCCAAAATTGACAAAAATGCAATACATGAAATGAAATGCAAGTTAAGGGGTTAGAATATTTACAAATGGTGGTTTAGGGAGGACTCCACCAAACTCTCATTCTTGAATGAGATGTCAAGGGGGCATAGCCAAGGTGTTGTTGATATTGCTCAACACCTTGTAGAAGTAGTCGAAGGCTTGTTCATTGTCATTATAGAGGTCTTCAATAGAACTTTGCACATTGTGTTCTTCATGGTGGTGACTCGGGTCAAGATGGTCACCAAAGCCTTGGTCAAAGGTCATAGCATTGCTAATGTAAGGGTTGACTAATCCTTCAAATTCGGCATCTCATAGACCACAAACTTCACTAGCTTGCTCCCCAATTGTATCATGAGTTGATGAAAACAACTCCTCTTTCTTGATGTGATGGCCAATGAGGCCTTCTTCCTTACTTGTCATGATTGGTGGTGAGCTATTCAAGCTCTCATTGTTGTTGAAATTCCATTGCTCTCCGGATAGAGCATCTTGAGGATTATCCACTTTCTTCTTCCATATGGGTGGTGATTCTTTACCCATAGCTTGATCTTTGCATTGAGATGCCAACTTCTTCCTATCACTTTCTCGGCTATAATGGTCAATCTTGAAACATGGTTCATGTAGTCGGGGAGCTCTCATCGTCTTGTCAAGATTAAAAGTGATTGTCTCATCCCCCACTTCAAGTGTAAACTCTCTATGTTTCACATCAATCACCGCTCCCGCGGTGTGCAAGAAAGGTCTTCCTAAAATTATAGGAATGTTGGAATCCTCCTCCATGTCTACAATGACAAAGTCTACCGGGATGAAGAATTTGCCAATTCTCACGGGCACATCCTTCCATACCCCTAAAGGTATATTTGTTGATCAATCCTCCATTTGAAGAGTAATGTTAGTGCACTTGAGCTCTCCTACTCCTCGCCTCATGCATACCGAGTACGGCATGACACTTACACTTGCTCCAAGGTCACATAATGCTTTGTTGATTGTAGTGTCGCCAATGGTTCATAGAATAGAGAAACTTCCCAGATCTTTGACTTTTGGAGGTGAACTTCCTTGAAGAATAGCACTACTCACTTTAGTGAATGCAATAGTCTCTAGATTCCGGATGGATTTCTTCTTGGTAAGAATGTCTTTCAAGTATTTTGCATAGGCCGGAACATGATTGATCAATTACGTGAATGGGATTGAGACTTCTAAGTTCTTCACAATCTCCATGAACTTTCCAAGTTGTTCATCAAACTTAGGCTTAGCTTGACGACTTGGGAATGGAAGTCTAATCACAATAGGCTCTTTTTCCTTAGCCTTCTCTTCATTCTTCTTCTTTGAAACCTCTTGGATGGTGGGTTCTTTTTCTTTAGAGTTCTCCACAACTCTTTGCTTGTCACTAGCATCCATAATATCTTCATCAATTGGCTTCTTCGGCCCTTCATACCTTATACCACTCCTCAAATTGATGACACTCACCGACTCATGTCTTGGGGGATTACTTTGAGGTGGTAATTGCCCCTTTTGTCTTTGAGAGCTAGAAGATGCCACCTGAGTCATTTGAGTTTCTAGCATTTTGGTGTGGGCTAGGATGTTGTTGATGGTGATATCTTTGGCTTGGCTATCTTTTTGCATTTGGGTGAAAAATTCTTGTTAAATCTTTTGCATTTGGGGGACCGCTTTTTGAACATCAAAGCCTTGGTCATTGGATTGATTGTAAGAGGGTTGATTTTGATAACCTTGGCTTTGGTTGTAAAAGGGTCTTTGAGCTTGATTTCGCATTGGAGGTGGGGTGTATGTTGGTTGAGGGTTTTGAACATTTTGGCTTTTGTATGAAAGATTGGGATGGAATTTGGTATTCTCATTGTAATAGTTGGAATAAGGGGTGCCACTCTTGTATGCTTGGAAAGCATTCACTTGTTCCCCTACATTCACTTTGGTCATGTCCCAAAGTTCCACAACTCTCACATACTCCACTTGGAATTGAGGATGATACCACCATAGCATTAACATGTTGTTTGGGTGATTTGGAAACTTCATCAAGCTTAGCCATGGCCTTCTCAAACTTCAAATTGATGGTGTCAATATGAGCACTTAGTTGAGCACCCAATTGAGTGATGGAATCTACCTCATGCTTTCCTCCTCTAGTTGCCTTTCGAGGCCTACTATATTGTGAATTGTGAACCGCCATTTCTTCAATTTTGGCCCATGTTTGATTGTCATCAACTTCGGTAAACATACCATTAGATCCCATGTTGAGGATGTTGCGGGAGTCTTCATATAGACCATTCCAAAATTGTTGCATAAGGAACCACTCGCTACGTCCATGGTGTGGACAAGAACGACAAGTGTCCTTAATTCTCTCCCATGCTTCATACAATGATTCCTCATCCCTTTGTTTTAACCCAGTGATTTGGGCTCTCAACATGTTAGTCTTCTCCGGAGGATATAATTTCATGTAGAAAGCAAGTGTCAACTTCTTCCATGAATCAATACCAAGGGTAGCCTTGTCTAGACTCTTCAACCATTGCCTTGCGGTACCGATCAAAGAAAAAGGAAATAATACCCATCGGATTTGGTCTTGAGTAACTCCGGTTTGAGAAATCGCATCACAATAGTCACAAAAAGTCTCCATATATGAGTGAGGGTCTTCACTAGGCATCCCCCCAAATTGACTTCTCTCAACTAGTTGTATGAATGCGGATTTGGCAATGAAATTACCGATTAAATGTGGTGGTGTTGGAGTACCATTTGGTAGGTTCTCCTTGGTTGGTATAGAATGTGATAAAAATTTAGGCATTGTGGGGTGATTTTATGGTGGATTTTGTATTGGGTTGTCCTCTCCTTCTCTTGCAAAAGGGTTGGTAAACTCAATGTTATTTGGTTGAATGTCCACAATCTCTCCAATTTCAAGATCAATGGGTAACAAGTTACCTTGTGATCTCCTAGACATGCAAAATATCAAACAACTCGAAAACAATTAGAACAACCTTGAGGAGATTGACTTCCCCAAGGTAAAGAAAGACACAACTAAAAACAATGAATGAAAATCAAATCAAGTTAACACCGTCCCCGACAACGGCGCCATTTTTTTGGTGTGGTTTTAAACTCGTCGTCAAAAGTTACCAACCAAAACAATATTTATAACTTTACAAACTACTCTTAGCAAAGAGGCAAGTAAAGGTCAGATCTCAAGGGACGGGTATTGATGTTGGATTTTCAATTGCAAATGGTCGTGTCTTAGGGTGTCACAATTTATGTTGAGATAGGACATCAACTAAACAAGATAAAAGTAAAGTAATGAAAACAAGCAAGATGATTAAAAGGGGTATAAATAATTGATTAAAGGCACTAGGGTGTCATGGGGTCATAGGGGATTCATAGGAGTTGATCATACAAACATGTTCTCTATTATATAGCAAGCACTTATTATTGTGATGGGATCGAGTTGGTGTATAAGCTTACAATCCCTAGGAAGGTTTGGGTCCCGGAGCCGAATTGATTAGATTGTACAACACCTACAAGTCGACTTCATCCTTCCTATTTAACTATATACATGGTCTAATGAGGCTCGAGTTGGTGTATAAGCTTACAAGCCTCATTGAAAAGATAGGTAATGGGTAAAAAATGCAAGGATGCATAGGCTCGCATTTCATCAAACATAACATGTGCATAAGTTAAAATCACAACAAGCAAGCAATTTAATTATGAAAACATATTAGATTAAGCATGAATCATTCCCCATGTTGGTTTCCCCTAATTTCCCATTAACTCTAGCTAAGGAAACTACTCACTCATGATCAAGTTTAACATGCTAATAAGGTTGTCAATCATACTAACAAGGCAAAACATGATGAATAAATGAAAGTGATTAACAATAATTAAACAAGGTTAAGAGAGAATTATATCTATGAAGATGATTCCAAATAATAAAGCAAAGAATAATAGAAGTACTTGATGATTGATAGAAGGTTGTCAATCCTCCAAATAAACCCAAATAATCTTCTAATTACCCAAAATAAATGAAGAACAATAGAGAAATCAAGGAAAGATTAAGATGTGATTAATATTGAGAATTGTATTACAACTAAATTAAGACTAATTTTGAGAGAATTACAAAGTGATCAAGGATGGATTAAAAGAGTATTAGAATTGATGCTAATCTAGGTAGTACAAAGGGGTATTTATACTAAAGATTAGGTACAAATATTAGGGTTACTAAGGGATTAAATGACTATTAAGTCCCTAAGAAAAGTTGAGGAAATGCTCCTCTCGAAGGAAATGAGCATTTCCGTGCTAGTCTTGCCACGATCCGCCCGTCTTGAGGTAAGGCACGGACTCTCTGACTTGTGATCCAAGCGGATCCTAGGGGAAGACGCTCGGATCTTTGCGCTGCAGGATGCTCGTCTTGGGCACAAGACGCCCGGATCTTGGTGCTACGGGACGCCCGGATCGTGCCTGATCCTCTCGGATTCCTGGGCAGATAACTTCTCTTCTTTTCCTCCTTAACAATCCGCAAGGATCATTTCGGGGATGCAAGGATCCTTTTATCATTTCCCATTTCACTTTATTATCTACTTAGGCCTTCTAGTGTTGTCTTCTTTTTGATGCTTGGTCATTAGATGCGATCAATTTAGCTCCATTCCGCCTCATAAATGCAAGGTTAGCACTCCTTTTCTACCAAGGAGACAAAACCTCAAAGAATATGCAAAATGGGAAACTAAAGATAGTAAATGACCCAATTATGTGCTATAAAGCATAGGAACGAAGTTAATTCGGGGACTAAATGAGCTCAAATATGAGTCACATCATTGGCGCCGTTGCCGGGGAGGCAACAATTTTCTAGTTTTTTTTTGTTTATTTTGTCTTTTTGTCTCAGGGAACCTAGTTCCTTGAGACCGCTCTCACACTTTTCTTGTTAGTTTCGTGTATGCCCAGGTCAACTAGGTCCGAGATTCTTCTAATATATCCCGAGCCAGAGAAGACTTTTCGTTACAGACGAAAGTTTCAGAACGAAGCGGGTCAAGTAGAAGACTTGAGTATACTTGACGTTGAGACGGAGCATTCTACCACTTCAGAAAATCAGTCCTTTGAAGAGGACGCTATTTCTGATCTTGAAATTCCAGTTCCTGAGATCACCATCATGCCTACTTTAGCCAGTCATTTCGAGCCTACTTTGGCTTCCATCCCAAAAGGATTTAAGCTCCCTATCTCAGACAATGGAACTTTTGAGATTCGTCCATCTTACATCAATTTGGTGGAACGGAATTTATTTGGAGGTTGAACTACTGAAGACCCTACAAAACATATGGAGAAATTCGTTACTTATTGTTGTTCCATCCCTTTCACTACTAGGGTGACACAAGATCAGGTGAAGTTGGTGCTCTTTCCTTTTTCTCTAAAAGATGGTGTCACGGAGTGGTTGCGAGATTTAAATATGGAGGATGAAGGAATTACTAACTGGAATACTCTAGCTCTTGCTTTCTACAAGAGAAACTTCCCACCCCAGAAAATTAATGCGTTGAGAAGTCAGATAACCAGTTTCAAGCAAGCAGCTACTGAAGATTTGAATGAAGCATGGATTCGCTTCAAACGTTTGGTCCATTCAGTTCCCCATCATGGCTTTCATCAGTGGTTTCTTTGCAACCAGTTTTATAACAGGTTGTACGACGATCATCATGCTTTACTAGATTCTTCAGCTAATTAATAGGAGGTTGCAGGACAACACTAATGATAATACCGCGTGGAAGTTAATTGATCAGATTGCTATCCATACTACTAAGTATGGAAATCCTAGGGGAAGTACGCGTGGGAATGGTGGAGATAATGCTCTTGCGGCACAGTTGGAGGCTATTTCTGCCCAAATTGCTGAGATGAAGACTACCTATATTTGGGTAGTAAAGAGGTAGTTCATGCTATGAGTCAACAGGAGGAGTCTTGTGCTAGATGTGGTATGGATGGTCATAATGCAGCTGAGTGTTTGAGCACATTGGAGCAAGTTAATGCCTATCAATCTTTTAGGCAAGGTACACCTTTCTCTAACTTTTACAATGAAAGAACGAAGGAGCATCCTTTCCATCAATGGTCTAGTCAGAATGTGCAAAATCCACAGCCGCAACAACCACAGAAAAATCCATATACTATTCCTCAGAACCGTGGTAATCAACCACAAGGAGGATATCAAAGGCAAAATCAAGGAGGTCAGCAGTTTAATAATCAATATCAATAACCTCCTCAACAAACTCCTCAACAAATTCCTCAACAAGCTCCAAATAATGAGATGGCGGAGTTCAGAGCTCTCTTACAACAAACCTTGTCAATGCAACAAAAGCAGACGGCTCAAATCTCTGAGTTGATTGCCCATAATAAGATGTTGGATACACAAGTGGCTCGGATGACGGTTCATAATTCTTCAAAACAGCCCGGAAATCTTCCTCCTCAAGGTAAACAAGCTCATGAGCAAGCTAATATTATTCAATTGAGGAGCGGTACCACATATCAAAATCCGGAATTGCCAAGTAATGAAGAAGAATTGCCCACAAATGAAGATGAGGTACCTAAATGCATCCCAAGGGATTGGGTAATTTGGAGCTAAGTGACGGTGAAAAAGAAGTTGACGAAACTGAAATACGAGATGAGAATAAAAGCGAGAAAAATAAAATAAATGGATCTGCCAAGGTTCCTCGATCGAGTAGCATCAGGCTCGATCGAGGAACTTCAGTACTCGATCGAGTGACATCAAGGCTCGATCGATGAACCTTCCTGGTTGATGATGGTGTTTCAAAAGTTGATTCTAAAGCAAAGGAAGTCCAGCCGATTACTATTGCACTACCTTTTCCGCATCGTCAACCAAAGTTTAAGCTCGACAAGCAGTTCGGAAGGTTTATGGAGGTAGTGAAGTACTTATAGGTAAGTGTTCCTTTTACTGAGTTGATCACTCAAGTGCCGTCTTATGCGAAGTTTATGAAAGAAATATTGACAAGGAAGAGGTCCTTTGATAAGGTGGAGACCGTTGCTTTTACCCAGCCGTGTTGCAAGCTAATTCACCACCTAAGCTTAAGGATCCAGGGAGTTTTCCTATCTCTTGTCATATTGGTCATCTTGCTATTAGTAAAGCTCTTTGTGATTTAGGAGCTAGCGTTAGTGTCATGCCTTATTCTATTTGTAAGAAATTAGATATGGGTCAAATGACTGTTACTAATATGACTTTGCAGATAGCTGATCGATCTATTAAGCACCCATTGAGTGTGTTGGAGGATGTTCCCATTCGAGTTGGGAAATTCTTCATTCCCGTTGATTTTGTTGTCTTAGATATGGCTGAGGACAACCAAATTCCTATCATCTTAGGTAGACCATTCCTTCACACAGCGGGGGCGGTTATAGATGTTAGGAGAGGGAGACTGACTTTAGCTGTGGGGGATGATACTATTGTTTTTAACTTTGAAAAAGCTTTAAAACATCCCATGATAGAAGAAACTTGTCATAGTATAGATATTGTTGATTTTACTATTGATGAGTGTCTTGCTATGTGTTTCAATAGGGATCCTCTGGAGATTGCCCTTGTTTCTGATTCAGCTGCTGAGACGGGTTCATGGAGTCAAGAAGTTGATGAGATTGAGATGTTGCTAACTAGAGAGGAATGCCCACATCAAAAGGTATACATCTTAGGTATCCCGTCTAAGGTTACCGAGGTTAAGAAACCTGAACTTAAACCCTTTCCCTCTCATCTTAAGTACGAATTTTTGGATGACTGTGAAATGAACCCAGTAATTGTCAATGCTAGTGTAACTGAAGGCCAACTTTCTGATTTGTTGACTGTTTTGAAAACTTATAAAAAGGCCATTGGGTATAGCATTGATGATTTACAAGGTATTAGTCCTGACTTTTGTATGCATCGTATTCACTTCGAAGAAGGCCACAAGCCTAGTGCATATGGTCAGAGACGACTAAATCCTCCAATGCAGGAGGTGGTAAGGAAAGAGGTACAGAAATTACTTGATGCTGGCATTATTTTCTCTATATCTGATTCTAAGTGGGCGAGTCTTATCCAAGTTGTACCTAAGAAGGGAGGTACTACAGTAGTGAAGAATGATAAGAATGAATTAATTGCTACTAGACTTGTTACAGGTTGGAGGATGTGTATTGATTATAGGAAGTTGAACACAGCTACTAAGAAAGACCACTTCCCACTTCCTTATATTGATCAGATGTTAGAGAGATTAGCATGCCATAGTTATTTCTGTTATCTAGATGGCTACTCCGATTTCTTTCAGATACCCATTCATCCTGACGATCAGGAAAAGACTACTTTCACATGTCCATATGATGTATTTGCTTATAAGAGGATTACTTTTGGTTTATGTAATTCCCCAACTACCTTTCAGCGTTGTATGATGGCCATATTTTCTGATTACGTAGAGTCTATTATGAAAGTCTTTATGGATGATTTCAGTTTTTATGGTAGTGATTTTGATGTTTGCTTGAGAAACTTGACTAAGGTTTTGCAGGGCTGTGAGGAGAGTAATCTTGTGCTCAACTGGGAGAAATGCCACTTCATGGTTACTGAAGGGGTGGTACTTGGTCATTTTGTGTCAGGTAAAGGTATCCAAGTGGATAAAGCTAAAGTTGAGGTAATTGAGCAACTCCCGTATCCGGTTAATGTTAAGAGTGTGCGTAGTTTTCTTGGTCATACAGGATTCTATCGTCGCTTTATTAAGGATTTTTCAAAAATTGCTCAACCTCTAACACAGCTGCTTCATAAAGATACACCTTTTGTGTTTACTGATGAGTGTGTTAAGTCTTTTGACAGGATTAAACAAGCTCTTATCTCAGCTCCTATAATCCGATCTCCGGATTGGAGTTTTTCTTTTGAGATTATGTGCGATGCCAGTGACTATGCAGTTGGAGCTGTTTTGGGGCAAAGAAAAGATAAGGTGTTTCATGCTATTTACTATGCAAGTAAGACTCTTGATGATGCGCAGACCAACTATGCTACTACGGAGAAGGAGCTTCTTGCAGTTGTCTATGATTTAGACAGTTTTAGAGCTTATCTTGTTGGTTCTAAAGTTATTGTTCATACTGACCATGCAGTATTAAAATATCTTTTAACTAAACAAGAAGCTAAACCACGACTTATTAGATGGATTTTATTATTGCAAGAATTTGATTTAGAAATTCGTGATAAGTCTGGTGCTGAGAATGTTGTTGTAGATCATTTGTCTAGATTGAGATTTGCAGGAAGAGAGATTTTGCCTATTGATGGTTCTTTTCCAGATGACCATCTTCTAGCTATTGCTGCGAGCACTCCATGGTTTGCAGATTATGCTAATTACTTGGTTGGAGGTATTCTTCCTCCTGACTTGTCTTATCAACAGAAGAAGAGATTTATGCATGATGTGAAGCGATATTTCTGGTATGATCCATACTTGTTCCGGGAGTGCGCAGACGATATTTATAGACGGTGTATTTCAGAGGGTGAGGTACATGCCATTCTCTCTCATTGTCACTCTTCTTCTTATGGTGGTCATCATGGTCCTTATAGGACTTTTGCTAAGGTAATGCAATCGGGTTTCTTTTGGCCAACTATCTTGAAAGATGCTACTACTTTTGTCCGTTCTTGTGATGCATGTCAAATAACATGTAATATTTCACAAAGGCACGAGATGCCTCAAACTGGAATCTTAGAGGTGGAGAATTTTGATGTTTGGGGTATTGACTACCAAGGGCCATTCCCTACTTCTCATGGGAATCAATATATTTTAGTAGCTGTAGATTATGTTTCTAAATCTGTTGTTAAGTTGTTTTAGAAAATCATCTTTCCACGGTTTTGAGTGCCTCGCGCGGTGATTAGTGATGGAGGAAAGCATTTCAATGAACGTCATCTTAATTCTTTATTGAAGAAATATGGCGTTACACACCGTAGAGGATTGGCATATTATCCTCAAACTAGTGGACAAGTAGAGGCTTTTAACAGAGAATTGAAACAAATCTTGGAGAAGGTAGTAAGCAAGAATAGAAAAGATTGGAGTCGGAAGCTTGATGACACCTTATGGGCTTACCGTAATGCATACTAGATGCCGATTAGAGCATTACCTTACCGATTAGTCTATGGCAAATTCTGTCATTTACCTGTGGAGCTTGAGTACAAGGCTATGTGGGCCATAAAAAAGCTAAATATGGATCCCTCACTGGCGGGTGAGAAAAGATTGATGCAGTTAAATGAGCTTAATGAGTTTCGACTGCATGCCTATGATAGTGCTCAAGTGTACAAGGAACGAACAAAGAAGTGGCATGACAAGCATATTTTTCAAAGAGAATTCCATGTTGGTGAAAAGGTATTGCTATTTAATTCTCGTTTGCGTCTGTTCCCAGGTAAGCTAAGGAGTAGATGGTCTCGACCGTTCACAGTTGTTGAGGTGAACAAATTTGGGTCAGTTACACTGCAAACTGACAAAGGTGAGACTTTCAAAGTGAATGGGAAACGATTGAAACTCTATTATGAAGGTGCCCATATTGGGGTAATAGAGGTCGTTGACCTCTTTGCCATTGATTCCTGTTACTGATGAGGTATTACGGTCGTGCGGGACCGCTTAAACCAGCGTTATCGAGAGGCAGCCCGGAGTTTGCATTGTAATATTTTATAATTTTGTAATTTAAATTTCATTAATCGTATTTTAATTAAGTTATTTCATTGTTTTGAGTGATGTGAGGGAGAGAATTTAATGTATTTCGAGGATTTTTGCAGCATAAGACGGATTTTAAGACGACACGTTGATTTACGTGTGAAGAAAAGGACGGAATCTGGTTCCTCGATCGAGTAAGTGGAGGCTCGATCAAGGAACTTACATGCTCTATCAACTGCATCATGGGCTCGATAAAGGAACCAAAAAATTTAATTAGAAAATCAAATGTCGAAAGTTGGGAAGTCCGGATTTTGGTGCCTCGATCGAGGATGGTCAGGCTCGATCGAGGATGTTTTCTGGACCGGGTTCCACATTTCTGGACTGGCTGATTTGTCTTTCTCTTTCTCATATTTGCTTACCTCCATTGTTAATTCCGTCACTTTTATTTCTCTTTTCTCTCATTCATACTTATATCCTCATCTCTATATCTTCATATCATCATCAAATCTTCATCCTATATTGTGCTAAATTGCTTGCTAGTGATTTAAATCATTCCTTTGTGCTTATTTGTGTATTTCATTGCTCATAATCATTCAAGTAAGTCCCGTTTTTGCTCTTATTTTGGTCCGAAAATTTCAATTTTCTTGCTTAAAACTTGTGTTTATTGCCTTGAATATTCTATTGCTTATATACAATTGCTATTTCCTTGCTTATTAACCCTCTTATTGATGAATTAAAGGCCTAATTTTGAAATTTGGGAATTAGGGTTCATAAAATTCGGGTTGATTTTTAGCATTAAATTGGTTATAAATTGTGTTTATTTGCTTGGAATCTTCACTTTTTGTTATATAATTGCAATTCCCTTGCCTTTTACATGGTTTATGTGTGATTTTCGGCTTCAAAATCGAATTTTCCGATTCAAGTGGTCTTAAAAACGTGGACTGTTTTGGCAATTAAATTGGTTTGTGATTATATACTGGTCTTTTTACAGATATGTCGACTAGTGGACAAGGTAGCAAGAGGCCACGGGAGAGGCGCGCTCCCGTTCGTCAGCCGATGGTAGTAGAGTCTTCCGAGGAGGAAGAGGAGGAGCTTCTACCTATAGATGAGTTTCCTTTTTGTTGAATTTCGGGACAAGGAGCAAAGGGATAAATTTGTGGAATTGATGACTACCAAAACAATGCTTCCAACTCGGTGTGTAGACCGTAAGATTTTGCGCACTTTCAAAATTGACGGTGCCATGTATGATATGTTCTTTGAGCTTGGGTTGCAGGGTCTCTTTCTTATGCATAAACTATCTTATCGTGCCTTGACTCTTGAATTTATTAGCTCGTATGTCTATCTCCCAAAGCAACACTTGATTCGTTTTCGATTGTTAAATGTTGAACGGTCTTTGACTTTTGATCGGCTTTCTGAGATCCTAGGCATAGATAAGCATCCTGATGGGGATTTATATAATGCTGCTGGCTTGTCTGCTGTTCGATATTTTCCTTTGTTTACTAGTTTTGCGGATGCAGATGTCAGTTCTATGGGTTTGCTTGATGTGCAGCATGTCTGCCTTAGGCTCTTTTTGCGGTACATGAGTTATTTATTATTTGGGAGGCATGACAGGAGTAAGGCCTCGTCCTTAGAGGTATTGATTTTGGCTAGTTACTTGAACCCCTATCAGGAGGAGCCCTTCCAGTTCTCTCCACCAGCCCTTGTTTGCCAAGCCTTAGACCGCATGACTGGGAAGTATGCGGATTTAGATTGCGGGGCCATTATTACTAGGATTGCACGAGTTTTGTGTGATTTTGAGGGAGATGCTTCTTATGAGCCTATGTAGGACCCTGAGCCTTTGGTAGATGATGACTAGCTACGTTATGGCATCTCCTATATTGACATTATTGGTGGTAAGGACCATTATTGGAAGGTGAGAGATGACTATTATATGCTATTGCCTAACTCTAAATTGCCAGAAATCGCACCTCTAGAGGAGAATGAGTCTAGGCAGAGAACTGCACCCATCACTTATTTGATTCCCGATGAGCTGTAGGTTACTTTACCTGGTTCTAGCACTACAGCTACCACTGGAGGGCGCCGTAGACAGCGCCGTAGACCTCCTACCCACTTGCCTGGTTCTTACCAGCCTCAGCCTTCTGCCCCTTCTGTTGCTTCTACTTCCCACTATGGTTACCATTTTGATCCAGCTATTGAGAGGGAAGTGAGGATTCACCAATGTATTAACACCGCTTTGACAGATAGGCGCTTATGGGATCAGATGGAGGCCACTACTATTTCTGGGGGAGGTCGGTATAGTGGTACCACTCCGAGCTTTTACACTACACCTGGTTATGAGAGTCGTGTTTTTAATCTTTGTGGTGTTACTCCTGCGGAGTACGAGCAGTTTAGTAGGGAGTATGGTGCTCTGGGTCGACCATTCTACACTCTTGTTTGCCCTCACCAACCCACCAGTGTGTTTCCAGAGGATGTTGGTGTACCTCTTTCTCAGAGAGGGCCATTTGGGCAGTTTACGGCTTCTACTTCTGCTGCAGCAGCTGTTCCTAGAGGCGGCCATGCTAGAGGCCGTGGTAGGCCGAGGTGGCCGTGTTCATGATCCTGAGTTGCAGGCCATGTTGGAGGAGATTGATGGGTTTGATGAGGCCATCCATGGTGGCCTTGATGATGATGATGATGAAAATGGAGCGTAGTAGTGACAGCTGGTCACTACATCCCTCAGTTTCCAGATGGTTTGGGGGAGCTTTTGCTACACAGCTGGTACTATCCTTCCTTGTATTTATTTTATCATCTTTATTATTTCCCTCTTCCCTTTGTTAGTAGTGTCCTTTAGGTTGCTGGATTTTCTGTGTGATTGGTATGTTGTAGGCGTCACAATAAGGATACTGTGACATTTAGGTTTAGAGGAGAGTATTTATTTCTGTTGTGTGATTTACCTTCAGTTCTGTGTTTTTATTTATGTTGTGTGTTTAAAATCAAAAAATCCATAAAAATTGAAAAATTTATAAAATACAAAAACATGTTTTTATTTATTTTAGGTCGAGTCTTGGTGAATTGTTTAGCAATGATGATACTTTGCTTTGTCTTTGCATTTGAATCTCACTTAAGTTGTCCATGTACATTGTTTTGACATGTTAGCTATGAAAAACAAAGCTGATAACTCAAGTCTTGACCGTCACAATATGCCTTATGCCAAGTAAATTTGACAATATTATTTTGGTAAACCACTTAAATTTCTGAAGTCTTTAGAGCTTCCTAGGCAAGGAACATTAATAAACTGGTCACATTTGTTATTTAGGCTAAAGAGTGTGGTCTCCTTGTGGAATGTGTAATATCAAACTGCATAAGTGTGACATTAGTTTCTTAACTTTTTGCGCGTTCATATGATTGAGTACATGAGGAAAGGTGCTTCTTACCGTTCAAATAGGCCATACATTACCTTGTTTTGTTAGCCCGTTTGAACCTTGTAGCCATTTCATATCTTATTTCATAGCTACAATCTAGAATTTGCCTACCTTTTCGGGACACTCGCAGTTGCTTGAGTCTCATGTTATTTTAGCTACTTTGGTTGGGATTGAGACTTTTATGTCATGTGGGTGTAGCTTTAATTTTGTTAGCAATTGTGTTGATCTCCTATATTGGAAAAACAAGAGAATTATGAAGCAAAAAAAAAAAAAAATCGAAAATCAGAAAAAGAAAAAAAAGAAAAGAAAAAGAAAAAACATTGCTTCATTCGGTTTTGTTAGGAGATCATAAGTGGTATATACTGGAGTCTAATGCACTTTTGGAGAGTCTTTATATTCTCTCATTTGTTGTAAATGTTGAGATGATTTCTCTAGTTGGGATGGTTATGATTATTATTATTATTAGAGTTGGTTATTGGTTTAGCGTTGCGACTACCGTCTTAGCCTCACATATCCATATGGGCTTTCGCACAAACCACTTCTATACCCTTGCCCATTTGCCACTCTATTATCCTTGATATATGTACTTAGTCTTTGTTGTGAATGCGTACTAGTTGGAGAAATTTCTATCACATTAGATTGCATGCATGTTTCATAAGTTGAGTGAGTGTCTTAATTCTTTCTATCTTACATATATCTCACCCCTTATGAGTGCATGAGTGAAACCGCGGGAATCCAACTAATTTGTCTTGCAAGATTGAAAAGTATTTGGCTGAGTCTCGGTATCATGTCACATCTTGAGTTGAGCTGCGTTATTCTATTACCCGTGCCTTTGAATTTGTTTTATTGGCACAATTTTTGGTCATTACTTTATAATAGATATGGATAGCTGTGATTTGTATGTGCCTTGACTTTTACTCTGAGTTATTCAATCACCATTTGTATGTTTGTCTTTTATTTGGTGTGATTGCTTTGCTTAGGGACAAGCAAATGTTTGGTTTGGGGGAGTTTGATGTGTCACTTTTATATATACTTTTATAACTCCTTTCATGTTGTTTTGATACCGTTTCTGTGCCTATTATATCATTTATATGCCTTTATTAGTGAAATTTCGATACTGCCGCCACTTTATGTTTTAATGCAGAAATAACGCATTACGAGGTGAATCAAGTGAAGATGAGCATTGCGGATATGGCATAGTGGAATACACGAGGCATGGCACGAGAAACGAGGAGACTTGAAGATAAAAAGAGAAGTTAAGAAGAAATCAAGCTGCTGGACTTGATTCCTCGATCGAGTGAAGAAGGGCTCGATCGAGTACGTTGAGGCTCGATCGAGGAACCTCTTTGATAGTCTTATTTCCGTATTTTCTTAAAATACGTCTTGTTTGTAATATATATTCTAAACTCGTAGGATTTATTAGGTTACGCTTTTATTACTTTTCGACGGCTGGAAAATACTTTAGCTTTCATACTTTGTTCTTTAATCTTTCCTCATTAATTACTAAGGTACTAATCGTTCTTCATTAATTTATTATTCGAGTTTTATGCTTTTAACTCATTGTTGTTATTTCATGTCTTCAATTATGTTGTTATCTATCTTTATTGTTATTGTTCAATTCACTATGAGTAGCTAAATCATTCATCTAGGACGAAGGGGATCTAGGTTGATTAGAAAGGGGATTATTAATTGATTGTTAGTAATATCGTTTAAACTATCGTTTGATTATTGTTCTTATTCTAGTTATATGATTTAAGGCCTGAGTCTATAATTAGTGTAGCAAATTAATGCTTTCACCAACAGGGTTAGAATTAATATAGGCTGCGATAATCAAATAGATTGTGTTTAATATTAGCGATTGCATGTTAGACTTAACCTAAAGGACATAATAGAATTAATCAATCTTGTGACCTTAGATAGTTTGATTAACCTAACAATTGATTAAGATAAACCCCATATAATTGACCTAGTGAACCGGAATCCTAGACTCTTTAATATTATTTTTAATCATCTTTTAGTTACTTGCTATTAGTTGATAGAAAACAAACAAACCAAAACCCCCATAAATTGTTACCTTAAGACACTTTAAACATTAGCAAACTGATTATTACCGCCTCCCTGTGGATTCGATACCTATCTTACCACTAGCTATTTTGTTAGTTCTAAGATAGATTTACTTTGATTAGGTGATACGACTTTAGCCTTATCACTTTGTATTGAGTTGCTTCCGTTCAGGCTAGATTTGGTGTTTCTTTGCCTGACTTTTATCTGATCAGGCAGGACAATTCTTGGCCCAACAGTTATCATCTTTACAAATTTCTCAGAGGGTCTATGTCCGCAAGAGTCAATCCAATACACTATGCTTTTTCTCACATTGATTGCCACTAGCAGCCAATGCTTGCTATGAAATATTTAAAATTGAATTGTTTAGTTCATATACATGCATGTAAGCGTGTTAATAAATGAATAGAATCGTGATTCATGATAATAAAGTACTATACATACCGATTCTCATTGTATGGGGCAAGCCATAGGCTTTTGGACGTCATCAACCATTGAGCAATTTTATCGATGTGATCTTCGTATGTATCTCCATGAACCTTTAGAGAGAACACATCAGGTTTCAAGAATCCGTAGTCATGAGAAACATATTTCTCCTCAGCGATGTGTGTAAACAGGTACCTATTACGTCAAATGGAAAGAAGAATGTTACTTTTATTGATGATTTAAATAAACATCATTATTCGTAAAATCAAATGATAAGTTTTATTAATGAACTTACTTCATCCAAATTAAAATATGCATAGCATCTAACTCGTCAAGGTGGAGAAACTGACATAGTGATTTCCCATCCAATATAGCAATTGTACCTTCGCCCACAATAGCCTCTTCGATCTGAATAATGAGTACATTCCCGGTAGTTGCCTTCCTTTCAGACAGCTGGTGCAAAGCTCTGAGCGTTGGAGTATTCAATTTTTACTTATAATCATCGCTCTGATATTTAGTTATAAGAGGAGTAGCAGGCTTGGGTGCAGCAAAATTAGATGGCTTATAATATAATAATTCGTTTGCTTTAAGTTCGGTCTACAATTTAGAAAAAAAGATATAATATATATATATATATATATATATATATATATATATATATATATATATAGAGAGAGAGAGAGAGAGAGAGAGAGAGAGAGAGACGGGATCTCGTGAGTTGGGGTCTTATGGTGAGTTGTGAGTTGGGGAAATCAAGGGCTGAGATTAAAAGAAATCAAGGGCTGAGATTAAATGATAAATTAGAAAAAAAAAAGAAAAATCGAAAAATACAAAAGCAGCTGAAACATGAAAACAGAAACTTCATTCAAACGATATTCTCTATCTCTCTACAAATCAAAAACAGAGAAACACAAAAATCAGAACGCCGACTATAGCAATCTCATAAAAAACCTAATAAGATTACACAAAATCGTTGATTTTTAGCCGCAATCGAATTACGGGTAATGTAAATTCGTTGATTTTCGATGTATTCAATCGTATTTTCTAATTAATGTAAAATTCGTGAAATTCGTTGATTTTAGTTGAATTGAATACTTGATTTTACTATTTTCAGGTATAAAAGATGGACACCGAGATTAATAACAGTGTTAGCGAAGAAATCAACTCGACAGTAAATATGGAAACAGGTAATACTACTATTGATTCTTATCTCTTTATCCGCCGTTGTTTATAAATGAATTATTTATTTCTATGTGTTTCTCAAATTTGTTATTCGATATTATTGTACTTATCTGGCTTGTATTAGAGTAGAAAAAGAGAACTCATATTCGATATTAATGTACTATTATTGTAACAAAGATCTGAACAAGATTATATTATTCGATCAAGTATTGTGATATTATTGTAATATTATTGTGCTATTATTGTGCAAAGAGCATGAAAATATATGCCTTGCAAAAGAGTAACATAATAAATACGAGTATTATCTCAGTAATAAAGTAGAATCGAAATCTTGGTATTCGATATTCTTTGTACTATTGTTGTAAAAGTAGAGAAACATGATGATATTATTGTACTGTTATTCTGATATTATGGTACTATTGTTGTGATATTATTGTGCAGTAGCATGAAAATATACGGCTGATAAGAGAGTCGCATAAGATAAACACATTTAGTGTTATTGTGATGTTATTGATTGTCGTCTGTTTCCCACCTGTTGTTATCATACTGTTATTGTCACATTACTGCAATGTTGATCTCTCCCCCATGCTACTGTTATTGTGATGTTATTGTCATTTTGTTGTCCACTAACTGTACTCATTATAATAATTTACTCTCCCAGATCTTTCTACTGTGTCTATTGTTAAAGACAATGCAGTCTTAACTATTGGGGATTCTTCTAATAACAATATATTCACCAACCCAACCTGTTCAGACGAAGAAAACGATGAGTTTGTTCCAACTCTTCATTACAGCAATACACCCGGGGCTACTGAGCAGTGGGTAAGGACTGTTGAGAGTGATTTTACCCCTAAACGTGGCATGTTCTTTCTTACCTTGGACGATGCAGTACAGTTCTATAGCATATATGCATTGGCTTGCGGATTTGATGTGAGAAGGTACAGAAATGCGCAATATAAGAGGGGCGTCAGCGTCAAATCACTAGTCTGTAACAGATAGGGGTATAGGGATATGAAAAGAAAACTGCGACTTGAAGCAACAAATCACGAAGCTGCTAATTTGAGTACAGTAGAGAACAAAGAGCGACGAATTAGACACCCAAAGAAGCATGCTCTGACAAGGTGTGGCTGCAAGGCACACATGAGGTTGAGAACCCGTGAAAAACAGGGACGACGACCTAGCCGGGGTATATTGTGGATGTCTTTGTAGACGTTCACAATCACTCTCTTTACTCTGTCAAAAACAGAGAGTTCCAAAAGCTCCCAAGGGACGTCCATGACTACATTAAGAGGACCATTATTGATCATACTAAGCTCAACATAGGTCCAACATTGAGCTTCAGAATTCTCAAGGAATACTCAAATGGTTATCAGAATATCGGTGCCTCTTTGCTAGACTTCAAAAACTTCAAACAAAATATCAAGTGTTACATTGGGGATAAGGATGCTAGTATGTTCATTGGGCATTTCAAAATGCTGGCTGAAACAAAGAGGTTCTATTTTGCTTATGATCAGGATGAGAACAAATGCTTGACGAAGGTTATTTGGGCTGATAAGGAAGGGATAAACAACTACAAGTTATATGGAGACACGATCTCGTTTGACCCTACTTATGGGACAAACAAATATTTCATGGTGTTTACTCCGTTCACCGGAGTAGACCACAACAAGAAGACGGTAACTTTTGCAGCTGGGTTACTTGACTTCGAGAGTCAGGATTCATTTGAGTGGATTTTTAAAAAATTCCTCGAAGCAATGGGGCAGCAGCAACCTCACTGTGTAATTACAGACCAGTGCCCTGGAATTAAAAAGGCCTGCCCAAATGTCTTCAAGCATTCTGTGCACAAGTACTGCATGTGGCATATCATGCAGAAAATGCCTGAGAAAGTGGGAAGGGCAATCTGCTATGACCGACATAAATGCCGTTGTTTGGGATTTCGACCTCGAACCAGACGAATTTGAACAGAACTGGAAAACTATTATTGAAGCACATGGTATGCAAAGCAACCGGTGGTTGAAGTATGTCTTTGCAATCAGACAAAAGTGGATACCGGCATACTTTCTGGATCTGCCTCTAGGTTGTTTGTTGCGAACAACCCAGAGATCCGAAAGTTCAAACAGCTATTTCAAGCGGTTTGAAAGCCACTTTGGAACCCTTGTCGAGTTCTGGATGAGGTACAATTCCGCAATAGAATAGCAAAGGCATACACAAAGGAGGATGGACACTGCCAATGAGCATAGTATGCTCGAGAAAGTAGGGCCGATGAAGGTAGAGATGCATGCCTCACTTGTCTACACACATCCTATCTTTGCAGACTTTCAGAATGAAGTCAAACATGCGATATGCAGCATGGGGGTCGGGGGTTTGACAACAGTAAGGGCAGTGGAGTACCATGACGTTCGTGATGGACTGAAGCACAGAAGCTTCCGAGTTGAATTTAACACCAAAACTAACGAGAGCAAATGTGCATGTAAGCTGTTTGAGAGGTATGGCATTGTCTGTCGGCATATACTATGGGTGTGGAATGGTAGGCAGGTACACAGGATACCTGAGCCTTATGTCCTTGCTTAATGGACAAAGAAATCCTACAGGCCAATTGTCCGAGATGAAAATGGAAAGGTGATAGAAGACATTGATGAAGCTGACATGAAGAAAGCTGAGATGTCAAAGGTTTGGTCTGAGATTTATGCAACTGTCAGGGTGATAGACAGTTATGCTACGGTTAAACAGATGAAGCAATTGCAGAAAACCCTAACACAGTTCAGGGAGAACATCACAGGACCAATTGAACCGAAAACTAAAACCAGGAAATCGAGGCTCTTCTTGGCATCACAGCTTCAAATGATATTGACCTTCGACCGCCAAACAAGGCCAAGAATAAGAGCAGTGGTAAAAGATTAAGGTCGTCGAAAGAAAAGGCCAAGAGCAAGCCACAAAAGAGGAAGCGAAGATGCGGTAATCAAAGAAGTGGGTGAACCACAACGGAGAACTTGTAATCTTCCATTTGCTAAAAGTCCCCTTCGATGACGATGATGAAGAAGAATCGAAATCAAGAGGTATGAATCTGAACTATTACTCTCATATTATTCTAATGTTATCCTCTTATTCTACTTTATTCCCCTATTATTCCGGTGTTACTCGCTATTCTCTTCTTTTTGTGTTATTCTACTTTATTTCGCTATTAATGTGTTGTTATTTTTGAATAGAAAATGGATATTCTTCGTGGAAATGGATAGTGTCTGCAATAACAGCAGAGTAGCTGCTAAATTTGCTCTAATTGTTATTCTACTGCTATTCTGCTATTAATGTAGCTGCTAAATACTAAGCAAAAATTGCAGGAATATGAATCAGATGCATGAATAACAAAGACAAAAGAGACGCAAAAGACATCGGCTACGATGAAGACCTCGCCTAAAAATGTCAAAGACTTTTACTATTTGTCATTGTTTGAATTACATTTTAACCTAAAATGTTTCTTCTAGATAATAAAGTGAGACCTACATTATATGAGAATTAATACTAGTTACTTTAATTTTTTTTGTTAATATTATCTGACTGTTTTTTCACAAACCACCCACAAAATAAAACTGCATTTACACACTACAATAATAGTTGAATAATAACAGATTAGTAATATTTATAAAAAGCAGTTCCACTTTTCAGTTTTTATTAAAAACAGTTACCTAACCTAATCTAATATAATTACAGGAAAACTGTTTGTATTCCCCAAGCCCCTATAAATACTGCTATTGCGTGTTAAAAAAAAACACACACACACTGAATAAGTACAGAAAAACTGTTTGTATTCCGAAAAACTCGCATCTCCTCTCGCAAAAGGTAATTTCTTATCTTTTTTTTTTTGGTAGACAGGTAATTTCTTATCTTTCTATACTTTATTACAGAAAAACTGTTTCTATTCCCCAAGCCCCTATAAATACTACTATTTCGAGTAAAAAAACAAACACACACACTGAAAAAGTCCATTCCAAAAAAAAAAAACTTTATCTCCTCTGCAAAAAGGTAATTTCTTATCTTTCTATTCTTTATTTTTCTTTGATGTTTATTTTTCTTATCTGTCTACACTATACTCGATGCTGCAGAAAAGGTAATTCTCTTTCTTCTGCTTTGGTTTGCTTTTAATTTGGTTGAAATATTTTAAACATCTTTTTATAATGCAAAAAGTTTCATACTTCCAATGCTGCAGGATGAGTGACGTAACTGACGATAACCAAAGGTCCCCGACAAGGGAGGAAATCGATGAAGCGAAACGGACGATAGAGTCCCTCACGATAGAGTTGATCGACACAAGGACAAATTTAGAGGCAGCAGAAAACCGTGAAGAGGCCTTAATAAGAGAGGTCGACAATGTTAAGGCACAGTTGAAGGTTGCTGAACTTCAAAATGAACGTATGCGTAGACAGTTGAAGGAAAAGAAAAATAGGAACTACACAAAAGCCGACATGGACAATCAATTCATTGCTGGTGTGAATGCTTTGAGGAAGTATTACATCAAGTCGATATTTCAATCTCTCGGCAATTGGACACCATTAAAGCCATGGAACTTATGGAAGCATACAAAAACCCTTTTCGGGATGAGTCGAGTGGAAGTTGAGAGCACTTTGTCCAAGGACCGTGGCGCAGCGTCGTCGAGAATAGAATAAAGATATAAAAATCTAACGATGATGGTCCAGGGTCACTTTTAAAATATGTTTAAAATATTTATTGCTTTAAAAATAATGGCTTTAATATTTTAGATCGTTAATGTTTATTATGTAAGTACTATCTTTAAGTACTATTTACTACTATGTTTAAGTAATGTTGGAATAACAGAAGTCTTTGCGAATAATAGTGCAATAACAAGATAATAACTCGCTAATTATGCGAGAATAAAATCTTTGCAATAACAATGAGAATAATGATAGAATAACGAGTGGAATAAAAAAGCGTCTAAACCACTTTGCTTTTACACTTGACTAAATTTACACTTGAATAAAAATGAATAGTTTTAACAAAATAATGCTTTGGACTAACGATGGAATAACAACAGAATAAACTAGTCCTTTTGTGGAATAATACTGCAATAATAAAGAGAATAAACTACTTGTTATGCGGAATAATAGTGCAATAACAAGCGAGAATAACGGTGCAATAAGAATAGAATCACGAGATGAGAAAAAACAACCATTGACATTGAATTGAAAATGCATATTCTTCGTAGAAATTGGATAGTGTTTGTAAACCTTAATTAAACTAGCGGAATAACAACGAAATAAGTGTAGACTAATAGTACAATAACAGCAGAGTAGCTGCTTATTATGCGGAGTAATACTGCAATAACAGCAGAATAATGGTAGAATAACAGTGGAATAAAAGCAGTCTAAACCACTACTTTTACACTTGACTAAATTTACACTTGAATAAAAATGGATAGTGTTTGTACAAAACAAAGGTAATAAGAAAGCTTAATTAGACTAAAATAACTATAGACTAATTGGACAAAAACAGCACAACAACTGCTCATTATGCTGAATAATACTGCAATAACAGCAGAATAACAGTGGGATTAGAGTACAAATGGATGGTGTTTGAAAAAAGTACAAGTAATATGAAAACTCAATTAAATTAGAGTACACACTGGAATAACACTAGAATAATAGGGGAATAACAGCACAATAAACTTGTTATTATACAGAATAACAGTGCAATAACATCACACTAATTGTTTAACAAACAGTTTACACTAACTTAGTCTGACTTTCCTGGATACACAACAGTCAAAGGTACTGCATTCACGACGGTGCCTGACCCTTCACTACCAGCAGATGATTGGGGTTTCACTTCTTTCAACTTGTTCCTTGCTGACGCTAAACCCAACGTCTTCGGCCTTTGATTCTCACAAGCCGTCACTTTATCAAGAACTACTTGCCTATAAATATTAATATCCGCCAAGATCAGGGAAGCCGACATTTCAACACGAAGCTTCGACGAGCAATCTTCTTTGTGAAGATTGGACTCAAACACACTTCCACCATATTCGGCCATCGTGTACGAAGAAGAAACACCCCGACTCGAATTCAGCGAGTTCCTTCTTTTTCCATTTAAAAGGAACATCAACGATTTCGAAATTGCGGAAATCTTGCGACTTCATAACATTATGACCCTCCATAAAAACATACATATAGTTTGCCACAATCTCGGCCAATCTTCTGTAATCCGCTAATTGGTTGGCATCGTGAGTCATGTTGTCCAAAATATCAATCGATTCATTCATAAAATTGATGCAGAAACAACGGTAGTGATCATTGAACAGAATCGGCACAAACACAAGGTCCGAGTTCGACGACATCTTCCATTGCGGGAGAATCGAAAAACACATTCCAGAATTTCAACAGCTTCTTACCCGGACCGTCAAGAGGGCTTGAGGAATCAAAGTTCTCTAAGAGTGAATAAAGAGCATCCTCCTAAACAGAAAGCATAAACAACCAAAAATAGTGCACAAGTGTTAACTTTATATCAGTACATGTGAGTAAATATGTAGGTAATAACGCAAAATAGCAAAGCAAAAAACAAAATACCATATCACGAAGTCCGAAAAACATTGAGCTTGGTTCTGAACGTTCCTCAAACTTCAACGAATTCAAAAGAATCGACCAAACATCGACTACTCTTGTTGACATCATAGCAGCTGCATCCACAATGGAAACAATATCCCCCCTGTCCAAAAACACGCCGACGTCATCGTTGTACAACACTAACATCTCACTGCATTCACAAAAAAAACATATGATAAGAACAGTGGGATTACAGTGGTATAAACAGCAGAATCACAGTTCAATAACAGAACAATAACAGTAGAATAATAGTGGAATAACAGCGGAATAATAGCGGTATAACAGTAGAATAACAGTGGGAATTAACAGCGGAATAATAGTGGTATGACAGTAGAACAACAGTTCACTAACAGCAGAATAACAAAAGGAATTAACAGTTGAATTACACTGGACTAACAGCAGAATAATAGTGGTATAACAGTAAAATAACAGTATAATAACAACAGAATAACAAACGGACCTAACAGTGGAACTACTGATACTAGTTTGACAAAATAACAGCATAATAACAGCAGATTAACAGCAAAATAATAGTGGGAAACAAAAAGACTAACTGAAAAGGAACACCACAATCAAAGAAATGAAAATCGACACATACTCTTCTTTCAAGTGAGCGTCTTCACGAAGAACAAAGTCCACCACTTGCTTCTGCACATTCAGCATCTTAGAGAACTGTTTTTTGTTCTTCCGAAACAAATCCGACACCGCAACAAAACTACTGTCCTCTGGCCCGCAATCCATAGAGCAACCCAGCCCATCGTCTGCCGTACCCCTTTTACGGCTACTCAAAGCCGACTTTGGACTCACGGTGCTATCCACACCCCTGCTTCCCACTTGACGGCTGCTAGTAGGGGTGTTTGTAGAGAATTCAGTGCTATCAATGACAGTAGGAGAAGCGACGGGCTCGACAACAGGCTGCGTCGTCTTAACCTTCTTACCAATAGTTTTCACCCTGCCAGAACCACGACGTTTCTTACCGCTTTGAGAAACCCTCTTTTCCGCATCCTCAATACGCCGTTTCTCTTCAAGCACACTCAGGGTTTCCTTTCTCGTCTTGTTCAACTCCTCCAAAGTTTTTAACACATCTTCCCTGGACTCGTTCATATCAGACAGCACCAACAAGGCAGCGATCTCAGCGCGGTAAAGCGCTCTTGAATCAGAATTACCCAAGTCACAATCAAAAACAGTTTCACGGTAAAAGAGCATGTGCAACATCGTATATACACCGCAGTCCAAATTTTCAATCGCAGCGGTTTGCCAGGTAAAAGGGAAGTTGACAATTTTATAATCTTTAACCTCCCCGCCTCGGGCAACTCCTTTGTTGACCAGGAAATCAGACATCAAGCTCACCTTCAAAAAAGCAAGGAAAAAAAAAACATAATTACTAACAATACTTAAACAAACTAGGCTAAACACCAAGGAAAATTAGGCACAATAAATGACTTACAGCAGTTTGACAATACACCAAACGTACACACGCCTGTTGATCATCAGCAAACATCGCCTCTTGAAATACATTATCAAGATATTCAACCCTCTTCGCAATGAAGTTGATGCACAAACAGCTAAAGTGCTCATGCAAAAGAATTGGGATGAAAATCTAGGAAAATATTTGGCCAAAAAAATTGTTACTAATTATGTGGTTTTTTTAAAAAGCGAAACACAAAAATAACAGAGTAATAGTAGACTAACAGTAGAATAGTAGTAGAATACACACAAAGTACAGAAAACATACCATATCAGAAGTAAGATCACACTCTCTCTTGTTGTTATTGACAAAAACAGTAAATGACAATATGACTTCCGCACATAAATCACTCCTGGAAGCCTTCTCATCTTTCGACGGCGTACAAAGTCGCCGCAATGGATACTAAACAAAAAGTGGAGAAAAGAGTTGAAACGTGATGCAAAAATGAAAAATAAAGTAAAAGAAACGATAAGATAAAATAACTAACCATTGCACCCATCCCAAAGAAAAGTCGACTTGGACTTCCTCTTATACAAGTATCATTAAGAAAGAGGGACCACCAATCCACAACACCAAGCATTATCATTGTATCTGGAACCATCGATTCCATATCCTCTCGATTCACGTAACTGTTCACACCCCAAGTGACAAGATTCTCCCTTCAAAACCGAATAAACAGGAAAAATAAGAGTCACATAAATATATTTTTGAAGAACAAAAAGAAGTATAATATATTAAACAGAAAGCAGAAAATTTTTACAATAAAAACGAGCTCTTACCCTTGCGAAATGTTATGATCATTCAAGAAGCAGTAGTCTGCAACCTCTTTCCGCTTGGATAGCATTGGGATGAAAACATGTCCCATCGTTATCATTGATTTTGACAGGACAACTAGCTGAGGATCCACAGGACCACAATTATAGGTGCATCCGAAATTCTGAGGCACAACAGACAACAGTAACTCCTCATGTGCAGCAGAGCGCAACAAATAACTTGTACCGATATTAGGAACATTCAACCCAGCAACGCCATTGTCCTCTCGGACAGCCTCACCAACAACAGTACCAGCCTCCAACACAACCTCGAAATCCTGTTTATCAGATTTATCTATCTCAGACGCAGCCCCAAGCAACAAGTCTGCATGACAAGACATCACCACATCCGCTACTTCCTTTTCTGCAGTCACAAATGCTTCACTGCCAATTTGAGTGGAATGTTGAGTGTCATTACGCAAAGGAATTTCAGCACCGGTATCCGTCACCTCCGTCTCAGGCAAACAAGCATCAGTCTTTGGAATTTGATTTGCTTGAACCTCTACCGGTGTACACTCAACAGTATTAGGCACGTCCTCTGGCGGATTATCAACAAGATAGTCTTCAACTTGAATGTTAACGTCCTCCACATCATTGTTAACATCCTCTACGTCAATGGTAATATCCCCAACATCAACTACTTTCTCACCGACATCATCTGGCTCTCCATAATGAAACCAATGTCGCACGAGATATCCGTCGTAATAGAATCTAAACTGAGTGGTGACAATTGTGGAGTCCCTACCTTTGCACTTTGTTGAATGACAGGACTATGTTCAACACCCTTCTTTTTCAGGCTATAGTCGGTGCACATCCGAAACTGACTCGACACACTCCTCATAAAATTGAGAAAATAGATTAAATGATGGGGGTTCAATGATGACATCTTCATGTCTAGCTTTTTTGAAGTCTGGTTCTTCAGAACAGTTGATCGCGATTTATTTGCCGCTTGCATAGCCAATACATGCTTTACCCGTTCGTCCAGCTCACGGATAACTTGATCCGTGAAGAAAGATGGGGTGGCAACCAAATTCTCGACCCTTCACAACCAACTTTTTCTCGATTTGTTCAAGTGTGCTATCTTTAGCGACTTGTCGGGTTACTTGGTCAGGCAACTTAGCGGCGGTGCTTGACGCATAGCTCACGCTGGTTCTTCTTCATCATCTTCGACTTTATAAGTTCCGCCCGTTCCAAGTATCGGCGGCATAAAATCTGAGAGTCCCTCTCATTAAGCGAGATAAGTTGATGAACATCCTGTCAAGATAAAATCCCAAAATTTTACTTAAAACAAAGACAATAATAATAGTAGAATAACAGAGGAATAATAGTACACTAAGACCAAAATAGATAACAAAGTGGATTAATAGTAGAATAACGGTGCGAATAAAATAACAAAGGAATAACAAAGACACTAACAATGAGAATAAATAACAAAGGATTAGTAGTAGAATAACAAATCATCATAACAAAGGAGTAACAATTGGAATGAAAATTAGAATAACAGTGGAATGACAGTAGGAAAACTGAGGAATAACAGTGGAATAATCGTAAAATAATAGCAGTAGGACAACTAATGCTTAAAGACAATAACAAAATAACATTTTAGAATGATTCGTTTTAAAACAATCAAACAGTGCTTACGTCGACATTGCGGATGTACTTGCTCATCCGTAAGAATATCATCGGTAGATCCAAGACAAGACATCGACGTTGAGTACGTTGACCAGAGCCAACGATGTTTGGACGAGACAATGGGAAAGCAACGTCACGAACGCTCCCGAGTGCCCGAGCACCAACAGGCCTCACGCAACCTCTCACCGAAAGACTTAAAATCCCAATGTTTAATGAGCGGTAGCTCATTATTCACCCGATCACCGCTAAAGAAATAACGGTGAAAATAGGTGATAGCCAACAAAGACTACACAACAACGAATATTTTTCCTCCCGTTAAGCGTTTCACGCACGAAGTCACCAAGTCCGAGAAGACAAACTGACACCAATTAAATTTCTTGATCCTAGAAACATCTTCCACAGCGCTTAGAAGTCTAAGATCAACCACATAACCTGACACAGGAGCAACGAAACACGACATAGCAAGCAGAACAAAAGTCTTCTTAAACTCATCATCCGCAACCAAAGACTCTAGCAGGGTCTCCTGAACTTTGTTAAGTGGTATCCCACTTTTGTTATTGGCGATACCATACTTCTCACGCCAAGCACGCTTCAAAGCTTCTCCATCAGCGTTTGCAGAACCAGGAAACCCAGTAATAACCAAATCCAATTTTGGACCAGAATTTGGTAAACCAAACACATCGTGCACATCATCTGCAGTCAACTCGAACTTCTCCGTTTCAGATATTTCAAAATACTTCCCACTCCTAAAAGCATATATAAACTCCCGGAACATTGTATGGGGGAGGGAAGAAATCTTCAACTCAAGTAAACCCCGAATCCCATTTCCCTAACACCTCCTTCCGCTCCTCGGTGGGCTTCAATAACTTTGAAAAGAAAAGCGGTAAATACAATGACTAACAAATGGATCGGCACTGTGCACACAAAGGGGAAAAAATATACAATGCATTAAAACATTTAAGATAACATAAGCAAAGCAAAGAGAATAATAGCAAAATAACAGGAGAGCATAAAAAATAACACGAAAAGTAACATATTAATAGCAAAATAACAAAGAAAATAAAAGTAGAATAACGATAGTACATACACTGGGGTTATTTCTATGACAACTCCACTGAGGTTGGTTGCTACTTACCACAATTCCCTTCTCATGCTTAACTTTGCCAGCCAACTTACTACTAGTCTTTGGTGGACTAGACGACACCTTCGCAAGTTGGGTCTCGGCCTTTCGTTTGGTTTTTTTAGTGGGTGGTTCGGTTGTACATATTTCTTGACTACGAGTACTCCTTCTCTGAGAAGCAGTGCTCTTTGATGGAGATGTGACAGGGGATTTGGATGGAGACGGACCCGGAGAATTTGATGATGACGGTTGAGTAGACTTTGATGAAGCGGCGGATTTGATTCTTAACTTCATTTTCTGTTGTACTATCCAGAAAATAAAGATAAGGATCACTTTCAATGATAAATAGGTATTCAGCTAGACTTTTTTAATAATGACGCCAGAATGAGAGTACCGTAACAGCAGAATAACAGAACACTAACAATTAGTCAAACTAATAACAGAACTGTTATAATACAGCAGTTAAAACACAAAAAGACCAACACGGAAGTGCAAACAAAAACACAAAGGGAATCAAAACAAAGCCTCTTTGAATAAAGAGTCAAAGACAGTTCCAAAATTACAGACGGCCTACATAAGCCTTCATAAAACAAAATGACGTACTAAATTACAACCAGAGACAGTTTCAAATTACATAATACCCAAAATACATAACCAAAATGTACTTCCGAAAATACAGGACATAACGTAAAAAGTCAGTCAACGTCAACAACATTGACTGACTTATAATACAATTCGTAAGCAAGATCATAAGCAGCAGGATAGTCCCTGAGTGTTTCAAAGTACTCGTGAATTAGCCTGATCCGTTCAGATACAGGTGCATCAAGGATAGAGTCACGATCGTGTATATAACGGCAAGCATGCAACACCGCCTTTGCTGGCTCACTTGCAAGCATGTAGCACTTGCATCGTTTGGAAACTACTTTCGAGCCCCTTGACAAAAATTTAAACCTTCATTGTGACTTGTTGTTAGAACTTTCATATATTCGGCGTGAACACCGGGCGCACTTTTATGAAATAGGAACATTTGTGACCATTTCTTACAAACAAGACACATATTGCTCTTGTCCAAAGTAGTCTCTACATGATCGAATACTTTTTCCATTAGGTCCTGGCTATTTAAAACTGCCGACATTGATTGATTACGACGACGAACTCTGATGTGACCATAATTAGCGAATATTTAGCCCCCGTATTAGCCTTGTTCCCATGCTTTTTAGTGCATATTTGGGTCATTTCTTATCTTTAGTTCTTTGTTTTGCATATTCTTTGAGATTTTGATCCCTTGGTAGGAAAGGAGTAAGAATCTTGCATTTTCATGGCAAAACAAGACTAAATTGATCGAATTCAATGACCAACCATCAAGGAGAGACAAGATTAGAAGGCCTTTGTACATATTATAGTAGAAGAGCAATGTTGAGAAAGGATCCTTGAGTCCCCAAGGAAATCCCCAAGGAATTTATGAAGAAAAGGGAAGAAAAGAAGAAGATGTCTTGCTGAGTGACAATCCGTGCGGATTGTCACCAATCCGGCCGTCCCACAGCTGCACAATCCGTGCGGCTTTCCCATAATCCGCTCGGATTCCACCTCCACAATCCGCCCGGATTCCCTCGAATCCGCTCGGACCCCATTGCCAGAATCCGCCCGTCCCGACCTTATTCCGCCCGGATTCCAGCACAGCACGATTTCCTCTTCTCCAAGCTACAAGGAAAGAAGCCCTTCCTTCGAAAAATACCGGAGTCTCCCTGCTCAAATCTAAAAAGTGTAATTACTAGTTTAGCCCTTAGTTAACCCTAATGCATCCACCTAATTTCCACTATAAATACCCCATTTGTAATAATCAAATCATCAAGTTTTATTAGAGAAAAAACATCTTTTTAGCTAGAAAAATCCTTCCTTAGATTAGATTAGAAGTAGATTAGAATAGATTACTCTTCAATCTTTCCACAAATCACACATTTATCTCTCCTTAATTATTGTTCAAGTTTATTACTTTTGGGTAATTGAAGATTATTGGGTTATTATTGGAGGATTGACAACCTTCCATCAATCATCAATTTCTTCTATTATTCTTTGCATTATTATTTTGGAATCTCCATAGGTATAACTCTCTTAATCCTTGTTTTAATTATTGTTAATCTTTCTTACTTGTTCATCATGTTTTACCTTGTTAATATGATTGACAACCTTGTTAGCATGTTAAACTTGATAATGAGTGAGTAGTCTCTTAGCTAGGATTAGTGGGTAATTAAGGGAAACAAACATGGGGATTGATTCATTCTTAATCTAATATGTTCACATGATTAAATTGCTTGCTTGTTGTGATGTCAACTTTATGCACATGTTATGTTTGATGAAATGCTAAGCCTATGAATCCTTGCATTTTTACCACCTCTTATCTACTCAACTTGACTTGTAAGATATAACCCAACTCGAGTCTTGTTAGACCATGCATAGAAGTTGAATAGGAGGAAAGTAAGTCGACTTGTAGGTGTTGTACAATCTAATCGATTCGGCTCCGGGACCCAACCCTTCCTATGAACCGTAAGACATAAACCAACTCGGTTCCTCCACAACATTAATTGCTTGCATATAATTGTAAACATGTTTGTGTGATCAAAACCATGAATTCCCTATGACCCCATGATGTCCTAGCACTTTTAATCAATTGTTTACATCTTTCCTTTTGTTGTTTGTTTTACTATATTGCTTGCATTAGTTTAGACACAACTACAAACCCAAACAAATTGTGACACTAGCATAGATTGAGATAGATAGACTTAGAACCCAAAGCACACCGTCCCATGGATCGACCTCGACTTACCGCTAACTAGTAGTTTGTTGAGTATTATAAATGTGTTTGATTGGATGAGTGACGACATCATTCCGGATCAAAATGGCGCCGTTGCCGGGGACGGTGCTATGTGATTAAGTTCTTACTTGTTTGTCTATTTTGATTTTTGCTTTCACCTTGAGGAACTTGTTCCTCAAGGATTGTTCTTACCATTTTTGTGTAGTTTCCATGCTTGTAGTTGTTTCCTTGTCTTAGCTATGATGGCTCAAGAGTTGACATATGGAGTATGTGGTGGACCTTTTGAGTATGGCTATGGGTATGGGGAGTTTGAGGAGCAAATCAACACAAACCTACCTTATTATTTGTACAACGAAAATCCTAACCACTACCCCAATTTTTCCCACCAAAATCACCACACCCAATATCAACAATAACCACCCACCCAATACCCATTTCACAATGAACTTCAATTGCCACAATACAACCACTTTCACACCTACCCACAACAAAAAGATGAACCCATTCAAAACATGATTCTCCAAATGATGGGAGATCAACAAAACTTCTTCAAACAAATGCTAGAAGAGAGCCGAAAAGAAGATAATGTTCTTAAAGGCATTGTTATCCAAAGAGAGGAATTGGGGATTCAAATTGCCCAATTAAAAGAATCCCAAGCAATCACTCCCCACCGTTCTTTGGACATTGAGCACAAATGCGAATTTGAAGTAGTAACCTTTGATATGGAAGATAAGAAATGGGAAGAGCCAACCTCCTTGAGCTCTTGTGACTATGAAAGTGTTGTGTTCGATGAGGAAGACATGAGGTTGAGCAAACCAAATACTCTTAACCTTTGTGAGTATGAGGGTGTGTCCTTTGAAGTGAACATTGAGATTTTGAAAAAGGAGCTAAATGAAGCCCCCATTTATGATTCATGTGAAGATAGCAACAATAATGATGAACCTAACGGATGGACTCATAATATCATCTTGCTTGAGGAGCCTATCCTTGAGGCATTTGAGATACCCTATCATGAAGAAGAACGTCCTTCCTTTATTCTTCATGAAGACCACTTGGCACCTATCATGGAGCCAATGATCATTGAAGAGGATATGATAGACCTTCTTCAAAAGGCCAAAGTTTCGTACAAGGGCTACTTGATGAAAAAACTCAAAGAGAAAATTGCTCGTGAGGCTACTTGTGAAGACTTGGCACCCATAATTTCAACTCCTACGGAATCCGATCATCAATGTTATGAAAATTATCCTTCTACCTTGGAAGGATTGAAAAATCAAAATGCTATCATCACCACTAACATTGAAGAAGAAGTTGGTAAATGGAAATCTACGGATGAAAATGAACCACACTTCATGCTTAGTGTTGACAAGAATCATGGGTTTACCTATTTGAAGCACCGGGAAAGCTCTAATGCTAAGGACAAGGCAAGGAAAAGAATTTTCTACAAGCTTCCTTGGCCAAATTTCATATTCAAATTGAGCAACCCATACTTGTGCTTATTTGGAGCTTGTTCACAAGCTTTTGATCTTTTATTAAGAGCTTTGAGCTCTATGGATAAGAATTTTTACAAATTAAACTAGTTTGGTGGAGTCCTACCTCAAACCACCATTTGTAAGATATTTCTTGGACCCTTTACTTTGTATAATATTGTACATTATTACATTTTCATTTAATTTCTTGCATGAGAGAGAAGAGAGAGAGAGAGTCATCTTACATGTTTCATGAGCAAATTTCAGAAAAAGATAAGGAAAAAGAGAAAATCGGTGAAAAAGGGGTGTGTTATTTCACGAAAAAGAAAGAAGAAGGAAAGAGGCAGAAGACGCCCGGATCGAGAAGAAGACGCCCGACCAGGGCCCACGTCAGAAAAATAATTAACGCTGCAGAGGAAGACGTGCGGATTCGGCAGAATCCGCCCGTCCTGGACAATACGTCTGTTTTCTTCACGGGACGCCCGTCCCGTGTGTCGCCCAGAAACAAGATTTTGTGCTGCACCTGAATACGGGCGGATTTTGAGCAAAACGCCCGTCCCAGTCAAGCCGCACGTCCCAGACACAAGACGCCCGTCTTTTCCCACCTCTCAGTCAAGAAAGATCGCTGTGTTAGAATCCGTGCGGATTCGAGCAAAGACGCCTGTCTTCTTCTTCCACAATCCGCCCGTCCCGATGGAAATCCGCTCGGATTGCCCTGTTCCTTCGGATAAAACGGGTTTGATCCAACCTTATCCATTCGGATTCCCCATTTCTTCTATATAATCACCCCCTTTCTCCCTCATTTCCTCACCTTACCAAACCCTAAAACACTCATCTCAATCCTCAAAATCACCCTCCCATCCTCAAAAACACCCCCATCACCAACATCAAAATGGCACCATTGATGAACACCAAAGGAAAGGCCAAGAAATTGGTCGAATCATTCGGGAAGAAGCGCAAGGGATCAACCTCTTCAACGCCGCGAGAGATAGTGCTACCAAGGAGCTCCCAACCCTTAATGAGGGGAGGGATTGAACAGCTCAACCACTTTCAAGAGGTGCTCTTTGAATCCGACGACCACCGCGAAAACTTTGTCAAGCTACTAGGTAAGAAGTACGAACCCACTCAATTTGTAGACACTAGGGTGTTGGAAATCCTTAAGATAAGGTACCCTACCGAGATGTTCTTTAATGGCCTTGGCATTGGGAAACTTTTCCATGCCCATGAAGAGACTTACCTTAGTCTCACCCTTGAATTCTTGAGTAGCCTTCGCATTGTGGCAAATACCCACACCAATGTGGGCATGGAGTTTAGGTTATGCAACCTAGACCATAGTCTTTCGCTTGAGGAATTTGCCTATGTTTTCGGTCTTGAAGTACCCACCAACTATACCGAAAAGCCCGATAATTTCGGTGTGGATCTTCTTTGGAAGGCTATCTCCGGGAGGGATTTTACCCATATAAAGCGTTGCTATACCTTTGCCATCCAACATGCGGTGATTCGATTCACCGAGCGCTTTGTAGCCGGTTGCATCAATGGGAGGTACGAGCAAGATAGGTGTACTCTCATCGACTTAACTTTTCTTGAGTCCTATTTGAATGTTCGAGCGGTGAGGCGTTATAACTTTAATACGCCACTTGAGATACTTACTAGGTTCCATGATTTTGCTCAAGGGACCACCCAACTCAAAACCTTCGTGATGGGAGGTCTAATTACCATTTTGGCCCACCACCTTTGCCCCGGGTTCAATGCCCGAGGAACCTATATTCCTCTTGAGGGGAGGACTTTGATTGATGAGCACACCATCTTCCACAGTCACCGATGGTGTAACTACACTCGAGATGGGAGTGTAGAGTGGCACACCAAGGGATGCACCTCAATGATCCTTGAAGGTTGGAAGATACCGGGCATTGACCCAAGATTGAGCCCATACTCTCCTCCACCAAGCTACCTCCTTGATATCCAAATTCTTGATAATCCCCCTCAAAGGGAAGAGCCGCACCGCCAAATACCTCGTGGAGCACCGGGAAGGCCTATTCGCCCACCTTCCTACGTACCTATCCCGCCATACCCTACTCCATATACCGAATTTAGGCCGGCAATCCCCGGTAACCCGGGTATTAATGATTTGATGGCACTCATGAATAGAGTGGACCTAGGGGTACATGAAGGGAGGGAAGACAACTACTTGGCCCTCTACCCCCAATACTATAACATGGCTCAACAAGGGTATATTGACCCTAATGGTCCTAAGCCCTCTTGGGCACAACCGGAGCTCTTATTCCCAAATCAAGGGGACCAAGCTTGGGGTCGAGGGGACGGAGGGCATTCTAGCCAAGGTGGAGGGTACTCGGGGCAAGGAGGAGAATTTGACCAAGGAGGGTATTGGGGTCAACCAAGAGGGTATGATCAAGCCGGGAGCTCTCATCATTATGGCTATGATCAAGATGATGAGGATGACGAGTGAAAGAGGCCTACCTCACCACCTCCATTTGTATGATAACCATCTTTCCCCCTCTCTTTTGTATATACATTGCATTTAGTGTAGCTTTTGCATGCATTTGTATTATATTCCATGTTGCATTTGAATAAGTAGTCCATATAATATAGTTGCATTGTAATATAATTCATATAGATAATTGCATGTAGATTAAAATTCATGCATAGCCACTAATGGCCAAACCTATTCATTTCTACACTAGAAATAGTGTTTAAATCGGTTTGGGGAGGTTTGATCCTAAGTGACCATAGTTTAAATCATGCATCATATAGTATAGCTTAGAATGCATTCATTTGTTATATATGTCATATAGAATTGCATTTAGTTAGAGCATGCATTCATTCATATCATATCATTGCATTTGTGCTTTATTCCAAAAAAAAATCAAAAATCCAAAAATATGTATTTCTTTTTCATTCCTACTCCTACATGTACATTGAGGACAATGTCCAAAATAAAGTGGGGGATGGGAATTTATATTCCAAAAATGCATAAAAATTGAAAAATTTCGAAAAATCACAAAAATATGTCTTTTAATTTCATAAAAACAAAAACCATAAAAATTTGAAAAATTGAAAAATACAAAAACAAGTTCATTTCCTTTGTAGTGTAGACTTGTATATATTTTTGTATATATTGTGTTTTTTCTATCCTTGTTCACATTGATCGACTACGCCACATCCGAGACATGATGATATTGAAGACCGCATGGTATGATCTTTCCAATCTCCTTTTTCCTCTTTATGTTAATGACTATGTGGCTTTATTTTGATTGATGCGGTATAACAATGTGAACTTAGGACTTGCATTTAGTTTATATGTCATATTAGTTGGTAGAATCATTTGCATTAGGATGTTTATATTAGTTGCATCATGGCATGTAGTTCCATGTTAGAGAAAAAATTTTGCGAAACCGTCTACTTGGGAAGCTTGACCAGTGTATATAGGCCCTAGTAGATGCTTTTTGTTCTTAAGACTTTGCTTGTTAGAATACTTGTAAAACACCCTAGGATGTGTCATGCTAGTATCCTTTGACCCATGGATTAAAGCCTAGTCAAGAGTACCTTGTGGTGTGATAACTCTTTGGCTACCGTTTATTCCAAGGTGACCCTTGAAACCATGCATGCAACCATCATCCATGTTCTACCACATTTTGTCAACAAAAAGGGAATGGGCACAAAAAGAAATCAATTTGAGTTCAATGAAATGAAAAGAGAAATAAAGTTTGCAAAAATGCATCAAATGGAAAAGGGAGCAAAAATAGAACTCCTATGCTTCAAATATAAGGCACCCTCGTTACTAATTGGGGTGACTTTGAAAATGTTCAAAAGAAAATGCAAAAAGTTGAAAAATTGTCAAGTATTGAAAAGCCAAAAATCAAAAGAAATGGCAAGAAAGTGTTCTCAAATGTTATATGCCACATGAAATTGGGGGGAAAAACAAAAATGAAAGCAAACTCCCAAAGTGAAACTCAAATATCTATCGATCCCTTTATCCACCGTATCCATTTTTGTGCATGGTAGAGAGGGGACGACCCTTCTTCTTGTCTAGGCAAGAGGGGGAATTCCGCGATCCTCCAGTGTTTCTAACACCATAGGGAGTCTATTCTTGACAAAAGCATTTAACGATTGAGGACAAAGGTACCCTAGCTTGACACAATTTGGAGGTAATTTATTGGTATCCTTCTAGGCTTAGTAGTTTGAAGAAATTGCATCTATGAAGGAGTGTGTACCCTTGAATTGCTTCCCTTGTTGATAATTTCCGCCACTTAGATGAGGAAAGTGGGTATTCTTTTGTATATGCATCCATTATTTGATTCTGTGTGCTTAATGTTTGGATGTGTCGCCATTTTGGCAAGACCCACCTTGCCTTGCAAGAAGGCATCCTACCTCATGGTTGTCTTGTTGTGAGTTGAAGGGGCGGAGTGAGACCCGCTAATTGTCTCATATCGGCTATATTTTTAAGATAGGTTAGTATTGGTCCTAGTCTTTGTCACCTCTTTACTCGGGACGAGCAAAGGTTCGGTTTGGGGATATTTGATGTGACCATAATTAGCGCATATTTAGCCCCCGAATTAGCCTTGTTCCCATGCTTTTTAGTGCATATTTGGGTCATTTCTTATCTTTAGTTCTTTGTTTTGCATATTCTTTGAGATTTTGATCCCTTGGTAGGAAAGGAGTAAGAATCTTGCATTTTCATGGCAAAACAAGACTAAATTGATCGAATTCAATGGCCAAGCATCAAGGAGAGACAAGATTAGAAGGCCTTTGTACATATTATAGTAGAAGAGCAATGTTGAGAAAGGATCCTTGAGTCCCCAAGGAAATCCCCAAGGAATTTATGAAGAAAAGGGAAGAAAAGAAGAAGATGTCTTGCTGAGTGACAATCCGTGCGGATTGTCACCAATCCGGCCGTCCCACAGCTGCACAATCCGTGCGGCTTTCCCATAATCCGCTCGGATTCCACCGCCACAATCCGCCCGGATTCCCTCGAATCCGCTTGGACCCCATTGCCAGAATCCGCCCGTCCCGACCTTATTTCGCCCGGATTCCAGCACGGCACGATTTCCTCTACTCCAAGCTACAAGGAAAGAAGCCCTTCCTTCGAAAAATACCGGAGTCTCCCTGCTCAAATCTAAAAAGTGTAATTACTAGTTTAGCCCTTAGTTAACCCTAATGCATCCACCTAATTTCCACTATAAATACCCCATTTGTAATAATCAAATCATCAAGTTTTATTAGAGAAAAACATCTTTTTAGCTAGAAAAATCCTTCCTTAGATTAGATTAGGAGTAGATTAGAATAGATTACTCTTCAATCTTTCCACACATTAATCTCTCCTTAATTATTGTTCAAGTTTATTACTTTTGGGTAATTGAAGATTATTGGGTTATTATTGGAGGATTGACAACCTTCCATCAATCATCAATTTCTTCTATTATTCTTTGCATTATTATTTTGGAATCTTCATAGGTATAACTCTCTTAATCCTTGTTTTAATTATTGTTAATCTTTCTTACTTGTTCATCATGTTTTACCTTGTTAATATGATTGACAACCTTGTTAGCATGTTAAACTTGATAATGAGTGAGTAGTCTCTTAGCTAGGATTAGTGGGTAATTAAGGGAAACAAACAGGGGGATTGATTCATGCTTAATCTAATATGTTCACATGATTAAATTGCTTGCTTGTTGTGATGTCAACTTTATGCACATGTTATGTTTGATGAAATGTTAAGCCTATGAATCCTTGCATTTTTACCATCTCTTATCTACTCAACTTGACTTGTAAGATATAACCCAACTCGAGTCTTGTTAGACCATGCATAGAAGTTGAATAGGAGGAAAGTAAGTCGACTTGTAGGTGTTGTACAATCTAATCGATTCGGCTCCGGGACCCAGCCCTTCCTATGAACCGTAAGACATAAACCAACTCGGTTCCTCCACAACATTAATTGCTTGCATATAATTGTAAACATGTTTGTATGATCAAAACCATGAATCCCCTATGACCCCATGACGTCCTAGCACTTTTAATCAATTGTTTACATCTTTCCTTTTGTTGTTTGTTTTACTATATTGCTTGCATTAGTTTAGACACAACTACAAACCCAAACAAATTGTGACACTAGCATAGATTGAGATAGATAGACTTAGAACCCAAAGCACACCATCCCATGGATCGACCTCGACTTACCGCTAACTAGTAGTTTGTTGAGTATTATAAATGTGTTTGATTGGATGAGTGACGACATCATTCCGGATCAAACTCGTACATTAACTTCAAAGCACTTATCACTCTTATCTTCCAATAACCAACCCAATTTATTTTTCTTTTCAGTAGCGAACTCTCTAGCAAATAACAATTTATCTTCATTCACTATATTTATTGCCCATCCCTCACAAACTAAGTCCATTAGTGATGCTGAAACCTATAAACAAACAAAGCCAAACAAACAAAACCACTAGAATAACAGCAGAATAACACAAAAAGAATAACAGAAAATTAAACACAGGAAAAACACTACAATGACAGGAAGAGTAACGCTGCAATGACACCATAGGACCAAGATAACAAATGGAATAACGAAATCTTGAAAAGTGAAGACAACACGAACAAACACAAAAACCCTAGAAAAACACATTAAACAATTAAAACATGACAAATAACTTGACAACAAACTAAGCGATAGAATAACAGCGGAATAACACAAAAAGTAAAGTGTGTAGAGATCAATAGTAAAGTTCTCAACACAACTCGTCACATAGAACATGCAAATCACTTCAAAACAATAGAAAACTGCAGAAACGACTAAGAACATGCAAATCAATTCAGGAAAAATCAAAAACTTAAAAATGCAGCATAATATTACAATGAAGAAACTGCATAAACACAATAACGGCATTAAAGTACTCGATTAAGTAAACCTAGCGATAATTAAACTGGAAAAACGAATAAAAAAGCATACAAAAGCATGAAATAAAACAAAATAACAAAATAAAAGAGGGAAATGTCATGAAATTACCTTCAATCGGAAGAAAAATGATGAACGGTGAAGAGAAAACGGGAGAAAACATGAAGGAGACGAACAGTTGAAGAAGAATAACACAAGAATAATAGAAGAGAGAGGAACGCTTGCAGTTGATAATGATTATATAAACGGTTTTGCAATAATATGGAGTATTAATTAGAGAGGGAAACAGTTAGAGAGTAAATGAAAGAAAGAAGAGAGAGAGAAAGAAAAAGAAAAAAAAATAAACTAAATAACAATGCTTTTATATGACAACTAAGATTAATCTTGGCCACTCATCTATAATTTAATCTAATGGCTGAGATTCACCCAACTCACAACTCACCATAAGAACCAAAATCACTAAATCCAATCTCTCTCTCTCTCTCTCTCTCTCTATATATATATATATATATATATATATATATATATATATATACATATATATATATACATATATATATATATATATATATATATATATATATATATATATATATATATATATATATATATATATATATATATATAGTAATGGGATCATGTAAGTCCACCTTGTAAGGGTGAGTCCATAAGTCCTCTTGAGGACCATTGGATGAGGGAAATGGAGGGCTAGGATGAAAAAAAAAAAAAGAGAGAGATTAATTAGCTAATTTACACTATCTCTCTCTACATTCACTAATTCATCCTAATTAATCACTAATTCACTATATATCATTTTTCCACTCATCCACTTATCTCTCATCTCACACATTTCTCTCAACTTCTCTCTTAAAAACCCCAAAAAATAAAACCCAAATAAATCAAACCAAATAAATCACTACCGTCTCCTAGTCCGTCAACCACCACTAACATCACCACCCACGGCCCCGACCCACCACCACACCTCCATCACGCCACCCAAACCCCATTCACCTCTACTATCCCGACACCACCACCACCACCATTCACCTCCACCAACCGCCACCTTCTGCCACGCGTAAAAAACGACACGCCTCCACCACCGCCGCCTCCCTCCTCTCCTCCACCATCGTCGCCTCCCTCATCCTCTCATCTAAGATCTTGTTTTTTGTTGTTGGTGGTTTTTGTTTTTTTAGATATTGGTTTTTGGTGGTTGATGGTGAATGTCGTTGTTGGTGTTTTTCTTTTTCTTTTTCTTTTTCTCTTCCTGTCTTCGCAGATCTAGTTTTTTTTTTTTTTTTTTTTTTTTTTTTTTTTTTTTTTTTAGTGAAGGTAGTTGTTGGTGTTGTCCTTCGTTTCATTTTTTTTGCTTTATTTTTTTTCTTTTTTTTCCTCTTCCTGTATTCTCAGATCTAGTTTGTTTTGTTTTTTTTTTCAGATTTAGGTGTTTGTATATTGTGTCTTTTTTCCCTTCAAATGTCTTGTAAATTTGTCTTGTTATACATATTTTTTTCAAATTTTCTTTATATTTTTTTTCTTAGATCTTATTTATATTTTGTGAGATCTCATTTTTAAAATTTTTTTGTTGTTGTTTTTTAATCTTCTAATTTTTTATTAAAGTTACATTTTTCTATGTTAAAATTTGATAGGGTGATAATTTCAGATTTCGTTTCAATTTTCGGTTTTGCTCTTTTTTTTCAGATTTCGTGTTCTAGATCTCGTTTTTCTAGATCTTGTTTTTATTTTGTGAATTTTTTTATTTTAGTCTTGCATTTACTAAGTACATCTCATATAATTTGTTAATTTTAATCTTAGATATATTTAAAATATCGTCTCCTCATTTTTCTTCAATTGTTGTTATATTAGATCGTTTTATTTTAGTCTTAGATCTAATAAATAGATCCAAGGTTAATTGTTGATTTTCATCTTAGATGTGCAAGCGGTGGGTGCATTTACTAAGTACACAATACGAAACATCATGTTGTACCTCGTATTTTGCGTAGACATCCCCAAAAAAAATCTACTGCTTATTAGGTATTATACTGATTATTGTAAGATGTCGTCATCTTCCTCTTCTACTTCTTCTTCTTCTTCTTCTTCTTCTTCTTCTTCTTCTTCTTCTTCTTCTTCTTCTTCTTCCTCCGATGACTCTGACGATGGCGACAATGGTGGGTGCTCTGCGAAAGGATTAGGGCAGTTCCTTTTGTCATGGTTAGCTAATCGCTTGCAATTCTTACACATACATTTTGGCTTCTTTGCCAAGGCAACTGCTTTTGCCTTCATCGACAACATTCTCTTTCCGTTTCCTTTGTTTTTGGATTGCTTAGGCGGCAAAATGGTTATCTCTTGACTAGCGAATGTACCAAGAATTTTCTCCAATCATTATTGTTTATTCAATGGTGATCCTAAGGGTGACAGTTTCTCCTTAAACTGTCTAATTAGACTAGAAAAGTTGTCGACATCATCCTTCAATTTGCCTATGAGCATACCAACTGTCTGATGAACCTCTGACCACATTACTGACATCGCAATTTGTTTTCCATTTATTATATCAACGTCCTCAGTTGCTTCACCATTACAATCGAACATTTTAGACAACATTTCATCTTTACACCATCTTTTAACAACACATTGTTCTGGAATAATCTTCACTCCGTTCGATGAGTAAATCCATATGACATGCCGGCAAAGAATGCCTTTTCTCTCAAACATTCTGCAGCTACAAGTGGCTTTCAATGTATCTAGATCATCAATATAGAGTAATATGTTAGTTAAATCAGTCAGGAAAAAGTGTAATTCTAACAGGCATAAGTGTAATTTTAAACGGCATAGCAGTGACAGATATAAATTATAATTTTAGAAGACAAAAGTGTAATTGTAGCAGCATAAAGTGTAATTTTAACAACCCAAAGTGTAAATCTAATAAAATAAAGTGTTATTTTAACAGACAAGTGAAATTCTAAGCAAACAAAGTATAATTTTAACGGATAAAAGTATAATTTTAACAAAAAAATTCTACAGAATGATACCTGGGCAGTATGTGACCTCATAATTTTTGTCCCTGTTTGCATCTCTTACAGTGGTCACCTCTAAAGAGTCACACTCAGAAAAACCTCTGCTTTTACAAGTATCGATTGAGTACTTGACCTCTTCTTGAAATTCCTCGAATACTCTATGACTGTACACTTGCGCCCCGTGCACTTCGATAGCTAGATGCGTTGATGTTATAGGGAAAGTGTGTCTGTTACAGTTGTCAATCTTTTTCTGTGTGTGTCTTTGCTGGTCCATCGCGCTGTCAAAACGCATCGAAAACTCAACCAATGTTCCTGACTTGCTCTCAAATCTCTTAAAAAAACTATTTTCGCTCTCTGACCTTTCGGTTGTTCTCATAACACCCCCCATACCTAGGTCCCTACAATGTGCCATAACCCACTGCTTTCTTTTAGCGTATATTTCTTGAAACCAGTCAATGTTATTAACCATATATTCTCTGCCAATTTCTTCCCATTTTGCATCAAACTCTGCCGCTTCAATGTCTTCATCCCAAATTATGGCATTCAATTTCTTTACAAAGACAGAATAATCCTCTCTCGTCACTCCATACTTGTTTGGCACTTTGTTCATGATATGCCACATACAATATCGGTGGCGCGCTGTCTTGAACAGCAAGGGCACCGCTTTAAGAATACCAGGATCTTGATCTGTTATAATATAATTAGGCTCTTTCCCACCCATCGCAGCCAAAAAACGGGTGAAAACCCATTTAAACGAGTCTGCATCTTCATGAGCAACCAGCGCTCCACATGAAGTGACTGATCGTTTATGGTGATCAACCCTGGTGAAAGGTGTGAAGGCCATGTCATACTTATTGGTGGAATACGTCGGATCGAACGACAGTGCATCCCCAAAAACTGAGTAGTTCCTTCTAGCGATTCCGTCGGCCCATATAGCTTTACTAAGGCTACCGTCAGAATCAACATCATAGTCAAAGAAGAACCCTGGCCTATTAACAGCCAATTTCTTAAAGTGGTCCACGAATATCTGACCATCCCGTTCATGAATGTAGCATTTCACATCTATGTGAAAGTTCTTAAAATCATTTAAACTAGCTCCGATGTTTTCAAACCCATTAACATGTTCCTTCAAAATTTTGTAAGTCTTCGTTGCTCCTATCTTTAGCTGTTAATTATTGACAATCTTTTAGATGTATGTATTTAGGAATTGTCTTCCAAGATATCTTTAAAAAAAAATACAAAAACGAAGGTCCTCAACTCTGCAGGCTTTTTCTTCTGCTCACCATGTCATCATTCCTAACTCCAACTTCATACAGCGGGATTGACTTCAAGCTTTTGAGAGCCGTTGAAGATGTGAAGGCTATTACGCAGTACGGTTGGTGTAGTTATGTCCTGGAAAATTTGGTGAAGGTCGCGGCAGCTATTGGTGAAAATAAACAGGCCCTGCTCGGTTGTATCCCCTTCTTAATGATTACGTACTTTCAACGTTTCGATTTCCGTGGTAAGAGTTGTCCCCGCAGCCTCCCTCTCATTAAGCACTGGGATCGGCAGACGCTCTCTGAAAGATTACATGGTGAGCTTGACAAGAACCGTTTGGGTCGGCAAACTTGGTCCTTGGTCAAGTATCCTCGGTGCCTTCAAAAGGAAGTGTTAAGCATGGTGGTGTGCCTAATGATAGCAAAGTGTTGGCCATTGGCAATATGGTTACTGATGCGGCATTACAACTACCTTCAACTTCAGACAGGAAGAAGTTCATCGAGATTGAACTCCCATCTGGTGTTGATGATGACGAGGAGTTGAAAGCCCGGGCTGTAGATGTAAGTGTTATTTGTTCATTTGTCAAATCTAATTTAACATGTTTTAAAGTTACTCTTTCTTTCACTACAATTACACTAGAATTGTAATAGCGATATTAATCAGTAGTTGCTGAAATTACACGGTTGTCAGTTAAAATTACACTTTTTAAATTTAAAATTACACTTTTATCAGTTAAAATTACACTTTTAAAGTTAAAATTATACATTTGTCCGTTAAAATTACACTTTTTAATGTTAAAATTATACTTTTGTACGTTACAATTACAGTTTTGTCCGTTAAAATTATACTTTTTAAAGTTAAAATTATACTTTTGTATGTTACAATTACACTTTTGCCCGTTGAAATTATACCTTTGTCCGTTAGAATTACACTTTTTAAAGTTAAAATTATACTTTTTAAAGTACACTGTTGTTCTTTTTTTGAGTGTAGGATGTGCATGAGCTTTACTTGAAGATGCAAAGGAATGCTACTGTCTTCTATTCATGGTATGTAGATGCAGCCATGACGCTCAAAAGGTTAACAGGAGGTCTGAACTATTCTAGTGACCCTGTCGCTACACAATGCACGCAATCATTGTTTCAAAGCCAAAGGATGAAGGATTAAGCTGTGGAAATGCAGGAGATAGCTGAACGAATAAATGATTCCGTGAAATCAGCGCCTGTGCTACAACAAAGTTCAGGTGTTCAGGAGCAGAATGAGGAGGTAGATGATGAGGGATACGAGCAGCAGGGTGGTGATGATGATGAAGAGGAGGACGATGGTGATGAGGATGAGGGAGAGGAGGAGGATGGTGATGATGTGGAGGACGAGGAGGATAGTGAGTTTGTGAAGGATGATAGATACGAGCATGAGAAAGAGGTTAGTGTAGATGTTGGTAGAGACCTCGAAGGCGGGGTAGCCGCCTCACTTGATTGCGATGAACTAACCAGTGATAAAGCACGCGAGGTGTCTACAAAACTGATAATGGAGGCGGTGTAATTTTACAACACGGCTGAATTTAAGGAAGTTGGTAACAGAGAGGATGACAGTAACGACACCCATGTGGACTTTGGTAATGCTCGGGAAATTTCCGTCATTTACAAAAGGAGGAGGGTAGTGGAGAAGGAGGTGGTCGTTGGCGAACCACATACATTTGACCGGGAAATTCTTGAAGAGTATTATTCAAAATAAGAGGTTGATGATGCTGAGAAGAAGTTCTATGCGCGGAATGTTGCTGCAAAGGAACAAGAGCAGACTATGGAAATGGAGGTGCCTGTTGTTGGGGAACTTCAGATAGCTGATAAGAAAATTGAGGAGGATGAGCCCACCGACGCTGATCCAATCAACTCGGTTCCTAATTTATCGCTGAAATTAGTGAAGCAGAGCGCCGAGCTGAAATGCCGGCCAGAGAAGCTCAAGGAATTGGAGAGGTACCAGAATGTTCGAACATGTCCGCTGATGTTACGGGAACGGCTGTCCATGTGACTGAAGTTTTGAATGCCGAGACGGGCAAGGATGATGACCAGAGTGGGGAAGGTAATGCTGAGTTTGGCCTCCAATGTGCAAGTACAACATTGTGTACTGCAAAATTAGACGATGTTGTACAAGTGGAGACTAAATCTTTAGAATTTATAGGGCCTAATGCTGGGGAGTCTGAAAAGGCGGAAAATGCGTTTGTGGAAGCTCAGAACAAAGAATTTGCCCCCCTTGTCACTCAGTTCCTTTTCACGACTGCTGAGCTTAGTGAAACAGAGCGCGCAGCCGAACAGGTCTCAGCAGAAACTCAACGTTCTCTAGAGGGGCTCGGAAATGGTGCATGTGCCATGACTGATGAGCGGTCGTTAAAGGGTAACGAGGTGCTAGAATGTGTATATGCGTTGCAAGCAAAGGAATTTATGGACGTAGAATGGACAAGTACCGTCTTTTCTAGTGCGGAAGTAAACGCGCTGTTCCAGGAGGCCCCAACATCTGTGGATGTTGAAAAACAGCCAGGGTGGAAGAATGCTGAGCCAAATGTGGATGCAAGTTCTCAGAAAGTGGTGGAGAAGGTTTTGGATGGGGCTGCACTGAAGGATCACGGAGGTAATCCATTGACCTTTAGAGTTTTGAAGTGCCATGGATGAAGTTCTATTTTTTTCCGTCAAAATTAAAATTTTGATGATTAAAATTACACTTTTGATGATTAAAATTACACTTTTGTTGATTAAAATTACACTTGTATCTGTTAAAATTTCACTTTATTTTGTTAGAATTTCACTTGTCTGTTAAAATAACACTTTATTTTGTTAGAATTACACTTTTGTCTGATAAAATTACACTTTATGCTGCTACAATTACACTTTTTTTTGTTTAAATTACACTTTTGTCTGTTAAAATTTTACTTTTGTATTTGTTAAAATTACACTTTTGTTGATTAAAATTACACTTTTGTTGATTCAAATTACACTTTTTTTTGTTAAAATTACACTTTTGTCTGTTAAAATTTTACTTTTGTATTTGTTAAAATTACACTTCTGTTGATTAAAATTACACTTGTATCTGTTAAAATTACACTTTTGTTGGCTAAAATTACTAATTTGACCGTTAAAATTACACTTTTTATCATTACTTTCTAATGATGAAATTACACTATTTTTATTACAGATGCGGTAGTGGAGGATGGTGCCGTGAAGTCTTTGGAAGGTACAAGCACAATCTATTCTGCTACAGAACTACATGAGGCGTGCGATGGGGTTGCTGTAAATAAGAAAAGGACTATTGACCACGGAGAAGTAACATCTGCTGTAGTACCAGAGGCAGAGAACGCTGACATTCCTATCCCGGCACCGTACGTCCCTCACAGTGATCTGAGCTACCATCCTTTTTTACTTCACTCGAGCGAGCCCTTACCGTGCATGAATCACGTCATTGAGAACTTTGGGTGTTCTATTGATTGTGGGGCACCTGCTCCTGAATTGTGCTTTGCGACGAGAAACCTAGCATTCAGTCAGGAGCTCCTAGCGCTAATGTTTAGTGGCAGGAAATACTTGATTGACTATGCGTTCAATCAGTCAGACGCGTTTTCCCAGTTGTAAGTGTATTATTTTTTACAAGGGGCCCTTATCATTCCTAATTATATATATTTTGTTGACTAAGTAAATGTTTTTGTTGTAGTGAACGATTGGTCCAATTTAGCGAGTTTTATTTCATTACCCGGGAAGACATTGGAACTTTGAACCCTGGGGAGCAAATCATGACAAGTATTATTGATGGTTGGTGCTTGCTACTCAACCACATCATGGAACCTTTGGACATATCCCGTTATTTCTTTGGCCTAAGTCACACTGTAAGTGATTTTTGATTTTGTCTGAGATCACTATGAGTCCAGTAATAGCGATATTAATCAGTAGTTGCTGAAATTACACGGTTGTCAGTTAAAATTACACTTTTATCAGTTAAAATTACACTTTTTAAAGTTAAAATTACACATTTGTCCATTAAAATTACACTTTTTAAAGTTAAAATTATAATTTTGTATGTTACAATTACACTTTTGTCCGTTAAAAGCGTACTTTTGTCCGTTAGAATTACACTTTTTAAAGTTAAAATTATACTTTTGTATGTTACAATTACACTTTTGTCCGTTAAAATTATACTTTTGTCCGCTAGAATTACACTTTTTAAAGTTAAAATTATACTTTTGACATTACACTTGTGTGTTAAAAGTACACTGTTGCCTGTTACAATTACACTTTTTTTGATTAAAGTTGCACTTTCTTTTTATAAAATAACTCTTTCAATTATCTGATTACGCATTTTACACTTTTCAAATTAAAGGACCCCGCAAGATATATTTCGAAGGCTCAAAAGCTTGGGAAAGTATTGAACAAAGATGAAGACATTTTTGGTGGCTGAGATGCTTGGGCTGAAACCTATCGTACACCATTCGAGCTTGACACGGACATGGTATATAACAAAACATATAATCTAAATCATTTTTGAAAGGATTCCTTTTATTGATCTTAGCGACACACGATGCAGATCTTTATGCCCGTGTTATCTGGTGACGGTGATCATTACAGCTGCGCCTGCATCAACTTTCTCACCGAGCAGATTGACTACCTTGACAACCGCAAATACGAAGACCTATTAGAAACGCTCCCTGACGGAGGGATAGCCCGTATTTCGGTAAGTATGCAAACTCCAAAAGTCCGCCAATTTCTATGGGTCATATTACTTTAACACACTGACGCGTATTCACATTCAGGCAAATATAATGGGGAAGTATTTGGTGTCTAAAGGGCTGTCTAAGGGTTCAAAGGTCAACGGGTTTAAGATCGTAAACATTGAGTTCAGTTGGCAAGGTCAACGGTATTCGAGAAATGACTGTGGTGTTTTCATGATGCTACATATGATGTTTTACCGCGGAACCCTTTTCAATGTGACCTCGGGAAAGAGGATGCTATGAGTTTATACCGTGCTGAGATTGCTGCAACACTCGTCCTCTGTGACATTAACAGTATCAGAGAAGACATCTTGATGCGGGTTGGTTATTTCAAAGAAACTGCTGGACATCCGTTAACAAGAAAGTTGAACGTTGGTAAGAGGAAAACAGATGGTGACATAGGACCGCAATCCACAAAACGTGCGCGCATAACTGAATCTGAAGAGCCCGTTATGAAGGCGATGCCTGTTACCATGCGCATTCCGTCTGGTAAAGCCCTCTCCTATGTTAAGAGCCAGTCTCGTGGAAAGGGGGACGGGTTGGGCTGCTCTCTCGACTGTGGTAGAGGTGGTTTCAGTACAAATGTGGTGTCGAAGATGCTCCGGGAGCAACCAAGCGTTAATCAAGGATATTAAACAAAGGAGAAAGCATGTTGCCGACTATTGCTTGTTAGATGAACACAATTTTGAGGTACGGCCGGTTAATCTGAATTAATAATACTCATACTCACGTTACTTTCACATTGAGTGTATTTTAATTAACGAGTTCTTTAATATTATAGAGTGCAGTGAACAACTGGTCTGGTACACCCGGCACGCAACGCTGCGGAGAGCTGACATTATGTCCTTGGCGCCTGAAAACCTTATGTCGTTGAATGTCATCGAGTGCTGGTCGATATTGATGAATCATTTGGAAAAGGAGGAATATGGCGACCATGCAAGGATGTCATTCTTCGGTATACGCCACATGGTACTGCCATTAACCATTGCATAATATTTATATCCACTTCTATTACACCTTTTTTAGTTAGAATGACACTTTTCTAACTTGCAGTTATACTATGTGAATGTTTTACTTTAGTTCTTTTAAGCAACAAAAGTGTCATTTTAACCGCCAGAAGTGTAATTTTAAGGAACAACAGTGAAATTTTAGCTGACAAAGTAACCACATTAATCATGTTCACTATTGCCCTTAAAAGGATATACTGTTGGGATTGCTTGGAATGTTTGAACAGCCAGGCACACAATCAGACAGCACCTATGACAAGTTGTACCTGCTCTAGGACACCTTCATCATCGACAGTGAGCAAACCGTCAATTTGAAAACAGACTTACTCTTTGTCCCGTTCTACATTGACGACCATTTCGCATGCGTATGTATCAATCACAAATCAAATTCAATCGACCTGCTGGACGGGCAGCGGCATTCTGATTTGCAAAAGTCGCAGTTTGGAAAGGCATCGCATTTAATTGTAAGTTATCGTCCATCCCTTTCTCCCAAATGCTTTTTTTTATTCTCAGTCAGATTTTTGAGGTAATTTTGTACATATGCAGGCTAGCGCAGTCAGTGATTATTTCGAATCACGGGATAAGGAAAAGGTGAACACTAGAGCATGGGAAATTCCTAATTATGCGTTACGCCAGATACCTTTTAGCGGGAATTCACCTACTCTCAACAAATCAGAGTCGGGGCTGTTCACCATGATGGCAATGCTCTTATATGAGGGTCTTCCTTTTCAGCATGGCGACCTCGAGAAGAAGAAATCAAGGCACTATTTGGTGATCCAGCTAATTGCTACCCTCGTTCTAGCAGACATGAACGTCTTACGCGAAGGTGTCCTCGAGAAGGTCAAAGCTTTTGTTAGCAACAAGGACAAATTGTGGAAGGAATTACAACAGAAGCGTAAATTGCCCCGTGCCAATGTGAAAATATAACAATCCTAAGCTAGTGGTTAACTTTTTGTGGGAATATTGCCTTGCCTATGTAAACATCTATTTTATACTTGGTATCATTATCAGTAGACAGTTAGTTTTTGTGTAAACAATGTTAGCAGATCCTTATTGGTAGCTTTCAACATTCTGTCAGACAAGGTGTTTTAAGAAAAAAATATTTATGTTGTTAATAGATGGTGCAATAATATTTATGTTATTTTCCCAAACTATGTTATAAGGCTTTACTATAGATGAAGTGTAACTTTAATCGCATAATCTGTAATTATAATGAGATAAAGTGTAAATCTGATAATAACAATCATACCCTAAGCAGATTCTACTTGGATAAAGTGTAACTTCAAAATAGACCATTGTAATTATAATCCTAGATAACTGGAATTCTAAGAAGATAAATTGTAATAATAGTGAAGAGTGAACAATTTCTGGCACTGATGTTGCACTTTATAATTGTTTCGTCCAATTGAAAATACTTCAACAAAATACATTATAATACCAACGGTGACCAGTTGGCTTCCTGGCAGTTTGATGTCTAAACACAATATGAAACATCATGTTGTACCTCGTATTTTGCGTAGACATCCCCAAAACAATCTACTGATTATTAGATATTATACTGATTATTCTAAGATGTCATCATCTTCCTCTTCTACTTCTTCTTCTTTTTCTTCTTCTTCCGACGATGACTCTGACGATGGCGACAACGGTGGGTGCTCTGCGAAAGGACTAGGGCAGTTCCTTTTGTCATGGTTAGCTAATCACTTGCAATTTTTACACATACGTTTTGGCTTCCTTGCCAAGGCAACTGTTTTTGCCTTCATCGACAACATTCTCTTTCCGCTTCCTTTGTTTTTGGATTACTTAGGCGGCAAAATGGTTATCTCCTGACTAGCAGAACACCCAAGAATTTTCTCCAACTGTTGTTGTTTATTCAATGGTGATCCTAAGGGTGACAGTTTCTGTAACACCCCTATACTCCAAGTGCCTTACCAGGACCACTCAGTTATAAGGATGCTACCATCTCGGTTACCCGAGGCAATGATAATCATAAGACAATAACGAAACAACATTTAAATAGTATAAATTTAGTGAAAGGTTACAATCCAAAACCAAATACCAAAATACGAATACAAGTTCTCAAAACCAACTGTCCACTCAGCTAAATGAAATGTTTATTAAAATAATCATGCTACAGCGGAAGACTCTATCATCTGACGGTGGCACATCCCAGCTATCCCAAGTAACTCGACTCATACCTGCTCAACAACTGCTCACCATCTCCGAATGGATCACCACAGTTTTTAAAACAATAAACGGGGTCAGTACTAATCACTCAATTCATATAAACCAACAACATAGTAAACAAACAGCTCAATCATCACAGATATACTCCGAACTCCAATCCCAACTCCACAATCCTGACTACACACTAAAGTGTGTAGCCCTGCCAGAGTGCCCTTCGCAACAGGTCACTCCACGCCGCCAGTGGGGGACCGCAGCCGTACCCACCAAATCCCCGCTCATCTCCATCGAGCGATAAACCCAAATTCCTTAATGTGCACATCCCTCCTGTGGCGGGTTCCACATGAGGCGAATAATGGGCGTGAAGCCACTCCCGCAAGTGACTCCACTCAGCCAGGGACGCGCCCCGAAGAACACAGACAGATACAAACAATCCCAACTACTATCAACAACCAAATCCAGCAAGCGTCACAATACGAGTATGATAATATTCAACAACCACAACACACCAACAACACATTATGGGACTAATACTAAGTACGGAAACCCTACCTGTAAAGCAACACAGTCAGACGATCTCATAGCTGATATCAAAAGGCTTCTTCTACGAATCCTCCTCCTAATATACAATCATACAATTACTACCAATCAATACAAACAACAAAACCCCCAAATCCCCAAATTAGGGTTTAACTAACTTTAACGAAATAGTATAAAAATGGTACATAGATCTTACCCTCGACGCAAGGATCACAAAGGTATAAAGAAAGGTAAAATCCGACCTTCCAAGCTCCGGGATTTGCCAACAATGCTATTGATGCGAAGAACGTAGTTTGTTTTCTCTTTTGAAAGCAATTAGGTTTATAAAAGTGTTTAAAGAAAGTGGCGGAAGTAATTATATACTTAATCGCATTATTAACAAAACCCGACAAATCATCCCCCCCCCCCTCCCCGTAAACCGGCTACTCGATCGAGTAGCTGAGATACTCGATCGAGTTCCCCCTACTCGATCGAGTATCAAGGTTACTCGATCGAGTACCCAACAGGTCGTAAATCGTTTTAAAATGACACACCCTTACTCGACAGAGTAAGGCCTACTCGATAGAGTACCCAGAGACTCATAAAACCGTAGTATTACAGTCTTCCCTCCTTAAAAAGAACTTCGTACCCGAAGTTCAAGCCACAACAAAACAAAGACACACACTACTACACTCCCGACTCAACAACCAAAACAAAACTCAACATACAACATGTTACTAACCCAAACTCAACCCGACTCAACTACAACAAACATACCAACGCAACATAAAAAGGTATGAAAAGCTCCTAAAAACTCTTCGAGATCATCTCCTACCCCCTAAAAGGAACAAGGTTACGTCCCCGTAACCATACATACCTTATCAAAAAGGAAAGGGTAACGCTCTCTCATGGCCTCCTCTGCCTCCCATGTAGCTTCCTCAGTCTCGTGGTTAGACCAAAGGATCTTAAGCAAAACTGTCTCACCACTCCTAGTCTTCCTGACCTTCCGGTCAAGAATCTGCTTAGGCACCTCAAGATATGACAAGGACTCATCTAGCTCTAAGCTCTCTGCCTCTAACACATGTGACGGGTCACTCACATACTTCCGCAGCTGAGATACATGAAACACATTATGCACCCTCTCTAACGCAGCTGGTAAAGCCAGACGATATGCAACCTCTCCAACCCGCTCTAAGATCTCATAAGGCCCGATGAACTTCTGACTCAGCTTACCTTTCTTCCCAAATCTCATAACCCCACGCATAGGAGACACTTTCAGAAGAACCTTGTCCCCAACTCAAACTCTATATCCGCGATGTAGATCTGCATAACTCTTTTGCCTATCCTGAGCTGCTCTCATCCTTTCCCTGATCATCTTAATCTGTTCAACCATCTCATGCACCATTTCTGGTCCTAGAACCACTGCCTCATCACTGTCGTCCCAATAAATCGAACTCCTACATCTCCTCCCATATAAGGCCTCGAACGGTGCCATACCAATATTAGTGTGATAGCTGTTGTTCTAAGAAAACTCTATCAAATCCAATCTCTGTTCCCAGCTACCACCAAAGTCCATCACACAAGCTCGCAACATATCCTCAAGAGTCTTGATCGTTCTCTCAGTCTGACCGTCTGTCGCAGGATGAAATGTTGTACTCATCTTCAAAGTTGTTCCCAAAGATTCCTGCAACTCTTTCCAAAACCTTGAGATAAACCTCGCATCTCTGTCAGATACTATGTCCTTAGGGACTCCATATAACTTAAGCACATTCTTCCGATAAGCCATAGCTAATTGTGCCTTAGTCCATGTATCTTTCATTGGCACAAAGTGAGCTGACTTGGTCAGTCGATCCACTATTACCCATATCATGTTGTTACCCTGTTGACTCTTCGGCAAACCCACGATAAAATTCATAGAAATGGATTCCCACTTCCACTCAGGTACCTCTAAAGACTGAATCTTACCTTGTGGTCGTCGATGTTCCCCTTTAACTCTCTGGCATGTCAAACAACGGGCCACAAACTCAGCTGTTTCTTTCTTCATCCCAGGCCACCAAAACGTGTTCTTTAAATCCTTGTACAGCTTGTCACCACCTGGATGTACTGAATACGGTGTATAATATGCCTCTGTCATGATAGTCTTTTTCAGCTCCACATCATTAGGGACACACCACCTCCCATCAAACCTCAAACTACCATCTGTATGAATAGAGAACCGAGACAGTGTCCCTTTCTCTACTCCAGCTCTCCACTCAACCATCTTAGGATCCAACGCCTGTTTACCTCGAATATCATCATAAAGATCAGGCTATACAGTCAAATCTCCCACGGCATCTCCTCTCTGCATCATATGTATCCCAAACTTCCCCACCTCATCTCTCAACCTCATCAAAGATAGAGCAGTACACAAAGAATGTACACTCTTCCTACTCAAAGCATCTGCAACAACATTGGCTTTCCCTTCATGGTAGATAATATCCATGTCATAATCGCCAATCAGCTTCATCCACCTCCTCTGTCTCATGTTCAACTCCTTTTGAGTGAAGATGTACTTGAGACTCTTGTGATCCGAAAATACGTTAAAGGTCGCCCCATAAAGGTAATGTCTCCAAATCTTGAGAGCAAACACCACTGCACCCAACTCCAGATCATGTGTAGGATAGTTCTCTTCATAAGGTTTCAATTGCCTAGAAGCATAGGCAATCACTTTACCGTTATGCATCAACACACATCCCAACCCATTCTTTGAGGCATCTGTATAAACCTCAAAGTTCTCGATCCCTTCAGGCAATGCTAAGATAGGAGCTGTGGTCAAACGCTCCTTTAATGTTTGGAACGCCGTCTCACAACTCTCATCCCAACGAAGCCTGTTCTCTTTCCTCATCAAAGTTGTCATAGGTCTAGCAATCTTGGAGAAATCTTTCACGAACCGTCTGTAGTATCCAGCTAAACCCAAGAAACTCCTGATCTCAGCAACATTCCTTGGTGCTTCCCACTTTGTCACTGCCTCAATCTTTGCCGGATCCACAGCTACTCCCTCCTTAGAGATCACATTCCCCAGAAAAGCAACTTTCTCTAACCAGAACTCACACTTGGACAGCTTAGCATATAACTCATGTTCCCTCAAAGTCTGCAACACAATCCTCATATGCTCCTCATGCTCCTCCTTAGTCTTGGAGTAGACTAAGATGTCGTCGATAAACACCACCACAAACTTGTCCAAAAACTGTCTGAAGATTCTGTTCATCAAATCCATAAACACAGCCGGTGCATTAGATAACCCAAACGGCATCACCACATACTCATAATGGCCATACCTCGACGTGAAAGCTGTCTTTGGTATGTCCACCTCTCTAATCTTCACCTGATGGTACCCCGACCTCAAATCAATCTTGGAAAAGACTGATGCACCACTCAACTGATCAAATAGGTCATCTATCCTTGGCAAAGGATACTTGTTCTTCACTGTCACTCGGTTCAGCTCCCTGTAGTCTATGCACAACCTCAAGCTCCCATCTTTCTTCTTCACAAAAAGAACTGGTGCTCCCCACGGCGATACACTAGGTCTAATGTATCCCTTCTCTATCAGATCATCTAACTGTTTCCTGAGCTCCTCCATCTCTTTAGGACCCATCCGGTACGGTGCCTTAGAGATTGGCCCCGTCCCCGGTTTCAACTCAACTGTGAAATCTATCTCTCTCTTCGGTGGCAACCCCGGAATCTCCTCTGGAAAAACATATGCAAACTCTCCCACCACTGGTATCTGATCAACTGTCGGACTCTCTATCCAGTCATCTCTCACATGGCACAAGATCAAAGGGCATCCCTTCCTCAGATAAGACATCAATGTCATAGCTGCAATCAACTTAACTTTGGGTTTGACCACAAACCCACGATAAGACACACTAACACCCTTAGGACCTCTCAAAGACACTTTCTTTTGATGACAATCTATCTTAGCTTTATACTTTCCCAACCAATCCATCCCGACTATCATCTCAAAACCGTCAAAAGGAAACTCTAGCAAGTCTACAGGTAGATCAACTTGCCCAACTATCATAGACACATCTCTATACAACCTCCCACATGATACAGACTCACCCGAAGGTATAAAAACTTTCTCACTTACAGACTCATATACCCTCAAACCCAACCGTTTAACATGATTCGAAGATACAAACGACTGAGACGCCCCCGAATCAAACAAAATAAAGGTATGAATACCGTTAACAAGAAACGTACCAGTGATAACATGTGCATCATCCTCACCGCTTTCTTGTCCATCATGAACAAATGACTTTCCTTCGGTCTTGTCCACCTCCCTGGACAAGATCTTGGTGATGTGGTCGGTTTAGCACCCGACCCCCTGGTTGTTGTTATTGTTCGTAGCTGGTTTCTGATAAGAATTACCGCCATTGCGGTTACCTCCACCCTGATAGCTCTGACTTCCCCGGTTAGACCATGACCCAGACGGTCTATTGCTCGCATAACTCTGAGTAGGTCCCTGAGAATAGCTCCCCTGAGCCAATCTCTGAAAAGCTCCAGGCATACTCGTGCACTCATGTCTCTTGTGGCCTACACCGCCACAGCCATAACAGGTCATCCCCCAACTACCACTACCACTCACACGGCCACGCCCAAAGGAAGCCCCAGCACTGAACCCTGACCCAGAAGAAAACGCTATAGCCTGGTTGTGGTTGCCTTTCTTATGACTAGATTGGCCACCACCTTCACTCTCAGCCTTTCTTTTCTCAACTGCTCTCTCCTGAGCCATCTCCACCAACCTCTCAGCTCTCCCAGCCCTCTCATAAGCTTCCTTAACATCGGTAAGGACTCCCATGGGTAGCTTATCCATGATCTTAGGGGTCAACCCTCTCTCAAACCTCAGCGCTAGGTTCTCCTCACTCAAACCCATATCCTCAGCATACCTAGACTTCTCATTAAACTGCTTGTAGTACTCAGCCACGGACATGTCAGATGTCATCCGGAACCCATCAAACTCCTCCCTCAGCTTACTCCTCACATGCTCAGGTACAAACTCCTTCCTCAAAGCGCTCCGAAACTCGTCCCAAGGTATATCAGGTAAGCCCTGCTTCGTGTACATCTCCCTAGCACTCACCTTCACCTTATCCCACCACTCACCAGCTGCTTCCCTCAGGTAGAACGCAGCTTGTTCCACCCTCATCTCATCGGACGATGTGTACCGGGTCCAAAGATGTTCTCCATCTCACGATGCCGGTTGTCAAGAAGGTTAGGCTCCCCGGTCCCCTTGTACTCTTTTGGGTTAAACCTCGCTGTATAAAGGCTGATCTTGGAGTGGTCAAACTCCTTATCCTTTCCCACTCTCTTTAGGGCCTCAGTAAGAGCATCTTGGTGCTCCAACATCTTAACGACATCATCGTTGTTCATGCTCTCAGCTCTCGCATACAAGGCGTTTCTCTTGGGCGGCATCTTGAAACTATATAAGAAAGGGTAGACATAAACATACGTACTAAAACCTCAAAACACGAAAGCAGACTGCCCAGAACACACTCGATCGAGTGCCTAAATCTACTCGATCGAGTGCCCACTATACTCGATCGAGTGCCCCGACATCAGACCCAAAACAGACCTTCTGATCTCTAACATACTCGACCGAGTAGCACCCCCTACTCGATCGAGTGCCCAATGTACTCGATCGAGTACCCAAAAACACGATTCTGGTTGTAAAAACGTCAAATACCCACTCGATCGAGTCAGCCCCACTCGACCGAGTACCTCACCTACTCGATCGAGTACCCCCCTCCCCCCCCCCTACTCGATCGAGTCAGGCTGACTCGTATACACTACCCGCATGTTATCTCTCAAATCCCAATACATTATACAGCTTTATAAACTCAACATTATAATATAGTTAAGCATGCAATTCTACACAACCCTTCATATGATCAACAAAACAACTATTTCATGTTATCAAACGCCACATAATAAACATCCAACATGCTTCTTATTCAAAAAACAGAATTAGATACTTCACCACCCTTTCATGCACAATTCCAATCTTCTACTCCCAACATCCAACAATTCAAAACATATATCGTCACATTGCATACAAACTAGCAAACATCACATACGACCTTGACATATACCCACCATGTGACTGGTTCAAAATTGTAGGGCGAGTTAGCGACTTTAGGACGTCTCCCAAGCCTTTGCATTAGCTCCTACAACCTTTACCCCGGATTCATTTTAATTGACTCCATATGTTCATTAGATTCATTGGTTACAGGTTTCAGGATCGTCGCTCTGATACCATTTTGTAACACCCCCATACTCCAAGTGCCTTACCAGGACCACTCAGTTATAAGGATGCTACCATCTCGGTTACCCGAGGCAATGATAATCATAAGACAATAACGAAACAACATTTAAATAGTATAAATTTAGTGAAAGGTTACAATCCAAAACCAAATACCAAAATACGAATACAAGTTCTCAAAACCAACTGTCCACTCAACTAAATGAAATGTTTATTAAAATAATCATGCTACAGCGGAAGACTCTATCATCTGACAGTGGCACATCCCAGCTATCCCAAGTAACTCGACTCATACCTGCTCAACAACTGCTTACCATCTCCGAATGGATCACCACAGTTTTTAAAACAATAAACGGGGTCAGTACTAATCACACAATTTATATAAACCAACAACATAGTAAACAAACAGCTCAATCATCACAGATATACTCCGAACTCCAATCCCAACTCCACAATCCTGACTACACACTAAAGTGTGTAGCCCTGCCAGAGTGCCCATCGCAACAGGTCACTCCACGCCGCCAGTGGGGGACCGCAGCCGTACCCACCAAATCCCCGCTCATCTCCATCGAGCGATAAACCCAAATTCCTTAATGTGCACATCCCTCTTGTGGCGGATTCCACAGAAGGCGAATAATGGGCGTGAAGCCACTCCCGCAAGTGACTCCACTCAGCCAGGGACGCGCCCCGAAGAACACAGACAGATACAAACAATCCCAACTACTAAACAACCAAATCCAGCAATCGTCACAATACGAGTATGACAATATTCAACAACCACAACCACACCAATAACACATTATGGGACTAATACTAAGTAGGGAAACCATACCTGGAAAGCAACACAGTCAGACGATCTCACAGCTGATATCAAAAGGCTTCTTCTACGAATCCTCCTCCTAACATACAATCATACAATTACTACCAATCAATACATACAACAAAACCCCCAAATCCCCAAATTAGGGTTTAACTAACTTTAACAAAATACTATAAAAAGGGTACGTAGATCTTACCCTCGACGCAAGGATCACAAAGGTATAAAGAAAGGTAAAATCCGACCTTCCAAGCTCCGGGATTTGCCAACAATGCTATTGATGCGAAGAACGTAGTTTGTTTTCTCTTTTGAAAGCAATTAGGTTTATAAAAGTGTTTAAAGAAAGTGGCGGAAGTAATTATATACTTAATCGCATTATTAACAAAACCCGACAAATCATCCCCCCCCCCACAGAAACCGGCTACTCGATCGAGTAGCTGAGATACTCGATCGAGTACCCAATAGGTCAGAAACTGTTTTAAAACGCAACACACCCTTACTCGACAGAGTAAGGCCTACTAGATAGAGTACCCAGAGACTCATAAAACCGTAGTATTACAGTTTCTCCTTAAACTGTCTAATTAGACTAGAAAAGTTGTCGACATCATCCTTCAATTTGCCCATGAGCATACCAACTGTCTGATGAATCTCTGACCACATTACTGACATCGCAATCTGTTTTCCATCTATTATATCAACGTCCTCAGTTGCTTCACCATTACAATCGAACATTTTAGACAACATTGTATCTTTACACCATCTTTTAACAACACATTGTTCTGGAATAATCTTCACTCCGTTCGATGAGTAAATCCATATGACATGCCGGCAAAGAATGCCTTTCCTCTCAAACATTCTGCAGCTACAATTGGCTTTCAATGTATCTAGATCATCAATATAGAGTAATATGTTAGTTAAATCAGTCAGGAAAAAGTGTGACTGTAATACACTAAAGTGTAATTCTAACAGGCATAAGTGTAATTCTAACTGGCATAGCAGTGACAGATAGACCTTACATAACACAAAATATAAATGGTAATTTTAAAAGACAAAAGTGTAATTGTAGCAGCATAAAGTGTAATTTTAACACACAAGTGTAATTTTAACAACCCAAAGTGTAATTCTAACAAAATAAAGTGTTATTTTAACAGACAAGTGAAATTCTAAGCAAACAAAAGTGTAATTTTAACAGATATAAGTGTAATTTTAACAGACAAAAGTATAATTTTTAACGGATAAAAGTATAATTTTAACAAACAAATCCTACAGAATGATACATGGGCAGTATATGACCTCATAATTTATGTCCCTGTTTGCATCTCTTACAGTGGTCACCTCTAAAGAGTCACACTCAGAAAAACCTCTGCTTTTACAAGTATCGATTGAGTACTTGACCTCTTCTTGAAATTCCTCGAATACTCTATGATTGTACACTTGCGCCCCGTGCACTTCGATAGCTAGATGCATTGATATTATAAGGAAAGTGTGTCTGTTACAGTTGTCAATCTTTTTCTGTGTGTGTCTTTGCTGGTCCATCGCGCTGTCAAAACGCATCGAAAACTCAACTAATGTTCCCGACTTGCTCTCAAATCTCTTAAAAAACCTATTTTCGCTCTCTGACCTTTGGGTTGTTCTCATAACACCCCCTATATCTAGGTCCCTACAATGTGCCATAACCCACTGCTTCCTTTTAGCGTACATTTCTTTAAACCAGTCAGTGTTATTAACCATGTGTTCTCTGCCAATTTCTTCCCATTTTGCATCGAACTCTGCCGCTTCAATGTCTTCATCCCATATTATGACATTCAATTTCTTTACAAAGACAGAATAATCCTCTCTCATCACTCCATACTTGCTTGGCACTTTGTTCATGATATTCCACATACAATATCGGTGGCGCGCTGTCTTGAACACTAAGTGCACCGCTTTACGAATACCAGGATCCCGATCGGTGATAATATAATTAGGCTATTTCCCACCCATCGCAGCCAAAAAACGGGTGAAAACCCATTTAAACGAGTTTGCATCTTCATGAGCAACCAGCGCTCCACATGAAGTGACTGATCGTTTATGGTGATCAACCCCGGTGAAAGGTGTGAAGGCCATGTCATACTTGTTGGTGGAATACGTCGGATCGAACGACACTGCATCCCCAAAAACTGAGTAGTTCCTTCTAGCGATTCCGTCAGCCCATATAGCTTTACTAAGGCTACCGTCGGAATCAACATCATAGTCAAAGAAGAACCCTGGCCTATTAACAGCCAAATCCTTAAAGTGGTCCACGAACATCTGACCGTCCCGTTCATGAATGTAGCATTTCACATCTCTGTGAAAGTTCTTAAAATCATTTAAACTAGGTCCGATGTTTTCAAACCCATTAACATGCTCCTTCAAAATTTTGTAAGTCTTCGTTGCTCCTATCTTCAGCTGTTAATTATTGACAATCTTTTAGATGTATTTGAAAGTGTAACTTTAACGGCTAAAATAGTAATTGTAGTGTCTCCTACAAAAGTATAGTGTTATTTTAACAGACAAGTGTAATTCTAACAAAATAAAGTGTTATTTTAGCAGTCAAAAGTGTAATTCTAAGAAAATAAAGTATTATTTTAAAAGACAAGTGAAATTCAAAGCAAACAAAGTGTAATTTTAACAGATACAAGTATAATTTTAATCAACAAAAGTGTAATTTTAACAAATACAAAAGTATAATTTTAAATGACAAAAGTGTAGTTTTAACAAGAAAAAGTGTAATTGTAGAAGCATAAAGTGTAGTTTTAACAAGAAAAAGTGTAATTGTAGAAGCATAAAGTGTAATTTTAGCAGACAAAAGTGTAATTTTAATCAACAAAAGTGAAATTCTAACAAAATAAAGTGAAATTTTAACAGATACAAGTGTAATTTTAATCAACAAAAGTGCAATTTTAACAAAATAAGTTGTAATTTTGATGGATACAAGTATAATTTTAACAGACAAAAGTGTAATTTTAACAGACAAATAGTAATTGTAATAAACAAAAGTAGAATTCTAATGACTCAAACAAAGTGTAATTCTAACCAACAAAACTGTAAGTTTAGGAAGGCGAAGGCTAACTTCAGCAAACCTAGAATACTTACCCTTGAATTATAAAGGATTATCATTTTGTGATAGTCTGTTATGTTGCATGCCAACTTTTGAAACTCTCTATCTCTGGCTGATACGAGTTCATGGTTGTGGCCACTGTGGAATCTGTCAATTATTAATTCCCCATTCCTCATAAATAGCCTAATCCTCACTTTGCACCCAACGCGCCTGACCTTGTGTCTCCTACCTGAGTCCTGGCGGCCACTACACTCCAATTGTCCCTTATGTTTGAACCCATGTCGGTTGCAAACCAACAGTTTAGATTTTATTTCCCCGCCACGCCATCTCTTAGTCGTGTACTTCCGCACATCAAAACCACAAGCAACACCATAAATTCTATAAAATGTCATTGCCTCCTCTATTTCCAGAAATTCCTGACCAACATAGGGGGTGAACTTAGGTTCAACGTCCCGCAAAATTCTTCCTCGTTCGGCTTTCGTTTTCCATTGTGCTAAATATTATCTGTCAATAGTACAATTATTATCAATTGTATTCATAACATCTTAAAGTAACCCATGTATTTGTTAAAATTATAGCTTCGTTAGAATTACACTTTTGGTTGTTAAAATTACACTTTTGTCTGTTAGAATTATACTTTTTACTATTAGAATTACAGTTTAAAAACTTACAGCTTTTGTCTGTTACAATAACACTTTTAGTTGTTAAAATTACACGTTTCTCTGTTACAATTATACTTTTTACTATTAGAATTACTGTTTAAAAACTTACAGCTTTTGTCTGTTATAATAACACTTTTAGTTGTTAAAATTATACTTTTCTCTGTTACAATTACAATTTTTACAATTACAATTACAGATTCAAATATTACACTTTTGAATTTCAAATTTACAATTACAGTTGAAAGAATTTTACTTTGTACGACTACAATTACAATTATACTTTCTACCATAACAATTACAATAATACTTTTGTTGCTTAAAATCACACCATTGGTAGTTAAAATTACATTTACGACCATTACAATTACAGTTTTGTTAATCCTGAAATTACTCTTTCGTCCGTCAGTATTACACTTTTGAATGTTACAGTTACACTTTATTCGTCTTTTTACTGTCACGTTGCAGATACTATATTGACTCTTACAAATAAGAAACTGAAATATGAAACAACTCATAACAAATGTGACGTTATCTACCAAATAAATAACTCCAACGTCGAGACGTTTAACTTCAACTTGACAGAGTTGATGTTGAACTCTATAATGCTGGAGTTCATGTTGAAAGAGTGGATTTACAGATTTCAGATAATAAAAAACAAGCTTAAAAAATAACCTAAAATACAGTTCCTTCTCATATTTAAGCTACTGTTGATATTTAACCTAATGTTTTGATAAAAAAAGAAATATAACCTAACTTTGAATGAAGCAAATAAATAAACAATCCAAAAATTACCATCGACAAATGGAATCATTTGCAAATCCGTCATTTTTTACGTTGGACTATGGTCTTGTTGTTTGTCTGTAAGAATGAAAGATGATAAAGGAAAAATGTATGATTTTTATTTTCAGAAGTTTTATTTGCTCAAAATTATCGCCAGTAAGGATGAATATCCGTGATGAGTTTTTTTCAAATTGTGTTTTTTGTGGAGTTTGTTTAGAATTGTGTTGAGGAAGGTGGTTGAATAATTATGCATGTGTTTGTGTGTGCACAATGGGTAATAGAAAATCGTACTGACACACACACCCTCTCTCCTCCTCAACCTATTTCCTTTTTTTTATGCCTATATTGGCTTTACAGTAGGCAAATCTCCACTCTCCATTTACCTAATCCAAGGGCCCTAATAAAGACTTAAGGACTCAAAAGATATTAAGGACTTAGGAGAACTTTACTCTCTATATATTCTATGCTGAATCCAAATATGTTGTTTATTTTTAGAAAAAAAATATGTAAGGTGGAATTCTCACAGTTCTCACTATGTAGGTGGTTCTCACTGGATCTCAAATCTATATATATATATATATATATATATATATATATATATAACATCGATATAAAATACCTAATAATATAAGAATTAAGTACTTACAAGCTTCTTCTTAATCAATCTATAACCACCTCTGGAGCCATGAAAGACGCTCTCTTTCTTTGAAATGTTCTCTATGTTCTGCTGTAACACCCCAACTATCCGGCCGAGATAATTGGAGCGTTACCATCTCGGTTTCCCGAGGTAGTGTTTCAAAACACCAATCAAAGAACATTTTATTAATGTAAGGTTTAATGAATTAGATAAACGTAAAAAAATGAATAAATAAAATACAACTCGTGACATCTATACTCTTCTAGCCAACTAGACTCGTCTCGTGATATCATCAAGCTCGTCCCGTCTTCCGCGTACTATCCAAACAACCTGAACTTAACCTGCTCCCCATATGACCAAAGGATATCATATGGATCGACACAGGCCACCACAAAAGAGATAGGTGACAATGCACAGACACAGAAACGTCAGTTTCATTAATTAAATAAAGTGTGACACGACTCAAGTGTGTGAACATACAACATGACTATGATATGAATGAACCACCATCAACAACCACCACCACGGTACCGGGACATGCCCAGACATACCAACAACCACACTAGTATCGAGACACGCCCATACATACCGATAACCACACTGGTACCGGGACACGCCCAGACATACCAACAATCACAAACAGGTATCGGGACACGCCCAAACATACCGGGTCCGGAAGCCAACGGGATTCCCTGCCAGACGTCGTGCCTCAACCGGCATGAGTCCCTCCGTAACTCAAGCCATTAATGTGCACATCCCTCTTAGAGTGGGAAGCTCCAAGAGGCGACTTAAGCGTAAGACAGTCTCCGAACCGTCTTACGTCTCCAAATAACAAGAACATGAATCCTCCAACATATACAATCACAACCGTCACAATATGAAATGCATGACAGACAACATACACCATGACATGCCAAACATGTCATGGATACCAGTTCCTCAAATATACCGACTCGTCGAGTCGTCTTGACCAACAACATGTAATACGAATCATACTATGCAATTAAATGACCAAAAGACTCATTTGATAAATAAATACGACAATGAAACTGAGAAGGATAAACCTACCTCACAGCAAATCCGCATAAGCAATCTGTCACACAAGCTAGATCCGTCTCGTAAAACCGTCTCACAAAACACATTTCCTAAAATACGATAATAATACAAATACGTATAAATATAATCATCTAATCATACGAATACGTATACAAATACGTATAAATATACTAATATACTTATACAGATACATATAAATATACTAATATATTTATACAGTTACGTATACGACCAAATAAACTAAATAAATCCGCCATATTTAACTACCCAAAACCCGACTCACTCAACCACCACCACTAGCCATGGTGGCCACGGCCAGCAGCAGTAGCCCCACCAACCATTGTCAACACCAACAAACACCACAAACACCACCCCCCTCACGGTACAAACACACAAATCGACACCACCGAGGCTGCCACCATCACCATGGTGCCGCCCTGACCACGGTGGGTCTAATGGTGGCCACCATGCCAGCAGCCACCACCCATGGCAGCAACGACAGCAACAAACAACACACGACACACACACACCACACCCCGTCCGTACACTCTCCTTCCACCCCAGATTCCGGCCACCACAGCCACCCTCACGACCAACCACAACCACCACTCTACTCCTCTCTCTTCCCTTAACCTAGATCTGCCCAAAACAAGACCCAAACTAACCCGCTACACCCTCGAAATTGCAGACCTAACCCGCATCACCAAAACCCCCAAAAACCCATATTTCAACTCGGTTAAACCCTATTTTAGGGCGGTCAACGGTGGTAAACGGGTGGTCAAAGACGGTCAGAGGTGGGTCAAGGTCGGGACGGGTCAACAGTATAAAAATAATAACATAAAAGATAGTATAAGACGGTTTACCTTACGATCTCAAGGTGGAGGGGAAAAAGACGATCTTTCTCTTCCTCTCTCTCTCTCTCTCTCTCTCTCTCTCTCTCTCTCTCTCTCTCTTTTCTCTCTAAGATTCTCTCTCATTTTGTGTGGTGGAAATGACGAATGAAATGATAAGGGTTGGGTGGATGAGGGTAAGGGAGTATATATGTATATGGTGGGAGTATAATACATGCATAATGTATTATTATTATTATTATAATCATTATTATTCTGTCTCAACATAACTCGTATAAATAAAATATTATTATTATTATTAAATACGGAGTATTACATCTGCTTACTCATAGTCTTCATAAAATGAATTGTATCGAGTAACGTAAGCATATTTCTTTGCTCATTAAGTGATTACTAATAAAGTGATCCCAATGAATAGCAAATAAATTACCTTAAACTTGTCAGACTAACTATAAGCGATATAGTTATCCCAATCTTCCTGGCTGACATGCCGATACTTCTTCGTCGGTGGTTTCTTGTTCATCTCCCGGTCTTCTTGTTGAACAAGTGGTTCCGAGCAACCTTTAACTTCCATGCTCTGAAGGATTCCCCTATCTTTTTTTGTAGGTAACCATCATTGTGTTTGGGGACAGTGTAAGCTAACTGCATATATGGTGAGCATATTTGGTTAGTTTCGGCTAATAGCACATATCGAATACTAAGATAATTTCATCTAAAGCATTTATTATTGTATATATATATACCTTTATTCTCTCCCTTAGCTTTACCTTCAGGTCTTCACTCAACTGATTGATACGCGGCAAATCGAGAGGCACATACTCTCTTACACAACAACCAATCCAACTCGCGAATTTGCAGCATAGGTACCATCTGGTAGTCCCGTTAATGGATCTCATTGAAGTTTATTAGGTATCCCTCTCTCTATTGCCTCTAGGAAAACCCTATGGCGCCTTCGCCCAGTAACCGATTGCAAATTATGTTGGAGTTTTGTCCTCCACAATAGTGCGTGATAATATTATTAAATCTCATTAAGGAATATGCATGGGATATTCATTGGCAATACTAGTCAGCTGATCAACGTATATCGGTAACGGTTGGCCAACTAGGGTTTGACGTTACTATCGTGAGACGGCGATGTTCAGCTGATCCCTTTCGGTCACACCTAAAGGAACAAACCCCAACACGAAAACTAATTAATTGTATGAGATATAGTTTAATTAGTCCTTTGATAAATTGACTAAGAGTTAGTTGATTAATTAATTTAGAGAGATATTGAGTTGTGAACTCGAGGCGCGGAAATTATTATTTAATTATGCGATAATTAAATAATAAATTATTTGAGACGGTAATTAATGATTAAGTAGTTAATTGTTAAATTAGTACTAATTGACTAATGTGATTAGTATTGGTACGTAAATAATATGTGTAGCGGTACACGTATATTTACGGAGTGTTTTAGACGAAATTAATTGGGAAGCATTTAAACATAAAACGATGTTTAAATAAAATTTGCACGTATTTGTGCGACAAATATAAGAACCAATATGGACCTGTAAATGGGTCATAGAAATCGTGTAAGTGGGATTGAGTGTTGCTTTGGTCATAATCATTCCACTTACACAAATTTTACTTCCCATAATATTTTTGTTCTTATTAAATCTATGCTCCATTGGGCATATTAAAATAAGACGAAATCAACACTCCACTCAACCCCTCGCCAATCGTGCTCCCTCTTCCTATACACACTCTTGTTGTTCATTTTTCACTCAATATTTTGCATGTGAAAATTCTAGTGTGTGTGTTCATCTCTCTAAAATTAATAGAAATTATTTACTAAGATTTGTTAGTAAAACAAAATATTCACTAAGTTTGTTAGTAATATTTTACATATTATCAAGGGTAATCTTACTTAATATCTAGTTAATATTAGTAAGGTTGTTGGGTATGTTCTTGGGTGCAATTTGAGAGGAGGCTTTCTCTTTGGAAGCTTGGGTTTATGGAGGATCTTGCCATTGATAAATAGCTCAAGAAAAACCAAGATGGTGATCTTGGTTGTTCCCAAATACTACATTTTTCAATCTAAGGAAAATTATTTTCCTCATCTTTTATATTAATATGCTTTTATATTGCATGCATCTTACATAGATCAACTAAAACAAATTATGAGATAACTTGATATTTAGTTAGAGAGTCTAATTAGGATCTATGATCTTTCAAGTGGTATCAGAGCATAGGCTTGTAATTTGCATGTTGATTTTAGGCATATTAAACAAATTATGAGATAATTTGGAAAAATCAAAAATGGTGTTAAAAGAGGTTTTAGCACGAAAATTTTTGGACATGCATACCTACTGATCTCAAAAGGCTTGTGGTAAAATTTGGTGATTTGTGAAGTTATTTTGCTATTTTTAATATTTTTTGGTAGAAACCGAGTCAAAAATGCCGTATTTTGGTTAAGAGTTAACTAAAAATAGTTAAAAGTTGATTCGGGTCATGAAATTTTTATGGTGTTTCATGCATATTTTCTACATATTGTATGTAAAATTTTGGAGGTTGGTTTGAAGTTTTGCATGTTTATTGATTTTATGAGATAAAAGTCGATAAAAGTGAAATAAATTAATCATATATTTGAAATATTTGTTCCTATCCTTGATAAATTTATGTACATTTAAAAAGATGTTATAAAAGTTAAAAGTGAAATTTAAAATATGATTTCACCTTGTTTTTATGTTTATTGGTTTTAGTGGTTAAAAACCGATAAATATCGATCTTTTTCTTCATAAACTTTTATCCGAATTTTTGGGCAATTTTTCTGATATTTTGGTGTGCTTGGGAGTGTTCCAGAATACTCAAAATTTTTTGTTTCAATTTTTGGTAATATTTTCAATTATTTTGGATTTATTACTAAAAAGTTATGATTTTACCGATTAAATTAGCATAATATCACCAAATCAAACTAATTATTCATCATCAAATTAGTGAGGACTAATTTTGAGGTCCAAAACATTTTGGACAACTAGTTTGGACTTAAATAATATTTAAGAGTTGATTATTGATTTTTACAAGTTAAAAATCGATTAAATCCACAAAACCGAGCAAGATACCAACGATTGTAAGATAGGGCGATTTTGGCATCATTTTTACAGCATCTTAAGCATATTTATTTAAGTTGAATGAATGATTGTCATTTATTTAAAGTATTTATCTTGTTGTACCTAGTATGGCCTAGTTTATTTTAATCGTTATTACCCAAAATGAATGGGAATAGCGATTTGTTTGTAATTAAATACGATCTCCTATCGTCGGTTTGTAATTAATTAATAGTTTTATTTATTTTATTAATTAATGTATAATAGGAATAGCTATGTAATTCAATTGTAATAGTTATTCTTACTGGCGTTTCCAAAAGACGTAGTCTATTTTTGGAAAGGTGTTCCAAATCCCACAACATGGAGCCACTTTTGGAATGAAGAGGCAAGGGACCAAGGAGTTGGTTTCCGATATTTAATAGTCTATTTTTTATTAACTAGGAGGACATACTAGGATTATTCATATGCTTGCTTGCTTTTGTTTTTCCTCGCATGCCAAAATCGTCATTCACATGCATTTTATTTTCGTGGTTGTCAATTCATGTCATTTACATTCGCCGACTTAGTTCACTCATAGGGAATTCATGACTAAATTGATAAGATCTCTCACATAAATAAAATTGAGATTAGCCTTACCAATTAGTCTTATTCTTAATGCTCTAGCAAGCGGGGTGTTCTCTTTTTACCTTGGGTAAGTAGGGTGGTAAACGGTTATCACACGCCAAAGTTGGTTGGATTTAACGGGGTATAAGACGGTCTTGTATTCCGGGGCTAGTAGATGGATTTAAGGAAATTCATCAACCAAGAGTTCTAGAGGTAGAATTAGTCAACCGTTGACTTACCGAATTTACACAATTATGGGATGTTTCGCCCAAGAGATGCCTATTTTTGTCTAAAGACGGATCTTGGAATCATTTATATAATTCAGTGAGAGGTCATTATATAAATGGACTTGTTAAAAATATTTATCAAGTTTTTTAAAACATTGAATGTTAATTTTTCCTATTTTTCGTTCATTTTCATAAATAAATTTACTATGACATCGCGCATTTCATCCTCTATTTATTATACGTTTTCATTCTTTAATAGAAAGCGGTTTCTTTGAAGGAATTTGATAGCAATGAATGGAAATATTATTCACCATTTCACCTACATAAGCTTACAACAATTTTTGCGATTATTTTACAACTTAACATCCATACATATTTAAAAAGGGGTTTAATGTAGAAAACTCTAATTATGAGTTTAAAAGGGAGTCACATTTTATCAAGAGATTCTTGATTTCGAAAGTGACACCTCCGTCATGATGATGACATATTAGTTTTAATTACTCAAGAGTAATTCAAAAGTTTGCGAAAAGAGTTTTCAAAAACGCATAGAATACTCCAATATGATACCGTCAAATGGCTCACTTCGAGAAAGGCCAAATAGATTATTTATGCGCTAAAGAGTTTAGGCATATGATGACAATTGAACGGTTAGGTAGTCCAATTTCGCAAGAAGTTGAGATTTTGCCACATGTTGCACTCACTTTATTGTAATTCACTCTTACTAAGTGTATAAAATATCACGAAAGACTTGAAGAGAGGTCTTCATAAGATTCATTTTTGCTTGTTGAAGCAAAGAGGAATGTGAAAGTGAGTGGGAGTTAAGGAGAAGTAACCCTATATGTATGCGATAGGATAAAGTTGAAGGAGACATCAACTCAAAGGATAGGCTAGTTCCACTATCTTGGTATGAGATACCAAGTACAGGTCATTTCTTTGTAAAGAAGTTTACATGAATTGATAAAACGTAAGACGTCTAGCATAGGACATTTTTGTATCAAAATGATGCTAGAGTAGCAACACGATTTCGATAGGGACAAATGTACCTAAATTTGGTTTTCAAAGAATGTAATCATCTATGTTTAAACATAGAAGGCATCACTCATGTGATTTAAAACAAAAGGTTGTACCTACTCCTATGATAACTTGGTGGTTGGTTTAGACCACACAAGTTAGAGGTATTTTACATTCTTCACGAAAACTAAATGTTATACTATCTGGTAGATTTTAAAGTCTCTAATCCGGTGAACCCAATTGATCAAACCTCAAGTAAATTCGTTTAAAACGAGTAAACTAAAAGCACATTGAACAACCATTTGATTGAGAATCTTATGGTATGTGTACATGTATTATGTTTTCTTTTGCAGAAAAGAAACACAATAATGAGGTGATTGACCATATACATACGGATGTGTAAGGCTGATATTTGGTTATATATATATATATATATATATATATATATATATATATATATATACTTCGTTAAGTAGATATGATAACCTCGTATCTATTTAATAAGACATAAAAGTGATTTTTGAAACGTGGAATATTTTCAAAATGAAGTAGTAAACCAAAAGCACGACAAGATCAAAAATGTTGATCGGAAATTTCAAAGTAATGACTTTGAAGATCAAATGGGTAATATCAAGTAATGACCATGATGATCACTAAGAAGATTGTGAACCATAGAGTATGGTGTAGTCAAGAAGATAAACCGAACTTTATGAGATATAGCTTGAGGTTTTTCGCAATTTTGTAAGTTATTTTCTCACTAAAAGTTTAAAACCCGACTATAAAAGCCTAAATGACTCCATATGAGATATGGATATGGAGGGTCCCTAACTTGTCATTTTTATACATTTGGGACCATAAATGTTTATGTTCAGAACCAATTTATGTATTTGTGAGAGTTGTCCAAAATTGAACCACTTGGTTTTTACTCCTCCAAAACGAGAACAAAGAATTTGTGGCTCATAATGCTGTCTTTCTAGAAAGATTTTAATTTTTTGGAAGACAGAGTGGGAGAAATTTTGAACTTACGGAAGTCCAAGACCCACAAACTGAATACAATGCAAGAAGACGTTCTTTATTGTGGCCCAGTGATTATAAGGAGATAATTTTGCGATAATAATGCGTTACTTTTCAAAAGTGATGAATCTTCAACCCTCATCAAAGGCTTTTCTATAGTATGAACTCTATGTGATGGCGTGTCACCATGTAATTCGAATTGGTCTTCTTGCACAAGATGTGATAAGGAAGGAAACATGAGATGTTTTCAAGACTTGATCTGGGGCGAATACTTTGCACCAAATTAGGTTACCTTGATCTTGTCATAAAGGTACATAAGATGTTTCAATTTTGAGTTGGTTACAGAGAGTTTGTGACAACCCAAATGCCTTTATCAGTTCGTATGTTCTTAGCAATATAGCCTCTCATGAGGATGAGATTCGGCAAAAGGATAACGAAATTTTCTCCTTGAATGTATCTCATGAAGGGAGATGTTTTGTTGATCTTGTCGTTGCTAAGAAGCTTAGCATGCTTAAAAGATCCCTTTTGTGATCTTATATACGTCAAAGAGTTAGAACTTTGGGTTCAATCATGTAGTCTATCAGAATGGTATTACTCGAGTGTCGAGGTACCATGATGATACATGGAGTTTAGTGGAAGCTAAGGTGAGTTTCTTAGTCTAAATATGTGTTTGACATATTAGTGACTATAAATGTTCTCGGATGAATATTTGAGAGTAGCATGACGCATCTTAAACATCCGGATCTAATGAGATAGATCTCCATGGATATTAGCATTATAGTCAAGAGACTTATGTGATAAGATTCTTAACTCGTCCAAGTTTTTGAACAATTAATATGATCTCTTGTGCTTCCGCTGCAGGATCTATTAAATATGCTAAAAGCTTCTCTCGTCGGGACTTATCATGTTGAGAATATGAGAAGTCATTACCAATCATTTCCTAGTGAGTGTCACTAGATGATGATCATGAGCATCCTTGAGTACTTGGGAAGCACTGAGGATTTACTCTTATAGTTTGGAGGAATTAAAGAATTTCGTGTAAAAGGGTTACACGATTACATTCCTATGCTTATAAGATGTTATGGGCCTCGTTAAGGAATGGTTAGCATGTAAAAATGCTATGTGCATAAAGAAAAATATGTATAAGAAGTTATACATATATGTATAAGAAGTTATACATGTATAAAGCAGATATGTATGAGGAGTCATACATAAAAGATGTCATATGAAGGATGTGTATGTATAAGTGTTATACGTACAAATCATGGACGAAAGCTAAGTACATTAGAACATCCGATGTTGTAAAAGAGATAGTTGATATCCGGAATTTAATGGAACTAGAGTAGTTATGTTAGACGAATATCATCTCCTGAGAGACTGTGAAAACAGTGGGAGTGTTTGACTGGCTTTAGAACCAGAGTCTAAAAACTTATTTAGACATGTACTCAGAAAGGCTCTATGTGATGAAAAGATTGCATATAACAAAAAGGAAAATAGCAAAGGAAATTAGAGTGATGCAACTGTTGCTAATCCTCTAAACAAAACCGTTGGCATAAGGTAGACATGATGGTTATGTCATCTCAATGTGATTGAGGAATATACCTTAATTGCTGAAGATAGTATAGTTATGTAAATATTGGATAGAGTATTAATATTTACGTAATTCATGATCGCATTCATTGTTTGAGTCTCTTTAAGAACTCATTTATTCAGTTTGACTGAAAACATGAATACCTTGTTTATCCGAATTGGTTGTGGAGACAATGTTGAACCCCAATTCAAGTGAATAGGATGAGCATTGTATTAGCCCCTAGTCACTTAATGAGGTGACGTCTAGGAGTGACTAGATTGTAAGACGATTGATGGTAGGTTCAGCACCATAAGGTCATAAGGATGACTAGTCGTTTACATAGGCAGACTGTGGGACACTTTGCCGGGCAGTGACATTTATAGAGTCCCCTAGATCTATTATAGATGCCTGGTCGTGGCAGGGACTTCTATGATATTCCTATGAGTCGATTCTTTAAACTGGAAACTATTATCTGAGCAAGTGCAGTTTTCGAGTGACTTTGGTTTTTGTCCTAGGTCGTGCCGTGAAAGGAGGCCAAATGACATCTACTGGGTCATGGTGATCTATATTGTGCAAAAGGATAGATAGGGTAGACAGCAATTGTCCACCCACGTTGGGTTTTAACATCTCTAGGCCACTCGAGGAGTTGTGACTAGGAAATGCGTGGCCACGCTCGGAAGTAGTCTATGGTAGATTATTCCGGTCTTGCAGTCACACTCCCGATCGAGAAAACCACCAACGATATGTTCATGTGCAAGTGCGACTGATGTGACTCTTAATAGCGCACATTTAGTCTCCTAATTGAACCTATTTTGCATACTATTATAGCATTCCATAGCCATTTTATCCGTCAAATGCTTTCTATTTTGCTTTCCTAGTGCATTTCGTATGTTTTGCAAGAAAGAAGACAATTAGGCAGAAATTTCCGTCTTCCGTGCATATTAGGAAGCTTATTGATGATAATGGGTGAACTAGTCTGAAAGAGGAGGTAAGAACAAAGACCGACAACATAAGAGCAAGGAGCATGCAAAAGGAAGAAAAGCAAGGGCCATTCTTAGGAACAATCCGAGCGTCCCGAGCAGACGACACTCGTCTCCCTCTCTCTTGATCTGAGCGTCCCGAGCAAGAGACGCTCATCGCCTCACCTCACAATCCAAGCGTCTCCCTCCTTGGTCCGAGCGGATAGTGACGACTCTAGCGCGATATGCTCATCTCCTTGAAAGACTTGTATTTCTACACTTTAGAAATTAACATTGTTATTTACTAATTTATCCTTACTTAACCTAGTAATGCACTACTATAAATACCCCATTTGTAATAATCATAAAAGGAGAGAGCCCCCATGATAGAAGATTCTCTTAGATTAGATTAGGAGTAGATTAGAATAGATTAATCTCAATCATTCCACATTAATCTTTCCTTAATCATCGTTCAAGTTATTTATTATTGGGTAATTGAAGATTATTGGGTTATTATTGGAGAATTGATAACTCTTCACCAATCAATCAAGTTCTCTTCTTTTATTCTTTGCTTTACAATTGGATCATTCCTAAGTTGGTACAATTCCTTTACACTTTACTCTTTATTGTTTATTTTCTCATTCTCTTATCATGTTTATACTTGTTGTAATGATTGACACCATTAATGACATGTTTCCCATGATAATGAGTGAGTAGTTCCTTAGCTAGGATTAGTGGGAAATTAGGAGAAACAAACATGGGGATTAATCATACTTAATTTAATATGTCTCCATAATTAATTTGCTTGCTTGTTGTGATGTCAACCTATACACATGTTATGTTTGATGAAATGCTAAGCCTATGAATCCTTGCATTTTACCCATCTCTTATCTATTCAACAAGATTTGTAAGATATAAACCAACTCGAGTCTTGTTAGACCATGCATAGAAGTGAATAGGAGGAAAGTAAGTCGACTTGTAAGTGTTGTACAATCTAATCGATTCGGCTCCGGGACCCAACTCTTCCTATGAACCGTAAGATATAAACCAACTCGGTTCCTCCACAACATTAATTGCTTGCAACTTTGTAAACATGTTTGTATGATCAACTCCCATGAATCCCCTATGAACCCATGATATCCTAGCACTCCTAGTCATTTGTTTGCATCCTTCCTCTTTATTACTTGTTTTACTTTATTGCTTTTATTAGTCTAGACTCACCAACTACAAACCCAAATCAATTGTGACACTAGCATAAATTGAGATAGATAGACTTAGAACCCAAAGCACATTGTCCTATGGATCGACCTCGACTTAACCACTAACTAGTTGTTTGTTGAGAATATAAATGTGTTTGATGGGGAGGCACGACGACAAATCTCTCTCCGTCAAAATGGCGTCGTTGCCGGGGACGGTGTTATGTGATTAAGTTCTTACTTGTTTGTCTATTTTTATTTGTGCTTTAACCTTAAGGAATTAGTTCCTCAAGGTTCGTTTTTACCGTTTTATTGTAGTTTCCATGTTTGTAGTTGTACCTTTATCTTGGTTATAATGATGACCCAAGACTTGACATATGGAGTATGTGGTGGATCTTTTGAGTATGATTATGGGTATGGGGAGTTTGAGGAGCAAGTCAACACAAACCTACCTTACAACTCATACAATGAAAATCCTAACTACCACCCCAACTTTTCCCACCAAAATCACCACATCCAATATCAACAACAACCACCCACCCAAAACTCACTTTACAACCAATTCTAAATGCCACAATATGAGCACTTTCACACCCACCCACAACAAAAAGATGAGCCCAACTTTGACACTCAAGATATGGTTCTCTAAATGATGGGAGACCAACAAATGTTTTTTACACAAATTCTAGAGGAGAGCCAAAATAGGAACAATGTTCTCCAAAGCATTGTTACCTATGGTGAGGAGTTGGCAATTCGAATTGCCCAAATGAAAGCAACCCAAGCAACCACTCCTCACGAATTCTTGAGCATTGACCATGAATGTGAATTTGAGGTAATGACCTTTGATGAAGAAGATGTGAAGTGGGAAGAGCCAATCTCCTTGAGCTCTTGTGAGTATGAAAGTGTGGTATTTGATGAAGAAGACATGAGGTTGAGTAAGCCAAATACTCTTAGCCTTTGTGAGTATGAGGGTGTGTCTTTTGATGTGAACATTGAGATGGTGGAGGAAGGATTATTGAAGAAAGATGAAGCCCCAATTTATGATTCCTATGAAGATAGCCATGATGACAAGATCGTGTTTTGCAAGAACTCATGGAGTAAGGAAAGGGAAGTTTGTGAGATCACTCTACTTGAAGAGCCTATCCTTAAGAAATTTGAGATATCCAATCATGAAGAAGGAAAATGCCCCTTCCCTATTGTCTATGAAGACTATTTTACACCCACCATGGAACCTATGATTGTTGGAGATGATATGGTGGACCTTCTCAAAAAGGTCAAAACATCATATAAAGGGTACTTGGTGGAAAAGCTCAAGAAGAAACTTGTGAATGAACTCACTTGTGGAGATTTGGCACCCACAATTTTAACTCCAAAGGTACCCCCGTCATCAATGCCATGAGGATTCTCCTTCTACTCTTGAAGGATTGACAAATTCAAATGCTATCATCATCACCGAAATTGAAGGAGAAAGTGGCAAGTGGAAGTCTCCGAACAAATATGAGTCATACTTCATACCTTATGTTGACAAGAATCATAGGCTTATTGGTTTGAAGCATTGCAAATACTCAAGTGCCAAGAGGAAGGTGAAAAAGAGAATGAATAACAAATTCCCTTGGCCAAGCTTTATTTTGAAGTTTAGCAAACCATACTTATGCTTATTTGAGGCTTGTTCACAAGCTTTTGATCTCCTTCTAAGAGCCATGAGCTCTATGGACAAAGAATTTGAACAATTTGAACTAGTTTGGTGGAGTCCTATCTCAAACCACCAATTATAAGATACTTCTTCCCATAATATTTGCGTTGTATAAAATTGTATAGTTTTGTAAATAATTTCGCATTTCTTGCATGAGAGTAGTGAGGGAGGGTTTCTTACCCATTTATTGAGCATAATTTCAGAAAAAGATAAGAAGGAACCACAAAAGGGTGCAAGGGAACGATTTTTGAAAGAAAAGAATAAAGGAGTGAGAAAGACGGCACGAGACGCTCGTCCCGAGGGCAAGACGCTCGTCCAGAGCCTCTTCGTGAGCATTATTTGATCCTGATTCGGAATCCGAGCGGATTCCCAGCAAGACCCTCGTCCTAAACGGAAGACGCTCGTATCAAGCTAGAGACGCTCGTCCTGAGCATGATCATGAGAGTAATTTTGGTCTGGAAGAGAATCCGAGCGGATTCTCAGCAAGACGCTCGTCCAACATAAGACGCTCGTCTAATGCAAGAGACGCTCGTCCCAAGCCAGTATCAATAGAGCCAAGATCACTGACTCATAATCCGCGCGTATTCATTCCAAGACGCTCGGATTCCCCCGGCGAGACGCTCGTCCCGACATCAAGACGCTCGGATTCCTTTGATTTTTGCTGGAAACTTTGTGAAGTCCGCCCGAGCCCGACCCTCATCCGCTCATCTCCCACCCCTTTTTCTTTATAAACACCTCCACCATCCCTCATTTCCCTTATCTTATCTACCCAAAATCTCACATCATCATCTCCCAAACACCCCCATCACAAAATCAACCCAAAAACCCTAACTTTTTCAAATCAAAAATGATGAACCTAAGAGGAAAAGGCAAGAAGTCCGCTGAAACCGCACCCAAGAAACGCAAGGGCACTTCTTCATCCGCCCAAGGAGAGGCAAGAAGCTATCGCAATGTGATGATAGGAGGGGTGGAGCAACTCGAATTTTTTCTGGAAGTGATCTTCGCTTGCGATGAACATCGCCAAAAATTCCTCACACTTCTAGGTAAGCATTTTGAGCCAACTCAATTCATTGATAGCAAAGTTTTAGAGGTCCTAAGTATAAGGTATCATACTAAAATGTTCTTTGATGGTTTGGGGCTTGGAAAGCTATTCTATGCCCATGAGGAGACCTACCTTAGCCTTACCCTAGAGTTCTTGTGTAGTCTCCATATCGTCACAAATACTCGGAGAACTATTTGTATGGAATTCCGACTATACAATCGAGACCATAGGCTAACCCTTGATCAATTTGCAAATATCTGTGGTCATCTTGTGTCAACGGAAAACACCGACAAACCCGCGGACTTCATTGTTGACCGCGTTTGGAGAGCTATCTCCGAGAGGGACTTCATACACTTGAAACAATGATATACCTTCGCAATTCAACATCTGGTGATTCGAATCACCGAACGCTTCATTGCCGGCACTATCAATGGGAGATATGAACAAGATAGGTGCACTCTCCTTGACTTAACCTTCTTAGAGTCATATTTAAATGTTCAAGGGACAAGGCCTTATAATTTCAACACTCCCCTTGATATGCTCACAAGGTTCTTCGATTTTGCTCAAGGGACCCACATTAAGACCTTCGTGATGAGAGGCCTAGTCACAATGTTGGCCAATAATCTTTGTCCCGGGTTTAACCTTCATGAGACTTATGTAAAGATCGAGGGGAGCACCTTGATTGATGAGGAGGCCATCTTCAACCACCACCGGTGGTGTACCTACACCCAAACCGGGAGTGTGGAGTGGTTTACAAAGGGGTGCTCTTCTATTGTTTTCACGGGATGGAATGTGCCACCTACCGAGCCAAGGTTGAGTCGGTATTTGCCTACACCGAGCTACCTCCTCGACATTGAGATCCACCCCAACCCACCTCAAAGAGAAGAAGCACCTCGCCAACCTCAACAACCTCGTGCGATGCCGGTAAGGAGTATTGCACCACCATCTTATGTACTCATTCCACCATACCCCACTCCTTATGTGCCATTCAAACCACAAGTTCCCAATGCTCCGGATGTGAATGATTTGATGAGCCTCATGCAACGGGTCGATCTCGGGGTACACCGAGGGCAAGAAGATAACTATTTGGCCCTCTATCCTCAATACTACCAAATGGCACAACAAGGGTATATAGACCCTAATGGCCCTCGTCCATCTTGGGCTCAACCGCACCTTTTGTTCCCTAATCAAGGGAACCAAGACGGGAACTTTAGCGGTCAAGGTGGAGGATTCTACGGTCAAGGTGGAGGATCCTATGGTCAAGGAGGAGAGTATGACCAAGGAGGTTCTAGCGGGTGTGGATACCACAATGATGGTGATGATGACGAATGAGAGATGCCTACCACACCATCTCTAATTGTATGATACTCTTCTCTCCCTATCTCTTATGTATAGTTGCATTGCATTTTAAAATTACCTTGCATTTAGTTCACACCTCACTTGCATTTGTATTATATTTCATATTGTATTCAAATTAGTTAGTTCATATAGTATAGTTTGTATTGTAATATATCTCACATGATTCATGTAGATAATTACATATAGACTAGAATTCATGCATAATCACTAATGACCAAACCTATTCATTTTTACACTAGAAATAGTGTTTAAATCGGTTTGGGGAGGTTTGATCATAGGTGACCTAATCATGCATCATATAGTATAGTTTAGATTGCATTCATTTGTTATATATGTCATATAGAATTGCATTTAGTTAGAGCATGCATTCATTCATATCATTGCATTTATTTCCATAAATTCAAAAATCCAAAAAACATGTACTTTCTTTTTCATTCCTACTCCTACATGTACATTGAGGACAATGTCCAAAATAAAGTGGGGGATGGGAATTTATATTCCAAAATACATAAAAAATGAATTGAAAAATACAAAAACATGTCTTTTTATTTCATAAAATCAAAAACCATAAAAAATTGAAAAATTGAAGAAACCAAAAACATGTTCATTCCTTTATAGTGTAGTATTGTATATATTGTATATACTTGTTTGTTTGTCTATCCTTTTTCACATTGATCGACTACGCCACATTCGAGGCATGAAGGAAATAGAAGACTGCATGGTATGATCTTTCCAAATCTCCTTCCTCCTTTTTATACGTTAATGACAATGTGGCTTTATTTTGATTGATGCGGTATAAACAATGTGATTATAGGATTGCATTTATATTATATGGCATACTAGTTGGTAGAAGCATATGTATTAGGATGTATAAATGTTAGTTGCATCATGGCATATAGTTGCATTTAGGAAAAATTTTGTGAAAGCATCTATTTGGGAAGCTTGACAAGTGTATATAAGTCCTTTGTAGATACTTTTTCTTCTTAAGACTTTGCTCATTAGAATACTTGTAAAACACCCTAGGATGTGTCATGCTAGTATCCTTTGACCCATGGATTAAGGCCTAGTCAAGAGTACCTTGTGGTGTGATAACTCCTTGGCTACCGTTTATTCCAAGGTGACCCTTGAAACCATGCAACCATCTTCCATATTCTACCACATTTTTGTCAACAAAAGGGAATGGGCACAAAAATTGTTCAAGATTGAGTTCAAGAAATGAAAAGAAAAGAAAAAGTTTGCAATTGCATCAAAAGAAAAGAGGAGTCCAAAAATAAGATCTCCTAAGCTTCAAATATAAGGCACCCTCGTTACTAATTGGGGTGACTTTGAAAATATTCAAAAGAAATGCAAAAGTTGAAAGTTGTCAAGTATTGAAATGCCAAACATCAAAAGAAATGGCAAAAAAAAGTGTTCTCAAATGTCAAATGCCACAAGAAATTGGAGGGAAAACAACAACAAAAAGCAAACTCCCATATGAAACTCAAATTCTATTGTTCCCTTTTCCATCGTATCCACTTTTTTGCATGGTAGAGAGGGGACGACCCTTCTTCTTGTCTAGGTAAGAAGGGGAATTCCACGATCCTCCAGTGTTTCTAATACTATAGGGAGTCTACCCTTGACGAAAGCATTTAACAATTGAGGACAAAGGTACCCTAGCTTGACACAACTTGGAGGTGATTTATTGGTATCCTTCTAGGCTTAGTAGTTTGAAGAAACCATATCTATGATGGAATGTGTACCCTTAGATTGCTTCCCTTGTAGATAATTTCCGCCATTTAGATGAGAAAAGTGGCTATTCTTTTGTAGATGCATCCATTACTTGTTTTGTGTGCTTAATGCTTGCATGTATCGCCATTTTGGCAAGCCCCACCTTGCCTTGCAAAGGCACCCTACCTCATGGTTGTCCTGTTGTGATTTGAAGGGGCGAAGTGAGACCTGCTAATTGTCTCACATCGGTTAAATTAGTAGGATAGTTTAAATAAAGGTCTAGTTTTAGTCACCTCTTTACTCGGGACGAGTAAAGGTTCGGTTTAGGGATATTTGATGTGACTCTTAATAGCGCACATTTAGTCCCCTAATTGAACCTATTTTGCATACTATTATAACATTCCATAGCCATTTTATCCGTCAAATGCTTTCTATTTTGCTTTCCTAGTGCATTTCGTATGTTTTGCAAGAAAGAAGACAATTAGGCGGAAATTCCCGTCTTCCGTGCATATTAGGAAGCTTATTGATGATAATGGGTAAACTAGTGTGAAATAGTAGGCAAGAACAAAGACCGACAACATAAGAATAAGAAGCATGCAAAAGGAAGAAAAGCAAGGACCATTCTTAGGAACAATCCGAGCGTCCCGAGCAGACGACGCTCGTCTCCCCCTCTTTTGATCCGAGCGTCCCGAGCAAGAGACGCTCGTCGCCTCACCTCACAATCCGAGCGTCTCCCTCCTTGGTCCGAGCGGATAGTGACGACTCTAGCGCAATATGCTCATCTCCTTGAAAGACTTGCATTTCTCCACTTTAGAACTTAGCATTGTTATTTACTAATTTATCCTTACTTAACCTAGTAATGCACTACTATAAATACCCCATTTGTAATAATAAAAAAGGAGGGAGCCCCCATGATAGAAGATTCTCTTAGATTAAATTAGAAGTAGATTAGAATAGATTAATCTCAATCATTCCACATTAATCTTTCCTTAATCACTGTTCAAGTTATTTATTATTGGGTAATTGAAGATTATTGGGTTATTATTGGAGAATTGACAACTCTTCACCAATCAATCAAGTTCTCTTCTTTTATTCTTTGTTTTACAATTGGATCATTCCTAAGTTGGTACAATTCCTTTACTCTTTACTCTTTACTCTTTATTGTTTATTTCCTCGTTCTGTTATTATGTTTATACTTGTTGTAATGATTGACACCATTAATGACATGTTTCCCATGATAATGAGTGAGTAGTTCCTTAGCTAGTATTAGTGGGAAATTAGGGGAAACAAACATGGGGATTAATCATACTTAATTTAATATGTCTCCATAATTAATTTGCTTGCTTGTTGTGATGTCAACCTATGCACATGTTATGTTTGATGAAATGCTAAGCCTATGAATCCTTGCATTTTACCCATCTCTTATCTATTCAATAAGATTTATAAGATATAAACCAACTCGAGTCTTGTTAGACCATGCATAGAAGTGAATAGGAGGAAAGTAAGTCTACTTGTAGGTGTTGTACAATCTAATCGATTCGGCTCCGGGACCCAACTCTTCCTATGAACCGTAAGATATAAACCAACTCGGTTCCTCCACAACATTAATTGCTTGCAACTTTGTAAACATGTTTGTATGATCAACTCCCATGAATCCCCTATGAACCCATGATATCCTAGAACTCTTAGTCATTTGTTTGCATCCTTCCTCTTTATTACTTGTTTTACTTTATTGCTTCTATTAGTCTAGACTCACCAACTACAAACCCAAATCAATTGTGACACTAGCATAAATTGAGATAGATAGACTTAGAACCCAAAGCACACCGTCCCATAGATCGACCTCGAATTAACCACTAACTAGTTGTTTGTTGAGAATATAAATGTGTTTGATTGGGGGACACGACGACAAATCTCTCTCCGTCAGTGACCTGAAAGACACCTTGCATTGAGTGGGAGATTGTTGTTAAAACGGACAAGAGAATCGGTAACACACCCTTGTAGAGTACAAGCAGGATAATGTTGGGATAAGGAGTTATCCACAATTTTGTGTTATAATCATCGCACAACTTGTCTCAGACAAGTGGGTGGTTGTTGGAGTTTTGTCCTCCACAATAGTGCGTGATAATATTATTAGATCTCATTAAGGAATATGCATGGGATATTCAATGGCAATACTAGTCAGTTGATCAACGTATATCGGTAACGGTTGGCCAACTAGGGTTTGACGTTACTGTCGTGAGACGGCGGTGTTTAGCTGATCCCTTTCGGTCACACCTAGAGGAACAAACCCCAACACGAAAACTAATTAATTGTATGAGATACAGTTTAATTAGTCCCTTGATAAATTGACTAAGAGTTAGTTGATTAATTAATTTAGAGAGATATTGAGATGTGAACTCGAGGTGCGGAAATTATTATTTAATTATGTGATAATTAAATAATAAATTATTTGAGACGGGAATTAATGATTAAGTAGTTAATTGTTAAATTAGTACTAATTGACTAATGTGATTAGTATTGGTATGTAAATAATATGTGTAGCGGTACACGTATATTTACGGAGTGTTTTAGACGAAATTAATTGGGAAGCATTTAAACATAAAACGATGTTTAAATAAAATTTACACGTATTTGTGCGACAAATATAAGAACCAATATGGACCCGTAAATGGGTCATGGAAATCGTGTAAGTGGGATTGAGTGTTGCTTTGGTCGTAATTATTCCACTTACACAAATTTTACTTCCCATAATATTTTTGTTCTTATTAAATCTATGCTCCATTGGGCATATTAAAATAAGATAAAATCAATACTCCACTCAACCCCTCACCAACCGTGCTCCCTCTTCCTATACACACTCTTGTTGTTCATTTTTCACTCAATCTTTTGCATGTGAAAATTCTAGTTTGTGTTCATCTCTCTAAAATTAATAGAAATTATTTACTAATATGTGTTAGTAAAACAAAATATTCACTAAGTTTGTTAGTAATATTTTACATATTATCAAGGGTAATCTTACTTAATATCTAGTTAATATTAGTAAGGTTGTTAGGTAAGTTTTTGGGTGCAATTTGAGAGGACGCTTTCTCTTTGGAAGCTTGGGTTTATGGAGGATCTTGCCATTGATAAATAGCTCAAGAACAACCAAGATGGTGATCTTGGTTGTGCCCAAATACTACATTTTTCAATGTAAGGAAAATTATTTTCCTCATCTTTTATATTAATATACTTTTATATTGCATGCATCTTACATAGATCAACTAAAACAAATTATGAGATAATTTGATATTTAATTAGAGAGTCTAATTAGGATCTATGATCTTTCAAATTATTCTCATCACCCGAATCTTCTTCGCCTGACTTTTTCCCATCTTTTCTTTTCCGCTTTCCACCCATATCTAAACCAGAAATTAATAAACTGGTTACTTTAAGCATTAAGTCGACATAGAAGGAGCACCGTCTTGAATAAATGATCACACAGTATACCTAAAAATATAGGTATTGTTTAACCCACAATATACTTAAAATAATAGGTGTTGTTTAACAAATAATAAACCTAAGATAATTAGGGGATAATATCACAACTAAACAAGAAAATAAAGACATTAAGTTAAGGGTAAATTGATTATTACTCCCTTATATAATTCATTTTTTTAAACTTACTCCCTTATATAATTTTTTTTTGAAACTTACTCCCACCATATGTAACTTTCTTCAAATATTGCTTCCATATTAATGCTTTCGATCACATATAAGAGAATATTCCCTCCAAAATTTAAAATTTGGTACTAACTCTTATTGCTTATGAATATATTGTCCTTTTCCTTATTACATGACCAATTTAAATTAATCTCCATCCTCCCAAATTCGTTAAACAGTGATAATAGCGTAAGGGATTTAAAATATTTGAGAGGAATGAAGTTTACTTAAATTGGTCATGTAATAAGGCATAGGGCAATACCATCATAAGCAATAAGAATTAGTATCAAATTTTAAATTTTGGACCGACTATTCTCTTTTTTGTGACCCGAATAATTAAATGGGAGCAATGTTTGATAAAAGTTACATGTGGTGGGAGTAAGTTTCAAAAAAAATTATATAAGGGAATAAGTTTCAAAAAGTGGATTATATAAGGGAGTGATGTGACCATAATTGGCGCATATTTAGCCCCCGAATTACCATTGTTTCTATGCTTTTTAGTGCCTATTTGGGTCATTTCTTATCTTTAGTTCTTTGTTTTGCATATTCTTTGAGATTTTGATCCCTTGGTAGGAAAGGAGTAAGAATCTTGCATTTTCATGGCAAAACAAGGCTAAATTGATCATATTCAATGACCAAGCATCAAGGAGAGACAAGACTAGAAGGCCTTTGTACATAGCATAGTAGAAGAGCATTGTTGAGAAAAGGATCCTTGAGTCCCCAAGGAAATCCCCAAGGAATTCATGAAGAAAAGGGAAGAAAAAGAAGAAGGAAAGTTGCTGAACTACAATCCGAACGGATTGTAGAGAATCCGTCCGTCCTCGCCAATCCGAGCGTCCCGCAAAGGAATCCGCTCGGATTCCCCCTCGCCAGTCCGAGCGTCTTGCCCAAGAATCCGCTCGGATCCTTCAGCTCAGATCCGGTCGTCCCGACTCCCATCCGCACGGATCGCAGCACAGCACGTTTTCATTCCTCAAGCATCGATAAGAGAAGCCCTTCTCTCGGATAATCCCGGAGGCTCCTTGCTCAACTTAAAAAAGTGTAATTACTAGTTTAGCCCTTAGTTAACCCTAATGCATCCTCCCTAATTTTCACTATAAATACCCCATTAGTCTAATTAGAGGAGCATGTTCTTCTTATCAATAATTAGTGTAGTTAATATCAATCAAATCTCTCTTCAATATTGTAATCAAATATTAATCAAGTTTTAATCCAAGTTTTAGTTCTTTAATCTCTCTCTTGTTCTTACTTTATTTTGGGTAATTGAAGATTATTTGGGTTATTATTGGGGGATTGACAACCTCTCAATCTAGGATTCAAGTACTTCTATTATTCTTGCTTTATTATTGGAATCATTAGTAGGTATAATCTCTTAATCCCTTTTTAATTATTGCTAATTACTTTCATTTATTCATCATGTTTCATTATGTTAGTATGATTGACAACCTCTCTAGCATGATCAATATGATAATGAGTGAGTAGTCTCTTAGCTAGGGTTTAATGGGTGATTAGGGGAAACCAACATGGGGAATGATTCATGCTTAAATTAATATGCTTTCATATCTTATTTGCTTGCTTGTTTTGATCTTAATACATGCACATGTTATATTTGATGAAATGCTAAGCCTATGAATCCTTGCATTTACTATCATCTTCTATCCTTTCAACTTGACTTGTAAGACATAACCCAACTCGAGTCTTGTTAGACCATGCATGTGTTAAGTAGGGAAGATTAAGTCGACTTGTAGGTGTTGTACAATCCAAGAGATTCGGCTCCGGGACCCAAACTTTCCTAGGATTGTAAGATATAACCCAACTCAATCCATCACAACAATAATTGCTTGCTTATAATTTGAGAACATGTTTGTATGATCATATCCCATGATTCCCCTATGAACCCATGACACCCTAGTGCTTTTAATCAATTGTTTACACCCTTATTTTATTCATCTTGTTAGTTTATTTTCATTGCTATTTTAGTTTAGTAACCTTCTACATCAACCCAATTTGTGACACCCCTAGACACCACTAGTTACAATAGAATCTTCATTTCAATACCCGTCCCTTGGGATCCGACCTTTACTTGCCTCTTTACTAATTGTAGAGTTGTTTGTGAAGTATAAATTGTGTTTTGTATCGACCATTGACCAACGACCACATATGCTTAATTGTGAACACCAAATGGCTCCGATCAAAAATGGCGCCGTTCTTGGGACGGTGTTTAATTGATTTAAGATTTCTTTTATTGTTTTTAGTTGTGTCTTTTTCACCTTGGGAAGTAAAACTCCTCAAGGTTTGTTCTAATTGTTTTTGAGTTGTTTGATATTTTGCATGTCTAGAAGGTTACAAAGAGATTTGTTACCTTTTGACCGTGAAATCGAAAGAACCTTGACGAATAATAGGAGACTTGTTAGGAGGAATTTGGGAGGTGTTGGTGAAGTTGTTCAACCCACTAGTGAGTTTGTCAATCCTTTCGCAATAGAAGGAGAAGAGAACCCATTAAACAATACCACACAAAATCCACCTACAATGCCTAAATTCTCGTCACACTCTATACCCACCGAGGAGGATTTACCAAATGGTACTCCTACCCCACAACATCTTACCTAAACTTTATTGCCAAGTCCGCCTTCATCCAACTAGTTGAGAGGAGCCAATTCTGGGGAATGCCTAGTGAGGACCCTCATTCTCATATGGAAACATTTTGTGATTATTGTGAAGCTATCTCTCAAACGGGCGTGACTCAAGACCAAATAAGATGGGCCTTATTTCCTTTTTCGTTAATCAAAGACCAGCAGCAATGGTTGAAGGGCCTTGATAAGGCCACCCTTGGAATAGATTCTTGGAAGAAGCTAGCTCCAGCTTTCTACCAAAAATTCTACCCACCGGAAAAGACCAATATGCTAAGAGCTCAAATTACGGGTTTTAAGCAAAGGGATGAAGAATCTTTGTATGAAGCTTGGGAGCGGTTCAAAGGTATTTGTCGCTCATGTCCTCACCATGGACTTAGCGAATGGTTTTTAGTGCAACAATTTTGGAATGGTTTATATGAAGATTCTAGGAACATTCTCAATATGGGATCAAATGGAATGTTCACCGAAGTTGATGACAATCAAACATGGAACAAGATTGAGGAAATGCGGTCCATAATTCGCAATATAGTAGGCCTCGCAAGGCTACTAGAGGAGGAAAGTATGAAGTGGACACCGTTACTCAATTGGGTGCTCAACTTAGTGCTCACATTGACACAATCAACTTGAAGTTTGAACAAGCTATGGCTAGACTTGAGGAAAACTCAAAATCATCAAAGCATCATGTCAATGCCATGACGGCATCCTCATCAATCCCAAGCGGGATATGTGAGAATTGTGGAACCTTGGGTCATGACTCAAGTGAATGTAGGGAACAACCGAGCAAGTCAATGCTTTCCAAGCTTACAAAAGTGGTACCCCTTATTCAAATTTTTACAATGAAAACACCAAGTTCCATCCAAATCTCTCATACAAAAGCCAAAATGTCCAAAACCCTCAAACAACATACACTCCACCACCCATGAGAAATCAAAATCAAAGACCCTTTTTCAATCAAAACCAAGGTTACCAAAATCAAAATCCATACAATCACCACAATGACCAAAGTTTTGATGTCCAAAAAGCGGTCCTCCAAATGCAAAAGAATCAACAAGAATTTTTCACCCAAATGCAAAAAGATAGCCAAGCAAAAGACACCACCATCAACAACATTCTAGCTCACACCAAGATGTTGGAAACACAATTAACTCAACTAGCATCTTCAAGCTCACAAAGACAAAAGGGGCAATTACCACCACAAAGTAATCCCCCTAGACATGAAACGGTTAGTGCCATTCACTTGAGAAGTGGTACAAGATATGAAGCACCGAAGGAGCAAGTTGAGGATGAAGTTGTGAGAGCTAGTGAGAATGAAGTTGTGGTGCAAGGTCCCAAAGAAGGGGAATCATCAAAAGAAGAAAGCTCAAAGAAAAATGAAGACAAAGCCAAAGAAAAGGAGCCCATTGTGATTAGACTTCCTTTTCCAAGTCGACAAGCCAAGCCTAAATTTGATGATCAACTTGGGAAGTTCATGGAAATTGTGAAGAACTTAGAAGTCTCCATTCCTTTCACGGAATTAATCAATCACGTTCCGGCCTATGCAAAGTACATGAAAGATATCCTCACAAAGAAGAAGTCGATCCGGAAACTTGAGACTATCGTCTTCACCAAGGTGAGTAGTGCTATACTTCAAGGGAGTTCACCTCCAAAACTAAAGGATCCGGGAAGCTTCTCAATACCGTGTACCATTGGCGACACAACGATCAACAAAGCCTTATGTGATCTAGGGGCTAGTGTGAGTGTCATGCCGTACTCGGTAAGTAAAAGGTTGGGAATGGGAGAGCTTAAATGCACCAATATCACTCTTCAAATGGCCGATAGATCGACGAAGACACCATTAGGGATATGGGAAGATGTCCCCGTGCGAATTGGGAAGTTTTTCATCCCGGTGGACTTTGTCATTGTTGATATGGAGGAAGATTCCAACATTCCAATCATCTTAGGAAGACCTTTCCTACACACCGCGGGTGCGGTGATTGATGTGAAACATGGAGAGCTCACTCTAGAAGTGGGAGATGAAAGCATAACTTTTAATCTTGACAAGACCATGAGAGCTCCTCGTTTGCATGAGCCATGTTTCATGATTGATCATTATAGCCGAAAAGATGAAAAGAAGAAATCGGAACTCCAATGGAGGAAGAAAGTTGAAGATGCTCCATTCAAAGAGCAAGTGAATTTTGACAAGGAGAGCTTGCAAAGCTCATCAAAATCAACCAAGGAAGAAGAAGATGGCCTCATTGGCCAAGAAAAGAAATTGGGAGAGTTGTCTCCATCTAAGCAAGAGATTTTCAATGATCAACTCAATGAAGTTTGTGGTCTTTGGGACGACGAATTTGAAGGGATCTTTAATCCCTACATTGGGCATGCCATCGATCATGATCAACAACAAGGGCCACGGTCTATTGAGGACCTCTACCATAACAATGAACAAGCTTTTGATTACTTCTTCAAGGTGTTGAGCAACATCAACAACACCTTGAACATGCCTCCTTGACATCTCATCAAGAATGAGAGTTTGGTGGAGTCCTCCCTAAACCACCACTTGTAAATATTTCTAACCCCCTAACTTACTTTTCAATTTTTATATTGCATTTTTTTTATTTTTGTCATTTTTGGATTTATTTTTACTTTGATCAAAATAATTGTCATGTAAGAGAGAAGTGAGGGAGGGACTAATGATTTTAATTGATGTGTAGTGCTTTACCTTAGTGTGGGGATGGCAATTGCCTAGGCTATTCATGCCTTAGTAGTGCCCCGCAATGAAAGGACACAAGATTTGAAAGAAAGAAAGAAAGAATGATAAGGGAATGCGTTGGTGCACGGATGGAACTGAATCCGTGTACACAAGGACCAATCCGAGCGGATTCCTGAGAATCCGCCCGTCTGAAGAAGATCCGAGCGGATTTCTGGAAAGACGCCCGTCTCACAGAATCCGTCCGTCTTGTGACCAATCCGCCCGTCTTGCAGCTGAAGAAAAACAAAGAAAAATCTCTGGACAAGAATCCGTCCGTCCTGCACGAAATCCGCCCGTCTCATCTCAGAAGAATCCGAGCGGATTCCCCAAAATCCGCCCGTCTCTAGGCGGGATTTTTGAAAATTTGAAGCTGAAGAATCCGAGCGGATTGCGCCTAATCCGCACGGATTGCCCCTGCGTCCTAAAATTGTCGAGTTCTTTAAATACCCACCCCACCTTCATTCATTCATTCACTCATAAACACTACCCATAACATCAAAACCCTCATCCTCTCCATCTCAAAAACAAAAACCCTCAACAAAACTCACCAAAATCAAATCAAACCATCTTTCAAATAACAAATCAATCACTCCATCTTCATTAACAATCAAAACCAAGAACAAAATCTTCACCTTTGAATTGATTTTTGTTCTCATAAAGGCAAAGCCTTTCACCTTCAAAATCGATTTGGGCATTCTACAAATTGAAGATTTTTGATCTTTTTCTTGGTTAGCTCATCAAATGGCAAGAACAAAGGGAGCAACAAAAGCAAAAGCAAAGGCAACAAAGGCACCAAAGGCTACAACTCTCTCTCAAAGGCAAAAAGCTCTACAAATGAAGAAAGCTTTGGCAATGGTGGTATCAACACCAAGCTTGGAAGTGCAACAACAACAACAAATTCCTATGGAAGCATCACCCTACTACTCCTAATAATTAATCAACTCTTGCATTACCCGGAGGTAACATTCATTTCCGATTCCCATAGAAATACATTTGTCAAGTTTGCTATGAAACAAATTCAATCCACCAAATTCATATGCCAAGATGCTTTAGAGAAGTTGGGTGTTCTTGAACAAACAAGAGTCTTTTTCAATGCCATGGGTTTAAAGAAATTGTTTGAAATGAAGGAAGTAACATACCCCTCCCTTGTCTTGGAATTCTTAAGTTCTTTAAAGGTGACAAAAGTTGAGAATAGGGAAAATATTGAGTTTCGTCTAGCTAACACTAGTAGACGCATTACCTTTCCGGAATTGGGTGAAATTTTGGGTCTTAGCGATGAACATAAATTTTATAAGCAATATGGGAAGTATGATCCCGAGCCTCTTTGGGAGGCAATCTCCGGGAAGAAATTTGAAGATTTTAAAGCTTGTCGTGCTCTTTTGGTCCATCATCCGGGCATAAGAATATGGCACAAAGTTGTGGGAAATACCATAATTGTTAGGAAAGACACCAATCATTTCACGGGACTCGATTTTATTCTCCTTGAATCAACTTTGAATATTGGAAGAATTCACACCAAGCCTTACAATTCTTTGAGGCTATTGGTTGATAGATGGCTCCATGTAGATAGTGGGAAGAAGGGTCAAACCGTAATTGTTAATGGCGGCCTTGTCACGGTCCTAGCCAAGCACTTTGATCCTAATTTCAATAAGGATAGCAAGTACACGGCTAAGGATGGTGGCCATCTTATTGATATGTCCATCTTGATTAACAAGTTTAAGTGGGTTGCTCACAATCCCCTTGATACCAAGTATGGGTGGCTTACAAGTGAGGCTCGATCATTCACTTTACCCGCAAAGATTTGCCGTCTTAGTGTCCACCGGACCAACTATTTACTTCCCCTATCCAAGGAAGCCGAGTACATCATTCAACAACAAAAGGGTGATCATGAAACCCCCTCCTCTTCCATTGTTATACCACCTTACCCCTATGATTATGAAGAGTTCAAACCGCAAGGAGTTGAAATTGGAAAAGATTATGTAACTCTTCTTATGCAAGCCATGCACAAGCAAGCTTATGAAGATCGGAAGAATGCATATTTGGCTCAATATCCTCCCCTCCTACATCTAGCTAGGCAAGGGCTCCTTGATCCATCTTGTCCTTTGCCTAGTTGGGCGGATAAACAAGCCTTGTTTCCGGGTGCATCTAGGGAAGTGGTGGAAGACAATGAGGTTGTTGGAAATGATGAAGAGATTGATGATAATATTGAGGAAGAAGAAAGTGGAGATGAAGAAAGAGATGGTGAAGATAATGATGAGGAAGATGATGGTGAAGAAAGCAAAGAAGAAAGTGCCAAGGAAAGTGGCAATGTGACCACTTCTCATGAGGGAAGTGATGGTGATAGTAGCATGATGGAAGACTAGCCTTGGAGACTCCTACACTCCCACGGTTTGTCTATATCTCTTTGTATTTTATTTCATTTTGATCATTGTTGGTTTAGTCCTAGCAACATCAAAGGACTCACACCTCGGTTCCTTTGAGGTGTTCTTTATTGTTCCCATTTTTGTAAAATCCAAAATGACAATCTAGTTTCATGCATAGCATAGTGTGTGCATGAACTCCCCCATGCTTTGACATTAGCAATAGTGTCTTACTTGGTTTGGGGAAGTTAATGCATACGCAACGGGAGGTAATCTAAATTATCCTCTCCGTCATAACAAAAACCATGCATCATGTAGTATAGCTTAGTGTAGAATTGCATTTAGTATAGAAATCATGCATCATCTTTGCATAATTTCCATCATTTTGGCCATTGAGGACAATGCCCATATTAGTGTGGGGATGGGAATTCTAACACTTAACTTTTATTCAAAAACCATAAAAATTGAAAAATTTCAAAAATCATAAAAATTTGAAAAATTGAAAAACCAAAAACAAGTTCATTTCCTTTGTATATATTGTCTTGTATATATTGTGTTTGTTCATCCTTGTTCACTTTGATTGACTACGCCACATCCGAGACATGAGGATATTGAAGACCGCATGGTATGATCTTTCCAATCTCCTTTTTCCTCTTTATGTTAATGACTATGTGGCTTTATTTTGATTGATGCGGTAAAAACAATGTGAACTTAGGATTGCATTTAGTTTATATGTCATATTAGTTGGTAGAATCATATGCATTAGGATGTATAAATGTTAGTTGCATCATGGCATGTAGTTTGCATGTTAGAAAAATTTTGAGAAACCGTCTACTTGGGAAGCTTGACAAGTGTATATAGGCCCTAGTAGATGCTTTTTATTCTTAAGACTTTGCTTGTTACAATACTTGTAAAACACCCTAGGATGTGTCATGCTAGTATCCTTTGACCCATGGTTTAAGGCCTAGTCAAGAGTACCTTGTGGTGTGATAACTCCTTGGCTACCGTTTATTCCAAGGTGACCCTTGAAACCATGCATACTTCCATCATTCATCCATGTTCTACCACATTTTTGTCATCAAAGGGAATGGGCACAAAAAGAAATCAATTTGAGTTCAATGAAATGAAAAGTGAAAGAAAGTTTGCAAAAATGCATCAAATGAAAAGAGGAGCAAAAATAGACTCCTAAAACTTCAAATACAAGGCACCCTCGTTACTAATTGGGGTGACTTTGAAAATGTTCAAAAGAAATGCAAAAAGTTGTCAAGTATTGAAATGCCAAAAATCAAAAAGAATGGCAAAGAAAGTGTTCTCAAAAAGTCAAATGCCAAAGAAATTTGGGGGGAAAACAAAAATGAAAGCAAACTCCCAAAATGAAACTCAAATATCTATTGATCCCTTTATCCATCGTATCCATTTTTGTGCATGGTAGAGAGGGGACGACCCTTCTTCTTGTCTAGGCAAGAGGGGGAATTCCGCGATCCTCCAGTGTTTCTAACACCATAGGGAGTCTACTCTTGACAAAAGCATTTAACGATTGAGGACAAAGGTACCCTAGCTTGACACCTTTTGGAGGTGATTTATTGGTATCCTTCTAGGCTTAGTAGTTTGAACAAATTGCATCTATGAAGGATTGTGTACCCTTGAATTGCTTCCTTGTAGATAATTTCCGCCACTTAGATGAGGAAAGTGGCTATTCTTTTTGTAGATGCATCCATTATGTGTTTTTGTGTGCTTAATGTTTGGATGTGTCGCCATTTTGGCAAGACCCACCTTGCCTTGCAAGAAGGCATCCTACCTCATGGTTGTCTTGTTGTGAGTTGAAGGGGCGGAGTGAGACCCGCTAATTGTCTCATATCGGCTATTATTATTAGGTTAGGTTAGTTTTGGTCCTAGTCTTTGTCACCTCTTTGCTCGGGACGAGCAAAGGTTCGGTTTGGGGATATTTGATGTGACCATAATTGGCGCATATTTAGCCCCCGAATTACCATTGTTTCTATGCTTTTTAGTGCCTATTTGGGTCATTTCTTATCTTTAGTTCTTTGTTTTGCATATTCTTTGAGATTTTGATCCCTTGGTAGGAAAGGAGTAAGAATCTTGCATTTTCATGGCAAAACAAGGCTAAATTGATCATATTCAATGACCAAGCATCAAGGAGAGACAAGACTAGAAGGCCTTTGTACATAGCATAGTAGAAGAGCATTGTTGAGAAAAGGATCCTTGAGTCCCCAAGGAAATCCCCAAGGAATTCATGAAGAAAAGGGAAGAAAAAGAAGAAGGAAAGTTGCTGAACTACAATCCGAACGGATTGTAGAGAATCCGTCCGTCCTCGCCAATCCGAGCGTCCCGAAAGGAATCCGCCGATTCCCCTCGCCAATCCGAGCGTCTTGCCCAAGAATCCGCTCGGATCCTTCAGCCCAGATCGGGCCGTCCCGACTCCCATCCGCACGGATCGCAGCACAGCACGTTTTCATTCCTCAAGCATCGATAAGAGAAGCCCTTCTCTCGGATAATCCCGGAGGCTCCTTGCTCAACTTAAAAAAGTGTAATTACTAGTTTAGCCCTTAGTTAACCCTAATGCATCCTCCCTAATTTTCACTATAAATACCCCATTAGTCTAATTAGAGGAGCATGTTCTTCTTATCAATAATTAGTGTAGTTAATATCAATCAAATCTCTCTTCAATATTGTAATCAAATATTAATCAAGTTTTAATCCAAGTTTTAGTTCTTTAATCTCTCTCTTGTTCTTACTTTATTTTGGGTAATTGAAGATTATTTGGGTTATTATTGGGGGATTGACAACCTCTCAATCTAGGATTCAAGTACTTCTATTATTCTTGCTTTATTATTGGAATCATTAGTAGGTATAATCTCTTAATCCCTTTTTTAATTATTGCTAATTACTTTCATTTATTCATCATGTTTCATTATGTTAGTATGATTGACAACCTCTCTAGCATGATCAATATGATAATGAGTGAGTAGTCTCTTAGCTAGGGTTTAATGGGTGATTAGGGGAAACCAACATGGGGAATGATTCATGCTTAAATTAATATGCTTTCATATCTTATTTGCTTGCTTGTTTTGATCTTAATACATGCACATGTTATATTTGATGAAATGCTAAGCCTATGAATCCTTGCATTTACTATCATCTTCTATCCTTTCAACTTGACTTGTAAGACATAACCCAACTCGAGTCTTGTTAGACCATGCATGTGTTAAGTAGGGAAGATTAAGTCGACTTGTAGGTGTTGTACAACTAATCGATTCGGCTCCCGGACCCAAACTTTCCTAGGATTGTAAGATATAACCCAACTCAATCCATCACAACAATAATTGCTTGCTTATAATTTGAGAACATGTTTGTATGATCATATCCCATGATTCCCCTATGAACCCATGACACCCTAGTGCTTTTAATCAATTGTTTACACCCTTATTTTATTCATCTTGTTAGTTTATTTTCATTGCTATTTTAGTTTAGTAACCTTCTACATCAACCCAATTTGTGACACCCCTAGACACCACTAGTTACAATAGAATCTTCATTTCAATACCCGTCCCTTGGGATCCGACCTTTACTTGCCTCTTTACTAATTGTAGAGTTGTTTGTGAAGTATAAATTGTGTTTTGTATCGACCATTGACCAACGACCACATATGCTTAATTGTGAACACCAAATGGCTCCGTTCAGGGAGTAATAATCAATTTACATAAGTTTAAGTTAATGAGATGAAGGAGTAGGGTTTATTACTTCTTCAAAGAGGAGAAGTCAGGTTGATCTGGCAATGACGGAGGGGACGGCAGAGGCAATGGGGATGGGGATGGCGATGGCGATGGCGACGGAGAAGACTAGTGGTTCTAGGGAAACTCAGTGTTCGAGGGTTTTAAGTGAGCGAGGAGAAGGTTTGCATGTGTGTTGGTTGAGGACTGATTTAATTGAAATTAATAAACACGGGTGAAGCCAAACCGCCTTCTTTATATTACAATATGACAACGGTTGAATAAAAACTCATAATTGTTTTCATTATTATACAACGGTTGGTATGTAACCGTCGTCTTTATCTTTCATTGTGTCCAATTTTTCCCGCCAAAAAATAAAAGCAACTTCTTTATTCTTATACAACGATTTATGTGGAACCGTTGTTTTTTAATTAAACAGAATTGGGTTGTATTTAAACATTAAAGAACTTTCATATTTGGTATTAAGTTAGGAATTCAAGACTAAATTATACACAACCCAATGTAATTAATACATATATTAAAAACTTCTTTCCTTATTTAGTTTTTTTAAATACAACCCAATGGGCAATTAATAAACATACATTAATCAAATGACCCAAAATACACTACGTCATGCACAATATCTCTTCCCATTAATGATGGTGTAGGAGTCCATTTCAACTCTGGTCTTTTCCTCCAAATTCGCCATCACCTTCGATGACTTAAACCACCATTGACGCCAAGCTTTTGTTACTTTACTCACGGTAGATACATACAAATCATATCTGGGTAATATATACCCCACCATTAAATCCTCAGAAGAACCAACTTCGAAAGTCGATGAATTCTCGTCTGTACCTTCAAGAATTATATGTTTAGGGGGGAACTTAATGAAATGGAAAGGAGATTGTTCCTTTAACCTTTCTCGTAACGCATCCATTTTCTTCTCGCTTTCAATATAGCTCGGTTAACGACGCAATTCCTTTAATCTTTTATTTTCTGCTTCTTCTAACAACTTACGATCCCTCTGCACCCATGGAGTCACAATATTTGTACCTTGGTTAACAGCCATACTTTTGGGAACAAAATTAACATTATTGTTAAGATGCAGCATTGATTCAAACCCGCCAATAATGCAACGTTGATTCAATAAAAAATAAATGAACAGTCCGTGCATTGGTCAAATTAAGAATAATGAGAATTATTCACCACGGCTTAAAAAATCTCGTTGTCATATCTTACATGTACTTATTTTTTTAATATATTGAGTCGTATGGTCATATCTTACATGTATTTATTTTTTTAAGATATTGAGTCGTATGGTCAAACCATTAATGAACGGTCCACATTGAAGTTAGAACGTCACTATTGACCACGGTTGTAGGAGAACCATTATTAATGAGTATTATGTAGAAGCAATCTTGATTACTGACTGATCTATGGAGTTCCAAAAATGGAAGCAAATCAAACAAGCATACCTCAACACTTTCAAAATGATCATTTCATTTAATTTTAAACCAAATACATTACAGCATTTATCAGAAATCAGAAGATGTATAATAAGCCGGAACAATCCCAGTTAAGAGTAAAAAGCGTTTCTCAACCTGCCACCAACTACGCCACTCTGGTATACCGCTAACTTTCGGGTAATTGGCTTCATATTTTGCAATAACAGATTGAATATATGCAAGGACACGACTTGCATGTGGAGATAACGTTGGAAGACTACAACTCAACATATCTCTCGCTACAGCCAAGTTGCGAGTAATAGGTCGACGAGGGTATGAAGATGATGATGATGATGATGAGGCTTGGTTGACAAGCCGGACTGCTTCACGCCTCTTAATCCAATAATTCCGTTGATGTTCAAGGGATGCTTTGATTATTGGGTGTTAATCGGTAGGAAGCCCGACGAGAACCTTCTCATCATCTGCAATCGTTTATGTAAGTCATTCTTCGTTGTTGATAAAATTAGGGTTCATTACCATGTTGTTTCAAATTTGTGTAATGGGGATGAAATATTGTGATTTGATTAATGGATGTTAATAAAGGATGCTTTAACATTTATAGTCACATTTATAATTATTTTCAAAACCGTTGGTAATTAATTTCTAAACATTAATTAATTAATGTAAAAGTTGACTTATTAACATATATTTTAAAACTACGTAATTTCCAATAAATAATTAGAAAATAAAATACATTACCACGCATATTCAAGAAAAACACATACATAACAAGAAATTAAAAGATGCGCGGTTTCACCAACATTAATTAGAATAATAATAATAATAATAATAATAATAATAATAATAATAATAATAATAATAATAATAATAATAATAATAATAATAATAATAATAATAATAATAATAATAATAATAATAATAATAATAATAATAATAATAATAATAATAATAATAATAATAATAATAATAATAATAATAATAATAATAATAATAATAATAATAATAATAATAATAATAATAATAATAATAATAATAATAATAATAATAATAATAATAATAATAATAATAATAATAATAATAATAATAATAATAATAATAATAATAATAATAATAATAATAATAATAATAATAATAATAATAATAATAATAATAATAATAATAATAATAATAATAATAATAATAATAATAATAATAATAATAATAATAATAATAATAATAATAATAATAATAATAATAATAATAATAATAATAATAATAATAATAATAATAATAATAATAATAATAATAATAATAATAATAATAATAATAATAATAATAATAATAATAATAATAATAATAATAATAATAATAATAATAATAATAATAATAATTAATCAACATAATCATCTTGTAATTCCTCTGCGATTGAGATAAATATTGGGAATTCAATATGTGGATTATTAGGAGGCATTTGTTACGCCTCCCATGAACGAGGCACAGTGTCAATATATTGCCGATATGTTCTTAATAGATTAATGTCACAATCGGTTGCAATCCATAAATATTGCGCTTGTAACCCATCATCCGTTTAATAATTTTTCTTCCCGACATCATGATCCTCGTATCTTGCCTGGAGTTTTCTCGCTTGACGAAAAGAGTCCCGCTTCTTCCCAAAACCTTCAAACTCGATCATTGTGTAACCAAGAAAACCACGACCTTTAGCCCAAGCTGGGTGGACCTTTTTAACGTTCGTATAACCACCTTGACGAAGCATATCTCTCATCCAAGTAAAATTTCTCGAAAAAGCCTTACCATTGTCATTATATTTGATTGGAAGGTTGTGTATAATACAGGTAATAGGATGGAAATAGCGGGTATTTGATTGTGATTCGGCGGTGTAGAAGACGACGACGACATGGTGATCGAAGTGTAATATTTTTAATTAAATTATAGGCTATAATTAATTGAACTTTGAATTGGTGAATATGGTTAATTGATCACATTATAAGTGATATTTGTAAGAAAATATGTATGCATGTGTGAATATAATAATGGACGGATAGTAATAATGGTCAAACAAAACAATGCATGCAACGGTTCATTGTTTATCAGACATGCATTGGTTGAATATTAAACATTGAAAAAAAAATTTACAACGGTTATACTTAACCCATAAATGATAAATAACAACAGGTACAAAGGAACCGTTCTTTCATAATAGAAAATGATAACGGTTACAAGAAACCCGTAGCTATAACATAACAACAAGTACCAAAAACCGTTGCTGGTGTTAATTTAGTAACGGTTTTCAAAACACCATTTTCTTAAACTGGTAACGGTTGTCTAACAACTGTTGATAAGGGCAATTCTATAATGAGTTTTTGGAAACCGTTAAACGTTTTTTGTAACGGTTTCTTAAACAGTCGTTGTCACATTATAATAACAACGGTTTTCGAGGGAAACCATTATTCTTATTTGTGCAGTCTAGGTTTCCGCCAATATTTTAAAAACGGTAATCTAAGTGTCGTTATTATATGCATTAAACCGTTGTGATACGCTCGTTATTGATGGCCAGATTTGGCGTAGTGTTTGCTTGAACATTATTTTGCATGTGGTGTAATATTTTCTAACTCTGGTTGTTTTGCATTATGTCCTCTCTTGATGATGTCAAGAGGGGGAAGTAGCTTAAATTGTATTTTATGTATGACCCCTTAACTTTTGGGCTTACGTTCACCTTAACTATGTTGGCTATCATGGTTAGATAATCTACTTAAGCTAAGTATCTTGCACCCTTATTCATTGATCATGTTTCATATGCTTTATGTTGATTAAAGACCGACTAACCATGGGCAAAGGGGGAACAAAACACATTATTAAAACTTGTCATCATCAAAGGGGGAATTTGTTAGACCACACTTGGTTGATGATGCCAAGTTTCTTTGTAATTTAATGGTTTGTTTCTTAGTTATGTCTAATAGCATTTGAAGCTCACAAATCACTCCTCAAAGATGGTGCAAGATTGATCAAGACAAAGAATCTCCCATAGCCCAAGTTAAATGTTGTAAGCGAGTTAGTGTAACATTCTCAATTTGTCAAGTGATAGCAAAACCAAGCAACCGTGCAACACACTGTGGTCTCTGGTACAACGAATGGAGAATTTTCACAAAGGAAATGAATTTTGAAAAGTGCAAGTTTAAGCTTCCATAAGACTTCTTGTTTTCAAATGACACCCTTTTATAAATCTAAAGCACAAAAAGAATATGCTTGTTAGTTGATTCAAAAGATACCAAATCTTATTTTTACAAGTTGATTTTGACTCCAAAAATGGGTCTTTTACTTTTCTATATTTAACAAAAATGTGAGTTCCCATAAAAGTTTATAAAGAACACTCCTTACATTGAAAATGAATTTTTCTTGAGCCTTGCAAACTAATTGTTCTCTATAAGCATTTCTTTAATGAGATAAAATCTTATTACTCTTGGATAATAGAGTGAAGAAGCTCTTTTAGGATTCTTCCTTTATACACTTCTTCTTCTATAAATAGCCATCTCATTTCTCATTTATTGCTAAGACTTTGAAGGGCATTTATTAAGTACTTTGCAAATTATTTCTGAGTCAAAAGCTTTGTCTTTCTTCAAGTATTTGCAAAAAAAATTTAAGTCTTAAAGTCTTCAACTGTTTTCGAAATGGTCATAAAATCTCCATGTAACAGTTCGCTGCACTGTGACATAATGAGTTTGTTCCATGATTCTCGTGTTTAAGTCTTAACTGTAATCTCCATGTTCTTAAATGAACCACTGAGATTCTGACTCTGTAAACTTATGAGATAGAACACATGAACTCTTAAAGCGGAGTAGCTTTAAGTTTGAGTTGCAAACCGAGTTGGTTGGCGAGTTATTTTCATTGTAAGGGGTTTCGTAGTTTGAGTAAATTTCTAAATAAGAAATAAAATAACGGTTAGACGTAGGCCTCGGAGTAGAGGCTGAGTCAATTTTTAAATATCGTCTTGTTTGTCTATTTACTTTTACGATTCATTTACTCCTTCTCATTTCGTTTAATCTTGCTTTCTGCTCTATGTCACAGTCAATCAGACTGTGACATAGACCTGTTGTACCTCTTGTGAACTTACAATTCATTAAGTTTCTCAAGACAATTACTCAAAATCACTTGTGTTATTTTCGTAGTACACATTTTACTCATCGCAGTACACTGTTGACAATTATACCCTTCTCATTTTCCCTTTCATTCTATTTATCTAATATCTCTCTCTAATGTATTCTCTCTAATTAAACATACTCAATCTCCGCTGATAAATTATATACTGCATTAATAAATTATGTAATTCATTGAAAAATTATTTTTACAACCATTTTAATGTATTAATAAATTATTTTTACAAACACATCTCCTGCATTTGTAATACAGAGTACTATTATGTACTGCCTTGAAAAAAAATCAAACCCATTACTACATACTTTATGAAAGAAAAAGCAAAAAAAATCTAATTATACTACGCTGCTCTTCTTCCCCTGCAAGTGCCAAAGTGGAAATTGGTTTGAGGGGAAGTGATACTTTGAGTTCCAAATTGAGATTGAATGTTACTCCTGTTCTTCGGAAAGTAGGTTTTCAGCAAATGAAACTATAATATGTTGCGAAGTGAATAGAGACGATGATTCCCCAATTAATTTACCCGGTTCGTAAACATCGACGACGTTTTCATTGTAAAAGACGACACAACCCCTACTCTCTCACGAACAAACACATTTTCCTCTCTAATTCAAAAAAAACCCAAAAAATTAAAAAACCACCCACCAATTAACCACCACCAACACTCGATTCCCCCATGCCACCACCACGCCCACCATGCCGCCATTAGCGCCGCCAGCCCACGACCACCACCGGTGCCACTACTTCCGCCACCACCATAGGAAGTTAGTCTCAATTTTTTATTTTTTATTTTGTTAAAGTTAGCTAAATTCTTGTTAAATAATTGCTTTTAATTGTTTGTTTCCCTTCCCCTTCCCTTATTGTTGTTGTTAATTGATTATATGACTTTAATTTTGTTATTTAATTGAATTAGTTTGTAAATTAGTTTATGTCTTAGGTTTTATTAAACTTAATTGAATTAGTTTTGAAATAGGTTAGTTTTTCTTGTGAATTTCTTGTTAATTAGTTAGTACGATGTTAATTTTATTATTGTTTGTAATTAGGTTGATGTTGTTTGCGAAAATAGGTTAGAATTTGAGTCGATTTTTGTTGTTGTTAATGAGTTTGAAGTGTCGATTTGGGGAAGGGGATGAAGACCATGGATCAAAAGTTGAATCTCAACAATTGACCACGGCCAAACGTTGAGATCCAACATTTGAACCATGAAGAAACGTTGAGGTTCAACTTTTGAACCATGGGAAATGATGGGTTCTAACGTTTGTCCATGGTAAACGTTGGATTTCAACTTTTGGCCATGGTTCCAACGTTGGGTTTCAACGTTTGGCCATGGTCAATTGTTGAGATTCAACTTTTGTCCATGGTTCCAACGTTGGGACTCAACTTTGGTCCATGGTCGATTGTTGAATTTCGACTTTCGTCCATGGTCAAACGTTAAGATTCAACTTTCGTCCATGGTCGATTGTTGAATGTCAATTTTTGACCATGGTACGTTCAATTTTTTTTTTAAAACCGTGTTTTTAACTATTATTTGCCGATTTTTTTATTTTACAAGTTTTCTAGTCGATTAGTGTGTTTTCTAACAACTTTTATTTTATTAATGCAGATGGGAGATCGAAATGAGAGAGGAAAGACCATCATGCAAGCTCCGCCTCCGCCACCCGTACACGACCGTACCGATGGGCGGTTTGTTACGATGTCGAAGCGTCGTTTGCGTGTTAAGCAGGCCCACCAAGAGCCACCGCTACTTCGAGAGCTGTCTCGCATGGTTATGATGCCTACTTCCGGTCACGTCCGTAGTAATTCGGAGGAGGCGAGGTCACGGGAGGTTGCCGGTAGTTACCGGCATGGTAGAGAGGATGAGCCCTCATATAAGGGTTCGGAGGAGGAGGATGTTGGAGAGTATCGGGTCCAAGAGAACCCGTCATCCCAGAGATTATTGACTCAGAGGTTGGGCCAGGATCATAGAGGATGCTATTCGTGTTGGAATAAGTGTCCTCCGACAATAATGCGATCACAACTGTCGATCATGATGATCACATGTTTAAATCTCATATTTAAGAATACATGTGGGAAGTAACATTTTACAGTCAACTGGTCCACACATATCGGTAATGATTGGCTGACTAGAGTTTGACATTACTTGCATAGTGCGGCGGTGGTGATCGATTGATCCCCTTAGGTCATACCTATAGGGAAATACTCTTAATTGATTATTTAATTAATCGTATGCCGATACGAGTTAATTAAATTGCTTAAAATTGACGGATGATTTGTGAGTAAGACTAACGTGTCTTATTATAATTCGATTAAATTAGATACGGTCTAAGTAATAGAATTGTTTTATTACTTAGAATAAATTATTGTTTACGAAACAATTGAAATTGAATGAATATTTTATTATAAATACAAGACGTTGTGATTTATAATTGATAAACCGTTTTGGTACAAGTAATTACGAATTACTAGTCGATTTTGTATATGACATATTTTATGAGTATGTTGATTTTTAATATGTTAAAAATACATTACAATTTCACATGTCAAGTAACATGTCACATATGTCACAATTGACAAATGACAAAATAAAATGGACCTTCCATTTTATGTTATATGTACCGAAATTATGGAGGGGATTATGGTTGATATTGTGTTGATTATTTTAAATAAGAAAACACAATGATTACCCAAACTTATAGCCTTGCATACCTAGTTTGTCTTGGGTAGAAAAACAAGCTCATGCATTGGCCACCTTTCCCCCCTCCCCACCGGTTTTCTAGAGGAGAAAAGCCAAGGGTTTTTCTCTCAATTATTCACTACTTCACTTAATAATTTTCTAGTGTTAGAATTTTATTCTCTCTACAATTTGTGGAAAAACTTGGAGAAATAAAAACCTCACAAATTGCTCCTCTCTTGGCCGACAATACAAGAGAACAAAATTATATTTTGTGTCTAAATTTAAGCTTGTTTTAATTGATACTAGTCCAATATTAATTAAAATATTAAGGGTATTCCTTGGGTATAAGCTTTTGGGAGAGGTTCTAATTTGAACCTTTGTTCATCCATTGTTGGAAAGCTCAAGAACTAACAAGAAGGAGATCTTGTTGGTGCCCAAAAATCCGAAACACAAATGTTTAACAAGAAGTGACGATATTTTCTCTACGTTATTTTATGTTTGCATGCATAAGATCTTGTATTTATTTTATGACCAAATAAATCCATTTATATATGAATATGTAATCTAATGAGATTAATGAATCTAACAAGTGGTGTCAGAGCCTTAGGTTATTTGCATGCAAATCGGTTTATTGTTTTTCCGAGTTAATCTTATTAACAAATAAAACTTGTAATTTTGTGTTTATTATGATATATCACGAAATTACCTTGCATGTTAAAGTTTCTGGTCCTAAAATGTATTTGGGATATTTTGGTTCATTTATGGATTTTATTGTTCATTTTTTATATTTTTGGCATTAAAATGTGATTTTTATGAGAAAAATGTCATTTTTGGACGAAAAATAGCTAAACCTCGAATTGTTCAGTGGTTTTTGGATATTTTTCACATATTATTATCTAATGATGGCCTGTAAATTTTCATGTTAAAATAAGTTGTTTTGCTCGAAATATGAATTTTATAAGTTAAAATCGTATTTAAATGGGTAAATAGGTTAATATGAGTTATATTTCGAATCTGGTCATGGAAATTTAGTACGTTATCACATGCAATTTTACAAGATGTGTGTAAAATATTTGGCTATAGTGAAGTCTTTTTGCATGATTTATGAATTTTTAATGAAAAATCACATAAATAGTGACTAAAATTAGTAATAATGCTAAAACATACTTCATGACTAAAGAAAAACGTCACATGTTGCATTTTATCATATATTTCAAATCTAAAAGTGAAAAGTTGATGAAAATAAATTTTCTCATATTTTAATGGTCATATTTGTTAAAACCGATAAACCGCAACATTGTTTTTCTCGATAATTTATCGAAATTTTTTACCTAAGTTTTGAATATTATGAGTGTCATGGTATTTTTCCAGAATGTTCATGAGTTTAAATTTCAAATTTTGAAATTATTTGAAATTTTTATGATTTAATTTGAAGTTTATAGCATAATTTTGTATTTGGTCCATAATGAACAATATTAAGAAATCAAGTTGAATTATTGTCAAAATATTAGTGAAGACTAAGTTTTGAGTCCTAAGGTGGTTAGGGTAGTTAACTTGTACATAAATATGAATTTATGTAATTATTGTGATTTTAATAAGATAAATCACGCAAATCCATAAAAACCGATAAAATATACGATATTGGCTCTTAAAGGCGATTTAGCATAAAATTAAGCATGTTCATACATATTATAATGCTGCATTTTATTTATGATTGTCATATTTTTTATTTTATATAATTTTTGAATTATGTAATTTTACTTAGTATGGCCTTAGTTTTTAATTGGTATTACCCGAAATGTATGGGAATATCGATTCGGTTGTAATTATTGTGATCTCGTATCACCGTTTTGTAATTTAATAGATTTATTTTTATTACGAATGTATAATAGAAAATTATGTAATTTTATTTATTATTTGTAATTTTCCCGGAGTTTCCATGAAGACGGTGTTACCTCGAGATGTGTGCCAAGACCGAAGTTCAAGGGACCAAAGGAGTTGGTTTCCGCATTTGTAATAGTTTATTAGATTTACTATTTTAGGAAGGCCATACTAGGACTTTATTTTTATGCTTTGCATTTTATTTATATGTTGCATGCATCGCTAAATCGTCATAACTAAACATGCATTTTAAATCGAGTTTATCGACCGTGTCAATTACAATTATCGTAGTTCACCGCTTTAGTTCACTTAAAACGTGATGGATAATAAATTGACATGACCTCTCGCTAAATAAACAATTGAGACTTAGCCTTACCAAAAATTAGAAACCATGAAAACCTATTTCGTGAGGGAGTGCGCTCGGCCAAACCGGGGTACAAACCTTGTTACGTAGGGGAAGTGGGTGATAAATGTCTATCCACCGATTTCATGTTGATGAGGGTTGTATCGCCAAAGCATGCCCAAGTTAATGTGAATTTGGATCATCCACACATTTATTCGAAATTTGGGTTGAACTCAACAAAAGTATTCTCGACCATAGCCGGATGTGTTTTGGGCTAAAGATAAATATTAATGTAAATTTATCGACCAAGAGTACTAAAAGTAGAATCGATTAAAGAGTTGATCCACCGAGTTATATTGATGAGGGTTGTATCGCCAAAGCGTGCCCAAGTTGATATGAATTTTGGTCTTGGAATCATTTATCAAGTTGGGTAGAGGTCACTAGATAAATGCAATAAAACTTGTTTAAATTAAAATTTACGAGTATTATTATTATTTAAAAACGACAAGTGTTTTATTCCTTCTATTTTATTTTGTAGACCACTTTTATTTCTCATAACAAATGGCCGTACCAAACAACAACAACGCTCACGCTCTCACTAATGTTTCATGGCTCTGATCCTTCATGGATTGTTGTAAACTTGAAAAGAATGGGTCAAACTTTTCCGATTGGGATGCCCAACTCAAGCTAGCCGCCCAAGGTGACGATAAGGTTCGTTACCTTATGGAACCCTCTCCACCCGAACCTAATGCTAGGTCGAGTGCCGCAACAAGGGAAGCCTATGAAGCTTACCATAAGGAATCCGCCGCAATTAAAAATGTGTTAATTTTTGCGATGGAGGCGGATCTCCAAAGGAGAGCTTTCAAAATGGGCACCGCTTATGAAATTTATTCCAAACTTGTGACAATGTTCTCACAAACACCGAGGATCGTCCAATATGAGGCGGCCTCGGCATTCTTTGATCTAGATTTCAAGGAGGACCAAAAGGTTAGCCCTCACGTGCTCAAATTGTTGGAGCTAGTCGAGACGTTGAAAATTCAAAAGGTTGAGATCCCCAAGGAGCTCATTGTTGATAAGATTCTTCACTCCTCATCCAAAGTCAAAGCATATGTACAATTCCGGGTGAATTTCAATATGCAAGACAAGGACATGTCTCTTGAAGAGTTGCACAAGTTACTTATGCAAGCCGAAAGAGACATGGGGCTAAATGTTAACCCACCTAAGGATGTGCTTAATATAACCACTAAGAGGAAGGGAAAGTTTAAGAAGAATGGGAAAAAGAGTAAGAGACAAGCTCCCATGAACACCAAGGCTAAGACTTTTGAAGCTAGCACTTCCAAACCCAAGAAGGGTCCTCTTGATAAATGCCATTATTGTAATGGTGTTGGACATTGGAATAGGAATTGTTCCAAGTATCTTGGTGACATCAAAACTGGAAAGATCACTCTAGTAGGTAAATGACTATCCTTTCTTTTATGTTTCTAATTCAACTATGGTATTTTGATACAAAGTTGTGATAATGTATCCCCTTTTTATTGTAAATAGGGCCTCCTCCAAGCAAAGACAAGGGAAAAGAGAAGCAAGCTTAAGAAATCATGAAGGAGCTAGGAGTAGCTACCAATGAAGCTTGGCTTTTATTATTGTCTTTATTTTAATGTTATGGATTTTATAACTATTTTGATTTCCGTGTTCGACATGGAAATGTGTGATCCTTTTAAACAATGGTTGTATTTTGGATTTTCGTGACTTGGCTTGCAACCCAAGTCACCCCTTTTATCGTATTTGTTTGTTCTAAAAATTCGTCTTTATTTGCTTGCACATAGAAACATATGAACATCTACTTAAAGTGATCCAATAGACAATTATAATGATAGGATTCATTATATGTCCACAAGCTTGAAGCTTGTGTATGATCAATTATAAAGTTAGAGAAATAATTTTCTAGTGTTAGAATTTTATTCTCTCTACAATTTGTGGAAAAACTTAGAGAAATAAAAACCCCACAAATTGCTCCTCTCATGGCCGAAAATACAAGAGAACAAAATTATATTTTGTGTCTAAATTTAAGCTTGTTTTAATTGATACTAGTCCAATATTAATTAAAATATTAAGGGTATTCCTTGGGTATAAGCTTTTGGGAGAGGTTCTAATTTGAACCTTTGTTCATCCATTGTTGGAAAGCTCAAGAACTAACAAGAAGGAGATCTTGTTGGTGCCCAAAAATCCGAAACACATATGTAAGAAGTGACAATATTTTCTCTACTTTGCTTTATGTTTGCATGCATAAGATCTTGTATTTATTTTATGACCAAATAAATCCATTTATATATGAATATGTAATCTAATGAGATTAATGAATCTAACAATTCGAGTGTTAGAGAGACATCCTCTAGCACGGATAGGTCGAGGAGGCCGAAGAGGGATACTTATTGGATCCTGAGAGAGCCCGTTACTGGTGGTCCTAGTAACATTGCCATCTTACGGAGTTTTAGTGGACACGTCGCGTTCAAGTGTTGGCTGGACCCAACCCGGAGAATATGAGGTCGTGGATCAAGCTCTACGAGAGGCCGAAAGCTCAGAGGAAGATTAGGGAGATATATCTCAGCGAGGTTATTGCCGCTAGGGTACAGGCGAGCGGGCTTGAGATTTTGAGGGAGTGTTTTACCATCGGTCTAGACGGTAACCTCCTTAGTTAATTTATCGAGAGGTGGCACCCGGATACTAACACTTTCCATATGACTTTGGGAGAGATTAGTATCATGCTCCATGATGTCCAGCATATTTTTAGGATACCTGTTACTGGTGAGCGGGTGTTTGTGGACGGTTTGGCTGAGGCTGATGATAGTGGTCTGAGGGGGAAGATTGCGAGGTTTTATGGAGTTCCTGAGTCCGAGGTTGTACCACCGCGCTATAAGAATGGTGGTTTACTTACATCAGAGTTGAGGAATGTTGTTCAGCGACGGAACGAGCATGACTCGTTACGGGCTTACCTCTTGATTTTACTGGGTCATACTTTTTCGAGGATAAGAGTGGTGATAGGGTGAACGCTTAGTTGTTGCCCTTGTTTAATAGTCTTGATCGGGTTGATTCCTATGCTTGGGGTGCCGCTTGTTTGGCTTACTTGTACCGACAGTTAGGGATAACATCGTGCCGAGATAGTACTGGTGTTAGTGGGTTTCTACCGTTACTCCAGGCATGGATATACGAGTACTTTCCCAAGTTACGACCCGGCGCCGGATTCTTTCTTGAGGACCGACCTCTAGTCGAGGCTTGGGCCCTCTTGCCTCGGACTAAGGGTGATTCTCAGACTTTTCAGATGTATCGCTATAGTTTGGACGATCTTAGGTCGGAGCATGCCCGATGGTTGCCCTTCGGGAACCGTCCCTAGGTATCTTGCAGAGTATCTCTTTACTCGGGTTTTATCAGACATATTGATATAGTAGAGCCGTACCAGCCTGATCGGTGCAAGCGTTAGTTTGGGTACCGTCAGACTATCCCGTACCCAATGCCGATTCCGTCTCTTGAGTCTCGCCCGGCGAACGGGAATTACAGGCTTCAGTTCGGGGAAGAGCCCGATAGGACATGGGGGATCGCAACTTCGATCATATCGTTACGGCGTCTATCAACTAAAGCATTTATGCCTTTCGAGCATGCTGAGGGGTACATGAGTTGGTATGCGGAGATTGCACACCCTTATTTCTATCCCCCCTCACACCGCCTCCATTTTCGTGCTGTCGAGTTTCATGAGGAGTCGGAGGTCGCCCTAGCTCTTAGTCGTGAATTCAAGAACGTATTCCAACAACCTAGTGAGGAGATGGAGAGAGAGACTCTAGAGGATTTGTTTGCGGACGTGCGTCTCTACTATGAAGACGTGTATGACGACTAGTTTATTTTATTTTTTATGTTTGTGTCTTTGTACGGATTATGTTATTTTAATTCTAATATCTTTGTAAGGATATTTTTTTATGGTTGTTTTTTTTCCTTAATTTAATTTTAGTAATCATTTTATTGATAAATCCCGAAGTTAACGATAGAAATTAAACGTAGTTAATGGAAATTAAACGTAGCCGGAAACTTAATTTAAACACGATACAAATTAACAATAGGACATAATACAGAGATACAACTTAATTAGGTAAAACATAAATTGAAAATACAAAGGGAACTAAAACGTAGTTAACGGAAATTAAACAACGATATAAATTGAAAATACAACTTAATTAAAACGTAATTAAATTAGTTTTGAACTTAATTATCTTCGGCTGATGAAGATGACGATTCCAAATCTTCCAAATCGTCTCCGGCCTCAATTTCTTCAGGTTGAGCAGCAACATATTGATTCCAGGAACCTATGATGTCGATTTTGGAATTTCCAAGGTTGAACACTCTACCGGCACATAATTCTGATAGTGTTGCGTAATCGAGCACGGTCAGTATGCGCTCAAAATAGACAAGGACATCACTTTTTAACCTGCAAAACTCCCACATCTTTTCGGTTAATGTTTCATCAAAACAGCCTCATCAGTAACTGCTGGAGTTAGTATATCCTCCGGGTTTCCGGCTAAGATGATACAAAGGCTGCCAAGTGGAGGATTTTCAAGCAAGTGCCATACAGTGGCACTTGGAAAGACTAATTCAAGGCGAGACACTAACACTGGTAAATCCACAACGATTGAATCGATCTTTAGTTGATAAGCTCTGATTTTTTTGAGCATTTGTGAGAACCATATTGATGGGATTTTGTGATTGGTATGAACATCAGCAAGGGGTATTCATATCCAATTGGTAACAGTAACAATTTTTTGAATTTCAAACAGTTAGATTTTTAAATTTTGAACGCCTGTTTTTTTTTTTCAAACGGTTATAATGTTTGAATTGGTAACGGTAACAATGTTTTGAATTTCAAACGAACTTAAAATATACTCCCTCATATTCACTATTTTCTTCCCTGTTTCCTTAAACGGATTATTCAGGTTTTCTTCCCCTTTCTTATTTTGGAAACTTTTACTCTTATTTTATTCATCTCTCTTTCCTATAACCAAACTCCACCCAACTCTTTTACCCATATTTTATTACTTTCCTTAATGTTTTGGCACCACAATTCATTATTTAACTCCTAATTATTCATACTTCTCTCCTATCACCAAAACCCACCCAACTTTTTTTACTCTTATTTTATTCCTCGCCTTAATATTCGTGCCCACAAACAAAGGGAAGAAAATAGAGACTACGAGGGAGTATTACACAAGTGAACTTAATATTTTTATTTACATCAACAGTAACGGTTACATTTTTTCAATCCGAACAACTGTCAAGTGAGATAATTGTCGCAGTATCGGCTTCTACGACGTCTTCTCGGGGTCGATCCCGTGAATGCATTCTAGTTCTCAATGTTCTATTGGTACAACATATCTAGGTGAGAAACACTAGCATCTAGGTAGGTCAACCAAGCGGGGTGAGATGGCGGCATAGGCAGACTCTCAGCGGGGCCTCTAGAATGCAACCGCATCCAATGGTTATGGTGTAGGACAATCCACATAATATCGTACGGTTGTATGCCTACAATTGGGGTCTTCAAAGGCATGATAGTGTTGCAAATTCCATCCCAAACGTTCTCCCCATCTGCCCCTCGTGAATGACCAATCACACATATCGTCCAGTTGAAAAATGTTGCAAACACTAGCAAATTGTCACCACACATCCAGTAACCCGGACCACAACTAATTGGAGCAAAAAACTCAACTCGTTGAAGTGCCAACTCAAACCCTGTCAGATCGGTGGTCGCTGATGGATAAATTCCGAACATTTGTTTGTATATATCGTCGCTCCTCATCTCCCTCGCACACCATTCCCGCATAATTATATAATCTGTCTCTTGGCCCTGCTGGCCGTGAGATAAAATCCAGAACCCACAATGACCGTCATCTCCAACATCCACCCAACCATCGAAGTGGCCCCAAAGAACCTCAAGAACACCCCACCGTTTGGCCCATGATGAAATAAGGCCAATGGTAAAGTTCCTTCCTAAAGGAGCACCGGGAGCTCCTGATTCGAAATCACCAAGTCTTTGTTGTGATGGTGGTGCATTTGTTGAACCATGAGTACTTGGTGTCCCAAACTTCCTTTCTACATGCTCGAAACCCGACTTTATTTAAGTTGTAGAACCTCTCGGACGGCCTTTCGGATGCTCATTAATAGGGGGTGGCAAAATCTCTTGGTCTTCCGGGTGGGAGAAGTCACGCAACAAGTCTATGACTACCCTTCGGTAAACCGGGTCACTGTTTCTCACACCGTCAACTAATTCCTCAAACAAATCACCATCATTTTTCGGCATTTGTTGAGGACTATCATACACCATTGTCTTCCAAAAGATATGAACATCCTCAAGATGGATCCTCCTTCCTCTTTTCATCAATGAAACCAACTTGCATGCACAAGGTAACCCATGAGCCGTTCGTAGCACGAGTCCACATTGATCCTCTACCTCGATACCCAAACCAAGGCCTCTCAAAAGTTCTTTCTCCATTAACTCTATGGCTATAGTAGACACGTTCCCTTGCAATATGGAGAAAGTACGGGATGTTATCCTTGGTTTACTCATTGAATCTTCGAGTTCTTTCTTAATCTTGGAGTATTGACCTTCTAGCATTCCGTGGACACAGGACCACATGGTATCAAGTGTGAGATGACTGCTTTTCAACCAAGCCTTCAATAGATAATGTGCTGACTCAACACGGGAAGTTGCTATGTTACCAAGATAGAAGGCCTCGTTTGTATAGCATAAAATAAACTTCCCTGCGTGCTCACCCCAAGCTTTCCCGATATAAGTGGCCATACGCCCCCACTTATGACTGAAAGACGCCCAAGCTTGCTGAAACACTTGCTCGGTAAGTGCATTGATCACGTTATTCCAACAGTCTTCTGGATTTGTGATGATAAATGCCTTTATACTCTCAGTATGGTAGAATTCCAAAGCTTTAGCATTGATGGCTTTGTTCACGTGCCATCGACACAACAAATGATCAACCTTGGGAAATACTGCCTTAAGAGCATTGATCAAACCCAATTCCCGGTCGGTGACAAAAACAGAAGGGGACGCTCCCGTGACATCTAAAATGTCACCCAACTTCTTCAACAGCCACTTGTAACACTCCTCAGACTCGGTAGGAATCATCGAACATGCAATTAAGAAGGACGATCCGGTGGGTGTGACACTAACCATCTCAATGAGTGGATTATTGTACATGTTGGTTTTATACGTCGAATCCATGATAACCACGTAAGGATAAGCCCGGAACAACTTCACGGAATCAGGATGTGCCATGAAAATATGAGTGATCTCTTTTTTCGGGGAATTAATCTCGTGCCAATGGACGTATTTCGCTTCTACCGCTAGAGCCAACATTTGTTGAGCGGTGTTTATTTCACCCCTAACTTCTTGCCTAATTTTCCTTGTTTCATTATATAGCTGGGTGCTTGACAGTTGAGGTTTTTCTGGGGTTTTCAAATGAAGAGCATTTTTAATATCCCTCGGTTGAACCCCAGCCATAGTTTGTTGCCTAACATATGCCTTCTCTTCCGCGTCCAATCCCGCAAAGTTTCGATCCCCGTCCTTATAAACTGCTACATTGTGGTTGTGTAGTCCACCACCCTCGGGGGTTACAATGTTCCGAACTATCGTCACTTGATCATTTTTAGACACGAAATTTTGAACGGCACGAATACGGAACTTGCATGAACACTTCTGCGACCTCCTTGGCTTTTCGGGATCATCCGTTAGCGGGGGTAACCCATGTCTTTTACATCGAAAATAACTTGCCAACAACCCGTTCTTTTTTCTGTTTTTAGCTCCGTTATTTGTTTTAACCAAAGCAAACCCATTCTCGAACGCAACTTTATTAGCCCAATTGAAAGCATCGTTACGCTTTTTGAAATCTAAAGTAGTCTCGAACAACGGCTTGTAATCAATTGAATTCTCGCCAAAAGTCTCCCACGAAACCTGTTCCAAGCAATACGGACTATAGTAAGACAATAAAAACGATACATAACCTAAATAAATTGCGTAAAACGAAAGCAAAACAAGATAAAACGAGTAATTCATGGCTAAACCACGAGACTCAACAATCGAACATGGCCAAACATTGCGTCTATACGTTCAACCATGGCCAAACAGGGAAAAACAACGTTTAACCATGGCCAAACAAGGAAACTCAACGTTCAACCATGGCCAAACATTGGTTTCCAACGTTCAACCATGGCCAAACAATGGTTTCCAACGTTTGGACCATGGCAAACGAAGGATTCCAACGTTTGGACCATGGCCAACGTTGGTTTTGTTGAAGTTAGCGTCCTCCACAATAGTGCGTTTACATAATAAATCTCATTAAAGGAATATCATCAGGATATTTATTATTTGATCCTCGTCAGTTGATTAACGTAAATCGATAACGGTTGGCTGACTAGAGTTTAACGTTATTGTCGTGAGACGGCGGTGATCAACTGACCCCTTTCAGTCACACCTAAAGGGACGTACCCCAATTGACAACTAATTAATTGTATGAGATATAATTTATTTAGTCCCTTGATTTATTGACTAAAAGGTTAGTCGATCCTTTTTAGAGAGATTTCGAGTTGCGAACTCGAGGCGCGGCAGTTAGTATTTAATTATGCGATAATTGAATAATAAATTTTATGAGACGGGTTTTAGTTAATTAATTGTTAATTCACTAAAATAGTACTAATTGATTAATGTGATTAATATTAGTATGTAAATAATATGTGTAGCGGTACACATATATTTACGGAGTGTTTTGGACAAAATTTATTGGGAAGCATTTAAACATAAAACGATGTTTAAATTAAAATTACACGTATTTGTGCGACAAATGTGAGAACTGATATGGACCCGTAAATGGGACATTGGACCGTGTAAATGGAGTGTAAATAGATGATTATAAACATAATCATTACACTCATGACTTTGATCTATCCCATCAAACTTTTGTTCTATTTTATGCACAATGACAATTGGACATAAAATAAAGCAAATTCACTCCCTCACTCCACCTCTCTCACCCGGCCCCTTCCCCCATATAGACCAACAATTGTCTCTTTTCTCACTTGCTCAATTGAACATCTTTTGCATGTGAATAAAATTGTTGGTTTTATCTCTCTAAAAACTAATAAAAATCATTTACTAAGTTGTTAGTAAACAAAAATAAATACTAAGTGTATTAGTATTATTTACTCCCTTCATACCAATCCAAAGGTAACATTGACTTTTTCACACTTGTTGAGACACGTTTTGCAACGTGAATATCGTTAGTTACACATTATTAAAAATTATAAAAAATTGATATACTTGTAGCATTCATGACGATAAATCAAACAAGATCTCACATGATTATATTTTGTCTTATAGATTAAGAATAATCTCGAAGATTCCTTACGACCATGAATAGTGCCATTTTGGTCAATGTTACCTTTGGATTGGTATGGAGGGAGTACATATTATCAAGGGTAGATTTAACAAATATCTAGTTAGTATTTGTTAGATTATTAGGTGCTTTGTTCTTGGGTGCTACTTGAAGGAGACTTATGTGCTCACTTTAGCTAGTGGTTTAGAGTTGTTTTTAAATAAGTGTTATTTTGTACCAACTTTAACCAAGAACATCATCTCCATTTCCGCGTTAGACGCGGAAGGCTTTTGTTTTATGATTAAGGACAATAGTTGTACTTTTTCATTGAATGATGTGGTTTATGGCAAAGCCATTTCAATTGGAGGCATTTATGTTTTTGGTTCGTCGGTTTTGTTACTTGTCGTCAAAAGTTACCTTGACCAAAACAATATGTATAACTTCACAAACTACTCTACTCTTAGTAAAGAGGTAAGTAAAGGTCGGATCCCAAGGGACGGGTATTGATGTAGGATTTTCGATTGCAAATGGTTGTGTCTAAGGGTGTCATAATTTGGGTTGAGATAGGAGATCAACTAAACTAATCAACAATGTAAATAAAGTAATGAAAACAAGTAAGATGATTAAAATGAGATGTAAACAATTTATTAAAAGCACTAGGGTGTCATGGGTTCATGAGGGATTCATGGGATTTGATCATACAAATATGTTTTCTACTAGATGCAAGCACTTATTGTTGTGATAGGATCGAGTTGGTTTATGTCTTACAATCCCTAAGAAGGTTTGGGTCCCGGAGGCGAATCGATTAGATTGTACAACACCTACAAGTCGACTTAATCCTCCATATCCAACTATATGCATGGTCTAATGAGACTCGAGTTGATTTATGTCTTACAAGTCTCATTGAAAAGGTAAGTGATGGGTAAAAAATGTAAGGATTTATAGGCTCGCATTTCATCAAACATAACATGTGCATAAGTTGAAATCACAACAAGCAAGCAAATTAATTATGAAAACATATTAGATTAAGCATGAATCAATCCCATGTTGGTTTCCCCTAATTCCTCATTAACCCTAGTTAAGGAAACTACTCACTCATTATCAAGTTTAACATGCTAACAAGGTTGTCAATCATACTAGCAAGGCAAAACATGATGAACAAATGAAGATGATTAACAATAATTAAAAAGGGATTAAGAGAGAATTATACCTATAAAGATGATTCCAAATAATAAAGCAAAGAATAATAGAAGTACTTGATGATTGATGGAAGGTTGTCAATCCTCCAAATAAACCCAAATAATCTTCTAATTACCCAAAATAAATGATGAACAATAGAGAAATTAAGGAAAGATTAAGAAATGAGATTTGTATTAATGCTAAATTAAGAGTTGATTACAAGATTAAGAGAGTATTAAGATGAGATAAAAGAGTATAAAGACTTGATTATAATCTAAGTAGTACAATGGGGTATTTATACTAAAGATTAGGTACAAAGATTAGGGTTACTAAGGGCTTAAATGACTATTAAGACCATTAAGAAAAGTTGAGGAAGTGCTCCTCTCCAAGGAGATGCTCATCTCCGTTTTGCTAGTCCCCAGAGAATATGCTCATCCCGAGCGTCTAGGCAGTAGGCACGGTTGAGTCTGCAAGGGAATCCGAGCGGATCAGGGGAGAGACGCTCGGATTGGTTGGCTTCAAGACGAGCGTCTTGGCATCAGGACGCTCGGATTGGTGGGCAGGGAGACGCTCGGATTGGCAGGGAGCCGCTCGGATCCTAGGTCAGGCACTTCTCTTTTCTTCTTTCCTCAACAATCCTCGGGGATCTTGTTGAGGATGCAAGGATCCTTTCATCATTGCCCAATCTACTTTATTATCTACATAGGCCTTCTAGTATCATCTTCCCTTTGATGCTTGGTCATTGAATTCGATCAATTTAGCTCCATTTTGCCATGAAAATGCAAGGTTTTCACTCCTCTCCTACCAAGGAAACAAGACCTCAAAGAATATGCAAAATGGGAAGCTAAGGATAGTAAATGACCCAATTATGCACTAAAAAGCATAGGAACGAGGCTAATTCGGGGACTAAATATGCTCAAATATGAGTCACATCAGTTTTAAATGACGTTAATGACGTTTATCAGGTGGAAACTAAAAAGCTCAAAATGGGTGATCCAAATGAATCCTACCTTTGGCATTGTCGTTTAGGTCACATAAACGAAAGACGCATTAAGAGACTTGCTTCATCAAAAGTGCTCAAACCATTTGATTTCGAATCTTATGGTATATGCGAGTCTTGCCTTTTAGGCAAGATTACTCGTGCACCTTTTGCGGGAAAAGGGACACGAGCTAGTGAGGTTTTGGCTCTCATACATACGGATGTGTGTGGACCATTAACCATCACCGCTAGAGGAGGTTTTCACTACTTCATTACTTTTACTGATGACTTGAGTAGATATGGGTATGTCTACTTGATGAAGAACAAGAGTGAAGCTTTGACAAGTTCAAGGAGTTTCAAAATGAAGTAGAGAACTAATTGGATAAAAAGATTAAGACCCTACGATCCGATCGTGGTGGTGAATACCTAAATTCTGAATTTGATTCACACCTAAAAGATTGTGGTATAGTATCACAATGGACTCCTCCTGGCACACCACAACTAAATGGTGTGGCCGAAGGGAGAAACCGAACTTTATTAGACATGGTTCGGTCCATGATGAGTCTAACCGAGCTTCCTAGTTCGTTTTGGGGTTTTGCCCTCTTGTCTGCAATATTTTCACTAAATCGAAGCCCGACTAAAGCGGCCGATAAAACTCCATATCAGATATGGACAGGGAAAGTCCCTTATTTGTCATTCATGCGCATTTGGGGTTGCGAAGCGTACGTCAAGATCAAGTCTGACAATAAGCTTGCACCCAGGTATGATAAATGTCTTTTTGTAGGATACCCAAGGGAAACACGTGGCTATTACTTCTACAATAAACACGAGAACAAAGTGTTTGTGGCTCGTGATGCTGTCTTCCTAGAAAAAGAGTTTATTTCTAGAAGACGGAGTGGGAGAAAATTTGAACTTGACGAAGTTCGAGAGCCACAAACCGAGAATGAGGTAGAGGTGAACGTGGAGGATAACGTTCCCTCCTCTTCTGAAACGGTAATTCTTCCTATAAAATCAAGTAGGATTTCTAATCCACCTGACCGCTACCTTGGCAATATCGAAGAGGATGGTGTTTTGTTACTTTTGGAAAGTGACGAACCCACTACCTACAAATCAGCCATGTCTAGTCCCGACTCCTCGCATTGGCTAGAAGCCATGTGGTCCGAAATGGATTCCATGTACGAGAACCAGGTATGGGACTTGGTGGATTTACCTGAGGGAGTGCGACTCCTTTAGTGTAAATGGATATATAAAATTAAGCTCGGCGTGGATAAACATATAGATGTTTACAAAGCTATATTGGTGGCAAAAGGTTTCACCCAAGTTCATGGTTTACACTATGACGAAACCTTCGCCCCAGTCGCTATGCTTCGATCCATTAGGATAATCTTAGCGGTTGCCGGGTTTCATGATTATGAGATTTGGCAAATGGATGTCAAAACCGCCTTCTTGAATGGGATTCTAGAAGAGGAAGTGTACATGACACAACCTGAAGGTTTTGTGGATACATCTAACCCTAAGAAGGTGTGTAAGCTCAAGAAGTCCATCTATGGTCTTAAGCAAGCATCTAGGAGTTGGAATCATCGCTTTGATCATGTTATTAAACAATATGGTTTCACTAGAAGTGTTGAAGAACCATGTTTATACATGAAGTTTAGTGGGAGTAAGGTTGCATTCCTTGTCCTATATGTGGATGACATATTGCTCATCGGGAATGATATTCCAACGCTCACTTCCGTTAAGGAGTGGCTAGGGAATCACTTCTAGATGAAGAACTTGGGAGAGGCACAACGAATCTTGGGTATCCGGATCTATAGAGATAGGTCCAAGAGGATACTAGCATTGAGTCAAGAAGCTTATATTGACAAAGTTCTTGACCGGTTCAATATGAAAGACTCTAAAAGAGGATTTCTACCTATGGGCCAAGGGATTACTTTGAGCATGTCACGGTCTCCCTCTACCCCTAAGGAGATTGAACACATGAAAACCGTCCCTTATGCTTCCGTTGTTGGGTCTATCATGTATGCTATGATTTGCACTCATCCCGACGTCGCGTATGCCTTAAGCATGACAAGTCGTTATCAAGCCAAGCCTGGTGAGAGTCACTGGATAGCCGTAAAGAACATCCTACAGTACTTGATAAGGACTAAGGATTCGTTCTTAGTGTTTGGAGGAGAAACTGAGTTGCGTGTAAGAGGTTACACGGACGCAAGTTTCCAAACCGATCGGGATGATATGAAATCCCAATCCGGCTATGTATTTATGCTAAATGGAGGAGCAGTTTGCTGGAAGAGCTTCAAGCAAAGCGTTACCGCGGATTCTACAACAGAGGCTGAGTACCTTACAGCTGTAGGAAATATCGGTATACTTCCTTTAAGATTATTAGGATTATAACGAAATTATGATTATGAAAACTAGTCATAAATGAAATTTGCATAAACAAAATAGTATAGATTAAGAATCAACCTTTGGTTCTAGCAAATTAGGCCTAAGAACAATATCGAATTGATATTCTCCTAATCGTTGCACCCAAGATGCTCCGAGAAATGCCCCTCAAATTGCTAGAATGAGATCCCCAAATTCACTAATTAATTTAGGGTTTTTTTGTTTTTTTTATGAGAGAATATTAGGTCAAAAATTAGGTTAAAGGAATGAGAGAAATAATCTCCTCTTTTCACCTCTTAAAACCGTCCCAACTGAGAGTAATAAGGGGAAGATTTTATTCTTCCCTTTTCTTTCTCTTAATTCGGTTTTTATCCACCAACCACCAAAAATAAGGAGAAAAATATCTTCTTATTTTAGGTTGGTATTCAAAATGTATAAATGTGTATTTATTATAAATTGTCATTTATGTTTATCCGTATTAATAAGTCTACACACAACAGCATGCAGTCGATTTATTAATACCGGTCTGTAATAATTTATTATGACAATCTCGTATAATATATATTTTAACTATAAATATCGCATATTTATAATTAACTAATTAAATATAACCGATTACGTTTAATTACGAATTAACATCTAAATTCGTTCAAGCTAACATTATATACATTAATTAAATATAACAGTTTATATTCAAATTACGAATTGGCAGTTAATTCGTCTCAGCTAATATTATTTAATTGGATTAAATAATCGTCTCATCATCACATTGACTAACTGTTTAGTCAAATACATGGACTAAACTTTTAGTCATATAAGGCATCAATGTGATTACATTTCCATAATCACATCTCTCAAACACATCCTTTAGGTGTGACTTTTAGGGACCAGTTGATCACCGCCATCAGTATGATAATAACGTCAAACTTTCTAGCAAGCCAACCGTTATTAAGTAATCGTTAATCAACTGATAAAATACTAAGTATACCCTTGTGAACCTATAAGAGATTTATAAATGTTATTGATGGGGCATATTCTGCACCCGCTGACCGAGTCAACATATTGAGCAAGGTCAAAGATATCCACAGCAAGTCAACACCTTGGACAGCCTAACCGACGCAGCCTGTCGGCCTGTCACTTGGGTCTCGGCCAGGCAACTAGCCAGCCGGGATACACATCCGCGTACTCACATCCAAGACCCCTCGGCATGGAGTCAACAGGGCCCGCCGGCCTGCCATGGGTCCCTCGGCCGAGGGTAGAACAGTCTTTCCACCTGCTGTGCCACTTGGCCACTACGTGACAAAAGGTGAAAGTCTATAAATACTCCACTTCTCTCAACGAGAAAAGGATCCGCAAATAATCAATTAAACATACTAATCTGGTATAAACTCCCTTATCTCTCTACAATATACTTTGTGCCAAGTAACCCGCAACCTAATCCCTTTAAGTTTGCTGACTTGAGCGTCGGAGTGAGTTCGCTCGGTACCAAGCCGAGCCCTTAGTTTGTTCATTGTTTCAGGAGAGGCCGAAAGGAAGAGTCAAGCAAAGTCATCATTCTACAAGCTTACGTGGTAACAAATCTGCTCCGTAATTACACCCGGAACAATTGGCGCCGTCTGTGGGGAAGCCATACTAAAAGCTAGTCAAATCCCTTACAAAAAAAACACAAAACAAAACCCACACAACAAGCTAAGAAGATGTCGAAACAACAAGAAGCAATTGTGACCGACGAAACTGCATTCTATCAGGATGACACAGTCCACAACTCTGAGATTGGGCAGTCCCCCACCGGCCGAGTAATTCAACCGGCGTACGGGATGCCAATAATACAGAAACACCGCCGCCCGCGGCCATGTCACCTTGTCATGGGACATGTGGTCGATCGAGCAAAGCGAAGCTCGCTCTGGACCTGATGGGTAATCGCCGATCACCCCCGCCGCAACGACGGTGACGGCAGCACACCCGCAGGTAACCAGGGCCCATAAAGTGACTCCGATCAACTTGACCGGAGCAATACAAGGAGCTGAGCATGCAAGGACGCCGGCGGTGCCCGTGGTGTCGGTGGCAGACCAAAGTCCTTCCCCACCTCGCGGGAGGACAGCGTCGCCGCGGCAACAACGAGGCCACCCCCGAAGAAACGAAGAAAGGAGCCCGACTCACCAGAGTCGGATAACAAGGAGCCCTTCAGGCACTTGCAGACTTCCTGGCCGAGTGCACATATCAAGAGGAACCAAACCCCGGAGTTTGGGAAGTATACACCGACGGGTCCTCCACGGCGAACAGCTCAGGAGCCGGCATCCTTATCATCAGCCCAAACGGGGACGAGTTTGAGTACGCCTTGAAATTTACCTTCTCGGCCTCAAACAACGAATCCGAATACGAGGCGGTGATAACTGGAGTCGAGCTAGCTAGAGCTGCCGGAGCAGAGCACATTGTGTTGAAGACAGACTCACTATTGGTTACTAACCAAATCAGAGGAGAGTTTGAGGCTCGGGACGACGGGATGGTAAGATACCTGGAAAGGGTAAAAGCTGACACTGCAAAATTGAAATCTTTCCAAATCCAATGCATTCCCAGGTCTGAGAACAACCGAGCCGACGCTCTCTCAAAACTTGTCAGTTCTACCATCAAGAATGTCACCGACCGTCTTTGGTGGATATCGGAATGCTAAAAGCATCACTGAGACCGTCGGCATGGTGGGCGACATAGAAGCCGAGACGACGTGGATGACTCCGATAATGAAGTACAAACTGACAAATGAGTTACCGGAGGCACGCAGTCTCTCCCAGAAGATAAGAAGGATCGCCGCAAGGTACTTGGTGTTTGAAGGAGAGTTGTATAGAAGGTCCGTAATAAGGCCACTTACAAATGTGTCGGCCCGACGCAAAGCTCATACTGACAGAGATTCACGAAGGCATCTGTGGACATCATATGGGGGCAAGAACACTAGCCCACAAAGCTCTCCGAGCCGGCTACTTCTGGCCTACCATGCTTGAGGATTCCAGAGCTAAGACCAAGAAGTGTAAAAATTGTCAGATGCATGCTCCGGTGATACATGCACCTTCCCGAGACCTGCAACCGGTGCTTAGTCCCCTTCCTTTTGCACAGTGGGGGATGGATTTATTGGGGCCATTTCCAACGGCCTCCGGAGGAAGAAAGTACCTGATCGTCGCCGTCGACTACTTCACCAAATGGGTCGAAGCTGTCGCGGTACCTGCCAAGACGACGGCGGCCGTAAGAAAGGTAATCTGGGAGAACGTCATAACTCGATTTGGGTTACCCCAAGTCATGGTGTTTGACCACGGCCGAGAGTTTTGGAGTGACATAGTGATGAACTGGCTAGAAGAGCTCGGTATCAAGTTTGCATACTCCTCCGTCTGCCACCCTCAGAGCAATGGGCAGGCGGAGGCAGCTAATAAAACAATCCTAAACGGGCTGAAAAAGAAAGGTGAAGATCTAAAGGGAAGGTGGGTTGATGAACTACCCGGCGTCCTGTGGGCCCTTAGAACCACGGAGAAAGAAGCAACGGGGTACAGTCCATTCCACCTGGTCTATGGGTGCAAGCCGAGTCACGCGCAATTGAAGCATCGGTGCCAACATTCGAAGGCAAACCTTTGACCCGGTCGAGAATGAGGAAGGCACGAGAGTCTCCCTAGACACTGTCGAAGAAAGCGAGACACGGCACGGCTTAACTTGCGGTATATAAAAATCGAATGAGAAGAGCATACAACCGTAGGGTCCACAAAAGAGACTTAAGAGTAGGAGATCTAGTCCTAAGAAAGTCAGCTGCCACCAACAAAGGAAACATCCATGGCAAAATGACGGCCAACTGGGAAGGACCCTACAAAGTGGTTGAAGAAATGAGGTCGGGTACATACCGGTTGACAGACATGGGGGGAGTGCCTCTAATGAGCCACTGGAACACCGACAATCTTAGAAAATACTTTGTATAGCGGCGGAGGTGTCCGAGACCGTTGTAGGCACCCCAACGCTTGATTATATCTAATGAAGAATGTTCCAAGTTTTCTATCAAAGTGAAATGTCCCTCCCATAGTCATACCAAGATTTTTACAACAGCAGTCAAAACGTAAACTCGTTCACCTCGGCCAAAGACAGGGTGACGAGGGAAACGCGACTTGCCCCACGATTTGATCCAACATGCTTAGGAACGTATAAGTACGGTTGAGAAGCGCAAATCGGACGCCTCGGCATGGCCGAGAGTGAAAGAGGAAGCGATCAACACGTCTCGAGATCTGAACGCATTTTTGTCGCGCCGTAACCTCGATTACCTCGGCCAGGCCGAGAGTGACGGGGACACAACGACCGATACGCTAACATGTTCACAACGGCGGTTGGGGAACGCAAATCGACCGCCTCGGGCGGTGGAGGAAGCGGCCAGACACGTCAACATGTTTAAAAACGTTAAGTACGGTTGAGATACGCATTCTAACGCTCGGCCAAAATCGAAGGTAGAAACGAAAGAAAAAGCGCTCAATTAATAACGAAAGAAGACAACTCAGACAAAAATGAGAAAAAGACCTCGGCCAAGCCAGAGGCAAAATAAAAAAAACTCTTATTAAAAAGTGTTTACAGGAAATACAAGGAAGAAGTCGACGTAGTCCCCATAGGGATAGCCTAAACACTACCTACCAAAGTTTACAAAAAAGAAGGAACAGCAAAAGGGTACAGACATAAGACATGAAGTGCCAAAAGATGGCAGGGAGGAAAGGCTTAATAATTGGCCCCCGAACAGTGAAGCCATCCGAGATGCCCGGGTGAACCTGGTGACGACCGCCCGTCTCCCTATTCCTATTGCTGCTCGCCACCGGCGACATCAGCGACATCATCTTTGGTGGGCGACCCGTGAAGCGATCAGGCGGTGCGGCTTCACCGCCTTTAGCCTCTCAGCTTCCTCCCTGGCCGCCTTCGCCTTTTCAGCATGGGCCGCCTTCTCCGCAGCCTCCTCTTCCTCCTTCTTCACCTTTGCCTCCTCCGCGGCCTTCGCCTTAGCATCAAGCTTATCATCAAACAGCTCGTCAAATCTTTGCCACGGAAAGGAGCCTTCAGGAAAGAGCTCTCCGATCACTTCCCTGGCAGCTTCTTCGGCCAGGTCCCGGTATTGGGCGCACATGTTAGGGAGGACGACGCTTTGGAGCGTCTCAATGTCCTCCTCCCTCTGGGTGAGGATTGCCTTTGTGTTCCTGTGTGACTTCGACTGAAGCCGATACATAGACTTCCATTCTTCCCTCTTCTTAACAGTGAAGTTAAATGCTTTCTGAAGCTTGTCACGCTCCTCCAGCATCTTAGCGGCATCAGCCTCCCCAGCCTCAACCTTGGCTTCCTTCTTCGCAGCAGCGAGCTCAAGCCTAAGCCGCTCAAGCTGTGGGGCAGCTTCGGCCATGACCTTTTCTTGCTCCATAATGTGAGCACCGGCCATATCAGCCCACTTCGCCAGCATCTTTCTAATCTGGGCGGGGGAAGGCTTCGGGGAGGAGGAGACGATGGCGGCATCTTTATCACCCATCTACGCAGGTCGCTTCTCAATAAGCCGTTCAGAGAGACCGGTAGACGGCGGCGGTTGATCTACAAAAAATGCGGACAAAGCATCCATGTCAACATTCATTGACATACCGGAGAGCCTGTCATCAGGAACGCCTAATGAACCAGCTAAATCTGAGCCACGGGTTAGATCCGTACCGATCATGGGCTTCTTAGACGAGAGGGCGGCCCCCATTTCTTTCTTGGCCTCGGTAGCGATGGCAATGACAATGGGCGAGCGCGATCTCTTTTCTCTTACGTAAGAGAGGAGATTCCTCTGCCACGGTGACCTCCTCATCGGTAATATCGACGACCATCACCGTCTCCTTTTGGACTGCAGGGATTGGAGGTGGAACTGAAGTTGACGCCGTCGCCGCCGAAGACGTTGTTTTTCGCTTTCGGCGCGGCACGTTACCGGCAACTTTCGCCTGGGCCGCCGTCACATCTAGGGCCTTCAACTGCTGATCCCTGAGGTCGTTTGGCGCCGGTCTGCGATCACGTGTATCGGCCTTCGGATGCAACTCAACAACTTTCTTGTCCTTGTCAAGTCCCATCTTCTTGAGGATTTCCTCAGACAGATCCGGGCCAAAACGTTCTGTAAAAGAAACGAAGCAAGAGTTAAATAAAAGAAATAAATCAAGGTTCAAAAACAGAAACATTAAAAGCAGAGATGGGCCTCACACCGACCCCACTCACCCTGTTCGAGGGCCGGTATGAGGCCGACGTGGCAGAGCGGCTCATCTTGAAGAATGATCTGCGTCGGGGGCATCCATCCCTTCGGCGTCCCATCCTTCTCAGCCTCAAACAGCTTCATTGCCCGCCGTTCGTCCGCATTAAGATGGACCTTCAAGGCGTCCATCTTAAGCTTATGCCGGGAGACATATTTCTCACGCTCCCCTTTGCTCTCGCACCGCAAATTGACGTGGTGCTGGAAGGACCAAGACAGTGGATAATCCCCTGGAACCTCAACATATACCCACCGTGCCTTCCAGTCCTTGCAGGAAGTAAGCTTGGAGACGGTGATATAACTTGGCTCGGTCTGTATGCTATACCACCCCTTGCCACCTTGAACATTTAGTCGAAGGTGATGAAGCCGGCGGAATAGGTTCACCGTTGGGGCCTCCCCCTTAAACTGGCATAGCCACACAAAGCCAACAATCGTCCTGATGGCCAACGGATGCGGTGTGCCACGGCGTTCATTGCTTTAATTATGGCGACAACGTATGCATTGAGAGGAAACCGGAGCCCATACTCCGGTGTCTCATGTATACGCCGATACAACCGGGGAGGGCAACGACGGCCTGACCCTCTTTAGGAATAACAATCCTATACTCCCTGCCGAAGGAGAAATGATGTTCGAAAAAGTCAGGGCCAGAACAACTGGCGAACTTGTTGGTCCAAGCACGATCAGGGCCGATCTTACAGGCGTCGCCGTGATCCAGGAGATGCGGCCTCTCCTCGTCGGAATGAGTCCTTTCCTCATCAACACCATCATCATCACCGTCATCAACATCATCATCATCATCCGAGAAACCATCCAAATACCGATCATCAACCTCAGGAGAAGGAGACCTAGGGCCCCCGGACCTTATCGGGATGGCGGCCAGTGCCTCCTCTTTATCAGGGCGCGACGGGGAAGCCCCCGGCGCGGGATTACTAGGTCCGGCATCAGCAGAAGACATGACAATGAATATTTAACAAGAAAAAAAGATTGAAGAATTTGTTTGATTACCTTGGAAGGAAGTGTTACACCGAGTAAACGCTTCGAGAAATTAGAAAGAGAAAGGAACTCTGCGAAAGAAAAACGAAACAAGAGAAAATTTTTGAGAAATAAAATTTGGAAGGCCAAAATGAGGGGGTAACTGCCCTATTTATAGAGCAAAGCCCACTCAATCCGACCAATCAGAGCAAAGCCCATGAGGCGTCAACCAATCAACGCCGAGCCACGTGTCAAGCATTCAGCCATGGAATGTCAATCGACAAACAGTTACAAAACTTCTTCAACACGCTCCTTGACAGAATGCCAATCGACGTATCTTCTTCAACACTCTCCTTGGTATCTACTTGCCAAACGGCCCGGCCCATTCAACCAAGCTTGGCGGACCGGTGGGGGCAATCAAAAGCACACGGCACTCACAACCTCGGTCTCGGCCAGCGCCATTTTCTTTTCCACATTTGATGCCCTTTACACATCCATGTGGAGGGGGGATACGGTACGGCCTAAGCAGAACAAAGCCGAGGTAGAAGAAGCCGGGGCAGAAATTTTTACTTACGCAGAATACGCTCAACACTCATCGAAGGTCCATACCACGGCATAAACTACGCTGGGGGCAAATTGATGGGGCATATTCTGCACCCGCTGACCGAGTCAACATATTGAGCAAGGTCAAAGATATCCACAGCAAGTCAACACCTTGGACAGCCTAACCGACGCAGCCTGTCGGCCTGTCACTTGGGTCTCGGCCAGGCAACTAGCCAGCCGGGATACACATCCGCGTACTCACATCCAAGACCCCTCGGCATGGAGTCAACAGGGTCCGCCGGCCTGCCATGGGTCCCTCGGCCGAGGGTAGAACAGTCTTTCCACCTGCTCTGCCACTTGGCCACTTGGCCACTACGTGACAAAAGGTGAAAGTCTATAAATACTCCACTTCTCTCAACGAGAAAAGGATCCGCAAATAATCAATTAAACATACTAATCTGGTATAAACTCCCTTATCTCTCTATAATATACTTTGTGCCAAGTAACCCGCAACTTAATCCCTTTAAGTTTACTGACTTGAGCGTCGGAGTGAGTTCGCTCGGTACCAAGCCGAGCCCTCAGTTTGTTCATTGTTTCAGGAGAGGCCGAAAGGAAGAGTCAAGCAAAGTCATCATTCTACAAGCTTACGTGGTAACAAATCTGCTCCGTAATTACACCCGGAACAGTTATCACACTAATTGTGGAGGACACAAGCTCCAACAGCAGCGTCTAGGCTGCGAAGGAAGCTATTTGGATTCGGCAATTCATGGAGGGACTAGGTGTAGTCCATTCCGCCAAAGATCTGATCACTCTATATTGTGATAACAGTGGGGCTGTTTTTCAAGCCGAAGTCTAGTAACAAATCTAGACACATTGAAAGGAAATACCATGTAATTAGAGATTATGTGGAATGGAAGGAAATTGGCATTTGTAAGGTTGGGACAGACGATAATATTGCTGATCCTTTAACCAAGCCTTTATCAAAGGGTAAGCATAATGGTCATGTCGTCGCAATGGGATTGAGACGAGTACCAGATTTTTTTTAGATTATGGATATGTAATAATTGGATAGTGTATCTCTTTTTATATATATGATAATCGCATTCATTGTTTAAGCATTCATTTATGAATCTTTTATTTAGTGTGAATAAATTTTTAATACCTTATTTATCTGAATAAGTTGTGGAGACAATGTTGAACACTATTCAAGTGAATAAGATGAACATTGTATTTTGTCCCTAGTCACTTAATGAGGTGACGTCTCGGAGTGACTAGATTGTAAGTCGATTGATGGTTATTCAACACCATGAGGTCATACGTGATGACTAATCGATTACATAGACAGAGTGTGTGACATTTTGCCGGACAGTGACCATTTAGAGAGTCCCTTAGTTCTATTATAGACGTCTGGTCGTGGCAGGGATCTTTAAGATGTTCTTATGAGTCGATTCTTTTGACTGGAGATTATTATCCAAGTCACTGCAGTTTCTGAGTGACTTTGGTTTTTGTCCTAGGTCGTACCGTGAAAGGAGGCCAGAAGGCATCTTCTGAGTCATGATGATCTGTATTTTGCAAAGATAAATAGGGCATACAGGAATTGTCCACCCACGTTGGGTAACTATATCTCAAGGCCACTCGAGGAGTTGTGACTATAAATGCGTGGCCACGCTCGGAAGTAATCTGTGGGAGATTTTTCCGGTTTTGTAGTCACACTCTCGGTCGAGAAAACCAATCGCGATATGTTCATGTGCAAGTGCGACCTGAAAGACACCTTGCATTGAGTGGGAGATTAAAATGGACAAGAGAATTGGTAGCGCACACCTTGTGTCGGACAAGTGGGAGATTGTTGGAGTTAGTGTCCTCCACAATAGTGCGTTTACATAATAAATCTCATTAAAGGAATATCATCAGGATATTTATTATTTGATCCTCGTCAGTTGATTAACGTAAATCGATAACGGTTGGCTGACTAGAGTTTGACGTTATTGTCGTGAGATGGCGGTGATCAATTGACCCCTTTCGGTCACACCTAAAGGAACGAACTCCAATTGGCAACTAATTAATTGTATGAGATACAATTTATTTAGTCCCTTGATTTATTGACTAAAAGGTTAGTCGATCCTTCTTAGAGAGATTTCGAGTTGCGAACTCGAGGCGCGGCAGTTATTATTTAATTATGCGATAATTGAATAATAAATTTTATGAGACGGGTTTTAGTTAATTAATTGTTAATTCACTAAAATAATACTAATTGATTAATGTGATTAATATTAGTACGTAAATAATATGTGTAGCGGTACACATATATTTACGGAGTGTTTTGGACAAAATTTATTGGGAAGCATTTAAACATAAAACGATGTTTAAAGTAAAATTACACGTATTTGTGCGACAAATATAAGAACCGATGTGGACCCGTAAATGGGACATTGGACCGTGTAAATGGAGTGTAAATGGATGATTATAAACATAATCATTACACTCATGACTTTGATCTATCCCATCAAATTTTTGTTCTATTTTATGCACAATGACAATTGGACATAAAATAAAGCAAATTCACTCCCTCACTCCACCTCTCTCACCCGGCCCCTTCCCCCATATAGACCAACAATTGTCTCTTTTCTCACTTGCTCACTTGAACATCTTTTGCATGTGAATAAAATTGTTGGTTTTATCTCTCCAAAAACTAATAAAAATCATTTACTAAGTTGTTAGTAAACAAAAATAAATACTAAGTGTATTAGTATTATTTACATATTATCAAGAGTAGATTTAACAAATATCTAGTTAGTATTTGTTAGATTATTGGGTGCTTTGTTCTTAGGTGCTACTTGAAGGAGACTTTCTCTTTGAAGGTTTTTACTAGGAGGATCATCCATTATTATTTAGCACAAGAACAATCTAGATAGGTGATCTAGATTGTGCCCATATTACCATCAAAATCAATATAAGGAAATTGTATTTCCTTAATCTTTATTATGCTTTTATATTTGCATGCATGTTACATAGATCATATAAAAATGAATTATGAGATAATTTGATTTTTAATTAGAGAGTCTAATTTGGATCTATGATCTTTCAGGTTTTCCACGTTTGGACCATGGCGAACGTTGGTTTCCAACGTTTGGTCCATGGCAAACGTTGTTTTCCCACGTTTGGTCCATGGCTAAACGTTGGATCTCAACGTTTGGCCTTCAACCTTGGGTGCACAAATTTCAGATTTACGCAGAAAAATCGCAATGTTCGCTACTACTAGGTTAATACGTGATGTAAATCAACTATCGAATAGAATTAACGATGTGCAAAAAAAAATGAAAATTAAGCAAATAATGAAGCGATTAAGTTGTTTACGTACCGGTGATTCGGGATCCGTCAAGTTAATTAATCTTGTTAATTGTTGTTGTTGGTTTTTTTTTTAATTTAGTTGATTTTTACTAGAATTTGAGAGGAAATTTTTTAGAGAGAGAAAGTAGTGTGTTAGTGCAAGGGTAGTTATCGTCTTTTTTTTTTTTTGAAAAACGTCGTCGATGAAAATGAGCCCTCTTAATTTGAACATAAACCCTAACTAAAAAAGACATAAACTATAACAAATAGTCAAATGAATTATTAATAATGGAGTAGCGAATTAAATACTTGCTCTATACTCGAATAATTATTCATAATTGAAGAATTTGAAAGGGGTTGAAGGAAGCAAGGAATTGAGAATAGAGAGAAGATAGAGAGAATTAGGTTTGATAATTTTTAGTCAAGGGTAAAGAAATGGAAAGATGGATGCAAAAAGTAGTATAATGAGTAAAGTGTGTACTGCGAAATAAATTACATAACATAAATACACAATTTAAAATCAATACTATATATTAAATCCAGAAACCAAAGGACTTTAATGTAATTAAAGAAAGTTGTACAAATTAATTATATTATATAGTTTTAAATCAATAGCACCGTGTGATGGACCCGATTAAGGGATCTCAATGCAAATATTATATAGTTTGGGTTAAAATTAAATTATATAGAAGCTTGGTAATTTTCCTAAACATGGTCAATTTCCTTAAAATAAAACAATTAGTTAAGATGGTCAATTTCCTTAAAATAAAATAATTAATTAAGATGGTCAATTTCAAGGAGATTAAAAGAAAGAAGATGTCTGGTAATTTTCCTAAATATTTATAGAAGACTAGAAGATGGTCAATTTCTTAAAATAAAATAATTAATTAGTATAAACATGCACACTTATGGTATTAATTATTATCATCATAAAATTATATATTAAATTTAAAATCTGTGCAATTTTATTAAACTTTATAGTTTATTAGATGTATAGAGATGTTAATTATTTAACATACAAAAATATAATAAGTAGGTTATAAATAATTCAAGTTAGATTCCATAATATATAATACTAGGTTTGGTGCCCGGCTACGCCCGGGCTACCTTTATTTAACATTTAAATTTTATTTTCTATGAAATATGATTTCTCTAAATTTGGTTAACACATACATTTAAAATTTATATATTAAAATTATGATGAGAGATAAAATTAATCAACAAATTATGAGACAGGTTCACCCCTCCCGCTGTTAATATTATTACTTTCATTACATCCCCTGTTTATACTATTACGTTCACTACTTCTTCGGTTACTGTTGTTTGTTTTACTATTCCTGCTATTTTTACGGTTAACCCGTTAGTTTTGTCAAACTCGTATATTTAAATAAATTAATATTTTCTTAAAATCGAATTGTTAGTTATTTTTTCATACTCTTTCCGTTGTTCCTACTATTATTTTCATTACATGTGTTGTGACTACTATTACTTTCACTTCCTCCGCCATCATTATTTTTTCTATCACTACTCCCGCATTTATTATTGGTAATTTCACTACTCCCGTTGCTGCTAGTATGACTTTCACTACTCCTGTTGCTATATATTATTGTTGCTTTTACTACTCACATGGAAGGTTACTATCATAATATTTGATTATCTAGTTGTATTAGAGTTATATATTTAAATAAATCTGAAATATTAGATTATAATACTCCGTATTATTTAAGAGCAATCATTATTATTTACTAATTAAATTACAAATCTAATGAATTATGGAATATTATATTTTTTGGAAATCTGAATTGATTTACTTACCTTTTAATAGTTTTCAAAATATAACATATACATATATTATATTCATGTATGTTAAATAATTAAAATATTTATACTAATTAATACCATAAGTCGGACCCGTTTATTTAAGGAAACTCGTCATATTCTAATATTCTCTAAATTTATACTTTGAACCAAAACTATATAATATTTACATTGAAGTCCCGTGTTCAGGTCTATCACACAGCGCTAGCGATTTAAAACTATATAGTATAATTAATGTGTATAGATTTATTTAATTACATGAAAGTCCCTTGGTTTCTGGAATTAATATATAGTATTGATTGCATAATTCTTTCGATATGATTTAATGCATATATGTAATATATTTATATAAATATATAATTCTCTTAAAATTGCATGCCTTAGTAGTAAAAGTAATTTCGTCAGTAAAGAAAAGAATTGTAATAACATTGGATATAGTTATATGATAGTAATCACTCATTTGAATAGTAAAAGTAACAATATTATCAACGAGATTAGTGAGGGTGGTAGAAACAACAACGCGAGTAGTGAAATAATCAAATATTAATGCGGCAATAGTGAAAGTAACAATAATTACGGCGGGAGTAGTGAAATTATAAATATTAATGCGGCGATGAAGAGCGATAAATAATAATTACGGCGGGAGTAGTGAAAGTAACAATGATTACGGGTAAGTAGTGAAATGTTATTACTATTGTTTCATTAATAAGAGTAAAGTATTAATAGCGGGAGTAGTGAATTTGTCTCAAAATTTATTTCATCGTAATTTTAGGATATGTTATAAAAAATATATTAATGATAAATTTATGGATTATGCAATTTTAAGTAATTTTATTTAATAAAAAAAAATAATTAATGGTAAGTAGAGGTAGCCCGGGCAAAGCCGGACAACAATACTAGTTACAATAGATGCCAAGAAACAAATACATCAATTTAGTTGTACAATCAAACAAAACATCAAACATCAAAGATCAAACTAAAGCTTATTGAGTTTTTGTGAAATCCAATCCGAGTCAAAGACTAATTCATGGACGACAAAAACATCTAAATAAAGAAGGCTTCATCCGTATTCAATTCTTTAGGGCGATAAAAAGACCCCATCGTTGCTCGCCTGATGCACTCCTCATCAACTTTGCCTTCCAACCACCAACTATGTCCTCATAGTCATACTGTAAATTATAGGCATAGCAATTTCTTAATTTTTCTTAATCATACTGAAAATTATAAGACCGTCAGGTCGAGTTAAAGGTATATAAAATGAAGGAATGACCAAGAACTATGTACGAACCTCAGAGAAATCCGCAATGAAGTCATTCTTGTCTTTCTCAATAGCATCCAGCTCCCTTTGCAGAACTTGAATGAACTAAATACAAAACAAACAGCAAGAAATGATGGAGTTAATTTTAACTATAACCATATACGTATAAATTTATAAAATTGTAGGAACAAAGTGAATAATGTACAAACCTGATCAGTCCTATCCTCCGCAATAACATCGTCAAATCCAGCATCTTTAAGCATCTGGTGGAATTTAAAACCAAGTCATATATATATAAGACTGAAATCAACGCCGCAATACCGAAACTTGACCATTCTGTCAATATTTTGAAAATTACTATGACCTAAGAACAAATTTTTTTTTTTTTTTTTTTTTTTTTTGTAGATTTTGCTATTATTTATCAAATTATTTCAAGGGACCCCATAAATAATTATTTTCGCAGTATTGGAAAATAGAGAGGTTGAGCTTTGCCTGGCCGTATTCCTGCACATCATGGAGATCATAACCTCTCTGCTTGATATAGGTTGCAAATTCAGGAGAAGGCTGGCCACTGCTCTTGCAGTAGTCACTAATCAGAAGTTTTCCTCCCGGCTTCAACCAATTGTAGAATGATCTGAACAGCGCAGGTTTGTCCTGAAAAAAAATAGGAAACACTCCAATACTCTCACTTTATCTGAATTGCATTTGCTATGCTTTGAGCCTTTGGAGAGTTGGAGATATTGGCAATTTACCTGAATATGTAGAATTGTATCTCGGCTGTAGATTACATCAAATGTGTGCATAGGGTAAGTTTTCTTTGTACAATCTGCCACCTCAAACTCAACAGCACATTTGAGACCGATAGCACGCTCAAGGGCGAAAGAGATCATATTCACAGAGAGGTCAATGCCAACAACATCAACATCAAAGTTCTCGGCCATGTAAAAATCGCCTCCACCTATGCCACAGCCTACATCCAGGACTTTCTGGCCAGGCTTCAAGTCAAGTCTTGATACGAACTCTTTAGTCGTTTCTGTTTATTAGAAAATGTATTAGACTGTACTGCATACAAATCTTAGAGCATCAGAGGATTCAAAATGAGGAGCAAAGTACACTATGCGTACCAAGTCCTCCGGTGCTCACATAACCAGAGCCAAATACACGCTCATAACGCAGAATGCTACTGCACTTGTACTGGCTAGTATCCAAAAACCGCTGGAAACCCTTGTCACCCTCAGAGTCAACCTTTTGCCACAACCAGCATATCTGTATTAAGAAAACAGCTCCTACGTACGTCAGCGTGCGTTTCTGGTTTGCTTGTAATTGAAAACAACCACACGAGATATACAAGACCTGATTTTGATTCTTCTTGCTTCTGACATAAGCCCCGATGCATTTGCAGCCAATTAGGGAGAGCTCATACATGTTTTCAGAATCGTCCTTCGAATGTGATTCTTTAAAGACCTGCATCAATGAATGAATGACTAGAAATATTGATGGCATTCAAAATATAAAATTATTATGTTGAGATGAATTTTACCATGCATATTCAGTGAACCAGAAACTATGACAAAAGAGAGAACAGATGGAAGTATAACCTTTGTGTAGAACCTGGGTTCACGGTAGTGAGTTGGATTGTTTTTACGCTTGTGGTCTCCGGATTGATGAAAACAAGACTCCCTGAAGAAAATGAATCCTCCTGGTTTCAACCAACTCAGCATCCTTTCAACCAAATTTTCAACCTGCAATCCCAATAAAGGAGCGAAATGCAAAAACGGAACGTTGCTTAGAAAGCATGTTACTTACTTACATAGGTGCACTACATAGAATAGAAGAAGAGTAACTAAGATGTACTAACGGAGAACATGTAATGAAAAGGATGAAAAATGTAAGGTAAAGAAAGGGCTTTAGATGGCAAATATAATTTATTAACTAAAATTGTACCGAATTTAGCAACCGCAAGCGCAAATGCAAAGCCACACTTCCGAACACAAGAAAGGCTAAAACTTAATACCTCTTGGTCAGAAAGATACATGAGTAGCCAGTTGGAGAATATGATGTCAACAGAGTTTGGTGAAATGTTGAGACTAGGAGATGTAACGTCCGCACACATAAACTTGACGTTTTTGTAATGCCCATTTATCCTTTCATTCTGCAACCAACATTGCATTGCCAAAATGAATAGTGAGATTGAATATGGACACAATGATAGTAACTAAAAATACAAAACTTATACACACTTGATTAAGATAAATAATGTGGTATGTATTAATGAAAAACACGTACCTGCTTTATAACACTTTCAATGAAATCGAGAGCTACAACCTGGCCAGCCTTCTTGGCCAATTCACCAGTAAATCGACCAATGCCTGCACCGAGTTCAAGGACTGACTTGCCTTCATAAGGGGGAAGCAGAGAAAGTACCTGTGTGTAAGAAATTTTGAACAAATATCTTGAGAAGATGTATGTATAGCTTAGTTTTGAATGACGTGATGAGGCGCATTGAGTCGATAAGGCATTAGAGGAAGGAGAAAGGCATACTTTCTACAAGGCATAATAAAATTGCAAGAATGTCCTTTTAAAATTTTAAGGGGTTAGCCGGTACAGAAACCATTACTACAGCCTACAGCTAGGGGGATAATCTCATTACTACAACGGTTTACATTGAGCTAACCAAGAATGAAAGGCGATTCCATTCCAATCTCTGTTCTCGATTCAGTATTAGTCAATAGCCATGTACGGAGGAGTATTAATTATTCTTTCTATGATCTCATTTACACCAAACTACCCATGTAGTTAGTTTGGTCTCAAGTCTGAACCCAAACTAGTGTGTAATATTTTTTGGTTTCGATTTACAAAGTAAAAACAAGGTATCGGAAAACTATTTTTCACAAGTATTTTGACTTTAATCCAACCTGTGACGTATAGACCGACCAGTATCGAACCTGACCGGATTAGATTTTATGAACCGAAGACCAAACAACGGTAAAATATTAGACCATGGATCGAATCATATTTAGATTGGTCCAATCCGGCTTGGACCAAAATAAATGCGCTCACTAGAGACCCAATCATATAATATATTTTCTATTGTTATATTAAGGATTTAAGGTTAGTTTTAGAGTAATAATATATGACTAGTTTAGATCCCGCGCAATGAATGCGCGCTATTTATAGACTTTTTATTTTTGTATTACTTAATCATGCTAAACTAATAGTTCATTAATTTTTCATATTTCACGTTATTATATTTTGAGGGAAAAAATTGAACTGTAAATTATTCAAGAAAACTAAGTAAAATTGAACTGTAAAATAATAGTGGTAACTCATTAATTTTTCATTTTTCTCGTTATTATATTTTGTTTTGAGTAAAAAATAAATTAAAACTGAAAATTAATCAAAGAGGATTGAGTAATGTGCTGAAATACATTTTTTATAGTATTTTTTTATACCAGAACGCTAATGATTTCAATTTATAAATGCTCTCAACTTTTTTATTTGTTATGAAAGTAATCAAAACCAGTTATAGTTTTGTTTATACATTGTATGAATAGTATGAGTTTAGTCATTATCAAATAATAATATCAATAAAAAAATTAATAGTTTATAATCTTATATTATTTATACTCTAATTAAAATATACTCCCTCCATTCAACTTTTATCACCCCACTTCAATATAATACCCCTCACATAAATTGGAGAAATGGGGTGATAATTGTTGAATGGAGGGAGTAATAGTTTAGTGTTTAGTGAAAATTATATAATTTGATGAAAAGATTAATTTTAATGAAAAGAATTATATAATGAAATATATTATAATTATTAATTTCCTTATTTAGTGAATACAATTAAATTATAAATAGCTTCCTTATTTAAGAAGATGTTTTTTGGAGGGAAAATTTGTTAGTTCACCTATTCATTTAGTAAATAGGGGATTATAATAATCACTTATGATTATGAGTTTAACATTATATTATAATCTTTTTTTTTTTTTTTGAGGAAATATTATAATCTTATTTTAGTTAATGAGAGCTACTAAAAACAAAAAAGAGAATGTTAAACCAATACGGAGTAAGACAGTGATGTTATTAAAGGGATGTTATAGAATAAAGATCTTAGTCATAGAGATTCTTAATCCCGTGAATAATTCACAATCCCCTATTTATTAAAAGAATAGGTGGACTCTATCATTTTCCCGCCAAAAAATATATTCTCAATAAAAGAAACTAATAATAATTATGGTCATTCACTAAATAAGTAAACTAACAATTACAATTTAATTCATCTATTACATTTTCATTAAAATTAATCTTTTCATCAAATTATATTATTTTCACTAAACTCTAAACTATATTATTTTAATTAAAATAAATTTATTGATCCTATTATTAGATGATGAGTTGACCCATATTATATATAAAACGATCGTTGTTATTACTTCCGTGACAAAGAAAATTGAAAAAAAAAACATAAATTGAAACTCAGTAGTTCTATGCTATAAAAATATTTTCATTAGAATATATTTTAATTCATTAGTGAATTCTCTTAACTAATTTTCAGTTCTAGCTTTTATTTATTTATCCAAGCAAAATACAATGATGGCAAATGTAAACAATTATAAGGTAACAATATTATATAATTAATTTTAATAAAAATATTAAACTATAAATATCGTGCATAGGGTGTAAACTAGTTAATACTATAAAAATCGGTATTATTCAAGTAATTTAACACGTCAGAGAAAGCAATTCTTCTATTCTTTACAATTATTTAATTTTTCAACATTATTATAAAGTACATAAATGAACTGTTTTTCACTTTTACAAATTCACTTATTCAAAACCTCTCTTACAAATTCAAAAAGTACATTACTTTTTAAAATTTAATTTTTTTTATTCAAAGAAACACGCACTCAGTCGCATTATTATAGAAGGGAAGGGAAAATCGAACGTGAAACCTATTATCCATCTCCGTCTTAACCACTAGATCACTGATACATCTTCAGTAAATACATCTATAATTAAGTATAGTCTCATTAATTTCACAAATTCTCATTGAAGACATGACATATCCGTCACAAGCTGAAGACGGATACCATTTTACCTCACAATGTACCCACTTTTTCTCTCTCTGCAACACTATTCATGTGGTCCCCTTTCTCCACTAACCCATTTTGTTACCATTTTATCTCACAAAATATCAAAAACAAAATCTAGTAAAAATCATGAGGAGACCAATTGCATTAATTTATCTATGGAGAGTAGTATAGTCTTGCACACTAGTATACTAAGATTCTCGTTCGATCCAATGCATTGTAAAATAATAATATAATAATAACATGTCTCTAAATAATACTCCTTTCATACCACACCAATGGTAACATGGTTCTACTTTTTGTGATGAGAAAAGTGGGTCCATGTTACTATTGGTGTGGTATGGAGGGAGTAATATAAGAAGATCATGATAGTAAAGGTAGTTCTTTCTTGAAACTTACCTTTCCTGCCACATAAGATTTCCAAGCTATAATATTTTTAAGCTACAAACTACTACAATGGTAAGCTAGTAGCTTAGTGTTGTGGCTTAAATGCACCATATGTCAACTACTTTCCACAACACTCTTTTAATTAATACATTTACTTATTTTACCTAGAAAATAAAAATTAAAAATATTTAAGTGTTGTTTTAATTGGTAGATTTTTTTCTTGTAGACCTCATTTGAGCTACTAGCTCCAATGAAAACTTACTAATTTAATTTAATTTAGACATGTAAAGTCTTTCCGATGGTTAAGCGGTAAACTTAAAACTTTTTTTTATTTGCAAGCGAGTTAACTTTTCTTTTAACCATTAAAAATGCTCTAATAATAACATGTCTCTAAGAACACACGGTAGAAAAATCGATAATAAAAAAATATGCTAATGTGATAGTAAACGTACCTCAGGGCGCTCTTCTTTATCAAGATCAGCGGCTTGAGAATCAAGCATCATGGACTCAACTGTCAATTCCGTTGAGTGTTCCACCCAGTATTTCTTCATCACTTCTCGCTCTTCCGCCATTCTTATTATTATTATTATCATCCATTAACACAACCATAAACATAATCAAACACGGATCATCGGTAATGTACTTAATTAATAATTATTATCAACAATATGTAACCCAAGATTACCTATACATTTAAATTGATGATAATTGTATTAATAGGGCTTAGTCGATGCAAAACACCGACACATAAATAGTCCATACATTACATTAGTAGATAATGTCATGTTACACAAGATTTGGTATTAAGCCATTTTGTTGTCTCGCATTGTTAACGTTATGTTCATCGTTTTCGTCCATATGTGTTGTATTAGCTTAGTCATTTGTCTCACTTTGTTACGACGTAATTTCCTTAACGAAAGATCTGTTATTCTGTTTTATATTATATTAACGTAAAACAGTCTTACAAATATACTCGACATTTACATTGAAATGAATCAACAAATCTAAAATGTACCTTATTAAGTTAGTTTGATCGGCGAGAAACGAGGGAAAGAAGAAGAAAATAATAAAATAATAAGTTTGTAAAAGGAGAGATTAAGATTGAAGATAAATTTATATGTTTCAAGATGGATTTAAATAAGAGTAAGAAGTTTTCAAATTAAGATCCTTCAATGGCGAGACGAGAACGAGAAAAGGTGCGAGATCTGGAGTTAGAAGATTGGCCTCTCTGATACATGCGAAATGGACCTAATCCACTCCCTTGTAATTGGTAACAGTGCCAATAATGTGTTTGTTTGTTTGTTATGATTATTGAGATGATATTTGTTTGAGTGTATCAATGTTGGTATGGAGAGTGCTGTTTTTATAGATTGATAGCGTTTCATACTCCGATCCTTCCTCCTCGGTCATTTGTTATCTATTTATTTCGTCGCAAGTATTAATGAAATGAGAAAAAAAAAAACATAATGATAAATTAAGAAGTTCGCTCACATGTTTACTTGCTCCATATCGCCTAGCACCAAAACAGACACAGACACAGACACAGACACGACACGTGACGCTATGACGCTATCTCATGAAATTTAGGACACGAGACACGTTAATTAAATTTAATAAAATTTTATAGATAAACATTCGATTTTTTTTAAAGTATTTGATATTAAATTTAAATCAATCTCTTTCGACAGTTTATTTCTCGTCTAAAGAACATCATTCACCCCAAATAATGTCCAAATATCAAGGACCCGCGTCGGACATGTGTCTAAATATATGAAGAAAATTAGACACGGCTTTATAGGCGTGTGTCCAACGAGTATTAGTGTCGGACACGGGATTGTTGATTAAGAAGAGTGTATGTGCTACCTAGGCGTCAATCACATACCCACTTGTTCATTTGTGTGAATCTTAGCAAAAATACAAATAGACAAATACGGAAATGATATATCTCAAATAAAAATAGATAATAATTGAGCGGAATTGAGAGAGTAGAATCTAAAATGAGCGATTGTGGATTTGTTGGTGTTAGTGTATGTGTGTTGTGAGATTGGAGAAGGTGGGGATTCCCCTCTTGCAATTATTTTTGGGTCTAGTGGCTACTATTGCGACTCATGCTGTACATCATATAGATTCCATAGATTCATTTTTATGAAATTATGGCCCTTGTTATCTATGGAACGTTGTTCTCTTCTTTTTTTAAATGTGTTTTCTAGGGCCTTAGAGGCCATTTTATAGGTGCATTATGTGTTTTTATGGTCTACTTGTCTTTTTTCTTCGGAATTACTTTTTCACATACGGACTTTACTCTTTCACATACATTTTTTCATAAAATTTCCAAATCATACCCTTTTCCCTAATCATAATCAAATCAACTCTTTATGCACTTTTCCTAAAAATTATTAGGTCAAGTTTTTAGTGAAATTAATATGCAAACCAATTATTACTATTAATTAGGGTTTATGGGTGGTTAAAGGCACGGTGGTTAGGATGGCTTTCGGTTTCTCTCAGCGCGGTGGCTAGGGATTGGTGACTTGTGTGTTGACGGTGGTGCGATGTGGGTGGTGCGTTGGTGAGGAAAGAGGATGGCTTGAATACGGAGTACTGCAATTGGTTTGGGCCGGTCGACTAGGGGTACGGCTGGATTGCAGTGGGTGGTGCGAAAGGCTGTAGGCTAAAAGTTTGGTTTTTTTAATATAATACGCTGTATTAATAAGTGAATGTATGCTCGGACGATGCAATGATGACTGATGATGATTGATGACAATGAATGATTACACTGATATTGATTACGAGCTTCTTAACGATGGATTGCATATAGCCATTTGAACGTACAAGTTACAACTAATGAATTTAAATTTTTTGCTTGATTATTGTTTATCCAATTTTTAATAGTTTGTTTGGAGCGACGTTTGCCGCGACTGACCAACGTAGGTGACTGGAAATGGTGAACATAAGTGGTGCCTGGAGATGAGGGAAGAGAGGAGAAAATTAATTGGGTGAGGTGAGGGAATAAAAATGATAAGGGTAATATTGTAAAAGACGTATGTGAAAGAGTAAAATTCGTATGTGAAAAAGTACGTCCCTTTTTCTTTTGGGGGAGTAAAAGGAGATTTATGAGTAATTTTAATATAGTGGATTAAATTCGGGGTTATAAGTATATTATTTTTGATCGTTTATGATTTTATTGGCTGAAGTAGTGTTACTCTATCTCTACTATGAATGTAGATGTCATTATGATGCAATTTTTCAATAAAAATATATACATATGACCAGGTTTAATACATCATAAATGAGATATTTCGAAGTACTTAAGAATAATGTCTTCAGCCAATCGATCATAAGAATCCCAAACAAATGACCTAATTGAGAAGTAGCAACACTTTAACCCACATCCTTACAACTCATTATAACCACAAGGCTAGATACAAGTTAAATTTTTGAAATATTTTCGATAGATCATATAAGTTCAAACACTCTTTCGAATTGTGGAGCTTCTCAACCTGGAATCCTGGATACTAGAATTAGGAATTAAGAATTGTGGTCATTGCTAATTTGCTATATATTCCTTTTTCGAATGATTGGAGATTCTTACCTTTGGAGTCTTGGATTCATGTATCAAGAATCAAGAACCATGAACCATAATTCTTTTTCTTCTTATATATGTGTATAATATTATCGAATTATTGGAGATATCATGATTCACGCAGATGGCGCTAAAGTACATTAATAATACTAGCAGCATTATCTCATTTCATAGATTCGGAATCGTTTGTGTCGAGGTAAACTTTGTACGGAGTATATAGTTACACAAGTTATCAGGTGTGAAAACGTCACAATTTGTGACGGGCTCAAAATGTGACCATTTTGTGGTTACATTTTATCTTAAAGTGATAACATTACAAGACACTTTGGGTTAGTTAAGAGAGTAATGAATCTCTCTTGCTTTATTGAAGCGTCAACCATTTTCCGCAGCTCTACACTACAAAATGGGAGATATTTGTCATTGTCATGCCACAAATAAGATACTCCTCAATAAGAAACTATGACCATACTTAGTAAATTAATCACAGCTACAACGTCAATACTTCACTTGAAAAAGAAACAAACAACAATAATGGAGCAAACACTTATTGGGTACAGGTACCATCTTCACATGACAGCAACAAATTTAGGGTGATAATAATGCCACTATCGTTCTGTCCCGGGTAATTGTTGTCCTTTGATTTTGGCATAAAAGCCAAAGAAAGAGGGGGGGCCCAATCACTACATGATAAGTAGAACAAATTGAGTGTGAATGATCAAATTGTTCATCAAGTTCATTCTTAAAATAGAAAGGACAACAATTGACTGAGACGCCCCAAAATGGAATAGGACAACAAATGACCGGAACAAAGGGAGTACCACTCAAATACAAGCTAGTTATAAGGTATCTTGTTATTCACTCTCTCACAACTTGAATGGCATTAGTAAAAACGATGTTTTACAAAAGTCTTACTCTGTACTAGTTAAGCAAGGCTTGGGGGGGATTTAACTGTAAGTTACAGCAGTGAGAAAGGCTTCCAAACAATCAAAACAGGACAGTTGGTTTCATTATTAGAGCAGCAACTTGTGGATTTAGATGATTAAAATCTCAAGGAAGATTAAGACACTTGACCCAACACCAAACTTGCTTTTCCTTTGGGAGAATAATGGGATAAGAATTAATTAATATCACTTGTGTATACAATAAGTCGAATTTCCGAGCTTTTATATTTTGTGGCTACCTACGAATGAAACCCACAACTAATCATGAAATGAGTAAGTAATATCATATAACCGTCTCATATGAGTTACCTTAAAGAGCAAGAGCAAGAGCACGAGCACGACAACTTTGGGTGAGTTTACTCCAGCATGAAAACCGGGACTTTTAAAACCCAGTTGAAGCATTCATGCAACTGGTTAGAAAATCAGAGCTCACTGCCCAGTTTCTAACAAATTACTAATACGTGCACGAAAACATGAGCAACTCACAAAAATGGAATGCTTACGATACCTGCCTTACTGATACAAGTAATTGCAGAAGACATGCCAAAAACAGTTCCAACTGTAACTACGTTGCTTCATAGTAGTATACACTATAAGGCATGGATCTTGTCCTCCATGAAAACCAAAAACAAGCTAAAACAGCCTGTGGCAGGAGAATGACTAGTGTGTTCCCTCGGAAACTGTCCTTTATTACTTTAAGTGATTTTCTTTAGGCAGAAACCAAGTTGCTGCTGTCATTAGACAGCACCAAACCAGTGCTATAAACCAGCACTCTCGAAGAAACACAAGAAAGAGTACAAGATATACACAGCCATCTTAGGAAATAAAATCACCCGAGCCACAATGATAACACAACGACCTCACAAGACCATCTGTTCATTTCTTCTACTAACCTGTATCTTGTGGGTCACATCAAATACAAATGCTGATATACTCAATCGACCAACATCCTACAACTCAACACTAATGGAGACGAGGTACAGAAAGTGGATGGTGGAAAATAAAAAGCAATATAAGGACATAAAAGAATGGGAACAACACTTTGGAATCTATCAATCCAATGTCCAGTTCATAAACTATATCAACTCACAGAACCTTTCCTATAAGCTTGTGGACAACAGGTTTGCAGATATGACAAATGAGGAGTTCAAATCGGTTTTCATGGGTCGACTGACAGGAATAGGACCGAGTGACAATCATGCCCTGGACAATACGACCTATCATGCTTTGCCGAAAGTTGTAGACTGGAGAAAGAAAGGTGCAGTTACTTCAGTCAAGAACCAAGGGTCATGTGGTAATTTTTCTGCTCTTTTGCAACACAAGAGTGCTTACACTTTCTTTTTGTCTGGTCTTTTAGGCTTATAAGATCCATTTCATCTCAACTTCGTGCCTATGTTATTTCAACACTTCACTTGGCTGCATGTTGTGTGCCAACACAACACTACTTTTGAGATTAAGGCTTTGTTTAGATACAAATAACGTAGGTGGGAAGGGGAAGAGAAAAGGGGAGAGGAGGCCAAGTTTGAGTAACATAGATTCATGCCAAACAAAATTGATTACCTGCATTCAAGTTGACAGCAAGAATAATTCTTGCATCATTTGGGGTTGGAAGAAAAGCGTTAGCCAGAAAATAATGCCGACTGGGAGCTTCATGACAAACATACAACTGCTGGAAATATTATGCTGTTATTTCATAAATAATTTCATAGTGTTTGTATTATTCTTAAAATCATCAAAAGCAAACTTGGTGTTTAGTGAGGTGTTTGGCTACCAATGTCTAGGAAAGACCATTGCTCGCTCCATTGAGTCGGATTCACTACATTTTCCATTTTTATGGATAGAAAATTAGAAATCACTTACTTTGAAAGCTCAAAATAGCCTCACAAAAGCAGGTTTGGTCACTATATTTCCTCATCCGCTTGCTTTAATTTATGGCAATTTCCATTTCTACCCATCCTAGTGTCCTACTGTTCACTATTTAGAATATTGTGCGATATGCAAATGTAATGATTTTGACTGAACAGATGGAAAGCTAATTAAGACCTGGGGTTTTACAGGAGGCTGTTGGGCATTCTCCGCAGTTGCAGCAGTTGAAGGCTTCCACAAGATTAAAACTGGAAAACTGGTTTCTTTATCAGAGCAACAACTTGTAGACTGTGATCGCCGCCAAAATGAGGGCTGTGATGGGGGCTTCATGAAACAAGCTTTTCAATACATTAAAAGAAATAATGGTATTGCCGCGGAGAGATACTACCCATACAAAGGAAGAAATGGCAAATGTAACAAAGCCAAACTGAAAAATCACGCTGCTAAAATAACAGGTTATAAGTCAGTAACTAATGATAACGAAAAAAGGTTACAAGCCGCAGTTGCCAAGCAGCCGATATCTGTTGCTATTGATGCTGCTGGATCTGAATTTCAGCTATATAAAGGAGGTATATTTGATGGCTTCTGTGGGACAAATCTAAATCATGGTGTAACTATTGTTGGGTATGGACAAAAAAAGGGTAAGAAGTACTGGCTCGTGAAGAACTCGTGGGGTGCAGGTTGGGGAGAACATGGCTATGTAAGAATGAGACGTGATATAAAACGAAAAACTGGTCTTTGTGGAATAGCTATGGATGCCAGTTACCCTATTTAAGTTCCCAGAGAATTAACATGTCATATGGAGTAGTATTTAAATAAGAAAAGCCAGTGGAAAAACTCAAAAGTAGATTCAACTGGTTAGAACTACAAAACTGGTACATAACTCAACCTGATGACTTAAAGTCACACTGTGTAAATAGATCATGATAGAAAAAAATAAAGCAGTGCACACTGCACACAAAATAAAGTAGTTAAGCTACCAAGTAATTTTTTTGTGGACTACTGGGTAGTTGGTCTCCCTTGCGAAGGTCATAAGTTATGACGGAGAAAAGTGATCATTTTATGATAAAATGTGAATATTTTCTGATAAAGTGATCACCAGTTTACCACCTGCTTATTATTAGAAAATGACCATTTTAGTGGTCACTTTTTATCATAAAATGGTGGTCAAATTTATGTCATCGTAACTTGCGACCACCGCAAAAGAGAATTTGCGGCAACCTAAATATACATTCCATTTGGGGGGCAAAACACCTCTATATGGTCAATGGAGCTCATTTTTAGAAAAATTACTACCAAGTAACAACATACTAGCAATTTCCATCACAAATTGTTGTGAAACCTCGACAGAAACCTTCAATTACTTCCAGCCAAGTCTAGGTTTCACGACAACAGAAACCATAGATGATGGATCACCAAACGTAGCATGAGGAAAAACCAACGTAGATGACAGAGGATGAGGATGAGGATAAGGAACGTAAAACTATCAAAAACTTAAGAAGAGTATGCAAAAAAAAATATCAAGTCACTCCTTTTGCACAAACTTGGAAAATAGGAGACAAAAGAAATCAACTAACTGTTCTAACCTTTTGATGAGTACTAACTAGGTCAGAAGAAAAGTCCAATCGTCTGCTCGAGAGACAAGCTCAATGATCCAATCAAAACTCCCTTTACACTTTGAATATGACAAACATTACAGTTTATTTATCTTAAATGCGTTATTAGTCATTAGTCACAATTTTAAATGTCACAACAACGAAAACCTAACAAATCACTAGAATTGAAACACATTTCACATGAAAATAGTTTGATTACGGTGAAATTTAAGAGACACTCACAAAGCATGAATTTTTCATGTCAACAGCCTCCCTCATTTCTTCCTTGGATTTTGATCTGCTGAACTAAGAGTTTAATTCCGCAAATCTGCGCCTCACAGTGCATGCTAACTGCCACTCACCAACTGAAGCCAACCCCTCAACTACCTTCTGTCTGACCTTAATATATGGTATAAACCCTTTATCTGTCATCATCATCACCATCTTTCCTGCCAAAATAAACTCCTTACACTCCAAGCAACCTTCAACCACAAGCTCATAGCTTTCGAACCCAACATGAGAAGCCTTCCTCTCTAAGAACTCGATCATCTCAGCCGCCCGCCATATCTCCTTGTTTGCTCGAAAAGCTGCTGCTAGTTGCACCAACATTCCTTGCCTAGGCGACAATTCCATCTTCCCTACCATTTCCTTCATCAATGCGATAGCTTTGTCGGTCTTTCTAATCTGACAGAATGCAGCTATGACAGAACTGTAGCTATCAACGTCAGGAATACACTTAGCCCGAAGCATTCCTTTTTGAACCTCAATCGCTTCCTCTAACTCATCAACATTACAAAGAGACTTGATAATGAAGTTACATGTTCCACTGTCAGGACGGTACCCGATTGAGTTCATGTCTAGCAAAATGTCGGGCACTGAGTAACATTCACGTCGGTGATCAATCCAAGCTCTGGAAAGCATAAGGTGAGTCTGAGGAATAGGGGAACAGCCCGAACGAAGAGTACGTTGTAAGACTGCAAGTGTAATAGGGAAAGGTTTTGAACTCTGAAGAGTGTGAAGCAGAAGATACTGATAGGTAACTTTCAGACGCGTATGGGGTCTAACGGACATGAAAGATTGCAACATGTCATCAATTACTCGGGTTCTATCAATTGTGTCGAAAGAGGACAGGAATGCAAAGGGGTTTCGGTTCTTGGAAGATTGTTCAGCGGGTTTAAGGATGTCGGGAATTTGTCCATATGTTCTGTTGGCAACGGCTAATTTGACTGATTTCTCAACTGACTGTAGGGAATCATTCATAGAAATAGTTGAGAATTCGAGGATGGAAGGCCAAATTCGATGACGGTGATGATGATGAGCTCTCAAAGTTCGCGCTGTTATGAAAGCCATGTTAGAACTTTACAGGGTGCAGAAACCAGGGTGAATCAGTGTCGTTCAGAAGTGCAGTTTTCATTGAGACATTTAGTCGAACAGCTTAAGGGCATGTCCAGACACGGCCGAAACTAAAACGTTTAAGCATGAACTACTCCGTATATGTCTTCAAGCTTTGGCGGTCAACGGTCCACACACCACACTAGAACAAAACTGTATTAGATGTAGTATGAGCATTTTGGATTTAATCGTTTTCAGAGCAAGTGGTAAGAGTGGAGTTGATATACGGAGTAAGATACCGAGTAATATAAGGCAATTTTGTTTGGGTAATGGGAGATGTCGTAGCGATTTTGATGCTTGTGATTTGAACCTAGGTCGTAGGGTTGAGGAAAGAAACAACCTACACACAAATTAGACCTTGTTTTTTTTTTACTTAATTTTACTTCTTTCTTATAAGTTCAGTTCAGTTCAGTTCAGCTTTATTAAGTTCAGTTCAGTTCAGCTCTATTAAGTTCAGTTCAGTTCAGCTCTGTTCAGTTTAGACAATTTCAGTCCAAAAGAACAGGACATTAATGTTGCATGCACATAAACTTCTCTATAAATATTGTAAACGTCCGCAGTATCGACTCATATAAATCTATTTGCAATAAAATCAAAAACATGTGTTATCAAAAAATTATGTTTGTTTAACACGTTATTTTATGAAAAAAATAACGGAATTACTTTTTCACATACGGTCTTTACTCTTTCACATACATTTTTTTCATTAATTTTCCATATCATACCCTTTTAACCTCAAACCTCATTTCTAAAACCTAATTTAATTTCTCAACGGATTCCAATAATTGATCTTAATTCACCAAGAAGTAATTTATTTATTTAAACAACAGATTTGACGAGTCGTAACGAAAGATTAACGTTCCCACGAGTTATTCTTTTGGATCTGCATTTTGAAGAACTCCAACAATAGCTATGCGAAGCTCTTTATGATTTTAAAATCTATGTTGTTGTCTGACATCATTAGAAAGTGTGCTCAATCATTATCAGGCTTCTGAAGTATGGATTTTGCAATGGGTAGAATGGTGGGTTTCACCATTATTGTACAATACTAAATTTATAAATTCGTTGTCTAAACTCTCCACTCCTAAGCTCATCTTTTCTTTAAAATTGGAGAGTTGGAAAAGTTAAGTCATCTCTAAGAATTGTATTTTCATTATCAATTGTTCATTAATAAGTAGAGTAATTTATTTTTTTTATCAATTGTTAATATTCTTTGTTGTATTTTTTATCAATTATTAAGAATTTTTTCTTTGTTAATTATAATTGTTAAAATTAGGGTTTATAAAATTGTTGTTGTTGGGGATGATGGTGGTGCTCGGGAGTTCTGTTGGTTGGCCGGCGAAGTGCGGATGTAGGAGGGAAGTCCAGGTAGTAGATGGTTGTGCGCGGTGGCTGGGAAGGAAGGGGTGACCGGTGAGTGGTTGTTGATGGTTTCATGAGTGAGTTGAGTTGTATTGAGTTTGAGTGGGAGAGATGAGAAAAAAATGACAAGGGTAAAATTGTAAAGAGCGTATGTGAAAGAGTAAAACTCGTATGTGAAAAAGCACAACCCAAAAATAATTAACAGGCAAGTACATTCCAAATGGCAAACAAATTAACATATCAATTAATGTTGCATTCACATAAACTTCTCTATGAATATAAATTATGGAATTGCCGATTGAAAATCGATATTCATACCAGTCATCTCGTAATGGGTATTACTTCTCATCTATACTTTTTGAATTAGTTTTAAGTCGTTACTATTTAGCGCATGAATCTTAACGTTCACGTTCAATATATGGGACTGATAAAATCTTATGTTAGATTACACCGACCTCATTATTTGATTAGTTTCAGATTCATCAGAGACACAACGTTGTCCGATTGAAGTTAACATAAATTATGTTAAATGATATATTAAAACAACTCCAGCTGCCTATGGCATTCACGCAGTAACCGAAGACGAACAAATAGCATACGTTCAGATAAGCAAAGTTGGTGCACCTTCAGAGATGTTAAAAATTATTGGATTACCGTCCAAACTCGTAGGGTTATCTCAGCAAAACTGTGCTAAAAAAAATCTATAAAATTTCTACAAAATTTGTATAAGTTTGACGTTTTGGATTTTAATTCTATGACCTGCAACTGCTGAAGTATAATTACAATACGCTGCGGACTGAAAACTACACAGCCATCGTACACGAAATATCACCTGAAATGGAACTTCTTTTAATTTCAGATAACCACTAAGCATCTACGAAAATGATGGTATCAAAGACTCAAAGTTATAATGTTAATAGAATACTAGTATAGATCCCGCGCGGATGCGCGGATTTTTAGTTAAAGATATCAGAGAATTTAACAACTACACCACTGGTTTAACTCCATTTGAAATTTAATCATAAAATTTACTATTAGTAATGTTTGGTATTATGAGGTATAAAAAAAAGGTTTTAAAATTTTACTCCTAATAAGTTTGTCGATTTTACTGAAATTATATTATTAACTTTAATTTTAAAAAATATCATTATAATATTATATCTACTAGAGGTGTAATATAAACGTGAAGTAGTGACATTTGTAATACAATCAGATAAGATATAAGTTGTAATAAATATACTTATGTACTTCGTATATGTTATAAAAAAAATTAACCAATATTTAATGTTCACATAATTTGGAGCAAGATAAACATTAAGTTAAAGGGAAAGAAAAATATATATATATAATTCGCAGGTTTTTACGTTTTAGAAGTAAAAATATTTATGAATACTATTAATTTGTAGTACATAAGTTTGTATTCAAAAGACGGAGTAGTAGAATTATTTAGAAAGTATTTGCTAAAAATGTGTTCGTGACCATCATATTTAGTTTTACAAATAATAACAGTAAAATATTTTTATCACATTATAATTTAGTTTGTGCAATTTCATTTGTGTAGCAAAATCAGAATATCTTATTAATATGTCTATGCAAATTGAAAAAATATTATAACCTTTTTATATGGAACTAGGTTTGTGACTCATGAAATTCACGGGTTTATCTGTTTTAGTTTTGATATTTTTATCGTATTGTTAATATTTGTTCGAGCAATTAGTTGCTGATCCATTTAAAAATATACAGTCTTGAAATACATAGAAATTAGTTAGTTAATACCTTATTTTTTTGACAACTACCTCGTCTGACTTTACTCTGGTCGAGCGGTGTTCCGGCCGACCATGCTTCGGCCATTAGTCTTAGATAGTAATCATTGATTTATCATGTAACTGGAAAGTAGATTGGTAATTGTTGCATAGATTTACATTTTTTTTTTGCTTTTCGTCTTTAACGCGTATAATACTGTAATGTGTATTAAATTTATGTAAATGTCTGTTGAATTGCATCATCTTCTCACCAAAATTTATGTAATTAATTGTCCATTACTACAATGTTGATTGGCATCCATTACGATGATGTTGGAATTAATTAATATTGATCCCTCATTTTGGCAACATATCTGCGCACCACTGTTGCTACTGTAAATTCATATCGAAACTCCCCCTACGCACCACCCTGATCACCGCAGGCGGACATTAGCCTGACCACCGTAAACAACCATAACCGCCGCACCATTGATATGCTGATATAGTAATTGATTTAAAAAAACTAAACATATATATTTCACTAATAAACCCTAATTTGAACAAAACAAATTAGTAATTGCTAAACAATTAAATTATTTCACTAATTGAAGAATTATAATCCATTGTCAAATATCTAGAGCAATTAGGTTTGATTTTAGGGAAAAGAGTACAAATAAGAACTAATTGTTAGGTTTAGGGATAAGAGTATGATAGGGAAATTGAATGAAAAAATGTATGTGAAAGAGTAAAGTTCGTATGTGAAAAAGTAACTTCGTGCCACGTCACATTAAATTTTAATCTAGGTGGCTTTTTGGATCCTACGTGGCTTTGTCTAGGTGGCGTTTATTTGTCATTTTAGGGTAACCTTTTAATTATATTTTATAGATAGAGTAATTTGTGTATTTAGTGTTTAAAATAGTAGGGTCTAATTATAGAATAATTAATTTAGGCGGGAAAATTTTAGTAAGTTATTATTCTTTTAGTATAAAGAGGATAAGGGATACAATAATTGAAAAATATATCCCATATGTGCGTATTATTATATATTTAACTGTGTAAAAATAAAATAAGACTGTCATATTTTTACCGTTTTAACAATTTAAATAACTATAGTATAATCAACCGAGTAAGAAAAGTTAGATACCGCGTGCTAGGCAAGCGCAGTTCCAACTAGTTTTAGAAAAAGATTAGTCTTCCATTTTTTCCTATCTTCAGCCTTGGACAGTGAAGACACAAGACAGACCAGAGGTTTGAAGCGCAGAATCAGAAAATGGCGGGGAGAATGCAGAGCATACAAAACAGTCTATGGGTTCTGTCACCAATCTCTTCAATCAACAAACCCGCCTTCAATTTCCTCAGAAAATCCATCCATTTTCAATCAAACCCATTATTCCCCTCCTTCTCAAGATCATCCATGTTCTGCTCTTGTACTGCTGATTCTACTGACAACTTTGTCCTTACAACACCTCTTTATTACGTCAATGCCCCTCCTCATATGGGCAGCGCTTACACCACCATTGCCGCCGACGCCATTGCTCGCTTTCAGGTATCAATTATGTACCCTTTTTGTTTTTAATTATTAGTAAGTATCGCCGCCCACATAGTAGATAACACAAAATTAGAGTGTCTAGGAGTCACAAATTACTTATCTTTATCTACCCATCTGGGTTTTATTTGACCCTCACAAATGAGACTTTGTGCTTAATTATTCCTGTTCTTCCCTTGTTTTTTGTCGGTTGTTGTGTCTATTCATTAAACTGGCCTCCGCAAATTAAAAGGATTGATAATGATTTTTCATGTTGATGGTGATAGTTTCATTGTATGAGTTTAATGAGTTGCCACAGTTCTTCACTATCTTATGACTTAGTTTGGAACAATATTTATTTGAATGCTATGTTTATGCTAGAATTTCAGTTTTTAATGGAGCCAAAACTCATTATCTTTGCGTTTGAATAAGGAGTTATGGAAAATGATTCACTAATATTTGGTGGCGGTTTTTTACCCTCTATCTTTTAGAGTATGAGTCATTATATGCAATTCTCGATGTAATTTTCATCATGGGTCATTTGGAAACGGCCTCTTTTAAGTTGTTAACATAAAGAGAAGACTGTGTACATCCAACTTCCCTTACCTCGCCTTTTCCTAAAATCCTGTAAAGGTCTTCTGATAAATTACACTAACGAATTGTAAATTACACAAGTGTAAATATTATTAATGAATTGCATAATATTTGTCTACAACAAAGTTCTACTTATACATAATAATACAAGGGGTAGTTATATATTGATAATAAACTAGTATGATGTTTCACCAAGGGACACATTGGTTCACCAAGGGCTTCCCATTATCAATCATCAAACTGTCACTTGTCGTGTTCCGTGTATGCTTGTTTCCGCCGGTACACTCCAATACCGTCAATATACACCAATATCTTCTGACAAAGTTTAATACACAAAGCTTTGTTTAATGTTAGGTTGTTGGTTTCTCCAAAATGCAAGCAGCTCTTAAATCAGGCGAGATGGGTCTAAATTGAGACAATAATGAATTTCAAGGTTTTGGGATTAGCATTTACTCGCCTTGTTTCACCATCGGACTATAAAGTAGCTGCATTGATTTAAAATTTCTAATCACTGGGTTTGAATTTGAAGTTTCAGCGGTTGGTTTCGATTTAAAAAGCTCTTGGGATTGCAATTTTCTTGTTCAAATTTAATACTTTTCTTTTGATTGTGGCTTACTTTGTTCTTGTTTGAGCTTAGAAGTGAAATGAACTTCTGCTGATTACAGGTTTCTAGATTCAATATTTATATATTATCTTTTAATAATTGCAGTGCACACATATGTTGTATTAGCTCATTAATGTATTGGACATATTTAGCATGAGCAAGTATAGGACTATCTAATTGCTAAACAAGTTATGTGTTTTCCTGGAAAACGTACACACTTGATTTGCTAAGTTGTCCTTGGGTAAACTGGGGATTGACGTAGGATGTGTTTATGGGAGAAAAAGAATTGTGAAATATCCTTTTGACAAAAACCTAAGATCTTTTTTTGTGACGAAGGCTTTGTGCTATTGCTAATAAAACTAGGGAGCTCCTAATGCCACGGCCTTTGTGGCTAATCCACGGAGTTCTGAAGTACATGCGCCTCTCACAGACCTCCTTGGATTAACCACATAGGTTGCAGTGTTAGCACTGCTGTAATACTAAGGTTGTGGTTAGTTGCATCAAATTTTGCGCTTGGCTCTTTTATCTTGTTAAGGGAACAGCAGTTAACTAATGGTTGTTTTGAACCTATTTTGCTCGTGGAAGAGGTTATTGGAGAAAAAAGTAACATTCATAACTGGCACTGATGAACATGGAGAAAAGATTGCTACTGCAGCAACTGTAGCTGGTTTGAGCCCTAGCGAACATTGCAACACTGTGTCTCTATCTTATAAGATGCTCTGGAAAGAGGTACTCGTATAAGACTTCTTTTGCACAATAGTTTATGTGCTTGATAACTGTGAATTTTTTCTGTTTATTTAATCGTTACCCTTCTTGATGTCTCTTCTTTATCCTTCATTTGTACTTACTAGAAAGAGAAAGGATACAATATACAAGGCCCGATCGGTTTGTCTATGAAAACTTCAAATTGTCTTAGTGACATACTTACTTGAATACTCTTCATGTTTGCTTAGTGTAGCTGGATATTGCTTATGACAAATTCATTCGAACAACGGATCAAAAGCATGAAGCAGTTGTTAATGAGTTCTATTCAAGAGTTCTTGCAAATGGGGATATTTATCGAGCTGACTATGAGGGGCTTTACTGTATCAATTGTGAAGAGTACAAGGTATGTTATTATATATCAATTTCTCAACAGTAAATGAATTGCATACATTGTAGTTCTAACCTTTGGAGGCAAATGGTAGCACCTGGTGTCTATTCCTCTGCCATCTTCTTTCTTTGGTTATAGCTAGAAACACTGGCTCCTGTTTCCTTGGCTAGCGATGTTTGTGTTTTCTGCATCTACTTCCACCAACGGGTATGAGTAGATAACTATTTATTTCCTGTCCATTAGGTCAGGAAAGAATATTGGTTCTTCAGTTAGCTAAGGCATATTGTGATGATTATAGTGACATGCCAAGAACATATATGCTAGTCAAAGTTTTGGGTAAGACCGTCTTAAGGTTCTATGGCATGTTAGAATAAGACGAAGACATGGTTAGGATTTTAAGGTTCAGGGATGCTTTTAAAGTCCCTATTGATAAATGCATGGAAAGGGTAAAATCTTGGGTCCTCAATTCGGGTACTGGCTGATTTATTTGGGTCGGGTCATTTGGGCAGGATCAATTTTGCCAGGACTACAACTAACCATGTCATCAAGTTCACATCGTAGCATTTCTGTAATCTCGTCATCTACACCACCCATAGGCATCCTTCGGTGACGCAGTGAAAACTGCATCATAACCAATATAGTTCTTGGCGTAGCTAATGATCTATAATTCTATATCTTGCCCTAAGATATGAGACCTGATCTTGTGTTAAGCCTTCCCATGTGTTAAATCAAAGAACTGGCTGTTATATTGCTTCATATTTTGATTTATGAACTAAATGGGAAGAGAATTATCTAGTCTTGTAACATGGAGCTACATGCGTTTGATATGTATCATTCCCTTATACTTCTATTTGTACTGTTCTATTTACGAATTAGTATTTACTCAGTAGTTTTCGTAATTTACAGGATCAGAAAGAATTAAGTCCAGATGATTGTTGCCCTATTCATCTTAAGCCATGTATAGCCAGAAAAGAAGACAATTACTTCTTTGCTTTATCAAAGTACCAAAAGCAGCTGGAAGACTTCTTGTTTCAAAACCCCAATTTTGTTCAGCCTGCTTCTCGTCTGAATGAAGTAAGACAATTTCTCTTCTTGTGGCTCACTTAGTCTATTTTTCTTTTTATGTTGGGTCTATTGTGTCAATGTTACTAGACAAAGTCCTTTCACTGATTTTAAGATCATTGGGCCATACATGCATATACATTCAATATACATTGGAAGTGTGGGCGTACTAAAATGATCTAAGAAGGTTAGAGTGGGCGAGTGGCATCTATTGAAGATAAAATGCGAGAAACATGCTTAGATTGGTTTAAGCATGACAAAGGGATCCATTGGTTTGGAGAATTGAAGGATGGAAATGTAAGAGCTTTAAGATGCTTCACAGGCTGTAAGAAGGGGAATAGGAAGACTATAATTCTTGTATACAGGTGATATAGAAATATGCGACTTTGGGATTCATGAACTTATGGTTTTGGATAGAATTTTCTATAATCTTTTGAGATGGTTCATGCCAGCAAACCCAAAAGGTATACCATCATCATTTTCCCTTAAAAATTAATCTGTATCATGCATTCACATCTTTTCTACGATTTCCATGAGAAAAATTCACAATCTTTAGTATTTTGTATCTGATGTAAAATTGTAGGTTCAAGGTTGGGTTAAAACTGGACTGAGGGATTTCTCAATTTCTCGGGCAGCTGTTGACTGGGGCATTCAAGTTCCTGATGACCATAACCAAACAATATATGTTTGGTTTGATGCCTTATTAGGGTAAATTTCCATGCGGTTTTCGACTTTCTTTTGCTAAAACTCGTTAAGTTTGACAGCATTTTACGTAGTTTAATGTGCTTATTTTAGACAGAAAAGTGAGAAAACAAGTGCTTATCCTGTTTGGGAAAGTACAAAGTAGTTTAGGATTTGGGTTAGCAACTGCCACATCTTGTCCCTTTATACTTTTATAGTTCTGCCTCTGCTTTGGACATCATCAAGTTTTACTCATATACTTACTATCTGATTTTGTTAATTAGAGATATTGTAGCATTGCTTACCATATTCTGGATCATTGAGTGCCCTCTTCTTTTTGTGCACTTTCGTTACTATCCTAGTTAAATGGTGCTTGTACATTTTGACTGTTTATTTGACTTGAATTTATTATTTTGGACTATTCTTATTTTAGGTTAACATCTCACTAGGAGTTTCTTTTGCTTATCTCTCTTTTTTTATGCTCATGATACCCTTTCTTTTCAACATTTCCCCAGGGAGAAAGCTGTCCTCTAAAACTCTTTATTTCTCATTATAAGCCTGTCTTTATGTATTTAAAGAACATAAACGAATGGTCTTAAGCATACAGATCAGTTCCCTTTCAATGTTATATAGTATGTTAAATCTAGTAGCATATTAGAATATGATGAAACGCAGATAACTTGAAATCCCCGTGGAGGGCAAGCTACTGCAGTCTTTTCTATAACATGTGGGTGTGATTTGCTTCTTTTTTCATGCCATTTTTTGTCCCTATCTTTCCTTTTTGTGGTCGTGGCATACATGTTTTATTACCGCTATGTTTGCGTTGTTATGTTTTCTACTTAACCATGATGCTATGTTCAAAGTTTGATTCCTTCTTACTTTCACTAGGTATATATCAGCATTATTGGAGAATGAGAAGCAACCCAGTTTACAAAATGCAGTTGCTTCTGCCTGGCCTGCTTCACTGCATTTAATTGGCAAGGTAAGTCCATATGGTTATGCTTCCTTTCTTCTTACTCATAAATACGACAATATATGTTGTAGCCCTTTCACTTTGATTATGTTTCTTATTGGTCATTTTATGCTGATCTTGTTTTTTTTCTGTATTTTGGCTGTCTGGTTCATCAATTTTAGGGGTCTGATAATGGTCAATTCATCAAATGAAGTGACCACTTCTTTTCGACAAGTGATAGAGTATATCAATTCAGCTAAAGAGGGATTGGACCAACTAAATGAACTTCTAAGAGGAACAACGGTGGAATTTAAGTAAAAAAAAAAAAAAAGAGAGATCATCTCATTTAATTAAGCTTGTGAAGCTACATAAGAACTAGAGGGTATAGCCACCCATATCAGACCAACGTTACATGTTCTGCTGTAGGCTCCAACAGCCTTGGGAACAGACTGCACTTCACTGTATCAGCCTTGGCATCGCGTGGTTAGTGAAACAAAGTCATGAATTGAGAATCAACTCTTTCAATCTGTAACAAAATTCCAAATGGTATGAATAAAGCAAAATGCTCATTTAACTATTTGTGTTTGCAATTCCGGACACAAATCATTATGGGTCTTGTGAAAAAACACCTCTGTTTTAAACGCATATGATTGACATGAATTAAGTAAGTGTGATCCCCTACCTCGCAATAGTCAGGAAGCCTTTTAGACATTGGGGTAATATTGTTGTATATGACTTCTCATGATAAAATGACAATTGGCTAATTGGTTGGACAGCTGTTTAGTAACTGTTGTCATGTTACAGGACATCCTACGTTTTCACGCAGTTTATTGGCCAGCTATGCTAATGTCAGCTGGATTAAGCCTTCCAAAAATGGTCTTTAGTCATGGTTTTTTAACAAAGGTACACCACAATATGCAGATTTATTGCAATTTGTTACAGTTTGTGTTGATCAACTAATCAGTTATAGTAATATTAGTTACTCCATTTCTTGAGGTATTATTTTGTTTCTGCTACTTAAATATCAAAAGGGCTTTGTCAAATATGAAAACCTACACAATTGATCAAGGGCTCAAGGCTCATTGTAAGTTTGATGAAAAGATGGCGGTCTAAATGTAGTACTAATCTGTACTTCTGTCCTGCAAATTAGTTTTCACTAAAAAGATTATGAAAGATAGAAGTCTCAATGCGATGTTAGGTGTATTACACATTAGTTTTGATCAAAACAGTACTCCCTCCGTTCAATTCAGAGTTCCCCATGAAGTCATTGCACAAATTTTACGAAACTAAATAAGAAAAATAATAAACTGAAGCAAGTAGAGCTCAAGTGTGCTTTATTAAACAATAAGTATGTGCAAATGGGGTTCAAACGTTAAACGTACGGCTGTGCATGGGACCAGACATGAAACATCCAGGTCACGGCTAGATGCATGGTCATTTCCGGATGAGGAGATCTTATATACAGATGAGTAATCATGGGACCTATACTTCGACGGGGCCTCAAACATGAGGATATGGACTAGGAATCCTTCTAATCTCACTCTTGGAATTTGAATGGACCAGAAAGTAAAATGTGTCACTTGGAAATTGGAATAGAATGGAGGGGGGAGTATGATTTAAGCACTTGCTGGACATATATTTAGTTTCTTTCTTTTAACTTTGCTTCTATATTTTTATTTTACCCAGCGATGCTTTTTATTTTAAAATTATAGGATGGTATGAAGATGGGAAAATCCTTAGGAAATACTATAGATCCAAATGAGTTGGTGCAGAAATTTGGTGCTGATGCAGTTCGATATTTCTTCCTGAGGCAAGTTGAATTTGGCAGTGATGGGGATTACTCAGAGGATCAGTTCATCAAAATTGTTAATGCACATCTTGCAAACACGATCGGTAATTATAGCTATCCTCCCTTGTAAGCAAAAATAAATTTATTGTATGCAGTTTTTTTAAAAAAAAAAAATAAAAAAAATTGGATCACGATGTAATAAAACTTAATACTCGTTAAACTGGAATCATTTTGTTTCATTGTGAAGTAGCAATCATTTGATCAATTATTGACCCAGTTTTAATTTTGGCTCATTCAGAAACTGTGTTGTTGAGTGGTATTGTTAACAATGTTTCTCATGGCAATTTTTATATGCAGGGAATCTTCTCAATCGTACTCTTGGGCTTCTAAAGAAGAATTGCGAGTCAACTTTAGCTGTTGATTCAGTTGTTGCAGGTGACGGGAACTCACTGAAGCTCAATGTTGAAAATCTGGTGAGGCTTGGTTTTACTCAACTTTTTACAGGAACATGAACATATACACCAAAATGATGAGTTGTAGTAGAGATTAATAACGGATATGCCATTGTCTTAGACTCTGCAGTTCATGTGCAAATACGAATTCGTGAACCTAAATGTCAAATTACTTCACTATGCTGTAGTTTCTCTTCTTGCTATTTGTGACTATTCTTCTACTTTACAATTCCTTTGTTCTTTGGAAGCCGCTACCCATCGTAGATAGTACATAAGGTTTGATGAGTCCAGATATCTGCTTTTGCTTCTCAATTCTAAGAAAAAAGTAATATTTGAGAATTTTGTTGTACTGATTGTATGTGTGTAAGCATGGTCTTTAATCCTAAACCCATCACCTTGTTCCAATGAAGTTGGGAAGGTTACCTGGGCCGCATTTTGAGGCTGTACTAGTGACATTTGTGTTTCAACGGTGAAGGCAGTATGATGACTGATTCGGAGATCAAGTCTCAAACAAGGATTTGATACCATTTGTGTAAAATTCTTTAGTCTAACTGCTTCATTGCCTCTACTTGCTGTATGTATTGTCTCATCTTCTTCTACGCTAAATTCCTTGTTTAATAGGGAAAATTGACTGTAGTCTTGGGCACAGATAATCTCATATTATGTTTGCTTTTGTAGCTTACAACCTTACACTCATGATATTAAATCCGCAATCACTAGTTAAGAACTACTCCGTATGAGACATGCTTGATAAAGGTTGACATGAATTTCATACCTTTCTAATTTCTCATGTAATTTTTATTTTTATATATTTTTGTTTACGTTAGTAATGAACTTGTACAGACCGAGAAACAACCTAGTCTCGGAAGGCTTTCTTATTTTGGTCTCAATATTCGGAATCTACAAAATTGGCTAGTCCAGTATCATTGTACTGGCTCATCTTAACTCAAGACTCTTGCCGCTTTGTTAGGTTGAGAAAGCCAGTATGCATTATCAAAAACTGTCATTATCATCTGCTTGTGAGGCTGTCTTAGAAATTGCTAATGCTGGCAATCTTTATATGGATGAGCGTGCGCCATGGTCTCTTTTCAAGCAAGGGGGAGCTGCTGCTGAAGCTGCTGCCAAGGTTCCTTTCCTGTAAACTGTTTCCTTAAATTATTTTATCGATGAATGTGTCTTAGTGGGGGTGAATATCTTCGTCTAGACTTCTTAGGCAACTTCCAGTTATACTTAAATTCTAAAATGAGCCTGGGCATGGGCAAGGAAAGATAGTCGAGTCGAGCCCAAAGAACGTTACATCCCAGAACCATTCAGCAATGGCCTTAGTCAGTGTGGGTATATTATGACAGTTGGAGCTCCTCAGCGAAATTCATTAGGAAATTTGGCATTATTCTATTGAGTTTATTATTCTATTAAGCTTGACTGGGGTGAATCCACCTTGCTGTATACAACTATACATCCATCATTAATCCAAATCAGCAAAAAAATGATATTCCCCCAACTTGATAACACAATTAGATAACCAGCTTCCCCTGCCTAACTACCAGCTCCCACACGAACCCCATCTCACCTTCAACCACCATAAAAACCCTCCTGCTACCACCACCAACCAGCCCACCCCTTCTAACTCAGCCACCACTGAACTCAGTGGTTTTCGGCGACCTTTCAACACACTCTCCTTCCCTAACTCTTCCCAACCCAACCCAATAAACCAGCCATCTCAACACACCATCCACCACAAGCACACAGCGCCTAAACATCCACCCACCTCCACCACGAGAAATTCCAAAAGATAAATTTTCAAAGTAATAACATGTTTATTCAAAAGTAATTCTCCTTGTTTGAATCTAATGGCCGTTACGTTCTTAATAAGGCACCATTTTTCAAAATTATCGATTTAAGTTAATTCATCAAAATTATGAAGGTAATATTCTTCAATTTAGCCATTTTAGTTATGGACGCTACATTGGAATCTTGTGAAGTTTGATACTTGAAGATTGTTGCTTTCAAACTTCACAATAAAACTCGCTGATACTTGAAGATTGTGCACCATCTCGAATGATGATAGACTTCAGCAAAGCAATTTTCGTAAAAAAATTGATGGGGGTGGGAATAGTTGGTAGTGGCGGGTGGCCGATTATGGTGGATCGTATTAGAGGATGCAGTGGAGGGTTGCACAGTGACGGTGGAGATGATGGAGGGAAGAGATGAGAGATAAATAAGGGGTTGAGGTGGGTTTTATTAAATTGGGTTATGGTTTTTAATTAATGATGACATGACATTAGTAAGTTGTCTCATGTAAGGCAGTCTTGTTATAGAACTTGTAGGTCTGAATTCGCAATCTCTTGATGGTATTGCAGGATCTAGTGATCATATTGGAAGCCATGCGCATAATCTCTATAGCACTATCACCTATTGCTCCAAGCTTATGTTGGAGAGTATATTCACAGCTCGGCTACTCAGAAGATGAATACAGATCTCTTACTTGGGTATCTCTCTCCCGCTTGCCTTTCTTCCCCCACCTTTTTCTTCCACCTAACTCTTTGACTCTTATCGATTGGTTTTGGTATGTTTCATTTTCAGAGTGATACAAAGTGGGGTGGTTTGAAGGCTGGACGAATCATGCCTGAACCAAAACCCGTCTTTGCTAGGATTGATCTCATCACAGATGCTGATGGTCTTAGGCCCGAGCCTATTAAAAAGACTTCAAAAAACAAAGTAAAGAAAGCTAATGCTCAAAGCACTTAGAAGCTCGGTTTTTCAGTTGCTATTTTTTCAAGTGAAGTTCCTGCAAAGATTACCTGCCCAAGTTTCTTTGGGTAGTTAACCCGTCTCCGGTCTCTCTGATTTCTGGGATTACCGCCCAGTCTCGGCTTTTGATAGATTTAGTCGAATTGTAGCTCACTTCATATTTCTACAGAGTACTTGGGATTACTCAACTACAAAGTGCTCTTTCAATATTGGATCTTTAGCTATTTATGCCATTTTGCACCATGTTATTCTGCTGGTAATAGTGGTATCATACTATTGTTTGAGACGATAAAAACTCCGGGCTTCAAGGTGCATAAAGTAAATAATACAGTACTCCCGTAAATTCTTTGGATAAAATATTGTTTTCCTTATTTGATTCCTTCAAAAATAAACCACGCAAAAATGACCAAAATACCCTCCTTTATTACTAAGGTCCAGTTCTTTTCGGCTTAATATCAGCTCTTATTCAGCTCAATTAACCTCACTTCAATTCAACTTAGCTTATTGCAACTCTAATCATCTTAGCAAACTTCGATTCAATTCAGCCCCACTTGGCTCGATTAAGTTCAGTTTAGTTCCATTCAACCTAAAAGAACATAGCCCAACTTTACTCATTTTTAGACCCGGTAAAGTGGTCAAATGTGATGGATGCAGGCCGATTTTAATTGAGTTGGGCCATTTTGGGTTTGCGAAAATTCGGGTATGGCCAAGTTGGGTTACGTCGGGTTCAGGTAGTTTGAGTAATCGAGTTATTTAAGGATAATAGTATGGAACAAGTCTTTTTTCCCCATTTTTTTTAGATTGAGTCATAATACATGACATAGTGCTTATATGGTTATTAAACTTTATAATTAATTCATATAATTTGTTTAGTTGCAATTAATTGTTGTTGAATTGCGTTCCTTTGCCGTTAGACGAACTAAATAAATAATATAAAATTCGTTGCAGATACTCATTTTCAACAAAATGATATTTAAGTTTTAGAAAAATGTTTTAGAGAGAGAAAGGACAAAATAGGAAAATGAAGGGCGTGATATAGCAATTCCCAATGGCATAGTGCAGGCCCAAGTGAGATTTATGCAGTTAGCATTGTATCAAGTTACACAAGCCATTAGCTGATGATTTAAGTGTGACTGATTGATTAATTACACATTAGATTGATGAGGGAATGAAGCAGTGGAAGAACAATTGTTCAAAGAAAATTTGGACCCCGAGCAGAATTGTGGCGAGCTGGCGTTCAAGAACGATACCGTTGTCGACTTGATTTCATACGACGACAGAAGATGAAGACAGCCCAAAAGGCAATGATTATTAACTGGATGACTGCCAACACCTTCAAATCTGGAGTTTCAAAGGACATTCTCATAATCTTTAAACAAACAACGATGCACCCGAAACAGAATAAACAGAGTGAACCATGATGAGAAAATCACCTTTCAAATTTCGGATCATGTCGTCTAATCTTCCATTTACTTTCATTTCATCCACATGAAGAGTGTTAGAACTAGTTGTATGGTAATGCTCTGCCTTGTATTCAATGCTATTTCCCATGATGCATGTATTGGGGCAAAAGGAAGCACCATTATATTCATCACTCCCATCACAACAATCTGTATAGGAAAAGTGAAAATTTATTGTGTGAAAAAATAATAAAAAAAATAGTGAACTGAACTCAGTAGTCCTGAAACTGGAAATTAGACGAAATGAAATTCTTACTAGTGTACGTACTTACCACAGATGTGATCATTGACACGAGAGGAAAACAAAAATTGAGGTTGACTTCCCAGATTTCTACAATAAAACTTTCCTCTAGGACATGCTGGGGTCCCTATATGAACAAAAATTAACATGGTCTAGTCAGGTAAAGACTCTAAGATAGTGAATGGATATTTAGAGACAACCGAAGTTTATACAGACTAGGCAATTATTATTGCCTCGTCTATATAGACTCGTTTGGAAGTATCCAACACGGGCGCGTGCCCAATAGTCAGACACAGCTATTTTATGCAAAATATGCAGATTTTGGCTTTAAATGAGGTGCCATTGTCATATCCTTGTCTGAGTAACGAGTGTTGGACACGGGTACGCGAGGTAATATGAAGAGTCAGAGAAACATATAGATAATAAGAGAATACAGAACTACCACTGCGGATGCGGTTCAACGGGCCTAGGTGTCAAATGTCATAACTAATGGCTAAGGTCCAACATTCTGAGTAGTAATGAACAAGAAAAACAGTTCAGCCGCATAACAAAAGAAATGAACTGCAAGTACTGCACTGCTAAATAGAGTATGAATTGACACACTTAAAAATTTACAAGATTTGAATAGTCGATTGGCATATTAACAACTTCATAATGAATATGCGGTAATCTTCAATGCCAGGTTTCAAAAAGACGATAGACTGGCAAGCAGAACAAATTGCCAGAGACCCACACATGAGTAGGGTAGACTAGCCTCAATTGATTTAAAATTTACAACCACACTTTACGACTTACGAGACACAGCCACGCTGATGTATATTGTGTTACAGCTTCCTAGAACAATACCTCCTCATTTTCATAGTAAGCTTTCTACTCACGATTTTGCACAAAAACTAAGAACAACTAATAATAAAAGAAAGAGTGGTGGCGGTAAGTGGAGAAATATAGAAGAGAAATGAGAATGAAATTTACTTTAAAAGGGAGATAAGAACTACTACGGGACCGAGTTAAGAGGGAGTACATGATATGCATTAAGCATTATGTATTAGCTTGTATATAGCTATGTAAACAATGAATGTATACAGTTAGAGTAATTACAAAAAATAACACCTAGGAGGGTGATGCTCTGAGCAATTCTAAAAATACTCACTGTCACAATAATGAGCAATCAGTTTTCTCCAGACTGTATATTATAAGCAAACCTTACATATCAGAATTTAGACATAAATGGCATGAAGAACATATAAAAGATCACTCAGTCTTGCTCTACACTTCTAAGAGGTTAAATTTTGCTTCATTAATAAATTTTAGCAAAGACGGCTTAATGTGAGAAAAGTTCATCAAAAATAAGTACAGGGAAGACACCAGCAGTGCTGCTCGAACCTCACAACAATCTCAAGTGATTAAAATATCGTCATATAGGTTTAGCATTCCAAGGAAATACTAACCACCTAAATAACATTTACTCAATGAATTTTACTATCTTCACAGCTCTATCAACCCCCATGCAAATATTTAAGCTTGGATAAGTAATTTGTTTCGATCATGTCCAAAAAATGAGTCACATTGACCACTCAAATATTATTGGGAAGAGAAAAGTTGTTAAACATTTCCATGCCAACAAATGTAAGTATAACTTGAATATCATGTTTTGTCTCTTCAAGTTCAGTTATAAAATGCTTTCCGTCCTAAATGAAAATGGCATTTTTACGACTCTCTTGCAAATCCACCCTTCCCCCTAAATTTGATATCTTTAATGAGCTAACTCAATTTTTGACTTACTTACAAAGGGGAAAAGAGGTAAATTTACCACTTTGTAAGGTTAGGCAAACTAATACATACCTCTTTGCGGTTTACATTGGAATACTATAATCTATTACTCCCTCCGTCCCGGTCAATTGTTGTCCTTTCGTTTTGGCACAAAGACCAAGGAATGAGGAAAAGGCCAATAACTAAATGACAAGTGGAACAAATTGAATGAGAATGATCAAATTACTCATCAATTTCATTCTTAAAATGGAAAGGACAACAAATGACTGAGATACCCAAAATGGAAAAGGACAACAAATGACCGGGACAGAGGGAGTAATACTTAATAAACTACCTACAAGCCAAGGCTAGTTAAATTTCAAACAGGTTAGCTCATAAACTAATACAAGAAACTGACTTTAAACTACGACTTCCTTGGCATTTCAAGACAAATTATGAGGTAAATTACGATCGTGGTAAAAGAAACCATCGAATTTCTTCACATTTTAATCACTCTCTCACAAATCTTCCTTCCCTTCCCCAATTTCATGTCTTTGACCTCTATCAAAATTCAGACTAATAGCTTAAAATATAACCCATCTTGGCATATTCAGACTAATCATTTCTACAATTCTGCATTTCAATCTATAACACTGATTTTCATGCAATTGCCATATCGTAGCCAGCCAAAGACAGCAAGATAAATCAATGCGTATAACTAAAACACTGGAAGCAATTCAACAAACACTTGACATAACCCAAATCAAATTCACAGTAATACTTTCAGCCCACAACAAGTGGGCAGATCTAGGGGGCTAGCGCCTAGCGCGCACTCATATTTCATCAGCAATTTGCGGCCCTAACGTGAAATTCTGACTCCGCTACTGCCCACAAGAATCAATTGAAAACTTTACAGCATGTAACAGTAACAAAATCCATAAAAATGAAAAGGTAGATTGATAAAGAAGTACCAGGCTCATCAGTGCCATCAATGCAATCACAAAAGTCGTCGTTGAGACGGTCTTTTGCAAATGAATTGGAACCATCCTTGCATTTGATCAGCTCTGCTGCATAATAGTTAATATCTGCAATCCAAAAACAAAACAAAATCAAACAAAGTGTCGAGACTTCAAACTTGAATATGTAAGTTTGGGAAATTAACAAAAATAAATACAACGTAGTTAAACGAAAGGTTGATAAAAGGAGAAACCAAGGGGATGAACTCCGCGAAGCAGGGAAGGAGAAGGTAAAGCAGAGGAAAGTACGAGGATGAACAAGTTGATGGACAGGGAAAGTAGGCATGCTAGTGATGCTACTTTTTTCTTCTTCATTGTCATGGTGGACTTTTCATTTCGTTATTTGGGGCTCCCAATAAACCGGTTTATGGGGAGAAAAGAAAAAAAAGGAACCTATATCGGATTACTACCTTAAATTTATTCGTTTTTGTAATTACTAAATTCAACACACCATTTTACTAAATTCTACACATTTTTCTTTAATTTTCCGTTACTACTCTTCAATAAAAAAAAGACAGAAACAATTCCAAACCCACGGACACCCCCGCCTATCATCCCCCTCCCACAGCCCCGACCACTTTCCACCGGTGTTGACCGCCTGCATCCATCGCCGTCAACTCTATCCCATCCCCACCCCCGTCGTCAACCCAACACCCTCCTTTCTCATTCACTCTCTAACGTCGTCGATCCAACCTTTTGTCATCGCCGTCGATCCAATTCTATGCCGTCGTCGTCGATCTATTGTTGTCATCGACCTGCCGACGCCGTCGACCATCCCCTTCGCGTTGATCGTGTAGCGGAGCGACTGGTGGCTGTCTTAGTTGGCCTCTTCTCTCTCTTTTAGGGTTGTTTGTGGGTAAAAATGAGAGGGCTAAAGTTGGAAAAAGTCGTAAAAAGTGTGCGGGATTCAGTAATATGCGTGTTGGAAATAGCACGTCCCTTTGTTTTTGAGCTAGCATTTGTGTATTTTTTCTGAGCTTAGACCTCAAACTTTACTTGTTTTGAGTATTTGTGTATTTTTTTATGAGTTTATTATGGTTTATAAGTTGGATTTTTTTTTTTTCCCGTCAAAACTCAAATTTAACTAGACTTATATGTAAACTTTATTGTAAAACTCATAATTTTTAAAACAAAACTCAAAAACTTTAATATAATGTTCAGAAACTATAACATTGGTGGTAGTATATCGGATGTATGGTCTACTTACTGGATTATGCGGATTCTATCGAATATTTTGACAATTAAACGGGTTATGCGGATTCGGATTCAGATTGGGTCTACAGGTATTTTGGAGGTCTGTTAGTTTCTTGTAAGACGGATCTATTTGTCTTAATATTAAAACGAGTCAAGTATTATCTTACATGTGTATATATATAAGAGAAATCTGCTACTTTTCTCTATACATGCTGCTTTTGTTTAATTCATACTACTTCACTCGTGTTAAACTTAAGACGAGTATACTCGTCTTAAATAAGAATTTGTGTTTGGAGGTTGAGTTGAGTATACTCGTCTTAAATAAGAATTTGTGTTTGGAGGTTGAGTTTTATGAGATGAGAATTGTGTATATCTACATTAATTATAGTTTGAGACGACTTCACAATGTAAAACGGCCCATTTGTATAAAAATCACACTTTTATTGATAATAATAAACGAATGATTTTTTTTTTCTAGAAAATGATCGTTTCACAATGTGAGAACCGTCTTATTCTATAATTTATGGTGGCTAAAATTTCACCTTTTTTTTGTACGTTTGGCTTAGTTGGGATTCGAGTATGGTAAGATCGCAAAGGTGGTAGAGTTCTTCTCATGAGTTTTAACACGGTTGCATTGTTAGAGTTTCTAGTTAAACTATAATAACCCGTTACCAGTTGATCTAAGTACTCATGGGTTTAATTCGTAGTTTACTAGTTTTAAACCCCTGCAAATTGCACGGGTTTGTTGTTTAAAGTTTTGTATCAAATTATGTAAATAGAGAAGATTGCTCTTTAATTAAAGTCATATTTAATGTTTTCAATGCATATCATAATGTCATTTGCAATTAACAAGTTTTTACCTATCGAAGGTGTTGAGCCTGATATTTCACACTACCGTCAGGCTAGAACTCAGCCTCAGCAGTACCGTTCAAGCTAGTTCTACGTAAGAGTCCAGGCAAGGAGACAGGCTAGAAGACTATATAAGACGGGCATGGCATCATACTGAAAATACTGATCAGGGTACAACTCAGGTCAGGCCTTATTATAAGTCAGCACAGTACAACAATACAACAGGCATTGTCAGGGTACAACAGACACAGTCAAGCTTGCGTACAGAGCAGTTTAGCCTGACAGGCATTGGTACAGGCCAGGAGAGGTACGCAGGGATAAAGTGGACGACTAACATATAATATGGAGAAGATATTTAACAAGCATTGGATGCTAAGCAATTGAGCACATGTCAAAAAGACTAGTGTTCAAGTTGTTCCTATTTTGGTGGAAGACTAAGTCCACATCTTTTACTACATGAAGTAAACATCTTAAACCCTAGCTAAACTAATAAGGAGGCAGCAACAATTAGCTAGGAACGGTCAAGAGAAGAAGAAGTCAATTACAATCAAAGAAACAACCCTAGAAAAGTGGAGCTACTTCCTACTTACAAGCAACTACTCCTTCTACCTATTTTACTATAAATACGAAGCAACAAAGACACATCTCATGACACACTCATCTAGTCTACCTCAAGAAAATACTACAATTATTTAGCAATTACACAATTGTTCTTATACTACGCAAAATACATAATGAATACTCTCCTGGCTTGGTGCCCGTGATTTTTTCCTATTCAAGGGTTTTTTCACGTATAAATCACTATGTTATGTCTCCTTTTATTATTCTTTACTTTTAATATGTCTCTTTTTACTTTATAATCAACCCTGCAAAGGTATAACCACAATACCATCATAATAGGATGATACTAGTTAACCTCACCATAATCTACCCTAGCCGGAATACCCTGGAAATCTGGAATGCCTGGCCGGATTCCAGGCTGCGTAAAAATCGGTCAAAACAATTGGCGCCCACCGTGGGGCAACTAGTTTATCATTCCTACAAATTATTCACAATATCTTTTCTTCTCCACAACAAGTTTTGAGAGCCTTGAGAAAGATCGATAATTTTTTTTCCCCATCTCTACACTTCGAACAGACAAACGTTGAATCCAAAAGAAATATTGTCAAGACAAGCTAGAAGCCCTTCCAATAACAATAAGTATAGCATTGCTTAAGAGAATGCGGAGTTCAAGTGCAAATTTCTCTCTAAAGAAAATCAAAGATAAGTCTTTCTCATATCCAATACAAATTTCACAAACTCAAAACAATATATCTTAAAATTTTGATACTTTGATCTTACTTCTACATTTAAATTTTAGATTTTGTTAATTTTAATAATTTTATGTTCTTAGGAAATTCAACCTTGAACATCAAAATACAAGCCTGGCTGGACAACTTAGCCCTGACCGGAACAAGCTTAAAAGTCATCCCTGAACAGTAGCAGTGCATCACAGACCAGTCTTATCAGGACAGGGAATGATTACCAACACTATGTAACGTAGTAGCCAGGAACAAATCATAAGGGCTGTTCTAGCAGAATTTCATGCAGGGGAGAAAATTCTACCAAGAATTATTGTGCAGGGCTACTATGATAGGTTGTCCTCCATTCCCTCTCCTGGCTGATGCCTGGTCGTCGTTTGCTAGGCTGGCTAGAATGTCCCAGCTAGATATTTCCAAGCTGCACAAAGCCTGGTCAGGATAGGATTTTCATCCTGGCCCAACAAGGGTGTTCAAATATTCCTGCACAGATACATTACTATCCTTTCTATAACATTTAAATAAATACATCATCGCAGTATTGATTCCAAAACAACCATAAGTCAATTTTTTTTAAAACAACAAGCATCTTGCATATGATAGTTTTAGTCAGTCCTGATACACTAGTGTTAACCTAGCCTGACCTGACTGTTTTTGGAGAGATAAACCAGCCTGACCTGACTGTTTTCGGAGAAATAAATCAGCCTGGCCTGGTTTATTTTGCAAAGATAAATTAGCCTGACCTGACTGGTCATAACTGATATGCTAAGATCTATTATCATACTACCTTAAGGAATTCTCACATGATTACTCATTCACTTTTTCTTGTTATATATCAAGATTTTTCACCATAGAACTAGAAACTTTGAACCAATAGAATTGTTACCTTTAACGGTTGACAATACACGGATAACTGGAGATATAATCTATCCTGACCAGCTAGTCGACATGGCTGTTATTGAATAATTCGTGTGAATCATTTAAAAGTTATTTGTGTTATCCTTGAACGATATTTCAGTTCTGCCAAGTGCAACTCTTTGTAACATGTGGCAAGCTTATAAGTTACAAGGAAACCAAAAAAAAAGCATATAAGCTTGTCCTGAACAGATTAAAGCAAACTGGAGCTCCAATCACCAAAGTCAGTCAGGGGTATCCAAAAGCTGGCGCCTGGCAGGAAAAGTTACAGCCCTGGACATATTCTTATCCAGGCCCTTAGAAACATGCAAAGCTTTCTATAACCTTCCTGAAAGGAAAATACAATTATTCGTGTGGACTCCTGATCATGAGACAACACTCCAAACTATTTTTCTACTCCTCTGTTAATGGCCTGGCTAGGAAAAATGAAACCACTATCAGTTTACTCATTCCTGTGACTGAGAGAACCGTCATTACAATCCTAGTCAGGAAAGATAATGATCAGCAACACCCAGCCAATTCAGTAAGTAAAAGTCTACTAGATGCGGACATGAGGTATGGCTTTCTTGACAAATATGTTTTAGCTATAATTATGTCATGTAATAAGCATCGTCTCTATTATAAATCTCGCCCTATTATAGTCAGACTAACCTCCCCTTTAAATTAGTCTTGAGGAAGCCTGAACTATCGGTCAAAAAGATGACCAAGTAGTCAGTCCAGCTTCACATATAAGATATCACCTTTGAACCCAGGCCAGCAAACAAATCTTATGCCCTATCATACTTTGTGGCTGATTTCAGTCCTAACCCAGAATCAAACTTTAAACCAATTAGACACCTAGACCTCCGGTCAGGGATGAACCATGTTTATATATGGGGCAACCAACATGCAAGGGACATGATTAGGTTTAGTACTAAAATCGCCATAAGGGGACATAATAGCACATGTTGTAAGCCGTTTATTCAAAGTTGTCAACAATGAAGATCGATACAAAGCTATCATAGTAGGGCTCAGGGCTGAACCATACTTGAGATGTCTTGAACCACACAAAGCTAAGCAAGATCTCCAGGGCATATATGATGGATGTTGTGTCAACCACAAAGAGGAAGAAGCCTGGCCAGCAAAATGCTCAGAGCTGACTATTATTGGCCAACTCTGAGGGCCAATTGCCTGAACTACGACACAAAATGTGAAGCTTGACACAAACATACTCCAATAATCTAACACGATTACTTGTCTCCTTTTTCTTTATCAGCAGGATGTCAGGCTATCCAAAAGTAAAATGCTAGGCAGAATTAAACAACAAAGTGGTTATAAACTATTTGAAAAAGAAGCTGATCAGGAAGCAGGGTAGATGGGCTAAAGAGGTACCACTACCCAATGAGCAGATATGATAAGTCCAAAAATTCTACCATGGCAGTCAGGTTCCTTGTTCCCTGGTCTATGGTTTCGAAGTACTAATCCTTGTAGAGGTCTACATACTAACACCAAGATACGGCCTGAACACCATTAAAACAAATGACAAGCCTGACCTTAAAGGAATAACTAAGAGATGCAGCCAGAATCAAGATAACATCCTAACATCACGCAGTAGCTAAGAGTTACAACAAGAATTTCAGGAATAAAGTTTTCAAAGACAGAGCACCTTATCTTGCGAAAAGTCTTCCCAAAATACTAAAGATATGTCACCAGGCATAACTAGCTCTTATAATAGAAGGCTTCTACCTAATTGATTCAATTATTGGACAAGGCACTTACAGGCCACAAACACTACAAGGGTTCTTGATTCCAACATATTGGAATCTCACTAGACCTGACAAAAGTATACCGAACCCGAAAAACCGATCGAAAATACCTGAATCGACACCTGACCATACACCCGAAAGGTATAACTGAACTTCACCCCGAAACCTGAATCGACCTGAATTGATTCGAAATCGAACCGAATTTGTAATATCCGAAATAGACCCAAAATCGAATGAACCTGAACTGTTTCAACCTGAATTGTTTTAATCCGAACCGATATATACCTGAACCGATTTCAACCCGTACATTGATGACAGAAACCAAACATTGAAACCCGAAATGACCCGAATGTACCTAGGCGTCACATCTAGGGTGTCCTTTTGTACATGAGTGTCACCCATTTGACGTCAATGAATTAATATTATATCATTGTTATACAAAAAAATATTATTTATTACTTTTTTAAAAAAATATTTTTCGTATTATATCTAATGTTTTGAATAAAGACCTAATCCCTTAACATCCGATCCGATTATGACCTGACTCGAATCTCATCCGGTCTGATATTAACCCGGCTCGAACTTTATTTGCACCGATATTAACCCAACTCGAACCTGAACCGATCCGAAATATCTACAACCGATTAAAAGTCAAAACTGAATCCAACCCGAATTGAACCGAACTGAAATCGAAAAAAAAAATAAACCGAAATAACCCGATCCGAAAGAACCCGAACCGAAACTGATCCGATTGACCCGTTTTCCACCTCTAAATCTCACCCAACCAAAAATGTTCCACGCATAAAGCATAATCGTACTCGTGAGAAATTTTATCCTGCATGTTCAAGGTAAAAACCCAAACTTACTCATCTGAATGTATCATATGCAATTCGTGAATGATCTATATGCCTTTCCTGAACATGATACATGACAATGTGCATTATTTTCCTGCCTACCTGTCTGTAAATTCACATGCCTACTATTCTAATAAAAACTGCTTTACTTGAATCCTGAAAAATGGTTTCTGCTCAATATATTCATTTATCAATTTTCTATAATATGCATAAACAAATGTTCAGGATTGAGGGCCACTCCTTTAGCCTGTATAGCACTCAATCGTGCCTGAATGTAATCGGTTACCAACACCAAAACGAAAAAATCAAAGCCCTTCAGTCAGGCTAAGGATGATAAGCCCTCCAGCCAGGCAAAAATCCTTTTATACGGGGACGAAGGTGAAAGATCCTGACAACTCGTACAAAGCCCTCCAGACAGGCATAATCAAAGCCCTCCAGTTAGGCTAAGGATAATAAGCCCTCCAGCCAGGCAAAAATCCTTTTATACGGGGATAAAGGTGAAAGATCCTGACAACTCGTACAAAGCTCTCCAGACAGGCATAATCAAAGCCCTCCAGTCAGGCCAAGGATCATAAGCCCTTCAGACAGGCAAATATCCTTTCAAAAGTACAACTATCGAAAAATAGGTGTAACCTTTGCAACTATTTTTTAATTTTTTTTGTAGGTTATGAAATATACATGATACAAATCGTACAAGATATAAAAAACAAGTTCGTCCCCAGGACAGGAACAACATTCATGAACCAACAGAATACGATAAATGTCCCCAGGACATGATTTCTATTTACTAACCCTTACCCCCTTGGGGCAAAGGCACAAAAGATTAATTGTTTTACCAAGGACATTCTCCTTGGTTGGGCAAAACACCACAAGAAACTGTTTAACATTTCTGCCAATAACGTCCCTCCTGCTAGGGTTAAACACTATCACCAATCAGAAATTGTTGCTGGCCTGACCGAGCACCAGAATTCTTCTTTTCTCATGAAGGACAACCGCGTCCATCAGCTTAGGATCCCAGGGATGTTCTAGAACTAATGTCTTCACTCAAAAGGTGTCCTGAAAAGTTCTAGCATTATTTATCTTCATCAGCACTGGGGCATCCTACATAACATATTGCTCAAAAGTTGTCTTATACTCATCATCATGTCCTGAAGGAGGAAACTTCACCTCAACTTCATCGTCATAATTCTAATAAAAATTGGGCTATATATCATCAAGCAACATATCTGTGATTGCTTGATTATTGCCACCAGGTTTACTATTTCCTATAATTATATTTCACTCTCCTGTTTTTCTTTATAATCTCCACCTATCAGGAGCTATCATTCACGTCAATAACACTGAGTGCATGACTAATCTAAATTTTGTTTAGGACTATCTAAATGCTAGTACAAAAAATATTGCAGGGATATTAATTCATACACACTTGATAAATACACTTGATCAATATACAAACATTGTCGATCTGCTCTTTACTCTAATTTTTTCTATCATATAGTGGGGCAAAAACAAGTCCTACCAATTGTATGCAGGTTAGAAATAATCCTTAGACGCGTAAGAAAGGGGTTATTTTTTCATATATGGCCCGACCCAGCGCAGTGAAGAAATAATAAGCCAGTTTTATGTACAACTGCATGATCGAGCTTTTTCTATGATTGGAATGAAGTTATATCCTCATTATTGGCTTGAATCACAAATAATAAGGAGATAAGAGGCAATTGTTGAGCCTGATATTTCACACTACCGTCAGGCTAGAACTCAGCCTCGGCAGTACCGTTCAGGCTAGTTCTACGTAAGAGTCCAGGCAAGGAGACAGGCTAGAAGACTATATCAGACGGACATTGCATCATACTAAAAATACTGATCAGGGTACAACTCAGGTAAGGCCTTATTATAAGTCAGCACAGTACAACAGTACAGCAGGTATTGTCAGGGTACAGTAGACACAGTCAAGCTTGCGTACAGAGCAGTTTAGCCTGACATGCATTGGTACAGGCCAGGAGAGGTACGCATGGATAAACTGGACGACTAACATATAATATGGAGAAGATATTTAACAAGCATTGGATGCTAAGCAATTGAGCACATGTCAAAAAGACTAGTCTTCAAGTTGTTCCTATTTTGGTGGAAGACTAAGTCCACATCTTTTACTACATGAAGTAAACATCTTAAACCCTAGCTAAACTAATAAGGAGGCAGCAACAATTAGCAAGGAACGGTCAAGAGAAGAAGAATTCAACTACAATCAAGGAAACAACCCTAGAAAAGTGGAGCTACTTCCTACTTACAAGCAACTACTCCTTCTACCTATTTTACTATAAATACGAAGCAACAAAGACACATCTCATGACACACTCATTAGTCTACCTCAAGAAAATACTGCAATTATTTAGCAATTACACAAGTGTTCTTATACTACGCAAAATACATAATGAATACTCTCCTGGCTTGGTGCCCGTGGTTTTTTTCCCATTCAAGGGTTTTTCCACGTATAAATCATTGTGTTATGTCTCCTTTTATTATTCTTACTTTTAATATGTCTCTTTTTACTTTATAATCAACCCTGCAAAGGTATAACCATAATACCATCATACTAGGATGATACTAGTTAACCTCACCATAATCTACCCTAGCCGGAATACCCTGGAATGCCTGGCCGAATTCCAGGCTGCGTAAAAATCGGTCAAAACAGAAGGTATCTAAAATATAGTAATAATAAAACTACATTTTATATAATCATATATCAAAACCTAGCAAAAGATAGACAAAATTAAAGAAAAAACAACAACAATAAATTGTTACAATGTATAATCATAAGTAAATTGTACTATAACTTCTCAAAAATTTATTGATAGTAGAGTAAAGTCGTCACACCCTTATCAAAAACAAATTTATAAAGCTCGATACCTAACTAGTAAAGTTTGGTAAGTCGAGGTCGATCACAAGGATGGTGAGGTTAGGCTACAAGTCTATTGTTTAGTTTAAGTTTAATCGGATGCAAAACATGTGAATGGATACTATGCTAACAAAATAATCTAAGAACATTAATTAAACAAACAAACAAGCACGAAGATAAAGAGAGTATATGCTAGGGTTTCGGGTTCATTTAGATAAGGAGAGGGAGATGCAAAAGTCTACGAGAATTGGGTCACGGTTTCGGTCTAGGAATCGAAGCTAGTTTCCTAGTCACCTTAAACTCACCATAAAACTTTTGTATTATGTCAAACTCATCACATACATGCTATCAAACACTCTTATTCACTCTCATGTAAAAAAAATGTTAAGCAAAATTCAAAGAAAGGTAAGAACTTTCATTCATCCGTTTCATCGAACACCTTCAATGCAAGTATGTAAAGACTCGATTTTTAACCCATATTCAAATTTAAACAACTCATTATCATCCCTCATGTTTACCCAAACTCCTCCTTTAACCCTAGACTAATTCTACTCAAACATAGTTAACACAAGCAATACACATACACCAATACTAACCATGCCAAACATGGTTAGCAACAAGATTAAATAAACAATATAAGATGAAATGAAAAACGTGTAAACAATTGAAATAGAGAAAAATTAAGATAAGAAATATACCAACTTAAATTAAAGGAGGAAACTTGGATTGAAAAATGGAGGATGAATGTCTTCTCGTCTTCCAAAATTACAACCCAAAATTAATTGTAAACTAATGAAAGGAGAGAAATTTGTATACTAAGAACAAAAAAAAAAAAAGATTACAAATTTAATTGGGAGGAATTAAGAGGAAAAATAAGAGAGTTTCTAGATCTAAAACTACTCCTAATGCTAAGCTACTGTTTCTGCCTTCTAAGAAATGCTGCCGTCTAAAGTATGAGTGTTGGTGCCTTTCTTTACTGTCTTCATCACCCTTTTTAAACACTCTTCAAAAGACGTAACTACCCTTACTAAAACAAAACAAGAAGAATAAAAAGAAGGGGCTGCTTAGTCATTATATCCAAGTTTGGTCCACCAACAAACACAAATAATAGATCACCCCCAATATTAGAGGCGCGACAAGAACGAATGAAACCGAGGAGCAAGTGCGGAGGCGCTGCTGGTTATGCGCCATGGTGGTGGAGCGAAGATGGTGCGCGACGGAGTAGCAGGTGCGCTGGTGCGAGCAGGAGGAGTACGGTCTGCTAGTGTCGAATTCAGAACCGATGGTTGCTTCATTGCAGGTGAGCTGATTGATGGCGGTGCTGCTGATTGGAGTCGTGGTTGATGATGGTGGCTGCTGCTGGTTGTAATGTTGCTGCTGGTGATGCGAAAAATGGTGGTGGACTCGGTTGAGTCGTGGGGTTGCCGTGGTGCTGCTCTTGTTGTCGGGTTTCTGGGTTGATGATGCGGCTGGGTTACAATGGTGAGGTGAATGATGGTGAATAAGAATGGTGACATGAAATTGGTGATGAAGGTCTTGATCGAAGATGGTCAGGGGAAGGAGGAGGATGGCTATGGTCTTGGTCAAGATTAACTTATCTTTGACTTTGACTCATCTCAATTCCTTGACTCGCTAATTCCGTCTTGCAATCCCGTCTTACCTACACATAATAATATTAATAAATAAGTAATAATAATAATACTAATGTAATATATACATACGACTAATTATTATAAATTAGTAAATAAAATGAGCCTTTTAATCATTTAAGCACGCAAAATCGAGTCGGAATAAGGTATAAACGCGGGGTAAAAAGCGACTAAAATACTACTCATCAAATCTCCCCACACTTAAACCTTACTCGTCCTCGAGTAAGCTCATTAAATAAACAAAGACCCGTAATATAAGAAACTAGCTAAACTAATAATATCCGATGAAAGGCAATTAACGGGCCTTCTCCGTCCCTTCAACTCACATTGAAATACAATGAGGTATGCATTCCGATGCAAGGCAAGTGGGGGCTTGCGGAAAATTGGACACATCTTGACATGAAGCACAAAACAAATAACAAGATGCATCAACAAAATGAATAGCCACTTCCTCATCAAGTAGCGGAGTCAACTAAAAGGGAACAAATTTAAGAGCATATACTCCGTCACATATACTAGTTCAACAAATCACTAAGGCTAAGAGGATGGTACTAAATCACCTCCAAATGGTGTTAAACTAGACTACTTTCGTCCTCAATTTCCAAATACTTTCGTCATGGGCGATCGGATGACGTGGAATGATGATCCCCATGATGCTAGTAGCATATGACATGACAAGTCTCGAGTTCTCTACAAAAGTAAAGGTCATGGATCGTCCCAAGCTCAACAAAGTGGTTTGACAAAAGAGTTTTTTGGGAATAAAGTGCTCAAATCATTTTAGAAAAGGGTAGATATGACTAGCATTCAAAATTTGACCTCACTTGACTTTCACATTTCAAAATTAGAGTTGGGGTTTATCCCTTCCGTGCTAATGTCCTTTGCTTTCGCCAATCACTTATTAGGCAACCGGTTAACCTCTAGACAGTAGCTTTTCGGGGTGATAGTCACTCTGTCTTTGGGCGGTTGAATTCACAACCGTGTGGGGGCCAAATTCAATGGATCCCTCTCCAAAGCACATCTAAGTGGTACGCCTCCATCAAAACGACTAAAATTCTCAACATTTCAACATTTCAAAACATTTGAGGTTTCCTTGGCAATAAAACGTTTCCACATAATAAAATCTTTGAAATGAGCACTTCAAACTTATTGATAGAAAGTATTTTGGGTTGCCATACCACAAAGTCAAACAAGGTCACCTAGACAAGTTAACCAAGTCCATATCGCATCACGGGGTTGGATAGGTGACTCACATGCAAACCCTTGACTAGGCTTTGGGTCATGGGTCGAAAGACACTAGTATGACACAATCTAGGGTGTTTTACATCCATTCTAGTAGGCAAAGTCTTAAGTTGAAAAGAGTATTTATAATGGCCTAATTGCTCTTGTCAAAGTTCCCAATTAGGCACTTTTCAAAATATTTCATCTAAATGCAACTATATGCCATGGATGCAACTAGTATATACATGTTATAATGCAAGTGCAACTATCAAGCTAAATGTTAAGTAACTAATGCAATCTAATCCTAACAACACATAGGCACATATCCATCAAGTCCCAAGATATGGAACATCCTCCTCAACATACAAAGCCCAACCTCCTCAATTATAAATAAGACAAAAGAGAGGGAGAAAGGAGAAGAGATAGGAGCGATTATACCAAGCGTCTTCTAACTCCTTAGCATATGCCTCCGATATTCCAAATGTACCTATGCATTTTATTACACAAACAACGATATATACAAGACATGTTAGAGGAGTTTCCTCCCCACACTTATTCGTTTATATAAGGAAATGCAAATAAATAAAAGCATGTTTTTGTAATTTTTGAAAATTTTCATTTTTTTTGGATTTTAAAGAATAAATCCCCTCCCCACACTTAAATTTTACATCGTCCTCGATGGAACGCAAAGTAGGGAAGAAATTGAAAAATAAAAGACATGTTTTTGTATTTTTAAATAATAGAATTTTCTCCCCACACTTATTTATTTACATAATTTCCAATGGAAATAAATGTGTGGAGGAAATTCGAAAATGAAATACATGTTTTTGAAGATTTTTGAAATATAAAATTTCCTCCCCACACTTATTTATTTACTATGTTTCAAAAAGAAACAAATGTGTGGAGGAAATTGAAATTAAATGCATATTTTTGGTTTTTCAATTTTTTTTTCAAAGAAAAGAACATGTTTTTGGGTTTTTAGAAAAATTTATCAAAAAGAAAAAGAAGCATAAAAAGCTTGGGCTGCCTCCCAAGAAGCGCGATTTTGAGGAAACCGCCAAACCTACAATCAAACACAACAAAAAAGTGAGTTATTTAAAAATCTCATCAAAGATCTCATTAACTTATCAAAAGAAGATGACCAATTTTCAACAAAATGGTTATATGCAATGAAGAGCAACAAGCATGACAAATGACATATATAAGAGACAAGATGAGTCATAAGCAATTTGTAAGAAAAGGTGAGCACAACAAATGTGCCATACTCACCCCAAGCCTTATCATTTTCTTCCAAAGGCACAAGAGGTAGACTCTTCAAGTCATGCATATCATCACAATCCTCTTTCACATCTTCCCCAAGAGTGGTGATTATGTCTCCATTCTCAAATTTCTCCATCAAGCAATCATCAAGAGACAAATCACCCTCTTTGAAAAGATCATCACAATCATACTCAACAACCACATATTCAAGTAAAGGGGTAAGACAAATGAGGTCTAAATGATTGGTAGATGAAAAGAACTCATCATCAACACAAAAGCAAGCCTCAAATTTCTCCAAAAGAAGTTCATTGAGTGGAAGCACATCATAACCCCTCACTTGTTCTTCTTCACTAGCCTCATCATCAATTTCAAAGCCAAGTCCATCTTCACTCCTAACAAACTCCATCCTTAAGGAGACACCCTCCCATTTTATCAAGTTTCCAACACTAACATCATCACAAATAAGGGTGGGTGTTCCAATCTCCTCAACCACAAAGTTCTCATCTAAATACACAACAAGATTGTTGTAAGTCAAGCCTATAAACTCTTCATCATAAGGCTCATCAACAATCTCAAATTCCTCACAAAAACTCTCAAGCCTTTCATTCTCCAAAGGGGTTTCTACTCTTTTATCTTCCTCACAATTCTTATCATTATTTTTCCTTTCTAACTCAAGAATCATCCTCTCAACATACTCTCTTCCCAATGACTCATGATCAACCACAAATGATACACACTCCAACTCATTCAAATACAATTGCTCCACAACTTTATCTTCAAGTAAACAATTTGCCTCAATCAATCCATAATCACATTCAAACATCATAACCTCTACCTCACACCCATTACTAGATAATTTGGAATTCACATGATGTGGTGTAGGTTGGCATAAGGAGTGTGAAAGTTGTCTTGAAAAATGGTGAGGTGGTTCATAAGAATTGTTAAAGACATGCAAATCATCAACATTATTCACCATATAATCATCCATGGGGGTTTGGGGAAAAGAAGAGAGACACGCATCAATGTTATCTCCAAAACTACCACATGGTTCGCAATTAAATGAAAAGGCTTGCATGTCACACACATTCATCGGAAGAAGGGAAGAATGATAAAAGGGAACATCATGCATATCATTATTAACATCATTTATCACATTCATGTTCACAAGGGGTGAGTATGAATAAGGAAGACAAGCATTTGAGTCATATCCTAAATCACCACAAGATTCATAAGAAGATGTTAAATCATGCATAACATTCACATTCAAGGGAGGTGAAATTTGATTAGGGAAAGTGTTTGGCGCATCGTAATGAGGTGGAGAATAAAGTGGTGTACAAGAGGGATCAAAGAAATGCAAGTTATCAACATCACTTATCAAACAATCATTCATTGGGGCTTGGATAGTATAGGAAGGGCACAAGTCAAAACTATCTTCAAAACCACCACATGACACATAATTTGATGAAGAAACATGCATAGAATACATTGGGTGAAAGGGAGCATGGTATGGTTGAACATTGTGCATATTATCTTCATTATTCATCACATTCATCAATATGGGAGGTGGGGATGCATATAAAGAACAAGCACAAGAATCATTTCCCAAATAACCACATGTATCACAAGAATATGAAAATGAAAATGCATGCACATCATTCTCAATTATGGAGGGAGGGTTAACACGATTTTGTTGAACATTTTGAACATAAGAGGGAGAATCAACCTCAACTTATGGTTCAATCAATCGTGTCACTCTCCCAAACCCATAATTAGCATCCGTCTTAGCCACTTTCTCAAGCAAAGATCTTGCCTCATCATCATCCAAACTATCAAAGGCACCTCCGGCCGATGCATTTATCAAATCTTTAACGGCATGATGCAAATTGTTAAAGAAAGTTTGTGTGATTAGCCAAATTGGGATCCCATGATGAGGGCAAGCTCTCAAAAGTTCATTTAACCTTTCCCAAGCCTCACTTAAATTCTCAAACTCGCCTTGATGGAAAGTAAAGATCTCATTTCTTAGTTTGGCGGTTTTAGAAGGTGGAAAATATTCGGTAAGAAAGGCTTGAACAAGGTCATCCCAACTAGAAAATGTGCTAGGAAGGTGAGAATATAGCCATCTTTCGGCTGCATCCCCAAGAGTAAGAGGAAAGAGCATGAGTTTTACAACATGTTCGGACACACCATTCTTCTTCACCAAAATGCATTTTCTATTAAACCTCTCCAAATGGTCCAACACATTCTCATTTGGTAGACCAAGAAACACATCTTTTTGAAAAATTTCAACCCAATCCGGATGCAAGTCAAGCTCCACATCCTCTCCAATATCAATAGGAGAGGCAAACAAGTTCGGATCGGGTCTACTATGATCACTTAAAGACATGGATGAAGATATTATATAATGCAAGACACTAAATACAAGACACTAAATGCAAAACTCTAAATACAAGTGACTAACAACTATAACTAAAGATGCAAGTAAACAAACAACATATTTTTTCTTTTTCAAATATTCAATTTTTTTTTCTTCTTTTTCAAAAGCAATAAAATAGAGACTAATCCTAAAACTCAACTAAGACTTATATCTAACAAAGCACCATCCCCGGAAACGATGCCATTTTGATAGTAGGGTAAAGTCGTCACACCCTTATCAAAAACAAATTTATAAAGCTCGATACCTAACTAGTAAAGTTTGGTAAGTCGAGGTCGATCACAAGGATGGTGGGGTTAGGCTACAAGTCTATTATTTAGTTTAAGTTTAATCGGATGCAAAACATGTGAATGGATACTATGCTAACAAAATAATCTAAGAACATTAATTAAACAAACAAACAAGCACGAAGACAAAGAGAGTAGATGCTAGGGTTTCGGGTTCATTTAGATAGGGAGAGGGAGATGCAAAAGTCTACGAGAATTGGGTCACGGTTTCGGTCGAGGAATCGAAGCTAGTTTCCTAGTTACCTTAAACTCACCATAAAACTTTTGTATTATGTCAAAATCATCACATACATGCTATCAAACACTCTTATTCACTCTCATGTAAAGAAATGTTAAGCAAAATTCAAAGAAAGGTAAGAACTTTCATTCACCCGTTTCATCGAACACCTTCAATGCAAGTATGTAAAGACTCGATTTTTAACCCATATTCAAATGTAAACAACTCATTATCATCCCTCATGTTTAACCAAACTCCCCCTTTAACCCTAGACTAATTCTACTCAAACATAGTTAACACAAGCAATACACATACACCAATACTAACCATGCCAAACATGGTTAGCAACAAGATTAAATAAACAATATAAGATGAAATGAAAAACGTGTAAACAATTGAAATAGAGCAAAATTAAGATAAGAAATATACCAACTTAAATTAAAGGAGGAAACTTGGATTGAAAAATGGAGGATGGATGTCTTCTTGTCTTCCAAAATTACAACCCAAAATTAATTGTAAACTAATGAAAGGAGAGAAATTTGTATACTAAGAACCAAAAAAAAAAAAAGATTACAAATTTAATTAGGGAGGAATTAAGATAAAAATAAGAGAGTTTCTAGATCTAAAACTACTCCTAATGCTAAGCTACTGTTTCTGCCTTCTAAGAAATGCTGCCATCTAAAGTATGAGTGTTGGTGCCTTTCTTTACTGTCTTCAGCACCCTTTTTAAACAGTCTTCAAAGACGTAACTACCCTTACTCAAACAAAACAAGAAGAATAAAAAGAAGGGGCTGCTTAGTCATTATATCCAAGTTTGGTCCACCAGCAAACATAAATAATAGAGCACCCCCAATATTAGAGGCGCGACAAGAACGAATGAAATCGAGGAGCAAGTGCGGAGGCGCTGCTGGTTATGCGCCATGGTGGTGGAGCGAAGATGGTGCGCGACAGAGTAGCAGGTGCGCTGGTGCGAGCAGGAGGAGTACGGTCTGCTCGTGTCGAATTCAGAACCGATGGTTGCTTCATTGCAGGTGAGCTGATTGATGGTGGTGCTGCTGATTGGAGTCGTGGTTGATGATGGTGGCTGCTGCTGGTTGTAATGTTGCTGCTGGTGATGCGAAAAATGGTGGTGGACTCGGTTGAGTCGTGGGGTTGCCGTGGTGCTGCTCTTGTTGTCGGGTTTCTGGGTTGATGATGCGGCTGGGTTACAATGGTGAGGTGAATGATGGTGAATAAGAATGGTGACATGAAATTGGTGATGAAGGTCTTGGTCGAAGATGGTCAGGGGAAGGAGGAGGATGGCTATGATCTTGGTCAAGATTAACTTATCTTTGACTTTGACTCATCTTAATTCCTTGACTCGCTAATTCCGTCTTGCAATCCCGTCTTACCTACACATAATAATATTAATAAATAAGTAATAATAATAATACTAATGTAATATATACATACGACTAATTATTATAAATTAGTAAATAAAATTAGCTTTTTAATCATTTAATCACGCAAAATCGAGTCGGAATAAGGTATAAACGCGGGGTAAAAAGCGACTAAAATACTACTCATCATTTATTCATACACTTCTTAAATCTGTGCAAGTTGCACGAATATGCAGTTTCAAATTTATTGTCTAAATTAATGTTAAAATGATGGTTGAGTTTTGTATAAAGTCATATTTAAAAATTTCAATTTAAATGATTGACAAATTAATATATCTAACCTTAATCATTTTAACACATTTAAAACTTATAATACATCAACAAAACTAAAATGGGAGATACTACTCCGTGTAAAATACAAAAGTGCGAACAGAAGACAAAATGAACCCGTGCAAATTACACGGGATTGTTTTACACGTGTTGACTGTTATTTAGGACCTGTGTATTGAACTTATTGTTGTTGCAATTTAGAGAGACCCCTGAATTTGAAAGAACATGCCTTTAGATTTACACTTGTGGTCACTTGTCGCGGCTGTTTCAACGGGAAACATGTATGATTGTTAGGTGAATGCATACCCGTGCAATTTACACGGAAGTAGTAAAAGTATGAAAAATAATTGATAAATTAGTATAAATTCGTATAGAAAAACTATGACCATGTTAGTAGTTTTTAAATAAATCTTACTTTGGTAGAAGTTATTAAAAAGTGGATTACTTGTGAAAGTAATTATTAAAAAACCTAATTTATTTTATAAAAAAATGATGATTATTTTGTATAACGTCATATAAAAAAACTCGAAAGATAACTCGTATCATCATACTTGTATTATGATTCTACCCGTATAACTTATCTGAGACGATAGTTATATGCTCAATGGTAATGTATTGATATGCGTTTATTTGGCCATTTCCCCTCTTCATTCTCATACATTTTGACTCCATTTGGTACGGTTTTGCACGTCTATGCTTGCATTTTGTGTCCCGATTCCCTATCCTATGTACTTGTGCCTTGTCTTGCAGGATTTGAGACGGAAACGGAGGAATGGGAGCAAGAAAGACGGGATTAGAAGCTAGCATGAGGAGGAGAAGAAGAAAAAGCCGAGAATGCATTCCCAGCCGGTAGCTCGGCAGCCGGTCCGCCGGCTAGGAGCCCCCTCCTTTTGAAGACTTGGAAGTTTTGGAAGAATTTACAGGTAGTTCCCAGCCGGGCAGCTGGGAAAGCAGGAAGAAGGGAGAAAAGATAGAAAAAGAAAGAAGGCTTACAACGAGCTCCCAGCCGGCACCCCACCGGCGGCTGGCCCGCCGGCCGTGCACACCTGATGACCCAAAATTAAAAGCCAACTATCGGAAGACTCCCAGCCGGGCAGCTTACCGGCGGCCGACCCACCGGCTGGGACACACATTTTGCAATTTTGACTTCCTTTGTAATTTTTGACCTATTTTCCTTGTAAACTATAAATACCTCCTCCCTTAATCATTTCGACACACAACCCTAGATTTGAAAATACTGTCTAAATTTATGCAACATTCCTTAATCAAAGTTTTAATCTTTCCATAATTAAGCCTTAATTACTTACTTAATTAGCATAGATCGACTTAGTCTCAATAGTTTATATTTGGGTACTTGGTTCGTAATTGAAGCTTATTGAAGAACATATTCCATTTATCAATCAAAGATTCAATCTTTCCATTTGTTGGTACAATTTCCTTCCTTTTTAGTTTAAATCTTCAATTGTTTACATTTCTACTTCTCTATTAGTTGTTATTTGATTTTACATCATGTTTATCACTATGTTTGTTTGCTTTCCCCCACTTGTTTACATTTGTCATCTAAGTATGTGTGAGTAGTGACCCCCTAGGGTTTAGGAGGAACCTAAGTAAGGCTCAAGGGTTAGGAATGTGTTGTTAATGTTGGTAATTAGGTAAATTATTTGGCTTTTGTTAACATGCATAGAAAGTGTTTGTAGAAATGTGTGAATGAGAGTTTATGTCTTTCTAAAACTTATGCTTAGTGTCTTGTTAAATGAAAGTTTATATGGATGCTTGATAGTTACATTGAATTTGGATGCCTTATGAGAATTTTGTGTCCATCTTTAGGAGAATCTAAGAGATTAGCTCCCTTGGCCAATAATTAGCCACTATACTTTGGTACCTATACTTACCTTAGCCTACTTAGGGGAACCTGACAACCCTAGTCTTTATCGACCATTTACATCTTACTACCTTAGTTTACTTGCTTTTAATTGCTTTAGTTCTAGATTAATTGATTTCACCAACCTCCTTCTTTTTCGACTAGACTTAGACTTAGACAAATTAAGTGCAAATCCATCTCATCCTTGTGGTTTGACCCCGATTACTACTATAGTTGGTTTAACTTTTGGTGTGGAAATCGACGACTTAATTCCGGTCATCAAAATGGCGCCGTTGCCGGGGATGGCGTTAGAGTATACCTAGTTTGTCAAGGTCTTAGCTTTAGTCTTAGTTTAATTATTTGTTTGTTTCCATAGTTGTGTGCTTCTTGTAGAGTGTGATTTTTGCCTTACCCTAGTGTGTAAAAGCACTAGGAGTCTTACAGTTTGTCAAGTTGCATGCCTAGGAGGAATAGCCAAGCTTTGCTCTTTGACTCTGATCCAGAAAGGCTTTTTAGAGCCTTAAGGAATAGGACAATTTGCAAGGGTTAGAACCTCTTCTCAAGCTACTTTGAACCAAGCAAATTCACCCACCCAACTTTTCATTGAAAATACAACACCTCAACAACCAAACAACACCATTGATCCTCTACTAGAAAACCCATTTCACGATCTCCAAATCCCAAGTACACCATGTAACACCCCCATTTATTTGGGAGCCTTTAGCTAGACATTCCCAAGTAAATGAGAGCGTTACCGGTTTCCCAAGGCAGTGAGTACAAATTAAAACAGAACCAAAGTACTTTATTAAAACTTATTAATCAACACTTCCATTACAACTTATTTAAAAAAAACTTAACTAAATAAATTACAAACTCGCAGCGGAAAATAAATAAAGTGATAGAATTATTCTATGTGATCTAGACTTCAACTATGGTCCAACTCAAGCTCTCATCCCAATGCTCCCAAGTCAGCTAATCTTTAGTACCTGTCAAATCTGGTCCCCATAAAATGGTTCACCGCAGGTGTTCTCGAATACACAGTCAACCGCAAGGTTGAGTAGGAATAAATACTAACAACAAAAACATATGATAACAATCCAATTTCTTTTTTTACATTGCACAGCCCCCTGACAACGTGCTCCTCCCTTTTACTTAGCACACTTAAGCCAAGTCCTACTCGTTACACTAATCATCCCGCCAATCCCTGGCCGGGGCAGCCTCAACCCGAAGGTGAGTAACCACACACTACATTACCAAAAGGTAATGTCTGCCTCAACATATAGTTGAGTAATATCCAGATGGCCTGCAGACCAATCTGGGGCCTGCCTCGAGTAAACACGATAAATATCGTCTGCCAGAATAAATCTGTTCAACCACTCCACATTATCGTAAGTAATGTCTGCCAGAATAAATCTGTTAATACTACAACAATACTTCACCACAATATAACCAACATATACAATATAATTCTCCCTTCCAACAATTTCAATGATATCAACCAACACAATTCTCATATGATCAATTCATTTTAATATAAGCCATCCAATAAACCAAATATTATCGAGTAAGAGTTGAGTAGGATTTATCCTACCTCGAAAGCAATCACTCCAAATAGCACAATCCGAACAAAAGCAATCTATTAGAAGTATCATTCTTCAATACATACGTTCAACCAATTCCGTCACCTATATAAATAATAATATTTATAATTTAATTATTAATTTCTCAATCTATTATTATAATTTAATCAATTATAATTTGTTTACATTAATTATTTCTAATAAAGTTAGTGGATCGAGATATCGGATCATTGATCAGGATGATGACGAGCTTTTGGGGATTAATCACCTGGATGCTCGCTCGTCTGAGAAGGATTCGATTATCTGTCCATATAATCTCAGTTCTGTTATGGGATCAATCTCGGAAGAAGGGAGTCGCTCTGAGTCTGAATGGACAGAGGTTCCAGTACGGGTTCAATCTTTTGACTCAGAAAATGATTCTATGGTAAGACCTCTGCAACTTACTAATGAAGATGTTGAATCTGAGTTGAAATTTTGGTCCACTGGGGTCTATTGTTATGTACTTGGGGCGAATCCTCCTTTCAAAGTTATTGATGGTTTTATTAAACGTGTCTGGGGATATACTGATTATGATAAGATATCCTTCAATTCTAATGGTACTTTCTTGGTGCGATTTAAGACAGAGGAAATGAAACTTAGGGTTTTGCAAGCAGGACCAATATTCTTTGACAATAAACCTCTGATTGTTAAGTAATGGACCCCGGAATCTAAAATGGTAAAGGAAGCTGTTGATGTGGTACCTATTTGGATTAGATTTTACGGCCTTCCATTGAAGTTCTGGGGTAATGCTTTGATGAAGATTGCAGGTCTTGTGGGTAAGCTAGTGAGATGTGACAGTAATACCTTGCTGAAAACTTTCCTTGGCCATGCTAGGGTTATGGTGGAGGTTAAAATAGGGACTGAATTACCTGATGTAATTCACTTTGCTGATGAATTAGACAACAATCACAGGCAAATTGTTCACTATGAGTGGAAGCCCATCCTTTGCACTGATTGTCAGGGGTTGGGTCATATTGCCAGGGATTGTAGGAAAGCTAAGAATTCTAAGGGTCCTAGACCAGTTCAGAAGGTCTGGAGACCTAAGCAAGTTCCACAAAATGTGACTACTCCTCCTGGTACTGTGAACCCTAGTGTTGAGGAGGTCCCTGAACAACCTGAACAATCTATAGTTCAAGCTAAGGGTCCTCTGGGTCTTGAGAGTCTAGGGGGGATGGTTACTCCAATGCCAGGGATGGTTACACCAATGCCAACTATTATGAGGTCATTCACACCTGCCAGAATCATTACCAAGATGACTAGGCATGGTGGGATATGCTTGGGCAGTGGGACAAGAACTTTTATGGAGGTTTTGGAATATTCTGTTCATTACAGGAGAGTCCTTGTAGGGGAAATGGAGGGTAGTTCTTCTCAAAATGAGCATGGGTAGCATTGGCTTCTGGAATGTGAGGGGTATTAATAGTGTGAATAAACAGAAGGAGGTTAGCTATTTTCTGCATACTAATAATGTAGGAGTTTTTGGCTTATTAGAAACTAGATTTAGGGTTAATGCTATTAATAAAGTACATCAGGGAATTGGTACTAATTGGAATCTGGTGCATAATACTTCTGTTCAGGATGGGGGTAGGATATGGCTAATTTGGGATTCTGGGAACTATACTGTAGACATTATCAGTATTGAAGCTCAAGTTATTCATGCCAAGGTCACTTGTATTACTGGTCAGGTCTGGTGGATGTCTGTTATTTATGGATTTAATAAGGTTCATGAACGAATTCCTTTGTGGGATTCTTTGAGAAACATGAGACAAGCTGTTAATGGTCCTTGGTTGGTAATGGGTGATTTAAACAATGTACTTGCTATGTGTGAAAGAGTGGGGTCTGAAGTTTCTACTTATGAATTAAGAGGATTCCAAGATTGTGTGGATGACTGTGGCCTTGTTGACCTTCCTGCCCAGGGTGCCTACTTCACCTGGAACAACAAACATGAACCAGGTGCCATGGTGTTCAGTAGGATTGATAGAGCTATGAGTAATGATGATTGGCTTTATCACTATCCTGATTCTATCACTATGTTCCATCCTGAAGGGGAGTTTGATCATTGTCCCTGCACTATAAATTTGGTTGCTGGTGGTGACAAAAGAAAGGGTTACTTCAAGTATTTTAATATGTGGGGTAAGGACCCTCAGTTTGTTGCCCTGGTTAAAGAAATTTGGGATAAACCTCTTTATGGTATTAAAATGTTCCAGGTGGTGAAGAGACTGAAAATGCTTAAATATCCTCTGAAGGGATTGAATGGTACTGCTTTTGCTAACAATGAAACCTCTGCTAAGATTGCTAAGCATCATCTATATGCTGTTTAGGAAAGACTTCATGCTGATCCACTCAACTTGTTGATACAACAGGAAGTAAATGAAGCCTCCCATGAGATTTGGAGACTGCTAGGAGAAGTTTCTTGGCCCAAAAAGCTAAGGCACATTGGATGCAGAATGGTGATGATAACACGAGTTATTTTCATAGCATCATTAAGGCTAGAAGACTGAGTAATAAGATCATGACTATACAAGATATGGCAGGGCATAAGTGTAATACTATTCCTGCAATTGAAGAGGCCTTCATTGCTTACTATAAAGCTTTATTAGGATCTAGTAAGCCTGTTAAGAGGATTCATGTTCCTACTGTGAGGCATGGGAAGGTGGTGAGTATTGAGCAAGGGGAGGAGATGGTTAGGACAGTTACAATTGAAGAAATTCAGACTGCTTTGAAGTATATTCCTGCCAATAAATCCCTAGGACCTGATGGATATACTTCTCAGTTCTTCAGAGATGCTTCAGGGATCATTGAAAGTGATATTGTAGAGGCTGTGCAGAAATTCTTCATTTCTGGGCAACTGTTAAGACAGGTGAACTCCATTACTCTTACTTTGATCCCTAAAAAAGCTCGCCCTATTATAGTTGCTGACTTTAGACCTATTGCGTGCTGCAATGTCTTGTATAAAATCATTTCTAAGGTCTTGTGCAATAGACTGGCTAAAGTTCTGCCTTCTATTGTAAGTGAATCCCAAAGTGCATTCATCCAGGGCAGGGACATTGTTGATAATATATTGATATGTCATGACCTAGTTAGACTTTATAAGAGGAAAGCCTGCTCCCCCAGAAGTATTATGAAGATAGATTTAAAGGAAGCATATGATTCAGTAGAGTGGAGTTTTATTGCTCAAATGCTGAATGCCTTGCAATTTCCTAAGAGAATGATTAATTGGATTATGACCTGTGTGACTACTCCTTGGTACACTATTGCACTTAATGGCTCCTCTTTTGGGTATTTCCCTGGCAAAAGGGGGATTAGGCAGGGGGATCCCTTATCTCCCCTCCTATTCACCATTTGTATGGATTATCTAAGTAGGGTACTGAATGAAGTCACTGGCAGGGTTGATTTCAACTATCACCCCCTTTGCAGACCCTTAAAACTAACTCACCTATGCTTTGCTGATGACCTATTGATGTTCAGTAGGGGTGACAGAACTTCCATTAAGGTGCTACTAAGGGCTTTTGCTTCTCTTGCTCTTCTGGCTTAGAAATGAACACTGATAAATCAGACATTTATTTTAATGGTATGGAGCAAGGTGAGATAGACTATATTCTGAGAATCTCTGGGTTCAAGCCTGGTGTCTTCCCATTTAGATACCCGGGGGTACCCATTTCTCACAAAAGGATGGGTATTGGAGATTGTACAAGACTCATTGAGAAAGTGGTGACTAGAATACGAAGTTGGGGGGCTAAGAAATTGAGTTATGCAGGGAGACTTGTCCTCATTAAAGCTGTACTTAGTCAGCTGCATTCCTACTGGACACGTATTTTTGTTATCCCTCTTACTATAATTGATAGGATTGAAGGGATCTGTAGGAGCTACCTCTGGTCTGGTTCTAATCAGTATGGTAAAACTCCTTCTGTTAATTGGGATAAGATATGCAAGGATAAGAAGCATGGTGGCCTGGGTATTATCAATTCCAGATTATGGAACACTGCTGTGATAGGTAAATACACTAGCTGGCTAGCTATGAAGAGTGATCATCTATGGCTTAGGTGGGTTTGTCATGTGTATATGAAAGGAAAGGATTGGTTTGATTATAAACCCTCAGTTAATACTAGTTAGACTTGGCGAAAAATCTGTCAAGTAAAGGACATTCTGAAAGATGGGTTTGTTAATGGGACTTGGGCTTTGCTACCAGGGAGATATCTTGTGTCCAGTAGGTACAGATGGCTTATGGGGTAGCAAAAATCTGTGTCCTGGTATCCTTTTATTTGGAATAGGACCCTGCTTCCCAGACATGCGTTTATTGGTTGGCTTGTTGTCCAGAACCGCCTGATGACTAGGGATAGGCTCTTTACTTTTGGGATCACTAATGATATGGCTTGTGCAATCTGCTCCTCACAGACTGAAACTCATCAGCATCTTTTCTCCGAGTGTACTTTTAGCACACACTGCTGGGATCTCTTCAATGCGTGGATTGGTATTCAAATTCCTATGGCAAAGGTGGTGGATTGGTTTCTTAAATGGAGGTGCAAATCTTTGATGAAGAAGCAGATTATTGGGGCTGAAATTGTAGCTCTATGGTATCATATCTGGAAAGCCAGAAATATTGCAAGAATTGAATCTAGAGTGTTGGCGCCTAGATACATCCTAAGACAAGTGAAGCATGATATAAAAGGGAGATGCCAAGAGAGAAAATGGACACTGAAGATGAATCGGTTGCCATGGGAACCAGTGTATGATTAGTATAGCCTACCTGATGTATTAGATCGAAAAATGATTCATGTAGTTTGGTGATCGTGTAAAAACTTAATTATTCCTACTATTAATATATTTTCACATTTTCACCAAAAAAAAAATACATTAATTATTTCCCGTATGAATTATTATTACGTAAAACCCGACTTAATTAAATAAGACCCAATTACCCATAACCCATGCAAACCCGTAACACTTACCACACACACCCCCCGTATACATGCATGGTTTTAAACCATGTTCAATACCCCAAACAACCCGTGTAAGCAACCCAACCCGACACCCACCAAGACCTGCCACCGTCACCACCGAGGGCCACCACTACCAGCACCTTACACTGGTCCTTCGACCACCCATCCCACGGTGTCCCTGGACCTGCCCAGCCACCAACAACCTGACATACAAGACACAAACCCATGCCCTAACTTCCCTCCTTAAACCCGACATAAACACAACACCAATACACCTCTGGCCACCACCGCCATCACCACTGACCAACGGTGGCTCCAGGGGTGTTCCCAAATCATTTCGACCCATCCTCAACACCACAACAACCACCCTACACCGACAACAGCAATGAGAACCACCCTTCCCCTATTTTGCGTTTTTTCGACAACTACTACCACAAACCACCCTCGACAGCCCCCACGACACCACCACAACGATCGACTCTCACCCCTAGTCTTGGTCAGGTCTGGGTCACACGCAACAAGGGTAAAAAATCCATATAAAAGACAAACACGCTGCAACCACCACCAACAGGCATCCACTGTACCAACCACCACCTCCGACCACCCCATTACCACCATTAGTACTGCCCACAGCCGACCTAACCAGCTACCCAGGTCCCGTGTGCATACGACAACCATGCAAGCTACAATCTCCGTCTTAAGATTCACGACCTCCCCCTTTTAGACGCCCAATCCGCCACCCATGGTGGTCAACGACGGTTACAAACAGTCTTAAGAGAATCAAGGTGGTCAAAGGTAGCTACTAAGGTCAACGTTACTGATCATGGTTGTCTATACGGTGTACAAACGTTAACTTAAATTATTAAGACGATATAACATTAGTTAAGACGGTCTTACCTTTTATCGCTTTATTCGCTCCCTCCGTCTCTTAAACTCCTTCTTCTATTTTTATGAATTATGTTCAGCTAACATGGTATTTATAGTCTAGAATTAGAGAGTATATGAGGCCAATTAGAAAACTATTGCCTTTTCTAATTATTATTAGGAATTACCATATAATTATTATTATTATACTTATTATTTAAATCCCGCTTCAAATCCCGACTACCACCCATACTAGGCCTAAGATAATCAGCCCATTAATCCATATTACACGACCCAAAGCTTAATTGACTTTAAGTCCAATTCCCGACTTGCTTACTTTCTTTATTATTTAATTAACGTGTTATTTGCAATTATTACTAGAATGCCTTTAATTAATTATTTAAATTACATAAATTATTCTTATAATTATTATTAAATTACGGGGTATTACAGTCTTTCCCCCTTAAAATGAACTTCATCCCGAAGTTTGCCCATATCTACTATACAATATGTATAAATATCCACACAACTGAGCACAATCCAACTTATGATCAAACAATTATCCATTTACAATTACAGCTCCACCAATCTTATCTCAATAATAACTCAGAATATTCTATTGTATCACATTCCCATCCCCTAAAAATAAACTTCGTCCTCGAAGTTCGAGATATCAAACAACAGAAATAAACAAACCATTTATGGCAACCTCTCAAGAACACGTAATACACATCAGACAAGTATTATTTTTAAAACAACATCAATCCCCCTTAAACTAAAAGAATAAGGAATTCTAAACTTTTCCCTGCTCAAATATTTTTGTAAGGAATCAAACATTCTATATTTGGCTATTGTATAGAAATAATCTATAGAAAAATTATGTAGCATAAAAATCTTTCACCTTAAATAATAAAAAAAATATACCGAATTATATTCTAACTATAATTAGTTGTTACCACATTTTTACTCATAGTATATTAAAATTTGACATTTCACATACACATATCTTAATTTTATAATTATAATTATTAATTTGTTTTAAGTATATTTAAACACTAATGCGGATTCTCAACGTTTATAATCCGATCTTATATTAACCATAATTGCGAAACTCTCTAAAACCCTTACCTAGAAGGAACCGTACAAATTGTATGCAATCAACACTAGTTGATGAATAAATGAGTAACAACAACCCTTGAATTATCTTTTATTACGTGCACGTTTATTTCTTACTACCGAGGTCTAACTTAAACATGGATGCAATTAATGTAAACATATAAATAGGCTTAGGGCAACACATTCCGCATATCACTAGACATGTTATTCTACTTCACAAAATTACAACATCAAAATGCCAAGGTGAAAGAATAAGAAACAATTCTTTAGTAATTTTAGCACAACTTATACTTTCAAAGATAAGGAAAACATGTTACAACTTCCAAAATTCATTGATAAATAATAACATAATTACTGCTCGAGCATTTATACTTTCTAGAAAATACAGGGAGTTAGTAAACCATGAGAGAAATAATCAAGTCAAAAACTCATAAGGTCTGTGGACGTAACCACCTGCAGGCCCCAACCGATCTGTGTGACATACAACGGTCTTTTGAAAGCCACGCTCGGCGGCGTAAAGATGCTTTCGACCGGATCGTTTTAGATTGGTCGGTTTCGTCTCGGTAAGGGTCTCGAAACGATTAGAGATGTTCGGAGTCGCCACCAGGCATTTGTGGGATGCTTGGAACCCGTTCGAATCCACTTTATACCTCGGTCAAACGAAGCACAAAGCAGTGTTTGACATAGGTACTAAAGATAAGGAATCGTCCCTCTTTAGCATCCTATCTCTAGAATGACTCTCGTACGCCCTGGATAAGATCGTCCACTATCCAAAGTTTCTGAGTAAGAGGTGAAGGTACATATTGGGAAGCCCTTTAATTAGACACCCAATCCCGCCCGCGGTAGCGGCCTCTACTGATCGATCTTGGTTGGTTGAATGCAAAAGTTGATAATACGGTTTAAATGCATGAATGCGTATCCAATAATTTAAACCTAACATGTGAGAGCTTTCTAAGTCGGTTTATTTAATCCAAGTATCAAGTATAAGATGTAGAGTTATATTTATGGTTGATTTGCATGCAAGACGAAAATTAAACATCCATTTACCGTATTAGGTTTATGGTGCATAACGTGATCCATTTATCTTAGTAAAGCATTTTGCAAATGTGATTTTTGAATGAGCAAATTAGTCATCTGATCGGTCCTATATCCGGGTTGGCCGGAGTCGGGATCGTCCTAGACTAATACTGGAAAGGGAACAGACCCCGCACCGGGGGGCCACATGAGGCGCGAGCCTGTTGGCGGTGCAAGGGGGTCTCCCCTGGTTTTGAAAATAGGAAAGAAGTGGCCTATTTAGGCGTGGGTCAGTCGACGGTTTAAGACGCATTATGACCATTTGAAAAACGTTTATAAAACGTGTTGAAAATAGGTATTTGAACCCGTTTTGGTTTGAAAGGACCGTTTAGGCCGTATTTGTGTTGATTTGAAGAACGAGACTTGAATAATCATCATTGTTTTGACGATATTCGATGTCGAGTTCGACTTGACAAAATTGACATGAATAGTTTTGAAAGTAATTATGAACTAATTGTTTTAAGTTCATTTGAATATAATTAGTCAATACTCATCATCGTACTCGGGTTAAAATCCGACTTGGTATGTAGAACCAAGGATGACTTTGTGTTGGTGACTAATACAAAATGTAAAGAAATGATGAAAGGCTTTAAAATACCTCCCAAAATTTAAAGAAATGAAATAAAAGGCTTTAAAATACTTTTTAAATGTAATTAACCAAATTTTATCACCGAAACACGGATTAAACCGTCGTGGTATTAGGAACCAAGGGTGAAAAATGTTTTATGGTTAAAAACTTGTAAAAATAAAATAAAATAAAAGAGGTTTGAAAATATTTGAAAAGGTAAAAACCGATTACAAATATGAAAATGAATTAATGAGTAAAGACGAGAACAAACACGGTTGAGTCTGACCTGGACACTCCATTGAGGCGCGAGCCTCTGTGCAGAACAAGAGGCTTCTGTCTCAGGGCAAAACTCAGTTTTGGCTCGTCTATCCTATGTTTTGGATCGTGTTATGCATGATTTAGCATGTTATGGTCATGAAATAAGTAAAGACATGATAAAAGAAGGATTTTTACACCCTCATACTTACATGCTTGGTTATGGCGAGAAACCGACGTAAGTGTAACAACTCGTTTGGTCGGAAAAGACTCGGTTTAAAACCGTTTTAGTAAGTAAAAAGAGTGTTTTATTAAGATTGGTGACGGTGTAGTGGTCAAAGTGGTCGATCAAGTGATTTAATGCACGATGACGGTACCAAACAATGTGTAAGGCTTGTATTTACGATCGGTAGGTCGTAAATACGCGTCAGATTGTGACTTAAGAAGTCGAGTCGAGAATTTTAAGGGAGAAAAGAGGGGGCGGACACTCGCGTAAGTTCTCAAATGGGGGTATTTGAGGGGTATTTATAGGAAAATGAGTGGTTGTGTGAGTTTTGAGCGACGTGGCCACCTGGGCTGCTAAAAGAGGCGCGACCCACGTCGCGGGTCTTCGAGTTGTCCTGTCACTTTCACACAAATGCAATCATGATTTGTTCTATCCTAGGATTTGTAGTCACATGTTTGTTACTTGACCATTCATGAATCCGGGAAATCTTAGTAAAGAAGGTTTTGAATGGTTTGTTTTTTGTGGTTGACTCGGTTTGACTCGTTGTTGGAGTCGGGATTTGAATTTTTGAGTCGGTTTTTGGTTCGGTGTCGGTTTTGACTCTAGTTAGTGTCATTGCGACCCCGTCGTCGTGCATTAAACATTCCAGGTACTTTTGAAAAGTTTTAAAATGTTTTATTTTCGAAATCGTTTTTAAGTTTTCCGACGTAAAGTTGTACACGAACTGTCGATCAAACGCCGCGATTCCAAAGCATGTTATAGTCCGATAATCATCGGGTGTTTGTTGGAGTCTCAGCAAATACTGGGTATCTACAGAGCCCCCACTTTGACTGAGGCTTGGACAGGACGAAAGTCAAAGTAAAGCCCCCAGGTCAATCGAAGATTACAACCCGGAGACGCAAGCGACATCGAGGCGGCTCGAAAGGATTCGGGCCAAGGACCTGCCGTCGGGAAGGGCGACGCCAAGGCGACTCGAGGGTACGAGCCAATGACCTATTGTCGGGAACAGTTTAGAGTCTGTCGACTATCCGTGCGGGTCGTTTAAAGTCCGTTAGACTATGTACAAAGGCTCGCCAGCCATAAGAAGGAGTCATACCTGAGGCATCTTCGTATATGTCCTCGCACGTTTGCGGACAAAGGCTCGCCAGCTGTGGTGCATACCTGAGGAGGGCTCGCCAGCCGCGATGCATAGTAACGCTCGCCAGCCATGGTGCGTATCTGAGGAGGGCTCGCCAGCCGCGATGCGTAGTAAGGCTCGCCAGCCATGGTGCGTATATGAGGAGGGCTCGCCAGCCGCGATGCGTAGTAAGGCTCGCCAGCCATGGAGCGTATATGAGGATTGAGGAGGGCTTGCCAGCCGCGATGCGTAGTAAGGCTCGCCAGCTATGGTGCGTACCTGAGGAGGGCTCGCCAGCCGCGATGCGTTGTAAGGCTCGCCAGCCATGGTGCGTATCTGAGGAGGGCTCGCCAGCCGCGATGCATAGTAAGACTCACCAGCCATGGTGTGTACCTGAGGAGGGCTCGCCAGGCACGGTGCGTTGTAAGGCTAGCCAGCCATGGTGCGTATATGAGGAGGGCTCGCCAGCCGCGATGCGTAGTAAGGCTCGCCAGCCATGGGGCGTATATGAGGAGGGCTCGCCAGCCACGATGCGTAGTAAGGCTCGCTAGCCATGGTACGTATCTGAGGAGGGCTCGCCAGCCGCGATGCGTAGTAAGGCTCGCCAGCCATGGGGGCGGTCGGTTGATCAACCGTGAGAATAGCCGCGTCGGATGGGCTTGTTTTGAAAGTAGCGGACTCATGATGCCGCCGTGGAAATAGTGAATTTTGAATTTCACTATTACTGTTTTTGAAATAAGCGGGTTCCGCGAGGAAGCCCCCTATTGACATTTGAAGGAATAGTGAATTTTAAATCTTCACTACTCGTTTTTTGAACTTGAAGTGGCGGTTTTAATCGCCGTTTGTTTGAATTTTGAAGGAAATAGCGAATTTTAAATTTTCGCTATTACGTTTGAAGTGACGGTTTATGTTGCCGCCGTTGACATGTGAAGGAAATAGTGAATTTTGGTTCCTCACTATTATTTTAAAAATGACAGTTTTAATTGCCGTCGTTGGAAATTTGCAGAAATAGTGAATTTGAATTTTCACTATTATTCTTTGAAAATGACAGTTTTAATTGCCGTCGTTTGAAATTTGAAGAAATAGTGAATTTGAATTTTCACTATTATTTTGAAAATGACGGTTTTAATTGCCGTCGTTTGAAATTTGAAGAAATAGTGAATTTGAATTTTCACTATTATTTTGAAAATGACGGTTTTAATTGCCGTCGTTGGAAATTTGAAGAAATAGTGAATTTGAATTTTTACTATTATTTTGAAATTGACGGTTTTAATTGCCGTCGCTTGAAATTTGAAGAAATAGTGAATTTGTAATTTTCACTATTATTTTGAAATTGACGGTTTTAATTGCCGTCGCTTGAAATTTGAAGAAATAGTGAATTTGAAATTTTCACTATTATTTTGAAATTGACGGTTTTAATTGCCGTCGTTTAAATTTTGAAGGAAAATAGGGAATTTTGATTTCACTATTTGTTTTTGTATTTGAAAAATGACGGTCCTTAATGTCGTCATTGAAAATTCGAAGTTTGTTATGGAAAATTGGGCCAAAGCCCAAAATTTTCGCTGAAAGAGCAGGGAGCACCCCATTGAGGCGCGAGCAACCTGGCGAAATAAGGGAGCTTCCCTATTTTTCTGTAAAAGACGCGAGAATGGTTCGCATACCATTCTCACTTCGTCTTCAACCTTTCGACAAAACAAACCAAAAACCGCCATTGTTGGTCTCTAGCTCGCTTCCATTCGTGCCATCATCAATAATGTCATCTCAAGGTATGTATTTCCTCTTGAATCCATTTGAATTTGTTGGTCTTTTTGATAGATTGAATTAGGGCGAAATATTTACCCAAGAAAATCGATTTGGGCATTTTTGATTGAGCCCATTTCGAGTGAAATTGATGATTGCATTAGGTTAGAAACCTGTTTAGGAGTATATGGGTGCCTTTAGTTTGCATTTTGGTCCCCGTTCCCGCTCTCTATGCTCGAAAAACGTGAGTGAGGTGGATAAACAGTCTCATCTCACAATGCCAAGTTTATTTGCTTGGGTAGTGGGTCCTACTAGGTTGCATTGTAGTCGGGAAAGACCGTATTTGCCATTGTGGACCTTTGTTGGGTATTGCGGGCAAAATTGGAATTTTTGCCTTTTGTGACGGTCTTATGTCTGACAGAATAAGCGCCTGTTTGAGCTTGAATTGAGTCATTTTGCCTTGAAATGGACCCCATTGGTAGTTTAGGTCACTTTGAGGCGTGATAAAATCATGTTGCCTCATCGTGGTCGTATTTTGAATTTTTGACCGGTTTGCGCTCAAATTGGCGTAGGAATTGCCTTTTCGAGCCGTAGAAAAATACCCCATTGTACCGGGAACGTATTTTGATTTGTTGGCGGATCTTGTATGGGTCTTGGGGTGCCGTTTTTTTGTTGTGGTTGTTTTGACTCGTCTTTTACTTGAAAAGAGGGGCGAGTCATTTTTTTTGCGTTTTTTTGTAAATTGTTTTGTTGTTGTTGTTGTTGTTTTTTTTTTTTTGCGAATTGTTTTTGTCTGGTTGGGTTTGGGCGGGATTGCCCTTGTTCTGCTTTGCATGTTTCTTTTTTTGGATTCGTCCATTTTACGCCGTCGTAATGCCGAAATTTCGGCTGACGTTCTTTGTTTGCCTTTGACTTCAGGGTACCATTTGGGACCTATGGGGGTCTGTTGTGGAGGCCTTGGAGGAAGAGGATGATCCCGGAGGAGGAGAGACGACTGTTCTTTGTTACAGGCTTGGTTGTGTTTCTCCCTGGCGGCCTTTGCCCGGCCAATGATCGGGTATCGATCGTTGGTCGTTGTCTGCAGAGGTTCGGATGTCCGATGAGTGGGGCTCAGTACGGGCGCGTTATCCCCATGTTGCCACTTTTGATCGTTGTCGAGTTCTGGCGATTGGGGGTCAACATCGGGGTAGTGTCCGTTGTCATGGTCCCCTTTTGCTCTTGAATTCCAATGATTGGAGGTCAACGTCGGGGTAACGTGCTGAGTTACGATCCTCGGTTGTCGTGTCGTCCGAAGTCTGCCAGGCATCATTTTTCTTTTTGTTATGGAGGAGGAACGCGGTGTTACTGTCATGGTAACCACCTCTGCTTCCGCTGTTTTTCCTCTGTCCCCCGTGTTGCTCCTTTTCTTTTCCGATTGGAAGGATAGGGAATGCTTAGTTCGGTTGGTGGCGGGTAGCCCCCAGTTTGTTGTCTTAGGCCAGTGTCTATATGATAAATGTCTGTACTGGATCCTGTTTGTATGGTCAGTCGTTTGTATCAAACGTGTGTCGATGTATTTTGCGTGAGGCGGTTTGTATATATGTGTTTTGGATTGTGGTTCATTTTGTGATTTTTGGCTCTTTTGTGTTGTGTTTCGGAGGAGCGCTGTCGGCTGTCAATTCCCCTTTGCTTTGCACCAGTTCCTGCATCGTTACTGTAGAAAACAGGCAACAGGTAGCACGTATGCATAAACGCAAACACGTAAAAGAATTTGATCGAAAACAAAATTAACCAAGATGACCTGAAGTTAAAATTGAATTTTGAAAAGAATTTTGAAAATTCCGCGACAAGTCGTCACGTTTGGACTTCTCAAAAGTAATTGATTTGAAAATTGAGCAATTAATTCGTGTCTTGAATTAAATTGCGTCGGAATTATTGAAATTGGTTTGTGACTTGAAGAAATCAAACTCAAACCGTCAGGGATGAATTTTAGAAAACATTTTTACGAGTGTATTTGATTTGATTTTTTTGTGAGATCAAGACTCGAATTTGTGAGCTCTTGAAATTTTGAGGAAAACCGACGTCGTGTTATCAATTTTCAATTTTTATTTTGATGGAAAACTGCGAAAAAGCGAAAAAATTTTGGAATTTTGATTGACATGGAAACGATCCGTCGCGGATCGGGGCGACTAGCCCTTCCCCCTTTTTTTAAAAAAAAATAAAAATACGTATGTTTAAAGCTGCTTCATGGAAACCGTGTCGGATTTCGTAAAATGCGAAAACAAAGTAATGTGAGGGTGAGGAAACACAAAATGTCTTGGACCATCCCGAAGAGGCGTGAGCATTCCGGGGGTAGGTTTGAGGTGTCAGGAGAAAACACAACTTGAAAGTGACAATTCAAAGCGAGAATCCTGGGAAGAGGCCTAAAGAGGCGCGAGCTACTGGGCGATAGAAGCCAGCTCTCCTTTTTTCTGAAAAACGCGCTGATTTCCGAAACACAAAAACATCTCTACAAAACCTCTTCTTCTTCTTCCACAAAAATATTTCGTGGATGCCTTTGAGAATGCATTGCAACAATGGTGCCGGGATTTCTCGCCTCCCGAAAAGTATCAACTCATTTGCATGGGAGATGGTCAATTTTTGGTGCTTCGTCAAGTCAAGGTGCAATCCTCATTCCTCGAAGCATGCTCTCGGTTCTGGGATTCGAAACATCATGTTTTCGTTTTCCCGAAAGGTGAAATTTGTCCTCTTGCCGAAGAAGTTGGAGCCATTGGTGGGTGGCCGGGTTGTGTTCCGGTGCTTCCTCCGACTCGGTTGTGCTACAAGGAGAAATTCCGTTCAATGTTGGGCTTGTCGACAAGTCAAGTCAACTTCCTTCTTGCTCCACATGGTGTGGATATGTTGGCTCTTATCAACATCTTTTCAAACCGATTAGATGCCAATGTTTCGGAGGTGGCTAGGAGAAGGGCTCTTGCCTTTTGCCTTGTCCATGTATACCTCTTTGTTGATGCTTTGGAGAAGAAGGGACCAATGCTATGGTAGCATGACCCTTGTACATGTGGTTGAGCAAATGGAGCATGGTAGGGATCCGTCATGGTTGGTGCTTGGCGAGATCATCCAAGCTTTGGACAAGGAAGGCTCTTGTGGAGAAGTTCCCTCGTTTAGATCCCCAAGGATCCTCCAAGTGTGGCTATTGGAGAGGCTAAGGTATGTGGAGCCTCCGGTTGATTCTTCCTCTTATTCTTTCCGTCACCTTACCATGAGAAATAAGTTGTACCCAGATAGCTTTGCTTCCACCAAGGCTTATTGGGCCGCAAGATTGGCGGAGGAGGGTCGTCCTCACATCCGTTGGGTGGTGCCATGGTGGCACTTGAGGTCCTTCACAGGGTTGCCCGCTTCGGGTGCTAGTCCTCGTTCTTTGATGGTGGTGGGTTTGAAGGTTGCTTCCTTCATTTATCCCGAAAGGCTCATGAGGCAAATGGGGCGTCAACAAAAGGTGCCCGCTCAAGATACCCTTGTCCAAGAGAATGTTTTCCGGAACTCCGAGCTTGTGGAGGTCTTCGAAAGATGGTGGGCCACTCGGCCGCTTTGGGAAGTACCAAACCCCGTTGCCACGACATGGGTGACTTCCGCTTATGTCAAGTGGTCACGAGCTTCGTCCTTGGAAGAGAGGTCCAAATACCGTAAGTATGAGGTTGGCGACTTGAAGTATCGAGAGGTTGGCAAGGCCAACCGTGCCTTTTTTGAGGATTATGTTGATGGAGTTAGCCCGGACGTGATGAGACCACCAAAGAGGAGAAGCTCGGGTCCCAAAAATGTAGTGGGCCGTGCATGGGCTCGTTTCGGGCCGAACATGGGGTCTTGCAATAGACCGGAGGCCGTTGCCGTTGTAGATCCGTTGAGGATCCGTTCCGAAGAGGAAGTCCATGCTAGGCGGGCTAACAAGAAGAACAAGGGGAAGATGTACCCCGAAGGAAAAGGCAAGGGTAGAATGGAAGAGTGAAGACCTCCATTACCCACTTTATTATTATGTTGTATTAGTGTTGTGACTTTTTATTATGTTGTATTAGCTATGTTTTGTGTGTCTTGTGCTAGTTTTATTATGTGAGGTGTTTTAGTCGACACCTTAGCTTTGACAAGTTGTAGACTCGTCGAGCTTTATTTGTTGTTGAATTTGTAATCCCTCCCATTATTAATTAAATAAGAGGATTGCTTGTGTCAAAAATTGTGAACGCTTGTTTCTTCCATCCATTTTGTAAGGGCAATTCGGTTTGAATCGTCCTAAACATTTGCACTTGGGAAAGGGGGAGTTTTGTGGGAAGGGAGAAAAGGCTTATTTTTGTATTTTGTGGGAAAGGGGAGTGTTTTTCCCTTTCTTTTTTGATGGGGATGTTTTTTGTATGTGGGGTTGTTTTTTTTTATTGTGGGGATGATTGTATCTTCTTGTGTAAGAAAGGTCTGCCTACGTATCCACCTGAAGAGGTGAAATCAAACCATGATCGTAGTTCGAAATGTTTTGTGAATTTGATTGGGTTTTGTGGTTGTATCCCTCAGGTATAAGAGGGACTGCCTACGTATTCACCTGAAGGTGAAATCAAACCATGCTCGTAGTTCAGGGGTTTTTGTTTGTTTTAGTGCAAATGGATGTTAACTTTGACAGATCAAAGGACATTCGAAACGGGCAAGGTGCCGCGACTTAGACTCGATAAAACATGTAATTTCAAATCAGAACGCGTTGAGGAACTTGACTTGACAAGGGTTAAGGTGGATGCTAGTTGTAAAACTAGGCTGAGGTCGTTGGTTGCTAAGGTTCAAGGGTAGTATTTCTTGAGTTGGTCTAGGTTGGTCGGGTTTGTAAAATCCTCCCCGTCTAGGTCACTCATCTCACTGCGCCCCCCGAAAGTATTTTCTTGACCAGGTATGGCCCGGCCCAGTTAGGTTTGAATTTCCCCCTCGGATCGACGGGTAATGGTGCTCGTACCGACTTGAGGACCAAGTCGCCTTCCTGGATGTTCCTGGGTTTGACCTTCTTATTGAATGCCCGTTGTATACGTCGTTGGTATAGCTGGACGTTGTGCAGCCGCTCGTCTAGAAGAGTGAGTTGGTCGTACCTTCGACGGGTCCATTCCGCCTCAGGGACGTGACTCTCCAGTAGGATGCTTAGAGAAGGGACCTCTAACTCTACCGGTTGAACCGCCTCCATACCGTATGCTAGGTAGAGTGCGAATGGTAGTTTGCTCGGCCAATCGCGGTAGTTATCTTGCATTTTCTTGATAATGGTGACAAGAGTTTTGTTAGCTGCCTCCACCGCTCTGTTGGTTCGGGGACGGTAAGGTGATGATCGATGTCGTTTGATCTTGTATTTGTCCAGCAAGGCCTGAGTTTCCGCCCGGAAGTGTGAGCCTTGATCGCTGATGATTTCATGGGGTACCCCATATCTGCAGATGATGTTGTTTTGGATGAACTTGGCCACTTGTTTGGCGATCAAGACTACATATGACTGCGCTTCCACCCATTTGGTGAAGTAGTCGATGGCAACGAGGACGAAGCAATGCCCCTTGTTGCCCACTGGGTTGACTTTCTCGATGATGTCGATGCCCCAGGTTGTGAAAGGCCAGGGTGACGTCATGGTGTATAAAAGGGATGGTGGTATGTGTTGTATGTTGGCGAAGATTTGGCAATTGTGGCAATGTTTGACGTAGGCATGGCAATCGGCTTCCATGGTGGTCCAGTAGTAACCTAGCCGCATGATCTTTCGGGTAAGCATTATTGCGCTCATATGAGGGCCACATTCTCCGTCGTGAACCTCTCCCATGACTTCTTTGGCTTTGTGATGGTCAATGCAAAGGAGGAGAAATCCTTGGGGTGTTCTTTTGTATAGTTGATCTTGGTTCATCACGAATTGTGATGCGAGTAAACGGATGGCTCTTTGTCCTCTTTGGTCAGTGTTAGGAGGGAATTCGGTTTTGGTTTTGTAGTTGAGGATGGCTTGGTACCAAGGTTCATAATGGCTTTCCTCGTCGTTGTTGATGGCACAAATGTGAGCTGGCTCGCTCCTACATAGAGGCATCGATGTCATGTCGTCAGGTATGTTGACGAGCGCGACAAGTTTTGCCAGGGCATCAGCAAATTGATTTTCCTCTCGTGGCAAGTGGAAATAGTCGACTTGGTCGAAGAACTCGACCTCTTGATTGATATTTGCTCGGTAGGGAGCTAAGCTGTCACTTCGGATTTTCCATGATTCGGACACCTGATTGATGATGAGCGAGGAATCGCCATGGACTCTCAGTCTCTTGATGCCAAGCGTAATGGCTGCTTGTAGGCCGATGAGGCATGCTTCATATTCAGCGGCATTGTTGGTGACGGCAAAGTCTAGCTTGACTGAGATCGGAAGATGTTCTCCCTCTGGTGATATTAGAAGGATTCCTACCCCGAAGCCTCTCATATTAGATGCACCGTCGAAGTATAGGTCCCATGCGTCGGAATCGGCACAAAGGATGTCCTCGTTAGGAAGTGACCATGTGTCGGTCGTTGGATCCTCATTGACGGGGTTCTCTGTCAGGAAATTGGCGACTGCTCTTCCCTTGATAACCTTGAGGGGTACAAACTTGAGGTCGAACTCAGACAGCATGAGTGTCCACCTAGACAGCCTTCCGTTTAGTACGGGTTTTTCGAAGATGTATTTGACTGGGTCCATCTTGGAGTAGATGTGGACCTTGTAGCTGAGCATGTAATGCCGCGGCTTCTTTGTTGACCATACTAGGGCAAGGCATGTCTTCTCCAGTTGGGTGTACCTTGTCTCGTACTCAATGAACTACTTGCTGATGTAGTAGATGGCTCGTTCTTCGCCGTCGACTGTTTGTGCTAGCATTGCTCCCATGGCTGTGTTGGTGACAGTCAGGTATAAGGATAAAGGAATCCCTGGTTTAGGTGGCATAAGGACAGGAGGTTTGGATAGGATTTCCTTTATCCTGTCGAAGGCTTTTTGGCAATCGTCGTCCCAATTGGTGTGATCGGAGGCGCGAAGGTTCTTGAAGATTGGTTCACAAATCCTGGTGAGCTTGGCAATGAAGCGGCTGATGTATTGAACCTGACCGAGAAATCCCCGAATCTCCTTCTCGTTCTTAGGCCGAGGCATTTGTTGAAGGGCTTTGATTTTGGTTGGATCAATCTCAATGCCTCTTTTGCTGACGACGTGTCCCAAGAGTTTTCCGGAGGTGACCCCGTATGCACACTTCTGAGGATTTAGTCTCATGTTATATTTCCGCAGACGAGCGAAGAATTTCCGAAGGGCGTTGATGTGGCCGTCCAGTTCTCTTGACTTGACAATCATGTCATCGACATACACTTCTACCTCCTTATGAATCATATCATGTAGGAGAGTGGTAGCGGTTCTTTGATAGGTTGTTTCGGCGTTGATGAGGCCGAAGGGCATGACCGTGTAGCAATATGTACCCCACTGTGTAGTGAATGCAGTCTTGTGCATGTCTTCCTCAGCCATTTTAATCTGGTTGTACCCAGCATACCCGTCCATGAATGATAGGAGGGCGTGCTCGGCGGTATTGTCCACCAGAATGTCCATATGTGGCAAAGGGAAGTCATCCTTTGGACTCGCCTTGTTCAGATCCCTGAAGTCGACGCAAACCCGAATTCTCCCGTCTTTCTTCGGTACGGGAACAATGTTGGCCACCCAGTCAGAGTACTCAGACACTTTGATGAAACCAGCCTTGAACTGTTTGTCTACTTCTTCCTTGATTTTCAGGGCCCATTCAGGACGCATCCGGCGTAGCTTCTGCTTCACGGGTTTAGCTCCGGGCTTAATGGGTATCCGGTGCTCCGCAATTTCTCTGTCAATCCCAGGCATATCTCTGTAGGACCAGTCGAACACGTCTTTGTATTCGTGGAGGAGGTCAATGAACTGTTGTCTTTCCGAGGGGTCAAGGGTTGTCCCTATCCTAAGTTCTTAAGGTGTGTTGTCGCTTCCTATGTTAATAGGTTCGGTCTCCTCAATGATGGGGGTTCTGGTTTCCCGTTTGTCAAGTTCTTTGGCTAAGTGAGGTGGGTAGTCACTCAAGTTAAATTACTCATAGTCATTCAGAATCGCATTGCAGTTAAATTGAGACGAGTCATAAGCAAACTTAGCGTTCATTAAGTTGACACGAGCGAAAAGCTCGGAGAGGACAGACATCTCGTGGTCAGTCAGAGGCGACACAGCAGAGGAGGTGGCCCCTGGAACAGGCTCCAGGTTGTCACCTTTTATGGGAGTGGGGGTGACCCTAGTAGACTCAGCCTCTGAATCAGCCACGACCTTGTGATAAAACAATGGGAAGGGGACCTTGACTGGGACATCAGGAGTGTTAGGAGCTATGACAGACTCTGACTCCGACTCAGACTCAGATTCAGATTCTTCTTCACTTTCCTCCTTGAACATTGGGCCTTCTCCAGTTGTGATCTTAAGAACGCGGCCTCGGCGATCGGTCCACTTGACAGTCTTCCTCCAGCCTTGTGTAGCTTTCTCCGGGTCAGTGTCGGAGATCAAGGCGGTCGGGTCAAATTGATTGTCCTTCAGGGCGATGTTGATAATGTCCTCATAGTCAAGGCGCTTGATGTTATCCTCTCCAAAGAGGAGAGTGACAGCTTGTCCATCGAGGCATGAGGACGGCTTAGACTCAGTTGATGCAACTTCGGTATTGTCAGGGATGAAGTAGCAGTCCTGGAAGACTTCCACACCCGGGTACCTGGTCTGGCCACAGAGTCATAGATCGGCTCCGGAAAGCCATGGTAGAGCTCAGACTCTCCCTCGGGGACAAAGTATCCATTGAGGGTCAGATGATAGGGATGGAGGATAACTCCGTGCTTCTTGCGCTTTCGAACTAGGAGGTTCATCTCCTGGATATCTTCATCGGTAGGCTCGTATCATAGTCCAAAGGGGATGTTGGGGACCTTAGCCTGTTTCAAAGGAGGCAAGGTGCTCTTCAGTGGATTGAGAGGTAAACCCGGGAAGTAACCCTGGCGCATCAGAATGCGGTTGACTGTGAGGTTGGCAAACGGATCACAATTAGAAGGTGTTGACTCATCAGTTATGGCATTCACGGCTTGGAATCCCCACATTTCATTATCATATTCTTCAATGGCTTGGGAGGCTATTCCTTTTCTCATAACGGCTTTGATCGGTGAAGCAGGAATTGTGATTGTTTTCCCGTTGAAGGGGACCCTGATTTTCTGGTGGAGAGTTGAGGTAAATGCCTTGACAGCGTGAATCCAGGGACGTCCCAGGAGCATGTTGAAGGAGGCGTCGATGTCGACTACCTGAAAACTGGTTTGCCTTTCCAGTGGTCCGGTTGCGACGGTTAGAGTAATAAGCCCTGCGACCTTACGACGAGTGCCGTGATAAGCGCGTACTCCTTGATTTGTCGGGACCAAATCAGCTTCCTTAATGCCCAGTTTGTGAGCCGTCTTGAGGGGAATGACATTCACTGCGGATTCGTCATCCACAAGGACCATGGGCACATTCTTCTTGAGACATTGTACGGTAATGTATAGGGCAAGATTATGATTGGCTCCGAAGGGAGGGATATCATCGTCAGAGAAGACGACCAGGTTGTTCAAGTCAGGGGCGTCCTTTGTCATGTGTGCCACTATTTCTTCAGGGGAAGAGTTGGAGGGCACAGTTAATTTTCCCAAGGCTTGTAGCAAAGTTTTCCGATGCTCGAAGGATGTAGCAATCAGTTGCCAAATTGAGATTTCGGCTCTTGCTTTCTGAAGCTGCTTGAGGATCGGATTCTCGGGAGCCTTTGGTTGAGTGTCCATGTCCGGGACAACTTGGTCATTCATTGTTGGAGCGACCGTTGAATTGTTCGGGTTCTGATAGGGGCGTCCGGATCGGGTAAGGTGGCCGATCTCTTTCGCCTGTTTCCCTGGGATGATATAGACATCTTCAACATCATCTCTCCAGATGTCATTAATTTATGAATTTCGAGGGTACCTTGGAGGGGTATTCCTAGGTGGGCAGTTTTTGTGAGAGATATTTTTGTGGGGGTGATTCTTGTGAGGGTAGTTATTATGAGGTTGATTATTGTGAGGGTGATTATCATGAGGTGCATGCCAGAATGGTCGCGGGAGCAATCTATCCTGGTGAGGGTAGTTTTGGGCGCTCGGGGGACTCTACCTCAGGCGTGGTGGTGGAGGATTGAAGATAAGTCGACGGTAGGCATCGTAGAGTCGGGTGATCCTTTCGGAGAGACTGGCTATGGCTTCCTCAACCTGTTGGAACATGGTGAGCATAGTGGCGGCACTGAACACAAATACCCCGTCCGAGGGATCTTTCTCCAAGGCATTCACCTCGTCATCAACCGGCATGATGAGGTGTGAGAAGTCCAGAGTTGGCTCATCGTTGGAGATAGCATGGATTCCCAGAGGGTTCGTTTTGTTGTTTGGCTTAGTCGGCGGGGGTAAAGGCAATTCCCCTTTCTCAATCATGTCTTGGATGATGTGTTTGAGTTTGAAGCAGGTTTCTGTGTCATGCCCTTTCCCTTGATGGTACTGACAGTAGGCATTAGGGTTCCAGAAGCGGGATTTCTTAGCATCGGCCGGATCCGGGGTGGGTCCGATTGGTTGTAACTTCCCCTGGTCCATGAGCCTCTTCAGGGCATTTGCATAACTTGACCCTATATTAGTGAACACTCTCTGGGGGCGCTCAGCTCTCTTAGCGGTTGGTTAAACGAGGTTGACCTCATCAATCTTGTTCGTCTGGCCATAAGGGCGAGATCCGGTTGAGGTGGATCCCTGGTAGCCTCTGCCAGTGGTCTTGGCTAGGACACCCTTTCGGAGGTCATCTTCAATGCGTGTCCCGAGGATTTGCAGATCCTGGAAGGTCTTGATGTTTTGGTACCTTAGTAGGTTGGCATACACTGGGCGGAGATTGTTGACAAACTTTTCTACCAAGGTTGATTCACTCGGCTTGCTGGCCAGCTGGGTACTTACCCTCCTCCAACGGGTTAAAAACTCGGTGAATCCCCCCTTGTCATTCTGGGTTAGGACCTCAAGAGTACGAGTATTGGCTTGGATTTCAACATTGTCGGCGTATTGCTTGGCAAATTTAATTGCGACCTCATCCCAGGTAGTAAGGTTCTTCGGATCAAGGGAGTAGTACCATTGGCAAGGGATCGGTTCCAAAGAGGACGGAAAGATCCAGGTGAAAAGTTCCTGTTTGACCCCTTTTATGGCCATGTAGTCTTTGAAGGCATGGATGTGATTGAGTGGGTCCTCCACTCCTTTGAACTTGGGCACATCAGTCAGGGTAAATTTGTCGGGTAGTTGATCCCCAACAGGTTTGAACCTTCGGTTGTTTTCAAGATGGATATTGTTACCCCAGGCTAGGAGCTGTTCTTCCAAGAGCTTTAGCCTCTTCTCAGTTTCAGTCAGAGGTGGAGTGTTATGTTCTCCAGTTTCCTTATTTTCCAGGGTGTCGATACGGGTCTCGACACGATCCAGGGTGACCTTAAGAGCAGTGAGCAGGCTGGCTAGTTGAGCAGTCGTGACATCTCTGTTGTTATCATTGTTGTTGTTGTTGACAGACGAAGTTGAAGACGGGGCCATGGCTCTGAGGAAGAAAAATGCGTCACATTACAACTCAATCCGACACGGTTCAAAGACTGAATGCAGACAACACAAAGGACAAGACAAAGATCAGACTCAACAAGACGAGGATGACCGTGTGTGGTACCTCGGTGCTGACTCAATTTATGACGTGACGGTGTTGACCGAACTTTTGACATGCATCCAGCGTAACGGCGTGACGCCATTGGACGAGTCTCGTGGTGAGACAACTCATAATTAAAGACCCATAAGTACGTTTTGTTTGACTCGATAGACACGAGGCGGAATTGGAATGGTGGACTGAAGTTTTCGAAAATAGAAATTTTCAAAAAGATTCATTTGTCGCTTTGTGGACGACTTCCGAAGATAGAGATCTCCGCAAGTCGGTCAGTTGAAAGGGTTGTCTTAAGTTTATTTGCAAAAGACGGTTTTGAGTTTGAGTCGGCTTGGAAAACAATGTACCTTTTCCCAAGACGGTTTTTTTTGAAATTCAAAATTGTATGTTTTGAAAATCGGGTTTGAAATGTTTGAAGAGGTCTCGGGGACGGTGCATGGTCCTCGGGATCTCGAAAGTGTCTCGAGTAAAAGGTGTGTGCTTTTCTCGGGTTTTGTAAGAGGCATTGTCGGCGCGAAACGGGTTAAAGTCCGTGTCTAGACGCGACGATTATAACGGCGTAAAAAGGTGATTTTGAAATGGTTGTAGAAAACCGAGTTTGAAAATCGTCATTATGACGGCCTAAAAAGGCGTGTTGAATTGGTTATAAAAAATCGGGTTTGAAAATCATCATTACGACGGCCTAGAAAGGCGTGTTGAAATGGTTATAAAAACCGGGTTTGAAAATCGTCATTATGACGGCCTAGAAAGGCGTGCAACGGTCGGCGAAAGACCAAGGTTTGAAAGGGCCATTATAACGGCGCAAAAAAGTGTTTTTGAAAGTTTGAAAATGACACGGAAGGACTTATGATCAAGTAGCACATAAGCACTCACAGTTTCATTATATTATGCATAATGGTGACACTGGTTTTGGCTTAGAAGGGTGGGTTGCACACCAAGCAATCAAACCCCGATTTGCGAGAGGGATACCAATCCAAACAAAATGTGTAAGGAGAGTGCCCTAGCTTCGTGCTCGAAAGTGATGAAAGCTCTTTGAGGAAACAGAAATGTGTAACGTCAATAGTATGCTTGACTAAATCGGGATTCGAAACGCGGGGATAAGGAAAACTCACGCCGACGAGACAAGCCAATTGGTCGAAAAGGGTTAGGTTATGGGCCCGGACAAGGAACCCGACCGTGACCGTAATATCAATTAATGCATTCCAACCAAGACCTCGTTCGAGTCTCACCATCTAGGGATCACAAAGACATAAGTGTCCTAGTTTTCCCCAGCGGAGTCGCCAATTTGTGGACGTAGCCACTTGTAGGCCCCAGCCGATCTGTGGGACATACATCGGTCTTTTGAAAGCCACGCTCGGCGGCGTAAAGATGCTTTCGACCAGATCGTTTTAGATCGGTCGGTTTCGTCTCGGTAAAGGTCTCGAAAAGATTAGAGATGTTCGGAGTCGCCACCAAGCATTTGTGGGATGCTTGGAACCCGTTCGAATCCACTTTATACCTCGGTCAAACGAAGCACAAAGCAGTGTTTGACATAGGTACTAAAGATAAGGAATCGTCCCTCTTTAGCATCCTATCTCTAGAATGACTCTCGCACGCTCTGGATAAGGTCGTCCACTATCCAAAGTTTCTGAGTAAGAGGTGAAGGTACGTATTGGAAAGCCCTTTAATCAGACACCCAATCCCTCCCGCGGTAGTGGCCTCTACTGATCGATCTTGGTTGGTTGAATGCAAAAGTTGATGAAACGGTTTAAATGCATGAATGCGCATCCAATAATTTAAACCTAACACGTGAGAGCTTTCTAAGTCGGTTGATTTAATCCAAGTATCAAGTATAAGATGTCGAGTTGGATTTATGGTTGATTTGCATGCAAGACGGAAATTAAACGTCCATTTACCGTATTAGGTTTATGGTGCATAACGTGATCCATTTGTCTTAGTAAAGCATTTTGCAAATGTGATTTTTGAATGAGCAAATTAGTCATATGATCCGTCCTATATCCGGGTTGGCCGGAGTCGGGATCGTCCCAGACTAATGCTGGAAAGGGAACAGACCTCGCACCGGGAGGCCACATGAGGCGCGGGCCTGTTGGCAGTGCAAAGGGGTCTCCCCTGGTTTTGAAAATAGGAAAGAAGTGGCTTGTTTAGGCGCAGGTCAGTCGACGGTTTAAGACGCATTCTGACCATTTGAAAAACGTTTATAAAACGTGTTGAAAATGGGTATTTGAACCTGTTTTGGTTTGAAAGGACCGTTTAGGCCGTATTTATGTTGATTTGAAGAACGAGACTTGAATAATCATCATTGTTTTGACGATATTCGATGTCGGGTTCGACTTGACAAACTTGACATGAATAGTTTTGAAAATAATTATGAACTAATTGTTTTAAGTTCATTTGAATATAATTAGTCAATACTCATCATCGTACTCGGGTTAAAATCCGACTTGGTATGTAGAACCAAGGGTGACTTTGTGTTGGTGACTAATACAAAATGTAAAGAAATGATGAAAGGCTTTAAAATACCTTCCAAAATTTAAAGAAATGAAATAAAAGGCTTTAAAATACCTTTTAAATGTAATTAACCAAATATTATCACCGAAACACGGATTAAACCGTCGTGGTATTAGGAACCAAGGGTGAAAAATATTTTATGGTTAAAAACTTGTAAAAATAAAATAAAATAAAAGAGGTTTGAAAATATTTGAAAGGGTAAAAAACGATTACAAATATGAAAATGAATTAATGAGGAAAGACGAGAACAAACACGGTTGAGTCTGACCTGGACACCGCATTGAGGCGCGAGCCTCTGTGCAGAACAAGGGGCTTCTGTCTCAGGCCAAAACTCAGTTTTGGCTCGTATATCCTATGTTTTGGATCGTGTTATGCATGATTTAGCATGTTATGGTCATTAAATAAGTATAGACATGATAAAAGGAGGATTTTTACACCCTCATACTTACATGCTTGGTTATGGCGAGAAACCGACGTAAGTGTAACAACTCGTTTGGTCGGAAAAGACTCGGTTTAAAACCGTTTTAGTAAGTAAAAAGAGTGTTTTATTAATATTGGTGACGGTGTAGTGGTCGAAGTGGTCGGTCAAGTGATTTAATGCACGATGACGGTACCAAACAATGTGTAAGGCTTGTATTTACGATCAGTAGGTCGTAAATACGCGTCGGATTGTGACTTAGGAAGTCGAGAATTTTAAGGGAGAAAAGAGAGGGCAAACACTCGCGTAAGTTCTCAAATGGGGGTATTTGAGGGGTATTTATAGAAAATGAGTGGTTGTGTGAGTTTTGAGCGACATGGCCACCTGGGCTGCTCAAAGAGGCGCGAGCCACGTCGCGGGTCTTCGAGTTGTCCTGTCACTTTCACACAAATGCAATCATGATTTGTTCTATCCTAGGATTTGCAGTCACATGTTTGGTACTTGACCATTCATGAATCCGGGAAATCTTAGTATAGAAGGTTTTGAATGGTTTGTTTTTTGTGGTTGACTCGGTTTGACTCGTTGTTGGAGTCGGGATTTGAATTTTTGAGTCGGTTTTTGGTCCGGTGTCGGTTTTGACTCTAGTTAGTGTCATTGCGAACCCGTCGTCGTGCATTAAACACTCCAAGTACTTTTGAAAAGTTTTGAAATATTTTATTTTCGAAATAGTTTTAAGTTTTCCGACGTAAAGTTGTACACGAACTGTCGATCAAACGCTGCGATTCCAAAGCATGTTATAGTACGATAATCATCAGGTGTTCGTTTGGTCGGAAAAGACTCGGTTTAAAACCGTTTTAGTAAGTAAAAAGAGTGTTTTATTAAGATTGGTGATGGTGTAGTGGTTGAAGTGGTCGTCAAGTGATTTAATGCACGTTGACGGTACCAAACAATGTGTAAGACTTGTATTTACGATCGGTAGGTCGTAAATACGCGTCGGATTGTGACTTAGGAAGTCGAGTCGAGAATTTTAAGGGAGAAAAGAGGGGGCGGACACTCGCGTAAGTTCTCAAATGGGGGTATTTGAGGGGTATTTATAGAAAATTAGTGGTTGTGTGAGTTTTGAGCGACGTGGCCACCTGGGCTGCTCAAAGAGGCGCGAGCCACGTCGCGGGTCTTCGAGTTGTCCTGTCACTTTCACACAAATGCAATCATGATTTGTTCTATCCTAGGACTTGAAATCACATATTTGGTACTTGACCATTCATGAATCCGGGAAATCTTAGTATAGAAGGTTTTGAATGGTTTGTTTTTTGTGGTTGACTCGGTTTGACTCGTTGTTTTAGTCGGGATTTGAATTTTTGAGTCGGTTTTTGGTCCGGTGTCGGTTTTGACTCTAGTTAGTGTCATAGCGACCCCGTCGTCGTGCATTAAACACTCCAAGTACTTTTGAAAAGTTTTGAAATGTTTTATTTTCGAAATAGTTTTAAGTTTTCCGACGTAAAGTTGTACATTTACTGTCGATCAAACGCCGCGATTCCAAAGCATGTTATAGTACGATAATCATCGGGTGTTCGTTTGGTCGGAAAAGACTCGGTTTAAAACCGTTTTAGTAAGTAAAAAGAGTGTTTTATTAAGATTGGTGACGGTGTAGTGGTCGAAGTGGTCGGTCAAGTGATTTAATGCACGATGACTGTTGGACCATATAGCTTATATGTTTATGTTTTGATGATGTCAAGGTGTTTTACATTTTATATACTTGTTGCGTGTAAACGTTTGTTAAGTGTTTTAGCATTAACCTATTACGAGCAACAAAGAGGATTGTGACAATTACATGAGATGTTCAAGCCTTTGTTCAAGATCAAACAATTCAAAGATTCATTCAAGTATTATGTGAAGACGAAGTTTGTCTAAAGAATAATCAAGCTTGGATGATGATGTAGCCTATACTCGAAGATCTCCTTGAAGATTAGAATAGTATAGTTGATTATCTCGTAATGGTAATCAAAGAATGAGTTTCTTAATTAGTAAAGTTATAGCTTTGCAGCTATAACATTACTAGTAAAAGAGCTCAATGTTATAGCTCTTCTACTATAACATTGAAATGCTGAGTTTTCATACACGACTTATAAATGTTTCGAAAATTGATTTATAATTGTTTAACGTTTATTTTAAATGTTCTAATGAAAGTATTTATTTTATAAAGCCCAGTTTAGTGAGGAGTCCGGTTTTATGGTTAGCGTTAATTGATGGTTATTGGATCAACTTATGAGTTGGACTTTACTATCAATTAGGGTTTCCATATAGTCTCTCCTAAAACCTAAATTCTAATTATATATTAAGATTAGGGTTTGCATGATTCACGAGCTTATGAGCCGTGTTATGCGTATTGCCTATGAGATATTAGGTAAAGATTTTATTCTATAATAATATCTTTACATATCTTATATCTTACTTAATATATTTGTTTATGGTAAAAGATATTCTTGTTTTAGGAAATCTTATCATAATCTTAGAATTTATAGTAAAGATAATATTTGGAAAGATTATATTCTATCTTTTAGAATATTCTTTATTATCTTTCATGGCTTTTAGGAAAGAGATAATAAGAAGATATAATTTGTAATTATATCTTATTATTTCGGCTATTAGGGTTCTTGTAGAAACCGTGTAGCCTACCTCTTCCTTGCCTATAAATACTTTGCTATTTACAACATCTAAAATAGTGACCTTAAGCATAAAAATTGTTTTCATATTTTTAAAAAAGCAAACCGTGTGTTTTTAACGAAAACCGTTTTGCAATTTTGAAAGGTCGTGTGTTACAAACTCGCATACTTGTTCTTCATTTATCGTTATAAGATAATAGTGCTTAGTTGATTTCTTAACTTGTTCATTAACGTGAACCTTTGTTAGAATCATTAGTGCTTTCTTATTAGCGTAAGGTAGTCACTCGAGTATTTAACGGTACTCATTGAGTTACAGCTAGAGTTAGTTGTACGAGTTGGGTTAGTAAATTTGTAATCCGTAGAAAGGTACTAAATTTATTAATCGAGAATAGTGGACGTAGGTTTCAACTTGTGAAACTGAACCACTTCAAAAATCCGTGTGTCTCTTCTTGTTTCGTTCTTTTGTTTATTTCGTTCATCATCGTTAGTTGATTAGTTAAAGTTTAATCAATAAACTTTAAATAATCAATTATATACGCACAATCGAAAAAGCTTTAAAAAGTTTTAAATCCTCAATTCACCCCCCCTCTTGAGTATTTTTGGATCAATAGACTCTTCAATTGGTATCAGAGCCTCGTGCTCTTGATTGCCTAACCGCAAAGAGGCTGATCTATCTTGTTTTTCATTTATCTTATCGTTTTATATTCCGCTGCCTATCACGTGATAAATGGATTCCAAATATCTCAAGTGTCCCGTCTTTGATGGGAAGAATTACGGATTGTGGAAAAACATGATGACTCACTATGTGAAAGGACACGATTGGGAGTGCTGGAGGATTATTCAAAACGGACCGCACAAAATTCTTGTGGCATCCGAGGAAGGCACTACCTATGAAAAGAAAGAAGAGGACTATGTCGAGGCCGACTACAAGAAGGCCGAAAAGAACTCCAAAGCGATAAGTCTTCTGCAAAACGGAATGACTTCTACTGAGTTTGATCGGTTCTCTTCATGTTCCACGGCCAAGGAGATATGGGATGGGCTCGAATTAGCTTATGAAGGTACTTCCATTGTTAGGAAGCACCGAATTGATTTGCTTATGCAAAAATATGAGTTATTCATTATGGAGCCTAATGAGTCCTTAGATAGCATGTCTGCAAGGTTCTCAAGCATCATAAACGAACTAAAAAACCTAGGTAGGAAATTCAGTACTAAGGACATTGCTAGAAAGGTTCTTAGGAGTCTTACTAAGAAGTGGCGTGCTAAGGTCACTGCAATGGAGGAATCACGAGATCTTGAGACCCTGTCCTATCAAGAACTCATTGGTGCTCTCATGGCCCATGAAATTACTCTTAACAAAGACGACGCTGAACCAAGTCGCAATAAGAGTATGGCTTTAAAGAGCGAAGAAGCGTACTCTGACCTAGAGGATGAAACTGTCTTGTTTGCACGACGTTTTAAAAATAAAAATTTTCGAAATAAACAAGCAAAATCACCCCATAACAACAATAACAACAAGTCATTCAACAAAAAGGTTAATGACTCAAAATCGTCTTTCGCAAATAGAGGTTGCTTCAAGTGTGGAGAATCTGGTCATATGATCAAAGATTTTCCAACATGGGAGAAGATAAAGGACAAGACGAAACGTGAGAAGACAAAGAGAGAATTCAAGCAAGTTATGATGGCTTCGTGCTGGAGAGACCTTGACTCAGAAGATGACGAGGAATCTGAAGACGACGAAGTAGCAAACCTTTGTCTCAGCAGTGTTAGTCTTGACCTAATCTCCGACAGTGACGATGAAAGCACAATTTCTCATTCAAACTATTGCTTTCTTAGAGAATCAGATGAGGATGACGCTGAAGAGGTAAGTTACCTTGAGCTTAAAAAACGTGTTAGAAAATTGTCTAAAAGTGCTTTAATTGAATTCTTTGAACAGTCTCTTGATAAGTGTCACGAACAGGACTTGGAACTGAAAGATCTGAAGGAACAGATTCTCGAAATCGCGGAAGAGAATCATACTCTCAAGACTAAAGCTAAGAAGTTGAAATCTAAAGTTATAGCTGAGAAAGCTACAACATTAGATTCTAACATGGCTGAAAAGAAGGAATTAGAGTCCAAAGTTATAGCTAATGAAGCTATAACCTCCGACCTAAAGCTTAACATCAAGCACCTTCAAGCCAAAGTTACAGCTAATGAAGCTATAACTTCAGAACTTAGAAAAGTCAAAGAACTCTTGGAAACTAAGGTCACATCTAATGAAGAAGTGATCTTGGATCAAAAGAAAGAAATAGATTCTCTTTCAAAGCAATTAAAAGAATCAAAGACTGATATGATCAATGTTAAGAAACACCACACCGATGTTGTGTTCATTCTTAAAGAACGATTCCAAGACTTTCGTGACAACTTTAAAAAGGACAATGATGTAGATCACACGAAATGTCAAGAGGAAATCAAAACCCTAAAAGACCTACTTCTATACGCTATAAAGGTCCATGACAAGTGGGAAGGTAGCACGAAAGTCTTAAACTTCCTAACCGAACAATCTGACAATAATATGAAGATGGGGTTAGGACATGAGTGCTACAGCCGTAGAGATCACTCTAAATGCAAATCAACACCTTCGGATTTTGATTTTAGAAAAAGGAAATATGCTGATCTTCCTGAATACTTGATTTGCAATTACTGTGGTCATACGGGTCACATCCAAATCAATTGTGTCAAAAAGGCTCATGATATAAGAAAGAATGCCGAACATGCCAAAACTATTGATACAGTTGTCGAGGATAAGGAAACCCCCACTAACGAACCTAACGAAGAAAGAAATAATAAATTTCGTTGGTTCTATGACATGGCCTTTGACTACTCTAAGAAACTTAGCACTTCACAAAGCCCTTGTAGATCTCAACCCAGTAAACCTATTCACAAGGGAAATAGTCAAGAGAGACCTAGAGAAATTCCTAGACCTAGAGAAAACCCTAACCCTAGAACTCCTCCAAAGCCAAACAAACCTAAAGTTAGAAAAACGGTCATTAAACGTGTTTGGGTTCGAAAGGATTTAGTGTTTAGAGTAACTAATCATAAGGGACCCAACTTAGCTTGGGTACCTAAAAACTGTATCTAATCCTTTATGCAGGAAGAAGTGAAAGAAAACAATCAATGGTACCTTGACAGTGGATGCTCAAGACACATGACCGGAGATAAGAATCTGTTTCTTTCACTCAAGCCTTTCAACGGAGGAAAAGTGACGTTCGGGGACAACAAAAAGGGAAAAGTAATCGGCGTTGGCAAAATCGGAATCTCTAAGTCTCATGCAATAAGTGACGTTTATCTTGTAGATGGCTTTAAACACAATTTGCTAAGCATATCTCAACTATGCGACAAAGGTAACAAAGTAGTTTTTCATACTGACAGTTGTCGCATTATTATTGAAGGAACTAGCAACGTTATTCTTGAAGGCCACTGAAAAAGGAATGTTTATATGGCAGATTTAAATGCTGTGCCTACTAACTCTTTTTCGTGCATGAAAGTTACACTTGATGATCCTTGTTTATGGCATAAGCATTTTGGTCACATTAGTTCACTGACCTTGAACAAGCTCAAGAAGTGGGACTTGGTTGAAGGGTTGCCTAAAATCAAGTTCGACCAAGAAAGGATGTGTGACACATGTACAAGGTGTAAACAAGTAAGATCATCGTTCAAACCTAAAAGAGTAGTGAGCACAAATCAAGCCTTGGAACTGGTACACATGGATTTATGTGGACCTATGAAGGTAAGGAGTAGAGGAGGATCCAGGTACGTCTTTGTTCTTGTAGATGACTACTCAAGGTATGTATGGCCTATCTTTCTTCATTCAAAAGACGAAACTTTTGATGAATTTGATTGTCTTATGAAACGTGTTCAAAATAAATATAAGACTAATCTTGTATCTATTCGTACGGACCATGGGACCGAATTTGACAACCAAACTTTTATAGAATATTGTAGAGTTAATGGTGTAGGACATAACTTTTCTGCACCAAGAACTCCTCAACAAAACGGTGTTGTTGAACGTATGAATAGAACTTTAGAAGATATGGCACGTACAATGCTTCTGTGTAGTGGTTTACCTCGTAACTTTTGGGCTGAAGCCATAAGTACTTCTTGCTACATCCATAATCGTGCTATGATCCGACCTATCCTCAAGAAAACCCCTTACGAACTTCTTAGAGGTCGAAAACCTAATATCTCCCATCTTCGCTGTTTTGGGAGTAAATGTTTTGTACATAATAACGGCAAAAACCGTTTAAGTAAATTCGACCCTAGGAGTGATGAGGCGATTTTCATAGGATACTCAGATCATAGCAAGGCTTACAAAGTATTCAATAAGAGAACTCTCTGTATTGAAGAAAGTGTCCACGTTATCTTTGATGAAGATAACGTGTTCGATAAGCCTTTACAGGATAAGGAAGAAGACTTGGATGAACCCGACTTTCGTCTCTCAAGAGATGATCCCCCAGATTTAGAATTAGAGGACAATGAGATTGAGGGAATAAACGATGAACTTGATCGTTCCTCAAAAGACAAAAGGGAGAAAGACAAAGTTATAGTTGATGATACTATAACATTGACTCAAGATAAGAACTCCCAAACCAATGTTATAGATGATATTACTGTAAGATTGAATCCAAATCAAGGTGTAGAGTCCGAGGTTATAATCGGATCAAACGCAACACCCGAATTGGATTCAGGGGGAACTTCCTCTAATTCCGAACCAAATGAAGTCGGGACAAGCTCAAATAACGATGGAGAACCAAGCACTTCGACGAAGTGGAAATACAAGAACTCACACCCCATGGACAATAATCTTGGGAATATTAAAAAGGGTGTTCAAACAAGACGTTCCTTAAACAACTTCTGTTCTTTCTACTCTTTTCTGTCCATGATCAAACCAAAGAACATCAATGAAGCTTTTGTTGAATCAAACTGGATTGTAGCTATGCAAGAAGAGCTACAACAGTTCGAAAGAAACAAGGTTTGGCATTTAGTTCCTAGACCAAAAGATCGAACAGTCATTGGAACTCGGTGGGTCTTCAGGAACAAATTAGATGATGCCGGAGTCATTGTCAGAAACAAAGCAAGATTGGTGGTCCAAGGATATAATCAACAAGAAGGAATAGATTATGACGAGACTTTCGCACCTGTTGCTCGTCTTGAAGCTATTAGACTTCTGATAGCATTTGCCGCACACAAAGGAATGAAGCTCTTCCAAATGGACGTCAAGACGACATTTTTGAATGGATATTTCCAAGAGGAAGTCTTCGTTGAACAACCCCCTGGTTTTAAGAATATCAAATTTGAGGATCACGTTTTCAAATTAGATAAAGCCCTATATGGATTGAAGCAAGCACCTAGGGCTTGGTACGACAGATTATCCAAGTTTTTACTTGACAGTGGATTCAGTAGAGGATCCGTCGACAAAACCCTATTTCTGAAAACTGAGGATTTTGACCTTTTGGTTGTTCAAATATACGTCGATGATATCATCTTTGGATCGACCAACCGAAGCTTGTGTAAATATTTTTCTGAGCTAATGACTTCCGAGTTCGAGATGAGTATGATGGGAGAATTGAAATTCTTTCTAGGACTGCAAATACAACAAACAGATGAAGGCATTAAAATCCATCAACAGAAATATATCAAAGAGTTGATTCGAAAATTCGGAATGGAAAACTCACACGCTATGCCTACTCCAATGGTCGAAAACAAGAAATTGACATTGGATGAAAACGGAAATCGATTGATGAAACTACTTACCGTGGGATGATTGGGTCACTGTTATATTTGACCGCAAGTAGACCCGATATTATGTTTAGTGTATGCGTTTGTGCGAGATATCAATCATCTCCCAAAGAATCGCATATGACGGCCGTTAAACGAATTTTACGTTATTTAATTGGAACGGCCAACTTATACCTATGGTATCAAATGGAGTGCAATTTTGATCTAGTCGGTTATTCCGATGCCGACTACGCAGGATGTTCTCTAGACAGGAAAAGCACGTCAGGTGTCGCCACGTTTGTCGGACCGTGTATCATCACGTGGGGTTCGAAGAAACAAAATTCGGTTGCTCTCTCAACTGCTGAAGCCGAATATATTGCTGCAGGACTGGTATGTACTCAACTTTTATGGCTGAAGCAACAATTACGTGATTATGGTGTTGATGTAGGATGTATTCCCATTCTTTGTGACAATACTAGTGCGATAATAATTTCTAAAAATCCCGCACAACATTCACGTACCAAACACATTGAAATAAGACACCATTTTATTAGAGACCATGTTGAGAAGGGGAATATAAAACTTGAATATTGTAGTACTGAAAAACAATGGGCAGACATTTTGACAAAATCATTAGCTAGAGAACGATTTGAGACTTTACGGTTGGAAATTGGTTTAATCAGTGGTACCTAAGCTTCTATATTTGTTCAATTCTTTTATGACTGACTAGTTAAGTTAAGATTGTATGACTGTGTCTGTATATTGCGTTGCATGAATAATTTCGTTTATAGAAGTATTTTTATCATAAGATTCTATTTGCTATTTAGAATTTAATTGATGTACAAACTTATTCCTATCACAATAAACAAACACACCATATCTTTTATCTTTCAAAAAAAAAAAAAAAAAAAATCTCACAAATAAGCTCACAAGTACACGGCTCATATCTTTCCTATATCAAACCAACTTCCTAATTCATGTCTTATCACCATAAATTTCCATACTTATCACTTTCCTATTCCTAATTAAAGACACTTACCATATTACACCTCCACTTGTTAACCCTAAAACCTACACCTATATCTACCCTTGCGTGACCCGTCCACCCATCCCCACTTGCTCACTTTTTCTTCTTCCAAATTTTTACCATCATTACATATGTTTTCTTTTACTCAAACAATCACCATCATCCCCCTTTTCAAACAATCACCATCATCATGAACACATCTCATGCAAAGAATACCCGATCCTCAACCCGTCACCACCAAAACCGCCCCTTTCCTCACCAAACATCACCTTTGCCACCACATACTCCTCATTCCATGAATTGTCCTTCACCACAACCAAACCCAAACTCGCCCCTGTTTCGTAATCGGGACGAATCGGTTTCCGAAGGCAAAAGACGTCGTCTTTTCAAGGGTAAAAATAAAGTTGTTGTTGATGATAGTGAAGCTATTGTGGAGGAACCCGAGGTGATAGTTTGGAATGGTGTTGCTCGTACTCTGCTTAGGGATGCTTCAAAAGCCGCGACAAAGGAAGGGTTGAATCGTGTTCGGCTTACTCATGATGAAAGCATCTTGGTTAATCGAGTTTTGAGGTATTCCATTCATGGTGGTCGGTACTATCCGAAATCTTGGTTGGTTAGTGTACCCGCTCTTGCTTTCTTTATTAATTTTCTTGATTTTCAAGGGTGGAGTCACATAAGTTAGTTTTCGGGCCCTATATACCCGGTTGAGGTGGTATAATTCTTTGCTAGTGTCTCAATTAAGAAAGGAGTGTTGCATGTAGTTGTTAATGGTGTCGATGTTACCGTCTCTGTTTCGGATTTCTGCTCTGCTTTTTCGGTTCCTAATGAAGGGATTGAATTAAATCCGAGTCTTGAATGGTCTAATGTTGGAAGTGAAAAGGAGATGTCAGTGAAGAAGTATTTTGAGAAGATGACGGAGGGTGTCAATATCGTGGTTCGACCTCTCTCGGCTAAGATCAAGTTCCTCTTAAATTTTTTGTGGAACACAGTGGTGCCGAGAAGAGGGGGTCGTGATAAGGTGTCGAGTTATGAGGCGATAATGGTTTATTCTTGGTTGGAAGGTCAGAAGGTGAATTTGGGTAGTGTTGTCTTGCACCGTATCATTCAGACTAGTCTTACGGTTACTAAGGACAAGTTGAGCACCACAATCGATTTTCCGTATGGTATGTGGATATCTCGTCTGTTGGAAATTAAACAAGTGATCGGGCCTGACAGTTACGGTGTTAGTGCTAAAGATTGTATGTGTGACAAGTTAATCAAGCTAATGGGTCTTGTTGTTGATGGACCCGAATTGCAACTTGCAAAGGATGTTGAGAAAGCCCCGGTGGATTCGGGTTTAGGATCTATGGAGTCGAAGTTGGAAGGGTTTATGAATGGTTTAATGGAGAAATTCGAGGTGCATTCGGCTAGTTTGGCTACGGCATTGTCACGGGTTGGACCATCTCGGTCTTTAGACTCGGGTTTGGATGCTAGTCGAGTGTATTCGTGGATGGAGGATGTGGACAAGAGATTAGCGGGTTTTGAGAGGGAGATGAAGGCTATTCGTGGGGAAGTGTTCCCACACGGTGATCGTCTCACTTTCCTTACGAGTCAGGGTGGTGCCTTGGTGATTCACGGGAAAGCGATGGCCGGTGATCAAGCTCTCACGTTGGAAGCTACAAAGGCTCTTTCTTTGAAGGTGCTTAATTTTGAAAGGAGCATTGGTACCTTTCACAGTTGGTTAGGAGCTCCTTCGACCGTCTGGATCTTTGGAGCACCGTACTAGACCCGACTACGTGAACCCGTATAAGACCCGTAACATCTGATTTCCTCTCGTCCTACCCTCATTAGCCCTTACCTTAATTAGCTTTTCTTTTTATTTCATCTAATGGTGTGTTAAACAAACTCTTATTCGGCCCATTTTGGCAATACACTTGTGGTTATGGCCCAAGTGTTCTATTAGACATGTGATCATTCGGCCCACTTTGGCTTTAAACATGTTTAATTCTTAGTTTGTATGCTAATTATCTTTTGATGCTTATAGTCTTGCATGTTATCATTATTTTTTATGGCGTTTTTATCTCTTGTCTCGTCTTATATTATTCTAGTCATTTTTGATTTGTTCTTAACTTTTCGATGATGCCAAGAGGGGGAAAGAACGTTTATAGTAAGCATCTACCTAAGCTTGCTCCTTGTCAAGACCGATTGTCTCTTAAAGTCCTTAAGTTTTGATTTTTAAAAAAAATTGTCTTGTTCTTGCGTTAATCTTTATTATCAAGATAACGGTATTATATTGAGGGGGAACTTTTTAATTAGTCACAATTTTAGGAGACTTGCCATCATCAAAAAGGGGGAATTTGTTGGACCATATAGCTTATATGTTTATGTTTTGATGATGTCAAGGTGTTTTACATTTTATATACTTGTTGCGTGTAAACGTTTGTTAAGTGTTTTAGCATTAACCTATTACGAGCAACAAAGAGGATTGTGACAATTACATGAGATGTTCAAGCCTTTGTTCAAGATCAAACAATTCAAAGATTCATTCAAGTATTATGTGAAGACGAAGTTTGTCTAAAGAATAATCAAGCTTGGATGATGATGTAGCCTATACTCGAAGATCTCCTTGAAGATTAGAATAGTATAGTTGATTATCTCGTAATGGTAATCAAAGAATGAGTTTCTTAATTAGTAAAGTTATAGCTTTGCAGCTATAACATTACTAGTAAAAGAGCTCAATGTTATAGCTCTTCTACTATAACATTGAAATGCTGAGTTTTCATACACGACTTATAAATGTTTCGAAAATTGATTTATAATTGTTTAACGTTTATTTTAAATGTTCTAATGAAAGTATTTATTTTATAAAGCCCGGTTTAGTGAGGAGTCCGGTTTTATGGTTAGCGTTAATTGATGGTTATTGGATCAACTTATGAGTTGGACTTTACTATCAATTAAGGTTTCCATATAGTCTCTCCTAAAACCTAAATTCTAATTATATATTAAGATTAGGGTTTGCATGATTCACGAGCTTATGAGCCGTGTTATGCGTATTGCCTATGAGATATTAGGTAAAGATTTTATTCTATAATAATATCTTTACATATCTTATATCTTACTTAATATATTTGTTTATGGTAAAAGATATTCTTGTTTTAGGAAATCTTATCATAATCTTAGAATTTATAGTAAAGATAATATTTGGAAAGATTATATTCTATCTTTTAGAATATTCTTTATTATCTTTCATGGCTTTTAGGAAAGAGATAATAAGAAGATATAATTTGTAATTATATCTTATTATTTCGGCTATTAGGGTTCTTGTAGAAACCGTGTAGCCTACCTCTTCCTTGCCTATAAATACTTTGCTATTTACAACATCTAAAATAGTGACCTTAAGCATAAAAATTGTTTTCATATTTTTAAAAAAGCAAACCGTGTGTTTTTAACGAAAACCGTTTTGCAATTTTGAAAGGTCGTGTGTTACAAACTCGCATACTTGTTCTTCATTTATCGTTATAAGATAATAGTGCTTAGTTGATTTCTTAACTTGTTCATTAACGTGAACCTTTGTTAGAATCATTAGTGCTTTCTTATTAGCGTAAGGTAGTCACTCGAGTATTTAACGGTACTCATTGAGTTACAGCTAGAGTTAGTTGTACGAGTTGGGTTAGTAAATTTGTAATCCGTAGAAAGGTACTAAATTTATTAATCGAGAATAGTGGACGTAGGTTTCGACTTGTGAAACTGAACCACTTCAAAAATCCGTGTGTCTCTTCTTGTTTCGTTCTTTTGTTTATTTCGTTCATCATCGTTAGTTGATTAGTTAAAGTTTAATCCATAAACTTTAAATAATCAATTATATACGCACAATCGAAAAAGCTTTAAAAAGTTTTAAATCCTCAATTAACCCCCCCTCTTGAGTATTTTTGGATCAATAGACTCTTCAATGACGGTACCAAACAATGTGTAAGACTTGTATTTACGATCGGTAGGTCGTAAATACGCGTCGGATTGTGACTTAGGAAGTCGAGTCGAGAACTTTAAGGGAGAAAAGAGGGGGCGGACACTCGCGTAAGTTCTCAAATGGGGGCATTTGAGGGGTATTTATAGAAAATGAGTGGTTGTGTGAGTTTTGAGCGACGTGGCCACCTGGGCTGCTCAAAGAGGCGCGAGCCACGTCGCGGGTCTTCGAGTTGTCCTGTCACTTTCACACAAATGCAATCATGATTTGTTCTATCCTAGGATTTGTAGTCACATGTTTGGTACTTGACCATTCATGAATCCGGGAAATCTTAGTATAGAAGGTTTTGAATGGTTTGTTTTTTATGGTTGACTCGGTTTGACTCATTGTTGGAGTCGGGATTTGAATTTTTGAGTCGGTTTTTGGTCCGGTGTCGGTTTTGACTCTAGTTAGTGTCATTGGGACCCCGTCGTCGTGCATTAAACACTCCAGGTACTTTTGAAAAGTTTTGAAATGTTTAATTTTAGAAATCGTTTTAAGTTTTTCGACGTAAAGTTGTACACGAACTGTCGATCAAACGCCGCGATTCCAAAGCAGGTTATAGTCCGATAATCATCGGGTGTTTGTTGGAGTCTCAACAGATACTGGGTATCTATAATAATGCATTTTACAAACTACTTGGTCGAAACGGAAATTTTACAGAAACTTGTCAAAATCTTAGGTCAACTTGTAAAAATCACTATAAATTGTCGAAATATTTTCTTGCAACGTGGCTTATCAATTTAGAAACATATACGAATATTTTAAACATCGAAGTTGGAATAAAACCTAATCGATTAATATTTATTAAATGGCAAATTTTACAAAAACATGGCGCGAAAACATCACTGTACGGGAATATTCTGACCACTGTCTACTAAAATATTTATTTTTCCTAAACCGTATATTATTTACATATGAAACTAGTGGCATATGAAAGCTAACTCGTAAGGGTATCACACATAAAAATTTCGCACAAGGATTTTAAACAGCAGTAAATGGCAACCAAAACAATCAAGGATAAAATTACGAGAAATCAACCAAAATCACATTCTTCAAAATTCCACGCAATTCCCTTAACACTTCACATATTAATCATACTCAAACCTTCCACATACGTGCCAACATACTTTCCCCATATCAACATGCTTTTAACAATGCATAAAAGAAATCATATCACATCCCTTCACCGTAAAAACAAGGTTACGTCCCGTAACCGCAATCATCAATGAAACCCACATTCAGACAAGCTAAACAAGGCAAACAAAAATCCTTAGAGAAATAATCTATATTCATTTTAAATTACCCCACACTGTAATATCTCTCAAGGTAACCGGTTCAAAACTGGAAGGGCCAGATCAAGGATGTCTCCCTAACCTAACAGGGGGCTCCTAAACAGTTTCCACCCGGGTTCATTTTATTAGACACATCCTAAGTTCATTATAGTTCATTGGTTAGGCCTGAGGATCGTTTTTCTCTGATACCACTTTGTAACACCCCCATTTATTCGAGAGCTTTTAGCTAGACATTCCCAATTAAATGAGAGCGTTACCATCTCGGTTTCCCGAGGCAGTGAGTACAAATTAAAACAGAACCAAAGTACTTTATTAAAACTTATTAATCAACACTTCCATTACAACTTATTTAAAAAAAACTTAACTAAATAAATTACAAACTCGCAGCGGAAAATAAATAAAGTGATATAATTATTCTATGTGATCTAGACTTCAACTATGGTCCAAGTCAAGCTCTCATCCCAATTCTCCCAAGTCAGCTAATCTTTAGTACCTGTCAAATATGCTCCCCATAAAGCGATTCACCGCAGGTGTTCACGAATACACAGTCAACCGCGAGGTTGAGTAGGAATAAATACTAACAACAAAAACATATGATAACAATCCAATTTCTTTTTTTACATAGCATAACCCCCTGACAACGTGCTCCTCCCTTTTACTTAGCACACTTAAGCCAAGTCCTACTAGTTACACTAATCATTCCGCCAATCCCTGGCCTGGGCAGCCTCAACCTGAAGGTGAGTAACCACACACTACATTACCAAAAGGTAATGTCTGCCTCAACATATAGTTGAGTAATATCCACCAGATGGCCTGCAGACCAATCTGGGGCATGCCTCGAGTAAACACGATAAATATCGTCTGCCAGAATAAATCTGTTCAACCACTCCACATTACCATAAGTAATGTCTGCCAGAATAAATCTGTTAATACTACAACAATACTCCACCACAATATAACCAACATATACAATATAATTCTCCCTTCCAACAATTTCAATGATATCAACCAACACAATTCTCATATGATCAATTCATTTTAATATAAGCCATCCAATAAACCAAATATTATCGAGTAAGAGTTGAGTAGGATTTATCCTACCTCGAAAGCAATCACTCCAAATAGCGCAATCCGAACAAAAGCAATCTATTAGAAGTATCATACTTCAATACATACGTTCAACCAATTCCGCCACCTATATAAATAATAATATTTATAATTTAATTATTAATTTCTCAATCTATTATTATAATTTAATCAATTATAATTTGTTTACATTAATTATTTCCCGTATGAATTATTATTACGTAAAACCCGTCTTAATTAAATAAGACCCAATTACCCATAACCCATGCAAACCCGTAACACTTACCACCCCACCCCCCCCCCCCCCCCGTATACATGCATGGTTTTAAACCATGTTCAATACCCCAAACAACCCGTGTAAGCAACCCAACCCGACACCCACCAAGACCTGCCACCGTCACCACCGAGGGCCACCACTGCCAGCCACCTTACACGGTCCTTCCATTAACCCTAGCCTCCATAAGTGGTCCCTAAACCCGCGCTCTAACAATCGACACCACAATACCGAAAAACCCGACAACTAACTCCTCCAACACTAGCCCCACCACGACTCTCCACTATCACTCTCACCGTGGCTGGCCACCCGTCCCACGGTGTCCTTGGACCTGCCCAGCCACCAACAACCCGACATACAAGACACAAACCCATGCCCTAACTCCCCTCCTTAAACCCGACATAAACACAACACCAATACACATCTGGCCACCACCGCCATCACCACTGACCAACGGTGGCTCCAGGGGTGTTCCCAAATCCTTTTGACCCATCCTCAACACCACAACAACCACCCTACACCGACAACAGTAACGAGAACCACCCTTCCCCTATTTTGCGTTTTTCCGACAACTACCACCACAAACCACCCTCGACAACCCCCACGACACCACCACAATGGTCGACTCTCACCCCTAGTCTCAACCCTAGTCTTGGTCAGGTCTGGGTCACATGCAACAAGGGTAAAAAATCCATATAAAAGACAAACACGCTGCAACCACCACCAACCGACATCCACCGTACCAACCACCACCTCCGACCACCCCATTACCACTATTAGTACCGCCCACAGCCGTCCTAACCAGCTACCCAGGTCCCGTGTGCATACGGCAACCATGCAAGCTACAATCTCCGTCTTCAGTTTCAGGACCTCCCCCTATTAGACGCCCAATCCGCCACCCATGGTGGTCAACGACGGTCACAAACAGTCTTAAGAGAATCACGGTGGTCAAAGGTAGCTACTAAGGTCAACGTTAGTGATCATGGTTTTCTATACGGTGTACAAACGTTAACTTAAATTATTAAGACGATATAACATTAGTTAAGACGGTCTTACCTTTTATCGCTTTATTCGCTCCCTCCGTCTCTTAAACTCCTTCTTCTATTTTTATGAATTATGTTCAACTAACATGGTATTTATAGTCTAGAATTATAGAGTATATGAGGCCAATTAGAAAACTATTGCCTTTTCTAATTATTATTAGGAATTACCATATAATTATTATTATTATACTTATTATTTAAATCCCGCTTCAAATCCCGACTACCACCCATACTAGGCCTAAGATAATTAGCCCATTAATCCATATTACATGACCCAAAGCTTAATTGACTTTAAGTCCAATTTCCGACTTGGTTACTTTCTTTATTATTTAATTAACGTGTTATTTGCACTTATTACTAGAATGCCTTTAATTAATTATTTAAATTACATAAATTATTCTTATTATGGGGTATTACACACCACCTCTATATATACCAATTCCACAACCACAAATGGCGGCTCTACCCGACCACAACCGCCCAAATCACAAAGACGCTAGCAATCCGATTTACTTTGGCACCTTGGCCCCAAACAACTTCGAAATGCATCTGGCTCAAGTTGGCTTGATTGAGAAGGATAGTTTGGGTGGGCATATTGATGAAGATGCGCATTCCCATCTAAGGAAGTTCAAAAACAAGGTTGCCATGATGAAACGGAACGGGTGTCCGAAGACACATTGCGATTGATGTTGTTTCCCTTTGCCCTTAGAGATAAAGGGGATCGTTAATTGAATGTGCATGCTTCGAACACATTTACTACATGGGATACCTTAGCCAAGGCGTTCCTAGCCAAGTATTACCCATCATCGAAAACCTACATGCTCCGAAACGAAATTCACACCTTCCAATAAGAGGATGGGGAATCCTTGGGGGAGGCATGGGATAGGTATCAAGACTTAATCGCGAGTTGTCCTCACCATGGGATCTCGACATTGTACATAACCCAAACTTTATTTCAAACCTTGTTACCGCGAACCAAGGAAATAGTGAATGCCTCTACGGGGGAGGAGTCGACCATGTAGGGGATGAAGAAGGGTCGACCCTTATAAAAAAGATGGTCGATTCGGAAGCTAACTATGGTTCGAGAGGTAACGCGTTAAGAAGAAATAGCCACTATCATCAAGAGAACTCTTCTAGCTCAAATGCCGAAACCAACGCTAAACTTGATCTCCTCACCAAGATGAATGGCTAAGATGGCCGATCATTTGTCAAGGCTTACGGTGGATGACCATGGGATAGTTGATAAGAGTGGACCGATTGATGAATGGCTAAGAGAAGATTCATTGATGGAAGTGAGTGTCAAGGTACCATGGTTTGCGGATTTGGCAAACTATGTGGTTAGTGGCTTCATTCCCAATGAAATGGAAGTAAGGGAAAGAAGAAAATTGAAGCATGATGCAAAGAGATACTTTTGGGAAGATCCTCACTTGTTCCGAAAATATGGGGATGGTATGTTTTGGAGATGTGTGCCCAAATAAGAAGGACTTGAGATTGTTGATAGGCTACATACTCGGCCTACGGTGGACATTTGGCTACTTCAAGAACCATTGCCAAAGTGTTGCAAGGCGGGTTTTATTAACCTTATATGTTTAAGGACATTCATATGGTGCTGAAATCTTGTGACTCATGTCAAAGGACCGGGAATATCGAGATGCGAAATGAGATGCCACTCACAAACATCTTGGAAGTCGAGCTTTTCGATTGTTGGGGGTATAGATTTTATAGGCCCTTTTCCAAACTCTTGCGGAAATGAGTACATCCTAGTTGCGGTGGACTATGTGTCCAAATGGATCAAGGTGGTGGCTTCTCCAACAAATGATAGCAAGGTTGTGATAAAACTCTTAAAAGGTACCATCTTTCCAAGGTTTCGAACACCAAGGGTAGTGATAAGCGATGGTGGATCTCAATTTCGTAAGAGCACATTCAAAGCTTTGCTAGAAACTCATGGGGTGCGGCACAAAACCGTACTTGCCTACCACCCTCAAACGAGTGGAAAAGTGGAGGTTTCTAACCACCAAATCAAGGCTATTTTGGAGAAAGTGACCAATAAAAGTCGCAAGGATTGGTCTCAAAAGTTACCGAATGTATTATGGGCTTTAAGAACGGTATTTAAGACACCTCTTGACACCACACCCTACAAACTTGTCTATGGGAAAGCTTACCACTTGCCGGTGGAGCTAGAACATAAAGCACGGTGGGCCTTGAAAGAAATGAACTTTAACTTTGATGCGGCCGGTGAGATACGGTTTATCCACATGAATGAGCTTGAAGAATTGAGAATGGAAGCATATGAAAGTTCTAAAATCTATAAGAACCAAACAAAGAAATGGCATGATTCCAAGGTTGTCAAAAATGATTTGAGTGTAGGAGACCAAGTGCTCCTTTTCAATTCGAAAGTCAAGGTATTTCCGGGAAAGCTCCGATTCTGTTGGTCGGGGCCATTCAAAGTGACCCACATTTCCCCTTGTGGCGCATTCGAGCTATGGAGCGAGGATGGTGGTAGCTTCAAAGTCAATGGCCGAAGGATGAAACGGTACTACAATGGAGATGAAAAAGGAACAATTGAAGTGCTCTACCTCGGGGACCCACTCCTCGAGGAGGAGTCGAATTGAAAGCAACTTCAAATGTTAGGTTTGGTGGAGTTCCTCAAGAACCACCATTTTTTTGTAAATAGCATGCATGTAGGTAGACAATGGGAGAATTTGAAACCATTATACTTTGCACGATTTGCGTTGGTGACGGGTTGTCACTTGGAAGAAGATCGAGAATTCGATGAGGACCAAAGCATAACATTCAAATGGCCATAATCCCGAAATGATGCGTCGGTTTGAAAGAGGACAACACGTATTTCGAGGCCAATTGACGAAGCGGTATTTGAAATTGCAAGAAAAAGAGGAGCACACAAGGTAAAGGACTCCCAGGATGTGGGTAGGCAGCCTGTGCCTGCACTGGCTGGGAAGTTTCTGATGTTGAATTATGAAAATGAGGAAACCAAGTGTAAAGGGTCTCCCAGCCGGCCCACCGGCCGCCGGCACCTGCACCGGCTAGGAAGTTCCTGTTTCAATTTACGAAAATTTCAAAGTTGATATGGGGATAGGGCCTCAGGCGGTAGGCTGGCAGCTGGTCCGCCGGCTGGCAGCGCACATATGAGGAAATGAAGTCAAGGGTGTTCTCCCTGCCGGGTGACCGGCGGCCGGTCCCAGTACCAGCTGGGAACACCCTAATTGTGGGGTAGAAAAATCGAAAATTAGCCTATTCTCCCAGCCGGGGTTCCGGCGGCCGGTCCACCGACCGGCTGGGAATACTTTAATTGTAATTAAACGCACGAAAAACCAACAATTCTTTCACTTTTTTTTCGACATTCTTCTCTCTAAACTCTCCATTTCTCTCTCAAATCTCCACCAAATCACACCAAATCACACCAAACCACTACCCAATCCCTCCCTTTCACTAACCCTTTCACCGCATCATCCAAGGCACCTAAGAAGCGGGTTCGTCGGAGCGATTTGGCTCTCCAACAAGCGGAGATGGTTGCGGCGTGGCGGCCAACATGAATCCCGATCCGGATTTTCCGGGACTCCAATTCTCCTCCGTCACCATGAAAGGTAAATTTGTATTATTTAGAAAGCGTCCCCTTCACCTAACTCGCTTTATTGACCGCCAATCCATGAGGAACCTAGGGTTAGACCGTCTCACACTCGATTTATTTGAGGGAGTCAGGATGCGGAGAATGTAAAACCTTCATGAGAAAACTTATGCCCAACTTGCTTGGGAATTTTTAAAGTACCAGAGAGACGAAAAGGTAGCATTTTTACACTTCCGTCTCCTAAACAAGGACTACTCCCTTACCCTTCCTACCTTTGACGAGCATTTTGGGCTAGGCCCAAGCCTTCCTCACAAAGCACTGGACGACTTTGACCATGAGCTTATTTGGAAGGCCATTTCCGGCCTTGATGGTCAAAAGAGGGTGAAGAGACCGGCGACTACATGTCATAATGCCTCCATAAGGATTTGGGACAGTTATATGGGTTGGACCGTCTTCGGGAGGGATGAGCCCCAGAATTTTCGGACGAAGGAGTTGGAAATTCTTGGCTCCTACCTCCGTTCTAACCCCATGACTTTCAAAATTTGTGTGGCGCATCATATGGCTATTCACCTTAACAAACTTAGCAACTCACCGGCCCAATCAACACCAATTGTCGTGGGTGACATCATTACCCACCTTGCAAAGCGCCTAATCCGGAAGCTTAATTTGAGTGGTATGAACCACATCTCCGGGGACACCATGCTCACAAAAGGCTATATCCAATACACTCTCAATTGGATTAAAAAGAGCCCCCGTGATCGGAATGAATATTGGCAAATTTGGGTCAATGGAGTGGATAAGAACTCGATGCAACTCCCCAATGCACAAAAGATGAAAGTAGTGCCAAATTCCGAGCATTACTTGTTGGAAATTGAAGCGGGTGAAGAAGCTACTACCGCTCAAACCCAAAACCCGAACCTCACTTATGGGCGTGAACACAATGTCACCGCCCAACCCACCTTACATTACAACATGCCTACTACCCCCTTCTTCCAAGGCCCATTCCAACAACCTTGGTCTTTTCACCAAGGTGAAGGGTCGTCAAGTCAACAACCGCCTCAACAGCCTCCTCTACCCCCCCCCCCCTCACTTGTGGAATTTATGGAAAACATGAACTTGGGGATGAAAACGGCCGCAAGTGAGCGGCTTGACATGCAACAAAGGTTGGACCAGATCTACTTTGACCAAGCGGTTGGCCAATTCCCCGTGTATGATAACTACATGAGGTGGGAATACAAGCATCCATCCGGCCTTCACCCCTCTTACTACTTTCTTCCGGACGGTGGGAATCCTACCGAAGGAACCTTCCTCTATGGGGACATTAACCTCCGGCCGGACTATTTCAACAACCTGGTCTTGCCCACTCCGGCCTCTACTCAAGGACAGGGGCATGACACTCGATGGTTCGGAGGAACCCCATCCGTCTTTGGTGAAGGGGGGAATGTTGGAGGCTCGGGTTCGGGGAGGGACTTCGACATTGACTTGACAGTGGAAGGATATAACGCGGGTGTCCCCTCTATGCCGATGAACACGGATGACTTTATCCGTGAAGCCGAGTTGCATTTCATATAGTTACATTAGATTTAATTTTTTGTAAAATATATCACATATAGGATTGCATTCATATAAAATAGATTGCATCGTAATTCAATTTTGTATTTAGTTAGGAAGCATGCATTGCATTCTTATTTAAAAAGACAAAAAATAAAAAAAATCCTTCAAAAACAAGTATTTCATTTCCAAATTTCCTCCACACATTATTTCCAGAAATTATGTAAATAAATAAGTGTGGGGAGGAAATTCTATAAATTTAAAAATACAAAAATATGTTACTTATTTTCAAAAATTAAAAAATCCAAAAATATGTTCTTTTACTTCACAAATTGCCTCTTGCCCACGCTTCATCCGCCATTGGATGTTGTAAATAATAAGTGTAGGGAGGAGGCTAAAAAAAAAAAAAAATCAAAAACAAGTTATTTAATTTCAAGAAAATTTCAAAAAATAACAAAAACATGTTATTTCCTTTTCATAAAAATTGAAAAAAACCAAAAATATGTTCTTTAATTTTCATATTTCCTCCCTACATTCTGTTCCATTGAGGACGATATAAATCTTAAGTGTGGGGAGAGAAATATCCACTTTGTGAATATTTGTTTATATTTGTATATATTTACTTGTAAATTTAAGAAAATTTCAAAAAATTGACTAAAAATCCAAAAATAAAAAATTTCAAAAAATATGCATTGTAAATACTATATATATTGCTTCATACTAACCAAGTTGATAGGCAACACGCGCATTGCATCGGAGAAGACGCTTGGTAAAATTCTTCCAATTCTCTCTTTTACCCTTCCTTTTCATTTTTGTATATATTTAACATGGAGGAGAATGGGATTATGTGATGTGGGTGCTCCCTTTGGGAGCCATTTTGGAGATGCACACTGTTGTTGATCTGCTGTTAGGCCTAGAATATGTTTGCATTTAGGTTAGAATTGTATATATGTGTTCATTCTTGCATTCACGTAGATGTATATATGCTTTAGATGCATTTCATACACTTTGCTTGTCGTTTGTAAATAGTGCATAGAAGGTCTAAAGTGGAGGGTCATGTTTACTATGATGATAACCGTTTTACCGTGCCATTTCCCTTTTGATAACTTGGACCTTTTGATAGCACATGGTTTGGATTTTTGCTTGCAAAACCCCGGGAGTCTAGCCTAATGACTAAGTTTCGACACCCTTGTGAGACCGTATTAGGCCTGAGACTTGACCTAGGACCGACATACCTACTCCAAATGTGAGGTTAGAGCCTCCTTATAGCCGGTCCATCAAACCTATCCCACTTTGGAATTTTTAGTAGTCTCCTTACGTGGTGTGTCATGTCAAGACGCATAAGTATGGCGCTCGTTCCTTGATCCCGTAGAAGTGTTGATGTGCATAATGAGACAATTTTGTTCAATAAAGTAGCCTCACCTTAGCCAAATAAGCCTATTTTATACCCTCTAGTCAATTATCCTTTTTGTTAACCCATTTTTAGCCTTAGCCTTGTCGTTTCTATTGCCAAAAAAACAACTACATCCCATAAACAACTCACCTTTGTTGAGTAGTTCGTCGTTGTAGTCCATTTGTGGAAGCATATTTGGGTTAGAATTGACTCTTCTTGGGTGTATAATCTTGGATATCACGTAAATGTGATGGTTCTTCAATTTTGGCTTATTTTGCAAGAATAAGAAGGTTACAAGTATTTAAAAATTAAAGAAAGAAATCAAATAGAAAAGAGAAAAATGAAATGAAAAACAAAAAGAAAAGAATATTGTGTTTGTATCTAATAAAGGGTTGACAAATTTGTAGTTGAGTCTTGTTTTGAAAAGAATGAAATGAATGGTTAGAAATGACGACCTTTGCAAAATTTTGTGGAAAGATTCTCTTGCTTTGGGTAAGGTTTAGTGAATTGGTTAAATGTGACGACTACTTGACCTCTAGCCCCACATGTCCTAAAACGGTGCTTGCACCAACCCTTTTTCACCTAACCTAAGCCCTGTTACAACACGATTGTCTCCCTTGTATTTGCATCATTTCGACACTTCCCTTGCGGATATTGGATGGAGTACCATATTAGATTGCGGGCATGCTTCGCAAGTCGAGTTAGGAGAGTGATTTTGGTTGCTTTTAGTCTCAAAAATCGTCCCGTTCTTCCATTGTGTGACTAGTGAAACCCGTGAGAGTCGATGCTTGGGTCTCCTTTTGGTCAAAGGCTTGATAGGGAGTCGAATCTTGTGTGTGTCGAGTCAATATTGGGAATATAGCTACGTATTTCCCCTTTCCCACCTAGAATTTGTTTCTTTGGCCCTCCGTGTTGTCAATGTAGGCTACTCGAGCTAGAACTAGGGGATAGGCCACTCGGTGAGACCTTGAGTCGACATCCTCCACTTATGACTCTCTTTGTTCCGTTTTGAGAAATGCCACTTGGATGAGGCAAGTGCATATGCATTTTGAATGATTCATTTCCATGCTCTATTTGGTAGTTGAATGCCATTTTTTAGTCAAAATTTTGTAGCAAGACCTCACTTGCCTTACAATAGGGCACTTCCCTCATGAAGTGTTAAATTGTGAGTTGAAAGGGCTCTGGGTAAAGCTAAACCCCATTCGGCTTTTATGAATAAAGTGTACATGTAGTTAATTTCAATAGGGGTCCTAGTCTTGTTTAGGTCACTTACTCGGGGACGAGTAAGACTTAAGTGTGGGGATTTTGATATGCGTTTATTCGGCCATTTCCCCTCTTCATTCTCATGCATGACTCCATTTGGTACGGTTTTGCACGTCTTTGCTTGCATTTTGTGTCCCGATTCCCTATCCTATGTACTTGTGTCTTGTCTTGCAGGATTTGTGACGGAAACGGGGGAATGAGAACAAGAAAGACGGGATTAGAAGCTAGCATGAGGAGGAGAAGAAGAAAAAGCTGAGAATGCATTCCCAGCCGGTAGGCCGGCAGCCGGTTCGCCAGCTAGGAGCCCCCTCGTTTTGAAGACTTGGAAGTTTTGGAAGAATTTACAAGGAGTTCCCAGCCGGGCAGCCTACCGGCAGTCGGTGCACTGGCTGGGAAAGCAGGAAGAAGGAAGAAAAGATAGAAAAAGAAAGAAGCGTTACAGCGATCTCCCAGCCAGCACCCCACCGGGGGCCGGCCCGCCGGCCGTGCACACCTGATGACCCAAAATTAAAAGCCAACTATCAGAAGACTCCCAGCCGGGCAGCCTACCGGCAGCCGACCCACGTTCTCGGACACACACATTTCGCAATTTTGACTTCTTTTGTAATTTTTAACCTATTTTCCTTGTAAACTATAAATACCCCCTTCCTTAATCATTTCGATACACAACCCTAGATCTGAAAATACTCTCTAGATTTATGCAACATTCCTTAATCAAAGTTTTTAATCTTTCTATAATTAAGCCTTAATTACTTACTTAATTAGCATAGATCTACTTAGTTTTAATAGTTTATATTTGGGTACTTGGTTTGTAATTGAAACTTGTTGAAGAACATCTTCCATTTATCAATCAAAGATTCAATCTTTCCATTTGTTGGTACAATTTCCTTCCTTTTTAGTTTAAATCTTCAATTGTTTACATTTCCACTTCTCTATTAGTTGTTATTTGATTTTACATCATGTTTATCACTATGTTTGTTTGCTTTCCCCCCAATTGTTTACATTTGTCTTCTAAGTATGTGTGAGTAGTGACCCTCTATGGTTTAGGGGGAACCTAAGTAAGCCTCAAGGGTTAGGAATGGGTTGTTAATGTTGGTAATTAGGTAAATTGTTCGACTTTTGTTAACATGCATAGAAGGTGTTTGTAGAAATGTGTGAATGAGAGTTTATGTCTTTCTACAACTTATGCTTAGTGTCTTGTTGAATGAAAGTTTATATGGATGCTTGATAGCATGTTTACATTGAATTTGGATGCCTTGTGAGAATTTTGTGTCCATCTTCAGGAGAATCTAAGAGATTAGCTCCCTTGGCCAATAATTACCCACTACCCTTTGGTACCCATACTTACCTTAGCCTACTTAAGGGAACCCGACAACCCTAGTCTTTATCGACCATTTACATCTTACCACCTTAGTTTACTTACTTTTAATTACTTTAGTTCTAGCTTAATTGATTTCATCAATCTCCTTGTTTTTCGACTAGACTTAGACTTGAAAAAATTAAGTACAAATCCACCCCATCCTTGTGGTTCGACCCCGATTATACTACTATAGTTGGGTTAACTTTTGGTGCGAAATCGATGACTTAATTCCGGTCATCAAAATGGCGCCATTGCCAGGGATGGCGTTAGAGTGTACCTAGTTTGTCAAGGTCTTAGCTTTAGTCTTAGTTTAATTGTTTGTTTGTTTTCGTAGTTGTGTGCTTCTTGTAGAGTGTGTGATTTTTGCCTTACCCTAGTGTGTAAAAGCACTAGGAGTCTTACGGTTTGTCAAGTTTCATGCCTAGGAGGAATCACCAAGCTTTGCTCTTTGACTCCGATCCCGAAAGGCTTTTTAGAGCCTTAAGGAATAAAACAATTGCAAGGATTAGAACCTCTTCTCAAGTTACTTTGAACCAAGCAAATTCACCCACCCAACTTTTCATTGAAAACACACCACCTCAACAACCAAACAACACCATTGATCCTCTACTAGAAAACCCATTTCACGATCTCCAAATCCTAAATACACCACCTCAAACACCACCTCTATATATACCAATTCCACAACCAACAATGGCGGCTCTACGCAACCACAACTGCCCAAATCACAATGACGCTTGCAATCCGATTAACTATGGCACCTTGGCCCCAAACAACTTCGAAATGCATTCGGCTCAAGTTGGCTTGATTGAGAAGGATAGTTTCGGTGGGCATATTGATGAAGATGCGCATTACCATCTGAGGAATTTCAAAAACAAGGTTGCCATGATGAAACGGAACGGGGTGTCCGAAGACACATTGCGATTGATGTTGTTTCCCTTTTCCCTCCGAGATAAAGGGGATCGTTGGTTGAATGTGCATGCTCCGAACACACTTACTACATGGGATGCCTTAGCCAAGGCGTGCCTAGCCAAGTATTACCCATCATCGAAAACTGACATGCTCCGAAACGAAATTCACACCTTCCAACAATAGGATGGGGAATCTTTGGGAGAGGCATGGGATAGGTATCAAGACTTAATCGCGAGTTGTCCTCACCATGGGATCCCGGCATGGTACATAGCCCAAAATTTCTTTCAAACCTTGTTACCCCGAACCAAGGAAATGGTGAATGCCTCCGCGGGGGAGGATTCGACCATCTAGGGGGGGAAGAAGGGTCGACCTTTATCAAAAAGATGGTCGATTCAGAAGCTAACTATGGTTCGACAGGTAACGCGTTGAGAAGAAATAGCCGCTATCCTCAAGAGAACTCTTCTAGCTCAAATGCTGAAACCAATGCTAAACTTGATCTCCTTACCAAGAAACTTGAGCAAATGCAAAGGAACCAAGTGCACCAAGCTAGTGCCTCCCATAGACCACCCATGGAAGAGGTCATTCCTAACCCTTCTTACGAATTGTGTGGGGGAAACAGACATACTTTCGAAGTGTGTGCCAATAATGTTTTTAATGTGGGGTTTGATGATAATGTTGAAGATGTTAAAGCTTTTTAAAGCTATAACAACAACAACAACAACAACAATATGCGGCCACCGAGGCAACCCTACAACAACCAAGGCAATTACAATCCCAACTCCAACTTCTATCATCCAGGCATGAGAAATAGCCCACTTCTATGCTATAAGAGCACGAATGTGCAAAACCCGCAACACATCCAACCACAAGTGCAAAACACCAATCCGCCCGGGTTTTCTCAACCTAGGGGTGGATATTAAAATCCAAGAAACAATTTCGGCAACCAAAACCTAAACTTTGGGAACCAACCTCAAGGGTACCAAGATTTTGGGGGTAACCAAGATAGTCAAAGCTTCTACCAAGGTAACCACGGGAATCAATTAAATCAAGGGTTTAGCCAAGTCTTTGTTCAAGGTTTTCAAGAGCAAGGACAAGGGTCCAAATTTAACAACCAAGGTCCTAAGGGGAACTATCAAGGGGGACACAACAACAACAACAACAACAACAACAACAACAACAACAACAACAACAACAACAACAACAACAACAACAACAACAACAACAACAACAACAACAATCAAGGTCCCTACACCCGACAAGACTATGGGTTCCCTTTACCCTTAACTAACAAACCACATCAAGGCCCAACCTTGGCATCTTAACTTGATTACTTGATGAAGGTGGTGAAGACCATGCAAGTTTCGCACCAACAAGAACTTAACAACATGAAGAGGGATATGTAAGCTCGATTGGCATCACAAGCGCTTGCAAACCCTCAAAGGCCCCGGGTGGTTTCCTTGCCCAAGGCCAAAGTTCAAAAGACGCCTCGCCAAACCACCAAGCCCACGCGGTAATCTTGAGGAGTAGTGTTGAGCTTGAAGATGCTTACAAGGACCTTAAAATTGAAGTGGATGTTTTAGATACCCAGTATTTGTTGAATCCCCAACAAACACCCGATGATTATCGGACTACAACATGCTTAGGAATCGCTAAGTTTGATCGACAGTTTTTACAACTTTGTGTCGGAAAACTCAAACTGATTTCAAAAACAAACATTTTGAAAACATTTCAAAAGTACCTGGAGTGTTTTATGCATGACGACGGGGTCGCAATGACACTAATTAGATTCAAAACCGACTCAAAAATTAAAATCCCGACTCCAACCACGGTTCAAACTGAGCCAAACACAAAAAATAAACATCACAAGCCTTCCATGCTAAGTATACAAGGTATACTTGATGGTCAAGTACAACAATCATGACATCCTAAACCTAGGATAGAACAAACCATGATTCCAAATGCGTGATAGTGACAAGACAGCTCAAAGACCCGCGGACATGCTCGCGCCTCTTCGAGTAGCCTACATGGCCACGTCGCTCAAAACACACACAACCACACAATCCTCTATAAATAACCCTCAAATGCCACCATTTGAAGGTACGCGAGCGTTCGCCCCCTCTTTTCTCCCTTAAAATTCTAGACCTCGACTTCCCAAGTCAACAAACGATACGTATTTTCGACCAACCGATCGAAAATACGAGCCTTACACATTGTTTGGTACCATCATCGTGCATTAAATCACTTGACGGACCACTTCGACCACCTACACCATCACTAAACAAAGCAACACTCCTTACTTCACAAAAACGGTTTTAAATCGAGTTTTTCGACTCAACAAGTTTTTACACTTTCGTCGATTTCTCGTCAAGCAACCTAGCATGTAAGTATGAGGGTGTAATTAACCCTCTTCTTTCATGTTCTTTTATCTGTTTTTATGACCTTAATATGCTAAAACATGCATAACATGGTTTAAAATACGGATTGAATGGGGCAAAATTGAGTTTTGATTTGAAGCAGAAACTTCTAGTCACAACTAGGTGGCTCGCGCCTATTCTGGCTGCCCAGGTCATAACTCAAATGTGTTTGAGTTCATTCTTTCCATTTTCATTTCTTATTTACAATCGGTTTTTACCGTTTTAAATCATTTTTATGATAAATATTTTTAGCCATAAATTATATTCACCCTTGGTTCCTTATGCCATGACGGTTTAATCCATGTTTCGGTCATAATATTTGGTTAAATACATTTTAAATGATATTTTAAAGCCTTTTATTCATTTGTTTACATTTGAAAAACAACCATATTAGTCATATATGCATAATCATCCTTGATTCTACATACCATGTCGGTTTAATCCGAATACGCGATAAACTTTGACTAATTACAAAGCAATGAACTTAATATATTTAGTTCATATCAATCATCATTTTACACTTTATTTACAAAGCAATGAACTTAACATATTTAGTTCATATCAAATATTTTTGCATCTTTTCGTACAAAACTTGAAAACTATTCATGTCAAACTTACAAAACCGAACCCGACATCGAATATTGTCAACATAATGACAATTATTCAAGTCCCGTTCTTCATATTAGCACAAAAGCGGTCTCAACGACCCTTTCCAACAAAAACGGGTTCTAATACCCTTTTACAAACGGTTTCACAAACATTTCAGCAACCAGAAGACACCCCTTTGGGTCGTCACTTGTCTCGCGCCTAAACAGGCCATCTGATTTCCATTTTTCAAACCTGGACAAGCTCCCTTGCATCGCCCTATGGCTCGCACCTCAATAGGCTGCCTGATGCAGGCCCTGTTTCCTTTCCAGCTGTAACACCCCGTATTTTTACCAATCCTTTATAAATCATTCTTGTTTTACGTTTTATTTCATTATGATTTTAAAACTATTAGACCCTCTTTCGAAGGATGGACAAAATTTCACATTTTTTTTTTCTAAAATCACTCCGTTCTAACCCTCTTCTCTAAAAAAATTTCATCTTATTTAAGTTAATTTTATTAGCCGTATTAAACATTTTCATCTCAACTTCAGACGGGCATAGTTCTTTTGTTATTTAACTTATTATCGAGCGTTTTTATTTACGTTTTGAAGAGAAGAATGAGTGGCAATGTAACATAAGGAACCGGAGCCAAAATTTGACATCAAGTGGACTAGATTTAGCGACAAATCTAGAGCCAAAATTCAGATATACAGAGTCTCATGTGACATTTGGCTCCGGTTCTAGCGCTAAATCTAGTCCACTTGATGTCAAATTTTGGCTCTAGTTCCTTCTGTTACATTGCCTCTCATTCTTCTCTTCAAAACGTAAATAAAAACGCTCGATAATAAGTTAAATAACAAAAGAATTATGCCCGTCTGAAGTTGAGATGAAAATGTTTAAAATGGCTAATAAAATTAACTTAAATAAGATGAAATTTTTTTTAGAGAAGAGGGTTAGAACGGAGTGATTTTAGAAAAAATAAAAATGCGAAATTTTGTCCATCCTTCGAAAGGGGGTCTAATAGTTTTAAAATCATAACGAAATAAAACGTAAAACAAGAATGATTTATAAAGGATTGGTAAAAATACGGGGTGTTACAGTCCTACCCACTAACAAAAAGTTTCGTCCTCGAAACTTGTAAGATACAAAAATTACTGAGAATGATTTAAGTTCCTCGATATGTGTCACACCTTGGCAAAATAGCACTTATACGGGTCCAATCTTCATGAGATGGTACATCTACAAGCTCAAATTTCATCATCCTCATAAACTTACTAACCACCATAATCTTGGTTTACCAAATGTACACTCGTCTCAATAATTATCATTTCTTTACATTTCTAATCACTCTCCCATAATGTTATCCAACATATCAATCAGCCTTTCACCGTTTCTATATTTCCAACGTTCCTCAAAATTTGTTTATGAACTCAATCTATATTCCAACTAAGAGAAATACTTAGTCATCCAAATTATATTTCTACTACACTAGGTCCTTAAGTCCGAGGCTTTTCAAATAGTCTTAACTATCTTCATTGATGAATCTCCAAATATAGATGGTCTACAAACAACATTCACGAAACCTTTAAGTCATCCTTTGTCCTTTCAGTATCGTTACTAAGTCTCCTTAATTTCCTTTGTTTCTCATTACCTCAATTGTGGACTAGGATTTGTTTGTTCTCACATCACGAATTCACCCATTTACCTCTATTATCAATGTCATTCCATAAACGCATCCTAATAATTTTCTTTCAACTTCTAAATTCGTCATCATTATTACATAAAATTTCATTATTCATAAAATTCCATTAACGATCATGCTATTGACTTATTCCACCACAATTCCATTCTATTCCCGCAATAACAAAGTCCAAGTTCTTTCTGGGATATCCTTTTGTTATCCAAAAACCGAAATAGTTATTCCAAGAGTTTAGATCAACTAAGTACTCCTTAAGTGGTAACACATTTTTTTTCCCTTCACTTATTCTCTTTCGACAAAGTATATATCGATGTCCTTAAAATATCCTCAGGCATTTCACCAATTTAATATTCATAAAGTAAAGCTCATTACATTCTCTAACACCCTTTAATTATCCGAAAGAGTGGTATTATTTGACATTGCTATTCGAGTTAGAATTTTAGAACCTTTCGGATAATCCTCTCAACTTTTTTTGTAAAACTCTTTCGGATAATCCTCTCAACTTGAATTTTTTTGTAATTAATAAATTTAATAGTATGGAGTGAACTTAATTGAATATGGAAACGATTTTTTAATCTCCTTATTATTAATCTATTATAAAAAAAGTATCAAATCGGAATTTTAAAACAAGTCACTTTCCACTTTTGTAAATTTTCTTTACTTGGATTAATTAGTTAATAAAATCAATAGATTAGTAAAAACTGAATTATGAAGCGATTTTACAATCAATTATAACTACCAAGGGTCTAAGACCGTCCCTTAGTTGGATTGATTAAACTTGGTTTGATAATATAGTATTTCACTTGTATTATTAACCTAGTTCGATAGCGAAGTCCTGGCTTATAAATAGGGACAAACCCAATAAGGCGACCAATAATTGAATTTGTGCTATTTGGTTTCGATAAAACTTTTATCAAGGAAAGAAATTCGATTTGAAATTGGAGTTGTTAACACATAATGTTTTAAAAATGAATTTCGAAATATTTCATATTTTCTTGGGCATTTTTAGGATTGAATTCGAAAGCTCATTGAGCGGGAAAGCATGTTGTTACTATTGTGTACGTAATGACATGGAATAATAGCAATTAGCTTAACCATATAAAACCGTCAGTGCGTACGAAGGGTCTTTGGTGGACCTATCCTTAGACTCGAGAGTAGGCGGGAGTGTGGCCATGCTTTAGGTGGGGACCTGATCAGTCTCGTACGTGTTAGGTAGACCGTATCCAGGTTTCCGATGGTCTTGATGATAGGTGGTAGACCTCGGGGATAACTAGCCGGGTGGTGAGTAGTCCGTGGTGCGGGTCTATCAACCCCACGCACCGACATTCGACCCTGGAGATGAGTGGACGAATTTTGTTTTAAACGTGCTTATGTCACCGCGGTAAACATGGGTAATAAATGTAAGCCCTCTGGTATCGGTGTGATTGGCGATATATGATTATCATACAAGTTTCAACTATTGGTCATATAGTGGGGACGTGTACGGTAATTGGTCGGTATATCGTGATAAAATGTTACTAAAAGCAATACGACATTGAAAAATTTGTTTGTTTTCTCAAAAATTGTGTGTTAAAAGTATGGATGTATGATTCTGGTGTACATGCTGATAATGATTGTTTATGTTATGTTTTAGTTGTTTAAAGAAAAATCTACCCACCTGACGTTTGTTGTTTTTCATATAAAACTTTTACAAATTTTAAAAACGTCAGATTTATCAGATTTGTGGAGACCGACCATTCCCGAGACAGATAAAGCTGAAGATGGGATTTAGATATATTTTTATTAGATCATGTTGTAATTTGTTAGAAAAAAAATTGTAATATTTAATATTCTTTATATTTGGGTTAGTAGAGAATAGTAATGACTCGGATATGTATTGTATCTTCCGCTGTTTCCTATTTTCGACTTATTAAGTAAAGTCCTGAAAATCCGGGTTGTTATAGTACTCGTCTAGGACGATCCCGACTTCGGTTAACCCGAATACAGGATGTTGGATCATATAGCTTATATGTTTATGTTTTTATGATGTCAAGGTGTTTTACATTTTATATACTTGTTGCGTGTAATCGTTTGTCAAGTGTTTTAGAATTAATTTGTTACAAACAAGCAACAAAGAAAATTGTGACAATTGCATGTTAAGTTCAAGCCTTCGTTCAAATATCAAACGGTTCAAAGATTCATTCAAGAATTATGTGAAGACGAAGTTCGTCTAAAGATTAATCAAGCTTAGATGATGACGTAACCTATACTCGAAGATCTTCTTGAAGATTAGAATAGTATAGGTGATTATCTCGTGATGGTAATCAAGAGTGAGTTTCTTGAATTGGTAAAGTTATAGCTTTGCAGCTATAACATTACTAGTAAAAGAGCTCTATGTTATAGCTCCCCTACTATAACATTGAGATGCTGAGTTTTTACACACGACTTATATTATTTCGAAAATTGTTTTTATAATTGTTTAAAGTTTATTTTAAATGTTTTAATGAAAGTATTTATATAATAAAGCCCGGTTTAGTGAGGAGTTCGGCTTTGTATTGGACGTTGATTAGTAGTCGTGATAGATCAACTTATGAGTTGGACTTTGCTACTAATTAGGGTTTCAACATAGCCTCTCTTAAAACCTAAATTCTAAATCATATGTTAAGGCTAGGGTTTGCACGAGTCACGAGGCATATGAGCCGTGACATCTCGTGTTACCTAGGGTATATTAGGTAAAGATTTTATTCTATAATAATATCTTTACATATCTTGTATATCTTACTTAATATATTTGTTTATGATAAAAGATATTCTTGTTTTAGGAAATATTATCATGATCTTAGAATTTATAGTAAAGATAATATTTGAATAGATTATATTCTATCTTTTGGAATACTCTTTATTATCTTTTAAAGCTTTTAGGAAAGAGATAATAAGAAGATATAATTTGCTTTTATATCTTATTATTTCGGCTATTAGGGTTTGTGCAAAACCGTGTAGCCTACTCCTTCCTTCCCTATAAATACTTTGCTATTTACAACATCTAAAAGAGAGACCTTAAGCAAAAAAAAATTGATTTCAACTTTACAAAGCAAACCGTGTGTTTTCAAAGAAAAACCGTTTTGTTATTTTGAAAGTTCGTGTGTTTTAAAACTCGCATACTTGTTCTTATTTTATTGTTATAAGATAATAGTGCTTAGTTGATTTCTTAACTTGTTCATTAACGTGAACCTTTGTTAGAATCATTAGTGCTTTCTTATTAGCGTAAGTTAGTCACTCGAGTATTTAAGGGTACTCATTGAGTTACAGCTAGAGTTAGTTGTACGAGTTGGGTTAGTAAATTTGTAATCCGTAGAAAGGTACTAAATTTATTAATCGAGAATAGTGGACGTAGGTTTCGACTTGTGAAACTGAACCACTTCAAAAACCGTGTGTCTCTTCGTTCTTTCGTTTGTTTCGTTTATTCCGTTTACTTTCATTAGTTGATTAGTTAAAGTTTAATCAATAAACTTTAAATAATCAATTACATACGCATAATCGAAAAAGCTTTAAAAAGTTTTAAATCCTCAATTCACCCCCTCCCCGCTCTGGAGTATTTTGGATCAATAGACTCTTCAATTGGTATCAGAGCCTCGTGCTCTTGATTGCCTAACCGCAAAGAGGCTGATCTATCTTGTTTTTCATTTATCTTATCGTTTTATATTCCGCTGCCTATCACGTGATAAATGGATTCCAAATATCTCAAGTGTTCCGTCTTTGATGGGAAGAATTATGGATTGTGGAAAAACATGATGACTCACTATGTGAAAGGTCACGATTGGGAGTGCTGGAGGATCATTCAAAACGGGCCGCACAAAATTCTTGTGGCATCCGAGGAAGGCACTACCTATGAAAAGAAAGAAGAGGACTATGTCGAGGCCGACTACAAGAAGGCCGAAAAGAACTCCAAAGCAATAAGTCTCCTGCAAAACGGAATGACTTCTACTGAGTTTGATCGGTTTTCTTCATGTTCCACGGCCAAGGAGATATGGGATAAGCTTGAATTAGCTTATGAGGGTACTTCTATTGTTAGGAAGCACCGAATAGATTTGCTTATGCAAAAATATGAGCTATTCATTATGGAGCCTAATGAGTCCTTAGATAGCATGTCTGCAAAGTTTTCAAGCATCATAAACGAACTAAAAAACCTAGGTAGGAAATTCAGTACCGAGGACATTGCTAGAAAGGTTCTTAGGAGCCTTACTAAGAAGTGGCGCACTAAGGTCACCGCAATGGAGGAATCACGAGATCTTGAAACCCTTTCCTATCAAGAACTCATTGGTGCTCTCATGGCCCATGAAATTACTCTTAACAAAGACGACGCTGAACCAAGTCGCAATAAGAGTATGGCCTTAAAGAGTGAAGAAGTTGACTCTGAACTAGAGGATGAAACTGTTCTGTTTGCACGTCATTTTAAAAATAAAATATTTCGAAACAAACAAACAAAATCGCCCTACAACAACAACAACAAATCGTCCAACAAAAAGGCTACTGAATCAAAGTCATCTTTCGCAAATAGAGGTTGCTTCAAGTGTGGAGAATCTGGTCATATGATCAAGGATTGTCCAACATGGGAGAAGATAAAGGACAAGACAAAACATGAGAAGACAAAGAGAGAATTTAAACAAGTTATGATGGCGTCGTGTTGGGGAGACCTTGACTCAGAAGATGACGAGGAATCTGAAGACGACGAAGTGGCCAACCTTTGCCTCAGCAGTGTTAGTCTTGACCTAATCTCCGACAGCGATGATGAAAGTACAAACTCACATTCAAATTATTGCCTTCTTGGAGAATCAGACGAAGATGACGATGAAGAGGTAGGTTACCTTGAGCTTAAAAAACGCGTTAAGAAATTGTCTAAAAGTGCTTTAATTGAATTCTTTGAACAATCTCTTGATAAGTGTCACGAACAGGATTTGGAATTGAAAGATCTAAAGGAACAGATTCTCGAAATCGCAGAAGAGAATCATATCCTCAAGGCTAAAGCTAAGAAGTTGAAATCTAAGTTATAGCTGCAAAAGCAACAACATTAGATTCTACTATGGCTGAAAAGAAGGAACTAGAGTCCAAAGTTATAGCTAATAAAGCTATAACTTCCGACCTAAAGCTTAACATCAAGCACCTTCAAGCCAAAGTTATAGCTAATGAAGCTATAACTTTAGAACTTAGAAAAGCCAAAGAACTTTTGGAAGCTAAGGTCACATCTGATGAAGCAGTGATCTTAAACCAAAAGAAAGAGATAGATTCCCTTTCAAAGCAATTAAAGGAATCTAAAACCGATATGATCAATGTTAAGAAACAACACACCGATGTTATGTACATTCTTAACAAACGATTCCAAGACTTTCATGATAACTTTAAAAAGGACAATGATGTAGATCACACGAAATGTCAAGAGGAAATTAAAACCCTAAAAGACCTACTTCTACACGCTAGAAAGGTCCATGATAAGTGGGAAGGTAGCACAAAAGTCCTAAACTTCCTAACCGAACAATCTGACAATAATATGAAGATGGGGTTAGGACATGAGTGCTACAGCCGTAGAGATCACTCTAAATGCAAATCTACACCTTCGGATTTTATTTTCAGAAAAAGAAAGTATGCTGATCTTCCTGAATACCTGATTTGCAATTACTGTGGTCATACGGGTCACATCCAAATCAATTGTGTCAAAAAGGCTCATGATACACGAAAAAATACAGAACATACTAAAACTGTTGACACAGTTGACGAGGATAAGGAAACCCCCACTAACGAACCTAACCAAGAAAGGAACAATAAATTTCGTTGGTTCTATGACATGGCCTTTGACTACACTAAGAAACCTAGCACTTCACAAAACCCTTGTCGATCTCAACCTAGTAAACCTACTAACAAGGGAAATAGTCGTGAAAGACCTAGAGAAATTCCTAGACCTAGAGAAAACCCTAACCCTAGAACTCTTCCCAAGCCAAATAAACCGAGGGTTAGAAAAACGGTTATTAGACAGGTTTGGGTTCGAAAAGATCTAGTATATAGAGTAACTAATCATAAGGGACCCAACTTAGCTTGGGTACCTAAAAACTGTATCTAATCCTTTATGCAGGAAGAAGTGAAAGAAAACAATCAATGGTATCTTGATAGTGGATGCTCAAGACACATGACCGAAGATAAGAATCTGTTTCTTTCACTCAAGCCCTTCAACGGAGGAAAAGTAACGTTCGGAGACAACAAAAAGGGAAAAGTCATTGGCATTGGCAAAATCGGAATTTCTAAGTCTCAAGCAATCAGTGATGTTTATCTCGTGGATGGTCTAAAACATAACTTGCTAAGTATATCTCAACTATGCGACAAAGGTAACAAAGTAGTTTTCCATACTAATAGTTGTCGCATTATTATCGAAGGAACTAGCAATGTTATTCTAGAAGGCCTCAGGAAAAGAAATGTTTATATGGTAGATTTAAATGCTGTGCCTACTAACTCCTTTTCGTGCATGAAAGTTACACTTGATGATCCTTGTTTATGGCATAAACGTTTTGGTCACATTAGCTCACTAACCTTGAATAAACTCAAGAAGTGGGACTTGGTTGAAGGGTTACCTAAGATCAAGTTCGACCAAGAAAAGATGTGTGACACGTGTGCAAGGTGCAAACAAGTAAGATCATCATTCAAACCAAAAAGAGTAGTAAGCACAAATCAAGTCTCGGAATTAGTACACATGGATTTATGTGGACCAATGAAGGTAAGGAGTAGAGGAGGATCCAGGTACGTCTTCGTTCTTGTAGACGACTACTCAAGGTATGTATGGCCTATCTTTCTTCATTCAAAAGACGAAACTTTTGATGAATTTGATTGTCTTATGAAACGTGTTCAAAACAAATATAAGACTAATCTTGTATCTATTCGTACGGATCATGGCACCGAATTTGACAATCAAACTTTTATAGAATATTGTAGAGTTAATGGTGTAGGGCATAATTTTTTTGCACCAAGAACTCCTCAACAAAACGGTGTTGTTGAATGTATGAATAGAACTTTAGAAGATATGACACGTACAATGCTTTTGTGTAGTAGTTTACCTCGTAACTTTTGGGCTGAAGCCATTAGTACTTCTTGATACATCCATAATCGTGCTATGATCCGACCTATTCTCAAGAAAACCCCCTACGAACTCCTTAGAGGTCGAAAACCTAATATCTCCCATCTTCGTTGTTTTGGGAGTAAATGTTTTGTACACAATAACGGTAAAAACCGGTTAAGTAAGTTCGACCTTTGGAGTGATGAGACGATTGTCATAGGATACTTAGATCATAACAAGGCTTACAAAGTCTTCAATAAAAGAACTCTTTGTATTGAAGAAAGTGTTCACGTTATTTTTGATGAAGATAACGTGTTTGATAAGCCTTTACAGGATGAGGAAGAAGACTTGGATGAACCCGACTTTCGTCTTTCAAGAGACGATCCCCCGGAATTGGAATTGGAGGACAATGAGATTGAGGGAACGAATGATGAACTTGATCGTTCCTCAAAAGATAAAAAGGAGAAAAACAAAGTTATAGTTGATGATACTATAACATTGACTCAAGACAAGAACTCCCAAACCAATGTTATAGATGATGTTACTATAACATTGAATCCAAATCAAGGTGTAGAGTCCGAGGTTATAATCGGCTCTAATACAACACCCGGATTGGATTCAGGGGGAACTTCCTCTAATTCCGAACCGAATGAAGTTGGGTCAAGCTCAAATAACGATGAAGAACCAAGCACTTCAGCAAAGTCGAAATACAAGAACTCACACCCCATGGACAATATTCTTGGGAATATTAAGAAGGGTGTTCATACAAGACATTCCTTAAATAACTTCTGCTCTTTCTACTCTTTCCTATCCATGATCGAACCAAAAAACATCAATGAAGCTCTTGCTGAATCAGATTGGATTATAGCTATGCAAGAAGAGCTACAACAGTTCGATAGAAACAAGGTTTGGCATTTAGTTCCTTGACCAAAAGATCGTTCAGTCATTGGAACTAGGTGGGTCTTCAGGAACAAATTAGATGATGCTGGAGTCATTGTCAGAAACAAAGCAAGATTGGTGGTCCAAGGGTATAATCAACAAGAAGGAATAGATTATGACGAGACTTCCGCACCTGTTGCTCGTATTGAAGCTATTAGACTTCTGATAGCATTCGCCGCACACAAGGGAATGAAGCTCTTCCAGATGGATGTCAAGATGACATTCTTAAACGGTTATTTACAAGAGGAAGTCTTCGTTGAAAAGCCCCCTGGTTTTAAGAATATCAAATTTGAGGATCACGTATTCAAATTAGACAAAGCCCTATACGGATTAAAACAAGCGCCTAGGGCTTGGTACGATCGATTATCTAAGTTTCTACTTGACAGTGGATTCAGTAGAGGATCCGTCGACAAAACCCTATTTCTAAAAACTAAGGGTTCTGACCTTTTGGTTGTTCAAATATACGTCGATGATATTATCTTTGGATCGACCAACCGAAGCCTATGCAAATATTTTTCTGAATTGATGACTTCCGAGTTCGAAATGAGTATGATGGGAGAATTGAAATTCTTCCTAGGTCTGCAAATACAACAAACTGATGAAGGCATTAAAATCCATCAACAGAAATATATCAAGGAGTTGATTCGGAAATTCGGAATGGAAAATTCACATGCTATACCTACTCCAATGGTCGAGAACAAGAAATTGACATTGGATGAAAACGGTAAATCAGTTGATGAAACTACTTACCGTGGAATGATTGGGTCACTGTTATATTTGACCGCAAGTAGACCCGATATTATGTTTAGCGTATGCGTTTGTACGAGATATCAATCATCTCCCAAAGAATCGCATATGACGGCCGTAAAACGAATTTTACGATACTTGATTGGAACGGTCAACTTATACCTATGGTATCCAATGGAGTGTAATTTTGATTTAGTCGGTTATTCTGATGCCGATTACGCAGGATGTTCTCTAGACAGAAAAAGTACGTCGGGTGTCGCCACGTTTGTCAGACCGTGTATCATCACGTGGGATTCGAAGAAACAAAATTCGGTTGCTCCTCTCAACTACTGAAGCTGAATATATTGCTGCAGGACTGGTATGTACTCAAGTTTTATGGCTTAAGCAACAATTACGTGATTATGGTGTTGATATAGGATGTATTCCTATTTTGTGTGATAATACTAGTGCAATTATTATTTCTAAAAATCCCGCACAACATTCACGTACTAAACACATCGAAATAAGACATCATTTTATTCGAGACCATGTTGAGAAGGGAAATATAAAACTTGAATTTTGTAGTACTGAAAAACAATGGGCAGACATTTTGACAAAATCATTAGCTAGAGAACGATTTGAGACTTTACGGTTGGAAATTGGTTTAATCGGTGGTACCTAAGTTTCTATATATGTTCAATTCTCTTATGACTGACTAGTTAAGTTGAGATTATATGACTGTATCCGTATATTGCGTTGCATGAATAATTTCGTTTGTAGGAATATTTTTATCATAAATTTCTATTTGTAATTTAGAATTTAATTGTCATACAAACTATTCCATATCACAATAAATAAATCACACCCTATTTTTATTTTATCTTTCCAAATCACAAAGAATCCTTCCTAAATTGTTATTCCTTGTACACGGCTCATACTTCCTATACAACTCTATTTCCTTTTTCTTATCTTTTACCATAATAAATCTATCACTTAAGTTCCTATACCTACCATAATTCCTATTCCTAATTAACACTTACCATAATTGATCTCCACTTGTTAAACCTAGACCTAGTCTACACCTATATCTACCCCCCTTGCGTGTAACTCGTACAAACAACCCCACTTGTATACTTTTCATCCTCTCCAAATTTTACCATCATCATAAATCTCCTTCTTTACTCAAACCATCACCATCACCTCCTTCTTCAACTATCACCATCATCATGAATCCAACCCATGCAAAAAATACCCGATCTTCAACCCGTCACCACCAAAACCGCCACTTTCATAACCAAACATCACCACTACCACCACATGATCCTAGCTCCACTAATTTTCCTTCACCACAACCAAACCCAACTACGCCCCTGTTTCGTGGTCGGGACGAGTCGATGTCCGAAGGCAAAAGACGTCGTCTTTTCAAAGGAAAAAATAAGGTAGTTGTTGATGAAAGTGAAGCTATGGAGGAACCCGAGGTTATAGTTTGGAATGGTGTTGCTCGTACCTTGCTTAGGGATGTTTCGAAAGCCGCGACCAAGGAAGGATTAAATCGTGTTCGGCTTACTCATGACGAAAGCATCCTAGTTAATCGAGTTTTGAGGTATTCCATTCATGGTGGAAGGTATTATCCGAAATCTTGGTTGGTTAATGTTCCCGCTCTTGCTTTCTTTGTTAATTTTCTTGATTTTCAAGGGTGGAGTCACATTAGTCAATTTTCGGGTCCTATTTATCCGGTGGAAGTCGTTCAATTCTTTGCTAGTGTCTCAATTAAGAAAGGAGTCTTGCATGCGGTTGTTAATGGGGTTGATGTGACGGTCTCTGTTTCGGATTTTTGCTCTGCGTTTTCGGTTCCCGATGACGGAATTGAATTAAATCCGAGTCTTGAATGGTCTAATGTGGTGAGTGAAAAGGAGTTGTTAGTGAAAAAGTATTTTGAGGAGATGACGGAAGGAGGTAATATCATGGTTCGTACTCTCTCGGCAAAAATCAAGTTCCTCTTGAACTTTTTGTGGAACACGGTGGTGCCGAGGAGAGGAGGCCGTGATAAGGTGTCGAGTTATGAAGCTATCCTGGTCTATTCTTGGTTGGAGGGTCAGAAAGTGAATTTGGGTAGTGTCGTGTTGCACCGTATAATCCAAACAAGTCTCACGGTAACAAAAGAGAAGTTGAGCACCACAATCGACTTACCATATGGGATGTGGGTGTCTCGGTTGTTGGAGATAAAGCGAGTGGTGGGACAAGATAGTTACGGTGTTAGTGCACGGGATTGTATGTGTGATAGGTTGATCAAGCTTATGGGTCTTGTTGTTGATGGACCCGAGTTACTTCTTGTTAAGGATGTTGAGAAAACCCCGGGTGTTTCGGGTTTGGGAGCTATGGAGTCGAAATTGGAAGGTTTTATGAGTGGATTGATGGAGAAGTTTGAGGAGCATTCAACTAATTTGGCTACGGTATTGTCACGGGTTGGACCATCTCGGTCTTTAGACTCGGGCTTGGATGCTTCTCGGGTGTACTCTTGGATGAAGGAAGTGGACAAAAGGTTAGCGGGTTTTGAAAGGGAGTTGAAGGCAATTCGTGGGGAAGTGTTCCCACACGGCGATCGTCTTACTTTCCTTACAAGTCAAGGTGGAGCATTGGTTATGCACGGGAATGCCATGGCAAGTGATCAAGCGCTCACATTGGAGGCCACGAAAGCTCTCTCTCTGAAAGTGCTTAACTTTGAAAGGAGTATTCAGACTCTTTCTCAGCTTGTGTGGAGTTCTTTCGATCATCTTGATGCTTTAGAGCATCGTACTAGGCCCGACTACGTGAACCCGTATAAGACCCGCAACATTTGATTTCCTCTCGCCTTGCCATATCTATCCCTTACCTTATTTAGCTTTCTTTTAGTTTTCTCTTGGTGTGTTTAAACATTCTTATTCGGCCCATTTTGGCAATATACTTGAGGTTATGGCCCAAGTGTTTCATTAGACATGTGTTTATTCGGCCCATTTTGGCTTAAACATGTTTAATTCCTAAGTTTGTATGATACTTATCTCTTGTCTCGTCTTATATTATTCTAGTCATTTTTGATTTGTTCTTAGCTTTTCGATGATGTCAAGAGGGGGAAAGAACGTCTATAGTAAGCATCTACCTAAGCTTGCTCCTTGTCAAGACCAATTGTCTCTTAAAGTCCTTAAAGTTTTGTTTTTTGATAAATCGTTTTGATCTTGCGTTGATCTTTATTATTAAGATGACGGTGTTATATTGAGGGGGAACTACATACTTAGTCACAATTTTAGGAGACTTGCCATCATCAAAAAGGGGGAATTTGTTGGATCATATAGCTTATATGTTTATGTTTTGATGATGTCAAGGTGTTTTACATTTTATATACTTGTTGCTTGTAATCGTTTGTCAAGTGTTTTAGAATTAATTTGTTACAAACAAGCAACAAAGAAGATTGTGACAATTGCATGTGATGGGGCACATTCTGCACCCGCTGACCGAGTCAACACATTGAGCAAGGTCAAAAGCTAAAAGACAGCAAGTCAACAGAAGGACAACCTAACCGACGCAGCCTGTCGGTCTCGGCGACTAGCCGGCCGAGAAGCATATCCGCGTACTCACATCCAGTCCCCTCGGCATGGAGTCAACCAGGCCTGCCGGCCCGGCATGGGTCCCTCGACCGAGGGTAAGATAGTCTTTCCACCTGCTAGCCACTTGGCCACTTGGCCACTACGTGACAAAAGGTGAAAGTCTATAAATACTCCACTTCTCTCATTGAGAAAAGGATCCGAAAAACTATCTGAAACTCACTAAATAATCTGGTATAAACTCCCTTATCTCTCTACAATATACTTTGCCAAGTTAACACACAACTTATCTCTTTAAGTTTACTGACTTGAGCGTCGGAGTGAGTACGTTCGGCCCCAAGCCGAGCCCTCAGTTTGTTCATCTTAAACAGGAAAGAGTGAAAGGAAGAGACAAGCAACGACATCATTCAACAAGCTTAAGTGGTCATAATCCTGCTCCGGAATTACACCCGGAACAATTGGCGCCGTCTGTGGGAAATAGATACTAAAAGCTAGTCACCTACCTTACAAAAAAAAACCAAAAACCATTCAAAGAGCTAAGAAGATGTCAAAACAACAAGAAATTGTGAGTGAAGAAACTGCATTCTACCAGGATGACGCGTTCCCTAATTCTGAGATCGGGCAGTCCCCCACCGGCCGAGTCATTGAGCCGGTGAAGTACGGGATGCCAAGAGAGCCAGAAACACCGCCGCCGACCGCCAAGTCACTGTTATGGGACATGTGGTCGATGCGGCCAAATTGAAGCTATTCCTGGACCTGATGGGTGGTACGCCGGTTACCCCTGTCACGGCGATAGGGGCGGCAGCGCCTCCACAGGTGACCAGGGCCCACAAAGTGACTCCGAACAACTTGACCGGAGTAATACAAGGAGCTGGGCATGCAAGGACGCCGGCGGAGCCCGTGGTGCCAGTGGCAGACCAAAGTCCTTCCCCCACTCGCGGGAGGACAGCGTCGCCGCGGCAACAACCAGGCCACCCCCGAAGAAATAAAAGAAGTCCGACTCACCAAAGTCGGACAACAAGAAGCCCTTCCCACCAGAGGGAGAGAAGCCGGACTAAGGTTGCGAGGAGCCGATCGCCGCGGGTCATTCGACACGTGGTCAGACAGCCCCTCAGTGCCTATGTCCTCGAAGTCCCGGTGCCGACTAAACTGAAGCTGCCGCCCCTATCGTACAAAGGGGATAGCGACCCAATCGACCATGCCGAGGCTTTCGAGTCGTACATGTCGGTATGGGAGCAACCCGATGAGGTGTGGTGCCGAGTCTTCCCAACGACCCTCCATGGCTTGGCTCAGAGTTGGTACAAGGGGCTACCTAATGGCTCGGTATACTGTTATGCCGACCTGAGAGACAATTTCATAGCCCAATACGCTTGCAACAAGAGAAGGGCCGTGGAGACATCAGATCTCCTGACTATCCGACAGGGGGAGGACGAGTCCCTCCGAAGCTATGTGAAGAGGTTCGACGCTAAGGTTCAGCAGATTCGTGAGCTGAACACCGAACTGGCGGCCTTCGCACTGATGAAAGGCCTCCCGAAAGGCGAGTTCAAAAACAAGCTCATCAAGTACAAAGACCTCAACCTAGACTCCGCCAGAAAGATGGCCGACCGAGCCGTAAAGGTGGAGGACTATCACAAGACCAGGTAGGCCACGGTGAAGTGGGCACCCGAAAGGAGGAGCCGCGGGACAACGTAGATGAAGGACGCCGTGACAGAATCGGTCACGGCCGAGAGATTTAATAGGAAATGTAACTCGGCGGGCGCGGGGAGTTCGGGACCATACACCCAGACCGGTGCAGCCAGCCTCACCCCCGGTCAAATCACCGGCCGAGGTCTTTGCCCTAAGCAAGAATGAAGGGCAGAAATGGGCAAGGCCCCCCAAGGCGAGGGGGGACGGCGACCTTAGCCAGTTTTGCGAGTACCACTGCCAAACCGGCCATAAGACCGACAACTGTCGGCATCTAAGGAACGCCATCGAGGAGCTAATCCGAAAGGGGGCCCTTAGCAAGTATGTAGCTAGAGGCCCAGAAACAAGCTCCGACGGGGCGAATAGAAAATCAGTATTCCAGCGGATGGGAGTGATCCAGGTTGTCATCGGAGGAAACGGGAACGGTGGGTCAGCTAATGGGCACAAACGGCACCTAAATGAGCTATACCAAGTCATCAACTTTGTGCCCAAAACAGCGATCCCCGCTTCCACCGTCCCCGATATAACCATCGGAAAGAAGGACTACGAAGGAATCGTTGCCCCGCACAGCGACCCGCTCGTAGTCCACCTAGACATAGCCAACCACTTGGTCAAAAGGTGCATGATTGACACATGCGCCTACACGAACATCATGTTCAGGGAGTGCTTTCTCAATCTCGGTCTGAAGATTGAAGACCTGAGCCCCTGCACCAACCCACTATACAGCTTCTCTGGGGCCGGCCTGGTACCCCTGGGGTCAATCAGACTGCCGGTGATGTTCGGCCAAGCGAATGCGGCCAAAAATGTTTTATCTGAGTTCGTGGTTATTGATGGTTCGTCCGCCTACAATGTCCTCATAGGCCGGGTCACTTTGAGCGAGGCCGATGCAGTGATGTCCATCCGGGCCCTGACATTGATGTATGTCTCGGACCGGGGGGAAGCACAAAAGCTCGTCTCAAAAGACGAGAGAGACGAAATCGTCAATATCCAAGTATCTGCCAGGGGTGCAACATGCAATCCCTCAAAGTGGCGAAGAAATCGGAGAAAGGGAAGAGCCTATCCTTACAGCAGGAGGGCGAAAAGATGGATACTAATGTTGGCATGGTCGAAGGAGCCGAGACCGAGGAAGTGGAAATTGACCCAGAGCGCACCGTAACTATCGGTGCCGACCTGGAGCCAAAATTCAGAGCTGATCTCCTAGACCTACTGAGGAAGAACAAAGATGTCTTCGCATACTCAGCAGCCGAGATGCCAGGCGTGAGCCGGGAGGTGATCGTTCACAAGCTGAACGTACTCTCCACCGCTCGCCCTGTCAAGCAGAAGATGAGGAACTCCTCGGCCGAGAAGGATGAGGCCATCAAAGCTGAAGTAAACAAATTATTAGAGGCAGGCTTTATCATGCCTTGTACTTACCCTGAGTGGCTAGCAAACGTTGTAATGGTGAGGAAGTCATCAGGGGCGTGGAGGATGTGTGTTGATTTTACCAATCTTAATAAAGCGTGCCCTAAAGATTGCTATCCCTTGCCTCGAATAGATAGTTTAATTGACGCCACGGCAGGCTACACTATGCTAAGCCTGTTAGATGCCTTCTCAGGGTATCATCAGGTATTCATGGCCGAGGAAGACATGCCTAAGTGCGCATTCATCACCATTCACGGCACATACATGTATAAAATGATGCCGTTCGGTTTGAAGAACGCTGGCGCAACTTACACTAGGCTGGTGGACAAAGTGTTTCAAGATCAAAAAGGGCGAAACATCGAGGCTTACGTCGACGATGCTATTGTAAAAAGCAAGTCTGACAGCGAGCACTTGGCCGATTTGAGCGAGACATTTTGTTCACTAAGGAAATATAAAATGAAGCTTAACCCAAAGAAATGCAACTTCGGTGTCCGGGCCGGCAAGTTCCTCGGCGTGCTTGTCAGCGCCAGGGGAATTGATGCCAATCTAGAGAAAGTCCAAGCAATACTAGACCTGCCGGAGCCGAGGAATCGAAAAGAGGTTATGATGCTGACCGGGAGGATGGCGGCTCTCGCCCGCTTCATCTCTCGGTCGGCCGCCAAGAGCACCCCATTCTTTAAAGTGCTAAAGGGGAATAAAGACTTTAGCTGGGGGGACGAACAGAGCACGACTTTCAAGCAACTGAAAGCCCACCTTCTAACACTCCCGACCCTGTCCAGGCCGATGCTGGGGGAGACGCTATATCTATACTTAGCAGTTACCTCGGCCACGGTCAGTGCCGTAATCGTCGGGGAAGAAAATAAGCAGCAGCACCCAATTTACTTTATCGGCCATACACTGCTGGCCGCCGAAAGAAATTATCCACTAATCGAAAAAGCTGCCCTCGCCGTCGTTGTTGCCGCAAGAAAGCTAAAACCCTACTTCGACGCACATCCCGTGACGGTCTTAACCGACCAGCCATTGGAGAAAGCCTTAGAAAAATTCGAAAAATCCGGCCGACTTATCAAATGGGCAGTGGAGCTCTCCGGCTTCGGCATTCAATACAAACCGAGGCCTTCGATAAAGGGGCAAGCGCTTGCAGACTTCCTGGCCGAGTGCACATATCAAGAAGAATCAAATCCCGGTGTGTGGGAAGTGTATACCGACGGATCCTCCACGGCGAATAGCTCAGGTGCCGGCATCCTTATCATCAGCCCTAACGGGGACGAGTTTGAGTACGCCTTGAAGTTTACCTTCTCGGCCTCAAACAACGAATCCGAATATGTGGCGGTGATAACTGGAGTCGAGTTAGCTAGAGCTGCCGGGGCGGAGCATATTGTGTTGAAGACAGATTCACTCTTAGTGACTAATCAAATCAGAGGAGAGTATGAGGCTCGAGACGACGGGATGGTGAGGTACCTGGAAAGGGTAAAAGCCGACACCGCAAAATTGAAATCTTTCCAAATATAGTGCATCCCCATGTCTGAGAACAACCGAGCCGACGCTCTCTCAAAACTTGCCAGTTCAAGCATCAAGAATGTCAGTCGAACCGTGCTGGTGGATATCAGAAATGCTAAAAGCATCACTGAGACCGTCGGCATGGTGGGCAACATCGAAGCCGAGACGACGTGGATGACTCTGATAATGAAATACAAGCTGACAAAAGAGTTACCGGAGGACCGTAGTCTCTCTCAGAAGATAAGAAGGATCGTCGCAAGGTACTTGGTGTTCGAAGGAGAATTGTATAGAAGGTCCGTAATAAGACCACTCTTGAAATGTGTCGGCCCAGCCGACGCGGAGCTAATACTGTTAGAGATTCACGAAGGCATCTGCGGACATCACATGGGGGCGAGAACGTTAGCCCACAAAGCTCTCCGAGCCGGCTACTTCTGGCCCACCATGCTGAAAGATTCCAGAACACAGACCAAGAAGTGCAAGAATTGTCAGATGCATGCTCCGGTAATACATGCACCTTCCCGAGACCTGCAACCAGTACTTAGTCCCCTACCATTTGCACAGTGGGGGATGGATTTATTGGGACCATTTCCAACGGCCTCCGGAGGAAGGAAGTACCTAATTGTCGCCGTTGACTACTTCACCAAATGGGTCGAAGCTGTCACGGTACCTGCCAAGACCACGACGGCCGTAAGAAAGGTGATTTGGGAGAACGTCATAACTCGATTTGGGTTGCCCCAAGTCATTGTATTTGACCACGGCCGAGAGTTTTGGAGCGACATGGTGATGAATTGGTTGGAGGAGCTCGGTATCAAATTTGCATACTCCTCCGTCTGCGACCCTCAGAGCAACGGGCAGGCGGAGGCAGCCAATAAAACAATACTGAACGGGCTGAAAAAGAAGGTTGAAGATCTAAAGGGAAGATGGGCTGATGAACTACCCGGCGTCCTGTGGTCCCTTCGAACCACGGAGAAAGAAGCAACGGGGTACAGTCCATTCCACCTAGTCTATGGGTCTGAGGCCGTCCTGCCAATTGAAGCAGCGGTGCCGACATTCAGAACGCAAACTTTTGACCCAGTCAAAAATGAGGAAGGCCTGAGAGCCTCCCTAGACCTGGTCGAAGAAAGCCGAGACACGGCACGGCTCAACTTGGCAGTGTATCAAAACCGAATGAGAAGAGCATACAACCGTAGGGTCCAAAAAAGGGACTTAAGAGTAGGAGATCTAGTCCTAAGAAAGTCGGCCGCAACCAACAAAGGAAACATCCATGGTAAAATGACGGCCAACTGGGAAGGACCCTACAAGGTGGTTGAAGAAATGAGACCGGGGACATACCGGCTGACAGACATGGAGGGTGTTCCTCTAATGAGCCATTGGAACACAGACAACCTTAGGAAGTATTTTGTATAGCGGCGGAGGTGTCCGAGACCATTGTGGGCAGCCCAACGCGTGATTATATCTTACGAAGAATGATCCAAGTTTTCCATCAAAATGCTCGTCCCCTCCGTAGTCGTACCAAGGTAGACGCCACGGCCAAAGCCGGGCAGTCACTAGTAGACGCCACGGCCAATGCCGGGCAGTCACTACAATGGCAGTTGATACTCGCGAAAGCGACCAACATGCTTAAGAACGTATAAGTACAGTTGTGAACGCAAATCTGACTGCCCCGGCCAATCCGGGAGTGGCAGAGGAAGCGATCAATATGTCTATAGATACGAACGCTGTCGAGCCGTAACTTCGATTGCCTCAGCCAAAGCCGGGAGTGACGGGGAAACGATCGATACGCTAACATGTTCACAACAGCGGTTGGGAAGCGCAAATCTGACCACCTCGGCTAAGACCGGGAGTGGAGGAGGAAGCAACCGACATGCCAACATGTTTAAAAACGTTTAAGTACAGTTGAGATACGCAATCTAACTGCCTCGGCAAGGCCGAAGGTAGAAACAAAAAACCGCTCAATATGTTAAAAACGTAAGAAGACAACTCAATGGAGAATGAGACCAAAGCCCTTGGCCAAGCCGAAGGCAAATAGACAAACTTTATTAAAAATGTTTACAGGTGGGGCAAAACAAAGTCGACGGCCGTCCCCATAGGGATAGCCTAAACACAACCTACCAAAGTTTAACAAAAAAAAAGAAGGAACAACAAAAGGTTACAAACATAAGACTTGAAGCGCCAAAAGGATGGCAGGGAGGAAAGGCTCAATAGTTGGCCCCCGAACAGCTGAAGCTGTCCGAAGGACCGGGTGAATCTGGTGACGACCGCCCGTCTCCCTATGCTTGTTGCTGCTCGCCACCGGCAGCAGTAGCAGCATCACCAACGGTGGGCGGCCCAGAGGAAAGCTTGGCATCTTCACTTGCCTTGGCCCTCTCAGCCTCCTCTCTGGCCTCCTTCACCTTAGCATCCCGGGCCGCCTTCTCCGCAGCCTCCTGAGCGGCCTTCGCCGCCTTCGCCTCATCCGCGGCCTTGGCCTCCGCAGCAGCAGCCTTCTCATCCAGAAGCCGGTCAAAATCTTGCCACGGGAAGGAACCTTCAGGAAGGAGCTCTTTAATTGCATCCCTGGTAGCATCTTCAGCTTGGTCCCGGTACCGGGCACACATGTCAGGGATGATGACGGTTTTCAGCGTCTCAATGTCCTTCTCCCTCTGAGCAAGGATAGCTTTGTGTTCTTATGCTCCTTCGTCTCGGCCAGATGCAGGGACTTCCATCTTTCCCTCTGCTCAACCATGGTATTATAACCGCCCTGAAGTTTGTCTCTCTCCTCCCGCAGCTTAGCGGCGTCAGCCAACGCAACCTCAACCTTGGCTCTCTCGGCTAGGACCGCCTTCTCAGCTTCCTCCTTAAGCTTTTGCTCAGCGAGGAAGTCCTTCATGGCGGCCTGGAAGTCTTTCTTCGTCCTCTCGGCCTCCTTCTTGGAAGCGGCAAGCTCAAGCCTAAGCCGTTCGAGCACAGGAGCTGCTTGAGCCATGAGCTTTTCTTGCTCGATAATATGAGCGCCGGCTAGTTCAGCCCACTTCACCAGCCTCTTGGACAACCTTATGCCTTCCGCCCTAAGCTGAGCGGGGGAAACCTTCTGGGATGAGGAGTCGGCGGTGACATTTTGATCGCCCGTCTGCACAGGCTGCTTCTCCAATTGCCGTTCAGTGAGAACGACAGCCGGCGACGACTGATCTACAAAAAACCCAGACAAAGCATCCATGTCAACATTCATTGACATGTCAGAGAGCCTGTCATCAGGAATGCCTAAAGAACCTGCTAAATCTGAGACATGGGTTAGATCCGTACTCAGATCCCGGCCTTCTTGGACGGGGCCGGTGACCCCTTTCTCTCCCCGCCTCGAATCGCAGCGAGGGCGTTGCCTCTTTTCTCTTATTTGAAGGAAGAGGACCCTCCACAACGGTGACTTCCTCTTCAACATCGACGACCACCTGCTCCTTTTGGACTACGGGTGTTAGGCCCAGTTTAGCCTGGTCTGACCATAACCTGGCCTGACTCAGCAAGGCTGATTGATCAAGACAGGAACCGGACAAATCTGACTACTATTTAGCTGCTGAAGAATATTATGGCAAGAAGACTACTAAATCCTGGAAAGGAAGCCTGATAGTCGGATATTATAGCTTGGCGAGTACTAGATACGACTGGATTAAGCAGATAAACAGGAAATGCGATTGTATAAGCCAGATAACCATGCCCTATTCTCAAGGAAGACCAAGTCCAAGCCTAAGACTATTTAATCCATGAATCTGGACGGAAAGAGGAGAAAAGGCTAAAGATTGGTTGAGTTGAGAACGGGTCAAGCGAACTAATAGGAAGCATGCCCTATTATTCCGGCAACAACTCCTATCTTTGGGGAGAACGTTATACATTTATAACGTTATTCATTGTAACGTTGGAAGGGCAGTAGAGTACTATAAATAGGAGAATTTAACAATTGTAAAGGATATTCATTATTAGTTAATTTTATCTACACTTTATCTTTTACTCTTGAGCATTCAAATATTGATACAACATTGTGCCCGGTCGATCAAAATAATAAAAACGTTATTCTTTATACTTATTTCTTTCTTTATCACTTACACATACCATCCTAATCTTATTGAACTAGATACCCTGATCACTATATAACTAAGCCGGATCCCTTCAGGAAAATCCTGCTAAAACAATTGGCGCCCACCGTGGGGCATCTAGTTCTTCAACCAATAAAATTCTCCTTATTATCTTTCAATTAATATTCACACACAAAAATGGTGGAACTCACCGCTGAACAACAATTAGCGGCTGCTCTGGCCAAAATCAAGGAATTGGAAACAATCCAAGAGAAAGCAGCTCAGGCTGAAGCAGAAATCAACAGTGAAGGAATCGAGTCTAGCTTTGAAGAAGAAATTGGAAAATCAAAGCTTCGGGCTCCAAAACCAGATTCGAACCAGGAACCCCATTCTCATCCATCATCAAAAACATAGACTTCTCTAATTTTGGAACCCCGGAGAAGGATACATTATCCGGCACTCCAACCATCCCCAATGATGAGACAAACAAAACTGAAGCCGCAATAATGATGGCCATGCTTCAGGAAATCCAAAAACTCCACAACAAAATAGAAAATATACCCTGAGTACCACCACTGGGGTCAAGTAGAAATTGACAGCTTTGCGGATTCACCCTTTGCAGATGAAATTGCAAAGATTGATCTACCCAAGAAATTTACTGTCCCATCCATGGAGAACTTATGATGGAACGTCTGATTCACAAAATCACGTTGCCATATTCAAACAGAAAATGTTGGCTGCCTCAATACCCAGTGAACTCAGGCAAGTCTGCATGTGTAAAGGCTTTGGTACAACCCTGACTGGAGCAGCATTACAATGGTTCATCAATCTCCCAAATGGAGGTATCAAGAATTTTGCAGAATTGATCAATGCCTTCAATCAACAATTCGCAAGTAGCAGAGATATGGCCAAAAGACCAAGCAACCTGTTCAGGATAAAGCAACTTCCTGAAGAATCTCTCAAGGAATTCCTGGCTAGATTTGTCAAAGAAAAGGTGGCCATTCCCAGATGTGATGAAGAAACAAAGATAAGCATTCGTGCAAGGAGTCTTGCTTGACAACATCTATGCGATCTAACCAAGAAAGCATGCCCAACCTTTGCCACTGTTCAATCCATCGCCTTAGAGCATGTCAGATTAGAAGAGGACCTCAACTTCAGGACGAACTCATCCGGAGGAAAGCGGGGCTATGGACATACTAACAGAAAAGCTCCTACCGTAAAGGAGGCAATCCCGGATCAAGACCCTATTCCAGGCCCGAACGATCCAAGTCAATATGGCACAAGAACATAAAGGTAACCTCTCTAGCCTCCCAACTATCCCCGAATATAAATTCTCTATTAATACTGCAGATTAATCAAACGCTGGAAAACCTGGGAGATACAAATCGATGGCCAAAGAAATCCGACAACCCCAGGAAAGATCCAACAAGATGGTGTGACTTCCATCAGGACATCGGACACACCACGGAAGAATGCATTCACTCAGAAACAAGTGGCATATCTTCTAAAGAAAGGCTACTTGAAAGATATAATCCAGCAGACCAAAGAATAAAGAAGAAGGACAAAATAAGAGAGACCCGTAGAAGCAAGAGATCCTCCTCTCCTCCTCCTCCCATCTATGAAGTCAAATTCATAAATGGAGGATCGTAAATCGTGGTCCGACCAGCTCTGCGGCCAAGAGAATATCCAGGGAATCCAGACTCCAACCTCCTTCCAGGCCCGAGTCATTGCCTCGCTATTACCTTTGATGACTCGGATCCGCAAGGAATATCGTGTCTACACCATGACAGCCTGGTAATCACAATGCAAATCGGCACAACCAAAGTATCAAGAATCCTGATAGATGGAGGAAGCTCAATCAACCTGGTGATGCTTGATGTCCTTAAAGCTATGAAGATAGACGAAAGCAAGATCATAAAGAAATCCAGCGTCCTGGTTGGATTCAAAGTGGAGAAACAAAAACACCCTAGGAGAAATCAGCTTGCCTACCTATGTGGAGGGCGTGGCTTCATACGAGAGATTTGGAGTAATGGATTGCTTATCCTCATATAATGTAATCCTGGGCGGACCATGGATCCACAATGTCAAAGCAATCCCATCAACATACCATCAATGCGTGAAAATTCCAATGAAATGGGGATAACCACCATCGAGGAGAACAAAGGACTGCTCAGAATGTTACACTCGAGGCTTTGAAACCCTCAAAGTCAGGTAAGTCCCTTGCATAGCAATTAAAGTCACCTGTCAGGGAAGAATACATAGCACAAACACAGATGGAAACAGAGAAGTCATATTAGACCCACTTCCCCGACAGAAAGTACTTGTAGGGTCAGATGCACCCGACTCAATCAGACCAAATCTGGTCAGCTTTCTTAAAACTAAAATGTCTTGTTTTGCTTGGTCACATTTTGATATGACTGGTATAGATGCTGATGTTATTACTCATAAGTTGAATATTGACAAATCCTTTAAGCCTGTACAGCAAAAGAGAAGAAAATTTGCTGCAGAGAGGCATGAAATCATCAACCAAGAAGTTGACAAGCTACTGGACATGGGAATGATCAGGGAAGTGATGTACCCTGACTGGCTTGCAAACGTGGTAGTCGTCCAAAAGAAAAATGGCAAATGGAGAGTCTGTGTAGATTACACCGACTTAAACAAAGCCTGCCCAAAAGATCCATTTCCCTACCACACATCGATGCAATGGTAGATGCCACTGCGCAGCCACGAAATGTTGACATTCATGGATGCCTCCAAAGGATTCAACCGATAAAAATGCATCCAGCAGACCAGGAAAGCACAGCTTTCATCACCGAAAGAGGTATATATTGTTATACTTGCTATGCCCTTTGGATTAAAAATGCGATGCAACCTACCAAAGGCTAGTCAACATGATGTTCAAAGATCAGATAGGAGACACCATGGAAGTCTACATAGATGACATGGTAGTCAAATCAAAAAAGGCAGAAGACCACGTCAAAGACCTGGAAGTAGCCTTTCAAATACTGGAGAAATTCAATATGAAACTCAACCCATAAAAATGCCACTTCGGAGTCTCAGCAGGCAAATTCCTGGGCTACATGGTGACAAAAAGAGGAATAGAAGCCAGCCCTGAGCAGATCAAAGCTATCCTGGAGCTAGAACCACCAAAAACAGTCAAAGACATACAAAAGCTGACTGGAAGAATAGCGGCCCTGAACAGATTCATTTCAAGATCATCAGAAAGATGCAAATCATTCTATAACCTGCTAAGAAAGAACAAGGACTTTCAATGGACCCCTGATCATCAGGCTGCCTTTGAAGACCTGAAAATATATCTATCCTCTCCCCCCTTGCTGGCAAAACCAGTCAAAGATGAACCCCCGACAAGATACATGTCGATCCACAGAAATCTTTGCCAAGGTGCGGTCCGGTCAAAGAAGGACGGACAACAAGACACCCTGTCTATTATGTAAGTAAAAGTCTACGGATGCGAGATCGGTATGGCCTACTAGAAAAATATGTTTTAGCTTTAATAATGAGTTGCACAAAATTAAGACCATATTTTGAAAGTCACCCTATAATAGTCGAACAAATCTTCCTATTAAGTCTGTACTTAGGAGACCGGGATTGTCCTGGACGAATGTGCAAATGGTCAGTCCAGCTAAGCACATACAATATAACGTTTGAACCAAGGACAGCAATTAAGTCACAAGCACTAGCAGATTTTGTGGCTGATTTTAGTCCGACCCTAGAACCTGACCTAATAAAAGAAGTAAATAAACTGACCAGCGACCAAACAGACCTAGAATGGACCCTATTTGTCGATGGAGCAGCCAACACAAGGGGCACAGCCTAGGTGTAGTACTAAAATCACCACGGGGGATAAGATAGTACAGGCTATAAGTCAGTGCATTTGAGGCTACCAACAATGAGGGAGAATATGAAGCCCTGATAGCCGGATTAAAGGTATGTATTGATCTTGGTGTGCAAAATTTAAAGGTACGCACTGATTCCCTTCTTGTCTCCAACCAGGTAAATGGCATATATACTGCAAAAGACCCCAAAATGATGCTTTATCTAGATGTTGTTCAAATGCTAAAATCAAAGTTTAAAAACTTTAATATTGACCAAATTTCCAGGGACTTAAATACCCAGGCCGATGCCTTAGCCGGCCTAGGGTCCAACTTTAGTCCCCTTGATTTTGACAAAATACCCATTGTGCATTTATTAGAACCTGCAATAAACAAACAAGATGAAAGTTTCCCAATCTACATTGCTAATTCTTGGACGAAACCTTACTATGATCACTACAACAGGAATCCTACCCTTAAATAAACAAGATGCCGAGCACGAAAATAAAAGTCGCCGTATACTATTATTGACAACGTGCTTTTTAAGAAATCGCAGTCGGACCTTACCTCGGATGCCTGGAACCACAGGAAGCCGAACAGATATTATCGAAATCCATGAAGGATACTGTGGAAATCACAAAGGTGGAAGAAGCCTGGCAAGCAAAGTACTCAGAACAGGATATTATTGGCCCACCTTAAGAGCCGATTGCCTGGATTTTAGCTCTAAATGCAAAGCCCGTCGATTCACGGACCATACATCCATCAGCCATCCGAGGAACTACATTCCATATCCGCACCCTGGCCATTTATGAAGTGGGGCATGGATATAGTAGGAAAACTACCTCAAGCACCCGGACGAAAGTTTTCATGCTAGCAATGACTCGACTACTTCTCCAAATGGATAGAAGGCTCAATCATACAGCAAGTCAAGGAGAAAGATGTCATAGCATTCATCAAACATAATATCATATGTAGATATGGCATCCCCTCCGAAATAGTATGCGACAATGGCACACAATTTGTGGGAAAAGAACAAAGACCTTACGTGCCCAATGGAACATCAGATCAGTAACATCCACGCCAGATATCCAAAAGCCAACGGTCAGGCAGAATCCAGTAATAAAGTGGTGATCACCGCATAAAGAAAAAGCTGGAAAGAAGAAAAGGTAGATGGGTCAAGAGCTCCCCCTGGTCCTTTGGGCTGACAGAACCAACGCCTAAAACATCCACTGGCCAAACCCCCTACTCCTTGGTCTATGGATGTGAAGCAGTAATACCGGCTGAGGTGGACATTCCATCAGCCAGATGTAGCCTGAACACAACAACAAACAACATACCTCTAATGGAGGATAGCCTGGACTTAACAGAAGAGCTAAGAGATGCGGAAGCATCGATTAGCAAAGATACCAAAAAAGAGTTGCAAGAAGCTACAACAAGACCACAAAGCCAGGGTGTTCAGGGTAGGAGACCTCGTTCTCAGGAAAGTATTCCAAAACACAAAAGAAAAGAATGCCGGCAAATTGGCCCCAACCTGGGAAGGCCCCTATCTGATTGATTCAATAGTCGGCCAGGGAGCTTATAGACTACAAACCCTGGACGGAGAGATGATCCCAAGAGCTTGGAATATTACACACTTAAAACTATTTCACATATAGAATATATTTGCACAATCCAGGTATAACTTTTCACTTTAAACACTTCTTGCCTGAAAACTACATGTATGATACTTGCAATTATATGAATAAATGCCGTATATGATTTCTTCCAATTATGTGCCCAAGTACTTACCTATACTCTCATAATTACTTAGTGAAATCTTCAACACTTGTTTTACATATTGCATCTTATTTAAAAACAAATCTTAAAGATTGGGGGCCACCCCCACCAAATATCCAACTGATATCCAAAATTCAGTTGCAAAATAGGCCTTTAAATATTGAGCTCAACATAACATACAAACCTGGAAAATCTATTCCTAGATCAGATGACATAAATGGGTCATAAGCCCTCCAGACAGGCAAGGGACATAAGCCCTCCAGACAGGCAACAACCCCACCCATAACACATTAAACTGGCCTGATCCAGTCGAATAACTGGCCTGATCCAGTCGAAAAAATTGGCCTGATCCAATCATATAACTGGCCAGATCCAGTACACGTCTAACATCACAAAAGTACTTTGTCAAAACACAAAAAGAAGCAAAACAAAGACCAAATATTTATTCACCCAAAATAATTGGCCCTACCTAATAACCATCCATTCCAGGGACATCCCCCCTGGATGAGCCAAAAAAGTTTCTGATATACTCTAAATATTCATTCCAGGGACATTCCCCCTGGATAGACCAAAACCCAAAAGAAAAACTAAGTTATTTTTGAGCCAAGAATCCGACTCACAACCATCCACCATCTCCCGATCACCGGACTTTGCCTTGGAAGGAGGAGAATCCACTTCTTCTTCTTGACCCATGTTGGCCAAGTCGATACTGAGCATCCAAAGTCGTCTCATCTCGGTCCGGATTCCAATCAGCCCGGTCGGATTCTCGGGTCCCTCATAGCATCAACCCGACCTTTTCCGAAGAAGTACCGAGCCGCATCACCAACCTCGCCTCCACTAACTCCTTTTCAGCAAGCAAGCTCTTCATTCTTTTTCAACCGATCCCGCATTGCCTCGCTTCTCGCCTCCAACTCCACTGACAGCCTTCTCGGCATTTTTCGCACCACCTCACAAACTATAGCAGCCCTGGTTGACTCCTTAGCTGCATCAACTCGAGATTGAGCACCACTTCATTACCCCTGGATGAGTGCAGGTCACGGTTTAGCCTATCCAGCTTTTCCTCCAAACTGGTAACCTTGGCACAGGCGTCCCTAAGCCGACAAGCGTGAGCTTGACCAAATCCAACCCCTGCGTACATGCAAAATCAATTAGGCAAATACAAGGCAAAACAAAAAGCACATAAACAATTAAAAATATCCCTCTACAACTAACCTCTCTAGCCTGGGAAGCGAGTTCAAGACCCTTGTTACAAGAGAAGTCAGAATAGAAACCACCCTGGTAGACGAATCAAGGGTACTAGCAGACAATAGTTGGTCGCTCATCTTTGCGTAAAAAACTCATCTATCCGAGCCCGGGCATCATCCATGTCATCAATCCTAGCAGGCACTTGCCTTATACTCCCGAGTGGCCGAGCCGGGATAGGTCGTTTCCCTCCTTCCTCCTCTTCCGAATATCATCCTCCCTCTTTCTTTTTGAGCCTGGACGACCTCTCGGTGACACTATCCTGGCAGATCTTGAGGAGGCCGGACATCGAAATCGGGATATCCAAAGTCTTGTCACTCCCACTAGTTTCCTGGCTCTTGACTGCTCAAAGAATCCTAGCCACTCCAGCCTTCAAATCCTTTGCGAAAAAGCTAGCCACCTAGCGAGAAGATCTAAACACTGGATATATAAAAAAATATATACGTAAATATCAAACCAAAAAGCAACAGAAGACAACGCCAACATAAAAGCAAGCGAGAAGACGTACAGAAAGAGCAAGAGAACTAGGCTTGCCTTTGGGTACTTTAACCCCAGTCAGCTTGGTCTTCATATACCGGGGCAACAATTCCCTGCCCAAGCAAGCTGGCCAGGCCCTCTCTTCCTCAGGAATGGCAAGGAAAGCATCTATCCTTGCAATAGCCTCTTCATCTAGAGGATCGTGATTCCAATCAGGAGCTACAAACATTACAGAAACAAAATATACAGGTAAGACTTATGTACCTCACTCTTATTCAATATAACTACAAAATAAAAGTACAGAAACCTACCACTCTCCAAAGGAGGATATCTCGGTAATCAAAGCCCGATCCCGAGTCTCGATCCGGATAAACAGAAAGTCTTTGCCCAACTCTTGTCGTCTCCAGAATCCAGGTTAGTAATCAATGGAGTCATCTTTGACTTAATTCTCAAATTAAAACGACCAACAGAAGGATTTTTAAAATGATATACTGCCTTAATATCATTGAGAGTAATCACAAGATTGTGTTTAGCGCATAAATTTTCTATGGAATGAACAAGTTTCCAAACCATCGGCATAATCTGGAAAGGTGACACTTCCATAGCACGGATGGTGTCAATCATTAAGGGAGTAAAAGGTAACTTACAGCCAGCTTTGAATGCCCACTCGAAAATACAGAACCAACCAGGTGATACCCGATTAGCCCTAACGGACAAGACTCAGAATCCATACCTCGGTTGATTCAGGAATTATTTTCTTCTCCCTTAGTATCTTGTCATAATTTGTTTTCAACAAGTTCTCTTCAGGAAAGTAAGGATCCAAAGATTGAAGGGCAGTGAAAATGGAATCCTGGTACTTAAAAGCAACAGCACGAGCAGGAGGATCAATCTCCATCACTTCCTCTTCCTGAACGTTTGTAGGTTCAGGCTCGGCAGCAGCAGCTTTCTGGGATGTAGGGCGTTTCTTTGCTCCCATGTTCTTAAGTGTTTTGATTTATTATAGAAATTATTGAGAAAATACAGAACAGGATTACTGAGAAATTTGGAAGAATTCCAGAAGAATTTTAGAAGAATATTTAGCAAAGAAAGTGGAGAAAATTTGGTGAAAGATAATCTTGCCCTAAATACCGTATTTATAGGAGATGAATAAACGGCATGAAAAACCTAGGGATTGCAAAACTCTCAGCATGACATCACCTAGCCGTTATAGTGTTCAACGGTAACTAGGAGTCTAAGAGTCATTGATTAAGTGTAAGTCTCTTAATTATTTAACCCGGTAAATTTGACATCTCACCCCTGGCCGGATCCAGCACGGGTAAAATGTCAAGGGGCAATTGTTAGGCCCAGTTTAGCCTGGTCTGACCATAACCTGGCCTGACTCAGCAAGGCTGATTGATCAAGACAGGAACCGGACAAATCTGACTACTATTTAGTCAAAGAATATTATGGCAAGAAGACTACTAAATCCTGGAAAGGAAGCCTGATAGTCAGTATATTATAGCTTGGCGGAGTACTAGATACAGCCTGGATTAAGCAGATAAACAGGAAATGCGATTGTATAAGCCAGATAACCATGCCCTATTCTCAAGGAAGACCAAGTCCAAGCCTAAGACTATTTAATCCATGAATCTGGACGGAAAGAGGAGAAAAGGCTAAAGATTGGTTGAGTTGAGAACGGGTCAAGCGAACTAATAGGAAGCATGCCCTATTATTCCGGCAACAACTCCTATCTTTGGGGAGAACGTTATACATTTATAACGTTATTCATTGTAACGTTGGAAGGGCAGTAGAGTACTATAAATAGGAGAATTTAACAATTGTAAAGGATATTCATTATTAGTTAATTTTATCTACACTTTATCTTTTACTCTTGAGCATTCAAATATTGATACAACATTGTGCCCGGTCGATCAAAATAATAAAAACGTTATTCTTTATACTTATTTCTTTCTTTATCACTTACACATACCATCCTAATCTTATTGAACTAGATACCCTGATCACTATATAACTAAGCCGGATCCCTTCAGGAAAATCCTGCTAAAACAACGGGGATTGAAGATTGAGCTGGAGTTGACACCGTTGCCGCCGTAGACGTTGTTTTTGGTCTCCGGCGCGGCACGTTACCGCCAATCTCCGCTTGAGTCGCCGCCACATCCATTGCCTTCATCACCTGCTCCATGAGTTCGTGAAGGGCCGGTCTGCGATCACGTGGCGCGGCCTTAGGATGCAGCTCAACAACTCTCCCGTCCTGGTCAAGTCCCAACTTCTTGAGGATGGAGATAGAAAGATCCCGGCCAAATCGATCTGCAAAAGAAACAAAGCAGGAGTTAAGCAAAAGAAATAAACCAAGGCTCAAATACAGAAGCATAAAAAGCAAAGGTGGGCCTCATACCGACCCCACTTACCCTGGCCGAGGGCCGGTATGAGGCCGACGTGGCAAAGCAGCTCGTCTTGAAGAACGATCTGCATCGAGGGCCTCCATCCCTTCGACGTGCCATCCTTCTCAGCCTCAAACAGCCTCATTGCCCGCGTTTCGTCCTCCTTAAGATAGACCTTCTTGGCGTCCATCTTAATCTTACTACGGGAGACATATCTGTCATGCTCCCCCCTGACTCTCACACCGCAAATTGACGCGGCTCTGAAAGGACCGGGCAAAATGAATAGTCCTCCTCCGGAACCTCGACGTATACCCACCGCCCCTTCCAGTCCTTGCAAGATGTCAGCTTGGAAACGGTAACATAACCCACCTCGGTCTGTATGTTGTACCACCCCGTGCCGCCTAGGGTAGTCTGCCGAAGATGGTGGAGCCGGCGAAAGAGGTTCACCGTCGGGGCCTCCCCTTTAAAAGGACATAACCATACAAAGCCAATAATCGTCCTGATGGCCAACGGATGCAGTTGAGCCACGGCGACATTCATGGCTTTAATTATGGCAGCAACGTGTTCATTAAGAGGAAACCGGAGCCCATACTCCAGGTGTCCGATGTACACGGCGATACTGACCTTCGGAGGGCAACAGACGGCCCGATCACCCTCAGAACAATTATTCTATACCCCCTGCCGAAGGAGTAATGATCTTCAAAAAGTTCAGGCCCGAGACGAGGCGAACTTGTTTGTCCAAACGCGATCGGGATTGATCGAGCAGCATCGCCGTGCCACAAGAGATGCGGCCTCTCGAATCGGGGATTGGGTCGCCTCATCATCGTCATCATCAAAACCCTCCAAAAATTTCTCATCAATTTCAGGAGAAGGCGACTTGGGACCCCCAAACCCTATCGGGGTGACAACCAGTGGCTCCTGTTCATCAGGACGCGACGGTTCGCCCCCCGGCGCAGAGATAATGGGTTGAGCATCAGCAGAAGACATGGTGACAATAAATACTTAACAAATAAAAGTTGGAAAAAATTTGTTTGTTTACCTTGGAAGAAAGTGTTACGCCGAATAACGCTTCGAAAGTTAGAGAGAGAAATTTTTTTGAAGAAATGAAGTTTGCAAGTAAAAAAGAGGGGCACACTGCTCTATTTATAGAGCAAAGCCCATGAAGCGGACCAATCAGAGCAAAGCCCATGAAACGTCCACCAATCAATGCCAAGCCAAGTGTCAAGCATGCAGCCACGGAATGTCAATCGACATACAGTTACCAATCTTCTTCGACACGCTCCTTGGTATCTACTTGCCACCGGCCATCTGATCAACCAAGCTTGGCAGCACCGGCCGGGGACAATCAAAAGCACACGGCACTCCCAACCTTGGTCTCGGCCAGCGCCATTTTCTTTTCCACATTCGATGTCCATTACACAACCATGTGGAGGGGGGATATGGTACGGCCTGAACAGAACCAAGCCGAGGAAGAAGAAGCCGGGGAAGAATTTCGACATGCGCAGAATACGCTCAACACTCATCGAAGGTCCATACCACGGCATAGACTACGCTGGGGGCAAATTGATGGGGCACATTCTGCACCCGCTGACCGAGTCAACACATTGAGCAAGGTCACTAGCTAAAAGACAGCAAGTCAACAGAAGGACAGCCTAACCGACGCAGCCTGTCGGTCTCGGCAACTAGCTGGCCGAGAAGCATATCCGCGTACTCACATCCAGTCCCCTCGGCATGGAGTCAACCAGGCCTGCCGGCCCGGCATGGGTCCCTCGGCCGAGGGTAAGATAGTCTTTCCACCTGCTAGCCACTTGGCCACTTGGCCACTACGTGACAAAAGATGAAAGTCTATAAATACTCCACTTCTCTCATTGAGAAAAGGATCCGAAAAACTATCTGAAACTCACTAAATAATCTGGTATAAACTCCCTTATCTCTCTACAATATACTTTGCCAAGTTAACACACAACTTATTTCTTTAAGTTTACTGACTTGAGCGTCGGAGTGAGTACGTTCGGCCCCAAGCCGAGCCCTCAGTTTGTTCATCTTAAACAGGAAAGAGTGAAAGGAAGAGACAAGCAACGACATCATTCAACAAGCTTAAGTGGTCATAATCCTGCTCCGGAATTACACCCGGAACAGCATGTTAAGTTCAAGCCTTCGTTCAAAGATCAAACGGTTCAAGGATTCATTCAAGAATTATGTGAAGATGAAGTTCGTCTAAAGATTAATCAAGCTTGGATGATGACGTAGCCTATACTCGAAGATTTTCTTGAAGATTAGAATAGTATAGGTGATTATCTCGTGATGGTAATCAAGAGTGAGTTTCTTGAATTGGTAAAGTTATAGCTTTGCAGCTATAACATTACTAGTAAAAGAGCTCAATGTTATAGCTCCCCTACTATAACATTGAGATGCTGAGTTTTTACACACGACTTATATTGTTTTGAAAATTGTTTTTATAATTGTTTAAAGTTTATTTTAAATGTTTTAATGAAAGTATTTATATAATAAAGCCCGGTTTAGTGAGGAGTTCGGTTTTGTATTGGACGTTGATTAGTAGTCGTGATAGATCAACTTATGAGTTGGACTTTGCTACTAATTAGGGTTTCAACATAGCCTCTCTTAAAACCTAAATTCTAAATCATATGTTAAGGCTAGGGTTTGCACGAGTCACGAGGCATATGAGCCGTGACATCTCGTGTTACCTAGGGTATATTAGGTAAAGATTTTATTCTATAATAATATCTTTACATATCTTGTATATCTTACTTAATATATTTGTTTATGATAAAAGATATTCTTGTTTTAGGAAATCTTATCATGATCTTAGAATTTATAGTAAAGATAATATTTGAATAGATTATTGTTGGAGCTTGTGTCCTCCACAAATTAGTGTGATAACATTTGTAAATCTCTTACAGGTTCACAAGGGTATACTTCATATTTTAATCAGTTGATTAACGATTACCTAATAACGGTTGGCTTGCTAGAAAGTTTGACGTTATTATCTACAGATGGCGGTGATCAACTGGTCCCTAAAGGTCACACCTATAGGATGTGTTTGAGAGATGTGGTTATGGAAATGTAATCACATTGATGCCTTATATGACTAAACAGTTAGTCAATGTGTTGATGAGACAATTATTTAATGAAGATTAAATAATATTAATTGAGACGAATTAACTGTCAATTCGTAAAATTGAATATAATAAGTTATATTTAATTAAATGTATATAATGTTAGCTTGGACGAATTAATATGTTAATTCGTACTTAAATTTAATCGGTTATATTTAATCAACAAGATGAATGTGTCATAGTTGTAATGGTGAGGGTACTCAAACCAAGAGGTTGTGGGATCGATCCTCACTAGATGACAATTTATATTTAACACATTGTATACATTTTTGGAATAACCGAAAATTAGGAAATTATACTCCTTATTAATTTCGGTCAGATGGGCCGAATTTAGGAAAAAAAATATCTCCCTCTTTCACCCTAATTTCGGTTACAATAAGAGGAGAGTAGTGTTTTTTTTTCTTAACCTAATTCTTTTCCCATTCTTGCCTCCATCTCATCAAAAGAAAAACACAAAGCCTAAAAATTAATTAGTTAATTTTTGGATCGATTCTAGCAAAATCAAAGGGCATTTCTCATATCGTCTTGGGTGCAACTGATAGGCGAATATCAACTTTGATATTGTTCTTAGGCCGTTTTTGCTAGGACCGATGGTTATTTCTTAATCCTTTACAATTTTGTTTATGCAATTTATTTTATGACTAGTTTCATCATTATAAATTTCGCTATAATCCTTAAAATTAAGGGGATGCATACAGATAAATTCCACAAGTGGTATCAGAGCCAAGACCACGAATTTTAATTTTGATAATTTTCATAAAATTGGATGTAAACTTTATTAGGGTTTCGAAAAAAATTTACACGGTTGAAATGTTTTTTGTGTGCCGAGAACAATTTTTTGCAGCCATGATTGTTGCGTTTTTGTTGTTGATGATTATTTCCATTTCGATTTATCATATTGTTGTTTAATCAGTTAATATAAACATATGATAAATTGGTAGTTTTTTGATTTATTGAAGATTAAGTTAAATTGTAAATGGAATCGTCATGTTGATGATATAAAAATTTGTTTTTGCTATATAGTTTTGGCATATACATTAATCATGTTTTATTAATTTATATGCTAATCTCGTTCTAATAGCATCTATAAACGATTTTTGTTCATCTTAATGTTTTTGCAATTAGGGCATTATGTCAAATGCAAAAGGTTTTTTTTTGTTTTCTGTTACTGTTCACCGTGAACAGTGTGTAAAAAAAAAAAAACTGTTATTTTTTTTGGTTTTGCTGTTATGACCGAAAAAAAAACCTGTTTTTTTTTGCAATTACCGAATTCAAAAAACAAAAACGGGCTGTTTAGCTATTTTTTTCAGCCGTGAGAAAGTATTAATAAAAAAAAAATCTGTTTTTTTCTATTTTTTGTTTTAGCCGAGACATATAAAAAAAGGATTTTGTTTTTGTTTGTTTTGTCCAATATTAATTATACATTACATTTAGAGAAAATTGTTGATTACAGCCTTTTATAAACCTCATTTTGAAAATTACAGCCTTATATAATTTTTTTTGAAAATTACATCCAAAATATTACTTTTCTTCTAAAATTGCACCAACTTGAGGTTTTTGGTGATTTTTGATGATGTTTTTTATGATGTACCCTTTATTATTTGAGAGCCTACTTACCCAAATTTCTTACCTCTCCTTAACACAAACCAATTAATCACCCCAAACATCATAAAAACATCATAAAAATTCACCGGAAAACTCAAGTTGGTGCAATTTTAGAAGAAAAGTAATATTTTGGATGTAATTTTCAAAAAAAATTATATAAGGCTGTAATTTTCAAAATGAGGTTTATAAAAGGCTGTAATCAACAATTTTCTCTTACATTTACAATGTATGATTAATTGTTGTGAAACAGTTCACAATTTTAAGATACCTAATTATTTTAAAACAGTTTAAAATATTGATGGATTAAATTCATATTACAAGTTTAATATGAATTAAGTTTGAAATTAATATGATTAATTGAGGAATTGTCACTTAATTTGATTTTAAATAGGTGGTTTGGAAAATTAATCTACATAATTAAAGAATTATGTCTTGTATGTTTAATTTATTTTAGTTGATGTATTTTATTTTTGTTGAATGTATCGTTGAATGAATTTATTTACGTATTTTTTTTTGCAATCGGTTGTAATTTGTAATACTTACTGCGGCCTTAGTTAATTATGTTTTCGTAATGAAGGAAACATAATTTTTATGTAATTATGAGATCTCGAATCTCCTTTATTTTTCTTTAGTTTTTGGGTTTTGAAATTAGAATGTAATAAATAGGTTTATTATGTAAATTTATTTATTGTAATTTTCAAAGAAGACTAAAGATGGAGATTGGAGCTCACTCCCGCTACATGGATCAAGATGGAACATCGAGACAAGCTTCGCGGGTCCAAGGATGGATTCCAAATTTGTATTTAATGTTCATTTTGATAGGATAGGCCACACTAGGACTTTATTATTGTTTTTACGTTTTTCATTCCTATTCCTTTTCATTCACATGATAGTTTATGCATCATTTTCCGCCTAAAACCAAACCACCTACTACTAAAATGCATGAAAATTGACACATATAGGTTGTATGTTAGTTTTCATAAACATACAGATGTCACATGTTTATTAAGCCATCATCTTAGTTTATTCATTCATGCATGCTAGATATTAGTTCACTTAAAATGAATTAAAATAAAGTTGATGGGATCTTCCTCTAAAACGGAAATTGAGATTAGTCTTTATAAGGGCAAACAACTATGAATCCCTTCTTCGTCGGTAGGCATAATATGACCCCTTCTACGTTGGGTAAGTATTTTGTGTTGACTTAGTTTATCTCAACATTATAGTCCGAAGAGTTTCTCGTGATTATGATGGACTAAAGATAGAATTTACAGAAATTTATCGACCAAGAATTCTAATGGTAGAATTAGCTAAAAGATTAGCTTATCAATTTATAGATAATTGAATCTTGGGATCATTTATATAATTCTTGAGGAAGGTCAATTGTATAAATGTTTTGAATCTTCGCGTTATGACACTAGTTCATTAGACTTAAATTAAAATCGATGCACATGCTTATTATTTATTCTTCTTTTCGCAGTGTAGAACACGTTTATTTTACTGTTACAACAAATGGCTGGAAATAACGAAATCTCAATGCCTAGTGCCACACTTGGACGCGAGTCCTGGCTGAAAATATTCATGGACCAAATGAATCAGTTCACACGTCTGAAAAACGATGGGTCCAACTTTGCGGATTGGGAGGCAGCACTACGGAATGCTGCCATTGCTGACGGTAAGCTCAAGTACTTAACTGAGCCAATACCGGTAAACCCAGGCCCCAATGCGGGAGTTAACGAGTCACTTGCTTGTAGTGATTTCGTTATGGAACGGGTGCGATAAAGAACGTACTCATCTTTGCAATGGAAACCAATTTGTAGAGACGCTTCATTACCCAAGGTGCAAACAAGATTTTCACCACGCTCACTAACGAGTTCTCAAAAGCACCGAGAATCGTTACTTATGAACATACCTATCGCTTCTTTGATGCAAAACTCCAAAAGGGCCAACCGGTTAGCCCACACATTCTTAACATGATTGAGAATGTCGAGAAATTGGAGGCACTTGATTGCAAAATCAGTGAGAGCATAGTCATTGACCGAATGCTTGATTCTCTTCATGATGGTTTTGCCCTTTTTAGGGCGAACTACTACATGAATGACTTGAAGAAAAGTCCTCATGAGCTACACTCACTTCTCGTACAGACCGAGAAGGATATGAAATTGAGTGGGATCATGAAGCAGGATGTTCTCATGATTTCCAACAAGAATAAAGGTAAGGGCAAAGCTCCAGGCGACCTAACTGTAGGTAAGCCAAAGTTTAAAAAGCCAGGAAACGGTAAGAATGGGCCTGGTGAGACTAGTGGCTCACAGGGCAAGGCAAAGAGCAAGGGCGGTGACATTGAATGCCACCATTGTCACAAGACTGGACATTGGAGGAGGAACTGTCCCGTGTACCGTGAGGACATAAAAGCAGGCCGCGTCGTTCCTGTTGGTATGTCATCTTATATTCATATGATTGAGATTAAACATGCAAGTTTCGGAACTTGGGTACTTGATACTGGTTGTTGTTCTCATATGTGTAATCATTTCAGGGCCTAAGAAACATCACACCTCTCGGAAAGGGTGATATAGACCTGCGAGTCGGGAATGGAGCCAGAGTTGCTGCTGTCTCGAAGGGAACATATGTAATCCAACTCCCTAGTGGTTTTGAGTTATTTTTAAATAACTGTTACTATGTACCCAGTTTGTCTAAGAACATTATTTCAGTTTCCGTACTTGATAAAGACGGATTTTCAATTTTAATTAAGGATAATAGCTGTATTTTCTCTTTCAATGAAATGATTTATGGTAAAGCGGTTTCCATGAATGGAATTTACATCTTAGATCAAACCACGGAAGTATTACACATGAATAATAAGAAATTAAAGGTTGGTGACAAAGATCAAACCTATCTATGGCATTGTCGAATGGGACACATAAATGAGAAACGCGTAAAGAAACTCGTCGATAATGAGACTATTCCTGCATTCGAATTTTCTACATACGGCATATGTGAATCATGTCTCATTGGATAAATGACTCGAATTTCCTTCAAAGGTGTTGGAATGCGCGCTAGTGACCTATTAGGACTCATACATACAGATGTTTGTGGACCTATGTCAATTACCGCTAGAGATGGCTATAGATATTTTCTCACTTTGACGGACGATTTAAGTAGATATGGATATGTCTACTTAATGAAGCACAAAAGTGAGTCCTTTGAGAAATTCAAGGAATACCAGAACAGGGTTGAAAACCAACTGGGTAGAAAGGTTAAAGCACTCGTGCAGATCGGGGTGGCGAATATCTTTCAAATGAGTTTGATCAACACTTTAAAGACTGTGGAATCGTTCTACAGTTAACTCCACCTGGAACACCTCAATTAAATGGTGTGTCTGAACGGAGAAATCGAACCTTACTTGATATGGTTCGATCCATGATGAGTCACACGGTAGTGCCTGATTCATTATGGGGTTTTGCTCTTTGTCACCGCTCTTATACTTAACCGAAGTCCGACTAAAGCTGTTGACAAGACTCCATATGAAATGTGGAAGGGAACGGTCCCTAACTTGTCCTTTATTCGGGTTTGGGGCTGCGAGGCTTATGTCAAGTGGAGACACAAGGATAAGCTCGGCCCGCGATCGGTCAAGACATACTTTATAGGTTATCCAAAAGGAACATTTGGTCATTACTTCTATTCGCCTACCAAACATCGAGTTTTTTTTTGCGGCTAGTGCGACGTTCTTAGAGAAAGAATTTCTCGAGAACAAGACGAGTAATAGAACCTTCGAGCTGTCGGAGATTCCAGAACCAACAACCGAGGAACGGATGGAGGAAGTTGTTCCTCCAACTGATAATACGGTTGATATTCCTGAGAAACCTAGGAGGTCGGGTAGAGTCTCTCATCCTCCGGACAGATACATTGGTATGGTCGAGGAGAATGACGTTTTACTCTTAGAGTGTAATGAACCCGCTACCTATAAAGGTGTAATGGCCTGTTCCGACTCAAAGCTATGGCTTGAAGCCATGCAATCCGAGATGGACTCCATGTATGGGAATAACGTATGGGATCTAGTTGATTTACCTAATAAAGTAAAACCTCTACAGTGCAAATGGCTTTACAAAATAAAGAGTTCTGTAGACGCGCAACCAGATACCTATAAGGCACGACTAGTGGCAAAAGGTTTCACTCAAGTGCACGGATTGCATTATGATGAGATTTTTGCACCTGTAGTCATGCTACGTTCCATTCGGATAATCTTAGCGATTGCCGCTTTTCATAACTATGAAATTTGGCAAATGGATGTGAAAACCGCATTCTTAAACGGTTATTTGGAGGAAGAGTTGTACATGGTGCAACCCGAAGGTTTCATAGATCCTGAACATCCTAAGAAAGTATGCAAGCTTAAGCGTTCCATTTATGGACTTAAGCAAGCTTCTCGGAGTTGGAATCATCGTTTCGACCAGGTGATAAAAGAGTATGGTTTCACTCGATCGGTCGAGGAACCATGCTTATATATCAAGTCGAGTGGGAGCAAGATTGTATTCTTGATATTGTATGTCGATGACATACTCTTGATTGGGAATGGCATTCCTCTCCTATCTTCGGTTAAAGAATGGTTGAAGAACCATTTCCAGATGAAAGGTCTGGGTGAGGCACAACGCATTTTGGGAATCCGTATCTACCGAGATAAATCACGACAGACGTTATCACTTAGTCAGGAGTCTTATTTGGATAAGATTCTTGAGAAGTTCAGCATGACCAACTCCAAGAAGGGGAACCTTCCAATGACGTCTGGGATGCAGTTGAGCAAGTCTCAGTCACCCACGACGCCTGAAGGGATAGAGCGCATAAGTCGTGTTCCTTATGCATCTGCAATAGGATCAATCATATATGCCATGATATGCACACGTCCAGACGTGGCATATGCATTGAGTATGACGAGTCGGTACCAAAAGAATTCAGGTGAAACACACTGGATAGCTGTTAAATATATCCTCAAGTACCTACGGAGAACTAAGGATAGGGTATTAACTTATGAAGGCGATACTAAGCTATGCGCAATCGGTTACGCAGATGCTAGCTTCCAAACGGATCGAGATGATTCAAAATCTCAGTCCGGGTTCGTCTTCACTCTTAATGGTGATGCGGTCAGCTGGAAGAGTTCCAAACAGAGTGTTGTAGCAGATTCTACCACTGAATCCGAGTACTATGCCGCTTGGGAAGCAGCTAAAGAAGTGATATGGATGCGTCAATTCTTACAAGGACTTACGATAGTTCCTAGTTCGAATGACCCGATCACCATCTATTGTGACAATAGAGGTGCCATCTTCCAGGCTAAGGAGCCAAAGTCTAGCAACAAATCTAGACATGTACATCGGAAAGCTCACCTGATCCGTGATTATGTGGAGCAAGAAGAGATAGTGATTGACAAGATTGCGACGGATGATAACATCGCGGACCCTCTCACTAAACCGTTGAATTTTGATAAGCATGAAGGGCACGTTATTTCCATGGGAATTTTTTCTGGGTCATTTCATACTGTGCTTACATCGGCAGGATTCGAGTTGAGGAAAATATCCAACCTTTATCAGGTATAGTTATTTCTCAGGGCCACTCGAGAAGTTGTAACTGAAATGCATGGCCATGCTCGAATGTTGATTCGCTTATCAGTTAAGTTACTCTCTAGTCGGGGAAACCACTCTTGATGCAGATCACTTGTAAAATACGACCTTTGTGAATACATATTTTGCAAATTGTTTTACATTGAGTGGGAAAAATTTTAGGATATGAGAATCGGTTATCGCACATACACTTGTGAGGACAAGTGGGAGTTTGTTGGAGCTTGTGTCCTCCACAAATTAGTGTGATAACATTTGTAAATCTCTTACAGGTTCACAAGGGTATACTTCGTATTTTAATCAGTTGATTAACGATTACCTAATAACGGTTGGCTTGCTAGAAAGTTTGACGTTATTATCATACAGATGGCGGTGATCAACTGGTCCCTAAAGGTCACACCTATAGGATGTGTTTGAGAGATGTGGTTATGGAAATGTAATCACATTGATGCCTTATATGACTAAACAGTTAGTCAATGTGTTGATGAGACAATTATTTAATGAAGATTAAATAATATTAGTTGAGACGAATTAACTGTCAATTCGTAAAATTGAATATAATAAGTTATATTTAATTAAATGTATATAATGTTAGCTTGGACGAATTAATATGTTAATTCGTACTTAAATGTAATCGGTTATATTTAATCAACAAGATGAATGTGTCATAGTGGTAATAGTGAAGGTACTCAAACCAAGAGGTTGTGGGATCGATCCTCACTAGATGACAATTTATATTTAACACATTGTATACATTTTTGGAATAACCGAAAATAAGGAAATTATACTCCTTATTAATTTCGGTCAGATGGGCCGAATTTAGGAAAAAAAAAATCTCCCTCTTTCACCCTAATTTCGGTGACAATAAGAGGAGAGTAGGGTTTTTTTTCTTAACCTAATTCTTTTCCCATTCTTGCCTCCATCTCATCAAAAGAAAAACACAAAACCTAAAAATTAATTAGTTAATTTTTGGATCGATTGTAGCAAAATCAAAGGGCATTTCTCATATCGTCTTGGGTGCAACTGATAGGCGAATATCAACTTTGATATTGTTCTTAGGCCGTTTTTGCTAGGACCGATGGTTATTTCTTAATCCTTTACAATTTTGTTTATGCAATTTATTTTATGACTAGTTTCATCATTATAAATTTCGTTATAATCCTTAAAATTAAGGGGATGCATACAGATAAATCCCACAATTATATTCTATCTTTTGGAATATTCTTTATTATCTTTTAAAGCTTTTAGGAAAGAGATAATAAGAAGATATGATTTGCTTTTATATCTTATTATTTCGGCTATTAGGGTTTGTGCAAAACCGTGTAGCCTACTCCTTCCTTCCCTATAAATACTTTGCTATTTACAACATCTAAAAGAGAGACCTTAAGCAAAAAAAATTGATTTCAACTTTACAAAGCAAACCGTGTGTTTTCAAAGAAAAACCGTTTTGTTATTTTGATAGGTTGTGTGTTTTAAAACTCGCATACTTGTTCTTATTTTATCGTTATAAGATAATAGTGCTTAGTTGATTTCTTAACTTGTTCATTAATGTGAACCTTTGTTAGAATCATTAGTGCTTTCTTATTAGCGTAAGTTAGTCACTCGAGTATTTAACGGTACTCATTGAGTTACAGCTAGAGTTAGTTGTACGAGTTGGGTTAGTAAATTTGTAATCCGTAGAAAGGTACTAAATTTATTAATCGAGAATAGTGGACGTAGGTTTCGACTTGTGAAACTAAACCACTTCAAAAACCGTGTGTCTCTTCGTTCTTTCGTTTGTTTCGTTTATTCCGTTTACTTTCATTAGTTGATTAGTTAAAGTTTAATCAATAAACTTTAAATAATCAATTACATACGCATAATCGAAAAAGCTTTAAAAAGTTTTAAATCCTCAATTCACCCCCCCCCCCCCCCCCGCTCTTGAGTATTTTGGATCAATAGACTCTTCACAGGACGAATCAGATTGATGAGTCTACTATCTACATTTTACACTTTGTATTTGCAAAACACTTTTCTAAGACAAATGGATCACATTATGCACCATAAACATAACTCGGTAAATGGATATTTAATTTCTGTTTTGCATACAAAGCAACATTGAATCCAACTTGACATCAATTACTTGATATTTGGATAAACAACCAACATAGCAAACTTCACATGTTAGGTTTAAACTTGTGGTTGCGCATTCATGCATTTACCCGTTTTATCAACTTTTGCATTCAACCAACCAAGATCGGTCAGTAGAGGCCGCTACCGCGGGTAGGATTCGGTGTCCGATTAAAGGGCTTCCCAATACGTACCCTCACCTCTTAATCAGAAACTCTGGATAGTGGACGACTGATGAGTCATAATTATATACATATTTATGCCTCCCCTTAAATGCTTTTGATACGATTTCGTGCTAGTTTATATCATTTACATGCCTTTTATGTTAGAACGTTGATACTTCCGCTTTTTGTTGTTTAATGCATAAATGACGCATTTGAGGAGCAAAGGGATTAAATGGGCATCGCAGAGTAGGCATGGAGGAATAGACGGAGCATGGCATGAGAATCCATAAGAATGAAGGAAGAAAAGATAAGAAGAAAACACGAAGAAAAGGGCTGAAACAAGTGATGCCTCGATCGAGTAAGACCAGGCTCGATCGAGGAACTAAGTGAATCGATCGAGGAACCATTATTTTCTATAATTTCTGCAATTTTCCTTAAGTCGGTTACGTTTTATTATAAATACCTAATATCGTACCCTAATTTATTTGACGCTTCAATTTCCTTAGGTTTAGTAGAACTACTCTAAAACTCTCTCAAATACTTTTAGTTTAGTTTAGTTTCATTATTATTGTTCGGATCTAAGTTTGTTCTTCATTACTACGGTATTACTATTATTCTTTCCTCAATTATTGTTTAATTCATTATTCATCTTTATTATTGTTCATCATATTCTTAATTATGCTTTCTTATATCGTTATTGTTGTTATTGTTATTAGTATGAGTAGCTAAATCCATTATCTAGGGTAAAAGGGGATCTAGGTTGTTAGAAAAGGAGTTATTAATGAATTAATTGTTAAATTGCTTTCTATTGTTGTTCAATTATTGTTCTACTTCTAATTAGTTGATTACTGATCAGAATTGATTAATTAGTCTCGCATAAACTAGGATTTTCACCGATCGGGTTATGTAGATACCCGTATCCGTCGATATTGGAATTTATAGAGAACCCGACAAACACCCGATGATGATAGGACACATGTATTTATTAGATGTCATTGTCATTATTTGGGCTCGTTTTACGATGTAGAATGAGCGTTGTCGACGAAGTATTTTATTAATTTAAATGATATTTAAATTAATGTTTTTTTAAAGTGAATTCATTTTATTGTTTTAATTTGAATTTATTTTCTTAAATTTATTTTATTCAAAATAAAATATATTTTTGATTTGAAAAATCAATTTAAATCAATTTATAAATCGTATTTGAAGAACTCGTTTTTTATGATGGTTTTGTATGCGATTTTGAGCTCGTTTTCAACTTGATTTGGGCTCGATTTTCGACGCACTTTCGACCCAACCTCCTCTCCCATAACCCGTGTTCGATTCTTAGCCAAATCCTACCCCAAACCCTTTGTTTAACCCATCCAATTCCCGTCCAAAAACAGCCCAACACCACCTTCGCTGCTCTGTTTTGCAGCCCTAAATCCGACACCAAAACTGCCCCGTATTCGACTCCAATGCGACCCATATCTCACTTCCCACCTAGCCCACATATCAAGCTATAATTCCAAGCCCTTTCCCATGCAACCCACGTCCAAAATCCTTCACAAACCTCACGCAACAAGCAGCCCCCCTGTTTTCGTTCTCCAAACCCGAGCCCAATCAAACACTTCCAAACCCGCTCCAAACGGCTACCAAACCCATGCCCATGACCACCCATCCACACCTGACTATCCTAAAAATATTACCATGCCTTGCCCACCAAGAAACACCCCTCAAAAACCCTACACGAGCTCATGAAAGCTGCTGGACAGCAAGAATAAACAAAGCAGCCCGACTGCTTGTTGCTCTCTTTTACCCTACTTTAACTCCCTATAAATACCTCCCCTCTGCCATACTTTAATTCCTCTAAGTTCTCCCCACATCATACTGCAAATAACAACCATCAATCGTCCAAAAAAACCCTAAACTAAAGCCGTGACAGCCGCTTGAAAACAGGGACACAAATCTTGTTTTCGAGTTTCTGTCGTGGTCTTTGGCCTTGATTCTCGTGCACAAATCCTATTAAAACTTGTATTTTATTTCCATATTCACAAAATTCAGTCTTTCTAGTTTCCAAAACATCTTTAGGATTGAAAAATCATTGAGAAACGAAGTCGTGGTGAGTGATTGAAAATCGCTGCTCAAGTCTGCCTTTTGAACGTGTTGTTTCGTGATTTCAAAATTCAATTTCAATTGTCTTCGTCGACGACGGCCCCTCGAGATAAAATCTACGATCGATTACGACCCAAGACGGTGTCAACGATACATGTAGGTTGAGGGTGCATCAAATCCTCCTTCTTTCCTTTTTTATTTCGTTGTTTTTATTTGTTTTTCTATCGCTTATTTTATATATTATACATCATCTAACATCGTTAACTATGAAACATTAGTATAGTATGAGTATGAGTTAAAGTGCCATTCCGAATACCCGCGTTGACTTGAGTTGGGAAAGAAATCCGCCAGATTGGTCGGTCGTATCCCCTTCTCATTTACATATCCTCGTATTTGGAATCTATGAATTAAATCAATCTAATTGACGTAGTATGTTATTTGTACCTTTGTTTTAACTTTGATCTTTTCGTTCATCGTAATAGTAGGCCACCTTTACACAATTCTTTCAACTAATTTAACACCTCAATTTAGTTCGTTAATTCATTAGGCATCTTAGGAGTAAAATAACATTATTGTAAATGAAATTTGCAATCTTCTAATTTTTAATTAAATTCATCTTCCCATTCACTAATTTTCTCGCTAGCATGGAAGTGCGTGCTTAACACCTTTCCATTTGCACTCGTTGACAAATTAAAATTGTTTTTAACCTAGTTCGTAATTATTTAATTTAATTTATAATTAATTAACCTTTAATTTGTTTTACTTGTTTCTAATATTGTAAATTTTGTTTTTATTATTTTTTAAGGTTCAAAATATGTAAATTTAATTTAGTGAATTTTTCCGTTATTTATTTTGCTGATTTCGAAATTAAAATGCAATTAACGTTGTTTTCTACAAAAACCGTGCACTGCACGGGTCTGTTCTGACTTCTGATCCGTGCACTGCACGGGACTGCCAGTTTTGATTTCTTTTCTTCTTTTGTTTCTTTAATTGTTTACTAATCCTATTTTAATAAATATGGATTGGTGAATAATTTTAATGAGTTGGGTTCAATTTAATCAATAAGTTGTACCTAATTTATTTCAAACCTTTGTATTTGTTTAATTTAATTTAATTAGTTTAATTCTAGTCTAATTTGTTTACTAATTAATAAATCGGCTAACATCATTAATCAATCTAACTTAGTTTTAGCCTTTTGTTTACATTTATTTTATTTGTTAAGTCATAATAGTTTAAGTTGTTTTTTGTTAGTTTGTATTGTAATTTTGTATCATGTATATAGGTTTTATTCTAATTGAGTCAAAATAATTTCGATAGTTGTTGTAATTAGATCGAGTTGTAATTTATTTCTCGTTGTGTCGACATGAAATGCCTGGGTTGTAATAGGATAGATCCCAATGGCTCCCCCATTCCTCCTAAGCCGTGTTTGCGCATCTTTTATTTCAAATCAACCAACATGCTAAAACAACTTTGACAAAGTTAGTATTCATGCATTAAACGACATAGAAATTATTGTCACATGTTAGGGTTTTAAAACGATGTTTGCATATCATATATCGTAGTAGCTACGACCTTGTTTGAAATCCGATACTTGACTTAGTAGAGGCCGTTATTGACGGGCGGGGTTAGGTGTCCTTATGGGCTTCCTAACACGTACCCTCACCCCTTACTCAAGATCTATGGTTTGTGGATCCGTCTAAATACCATTGGATTACGAGAGTCATTCAAATCGAGTGATATAGGGTACAAGTCTTTATCTTTAATCACTCGTAGTCGATTGGCTTTATGCTTTTCGATGAAAGGTGTAAAGTTGACTTGAACGGTTCCAAGTTCCCATAAAACTTGGTGGCGACTCTAATTTGTCTTAATTCGATTCGAAAGAACCTCGAGTCGATTATGCCTAGTGTGGATCCCGCGGACGCAGTTCCCGCGGGCGTTGTCCACAGGTTAAGACTAGTATAGGCCACGATAATTGAATTAGACCGACTTAATGATAGCGATATCATGTTGAGTTTGATCTAAAAAGGCATATTAGAATCGATCGATCATATGACTTTCAACAATATAAATTGCTCAATCAATGAATTAAATATACCCTTGGATGACTACCTAGAGTACCTGAATCCCTAGACTCTTTAATATTATTGTTATTCGTTTTATTTACTTGCAGTTAGTTGTTAGCATATAAACATTCAAAACGCCCACAAAATTGGTTACTTAAAGACAAATTTAGACATAAACAAACTAGATAAATTAACTAGCCCCCCTGTGGATTCGACCCTGACTTACCGCTAGCTATCTGTGGACATGGGACACCCGCGCCACGCGTACCCGCGCGTTGGTTTTCGAGGCGGCGACATTTCTCCCAAGGAACCTTGGTTTGCAAAAGCACATCATGGGCCGTTACCGATTTTTGAGGCATTGAAACCGGTGAAAGGTTGAATAAGCCTGCATTTTTGGAGTCGCCACCAATTTTTGTGGAAAATTGGAACCGTTTGAATACCTCGTGCCAAGTCAAGTCACAAAGTAGTGACATGAACACTAAGAACTCGTTACCCTTAGCATTCTATATCTAGAATGACTCTCGATATGCCAATGGGCACGGATGTCCATAGATAACTGAGTAAGGGGTGAAGGTACGTATTAGGAAGCTCTTTAATTCGAACACCTAATCCCGCCCGCCTCGATAGCGGCCTCTACTAATGATTAGGGAAATCGTTCATATTTGATATGTCGTTGATGTAATACATGCAATGCAACAAATAATAGATTAATCCAAGCATGTGAGATTAAACTAAGTCGGTGAACACGTATTTTAGCAAACAATTTGGGGTCGAAGTTGGAATTTAGATTAATTACATGTGAATGCCAAGTGAATAAAATCATACATGATAACAACTGAATAAACGAATTACAATAAAAGATTACAAATATTACAAGGCTTTATTTGATCCACGTCAAAAGCACGCTCAAAAACGGGATTTCGAAGAAGAAAATAAGAAAGAATAGAAATTGAAAATAAAATACAAAAATATGTCAGATTAGAGGTGATAATACGATTAATATTTGATTTAATACTTAATTAGGAGCTACATCAAGGCGAGAAAGAGTTCAGGGCAGAAGCCAACCCAGAACAGGCGCAACATCTGCTGCGTCCTTTGGAAGAGGGGCAACACTTCATGCGTCTTTTCTTGAGTTGGGTTCTGGCTGTGAAGTCAGAATCGTGGATTGTTATCGTTCGTTGGTAAACTTAAGGTCGATTATTGATACTATACTCAAGTTGAAGTTATTTAGTGGATTACATGCATCTGAACAAGTCATAAAACGAATTAATGATGAGAAATTACGGCGATTTACATAATTATACAAGGTCGGATTTGTAAAAGGTCGAAACTTGAACTTGAAAACGGAATAAAAATTTGTAAAACTGAAATCAAATAAGGAAAACTATGTACAAAAGACGAATTTTAGAGAATCGATATGAGAAAATCGACCCCTAAAATCCGGGTTTGAATAAGATGACGAAAAGCCGCAAATATTGAATTATAAGGGATTTATGTCGAATTATGCATTATAATTTAAAAAAGATTAGTTAAGAGCATGTTTATATACTGAAACGAGCAAAAGAAACGAAAGAATAAGAAAAAGAAAGAAATTGCAGAAAGTCAAGGAAGAAGAAGAGCAGGAGCAGTGGCAGCCTCAGGAAGAGGCGCAGCAGGTGCTGCGTTTCTTCTCGACGTCAGACCTCCGTTGTTTTGTAAATACGGTTTTAAAAGGTTAATTTTAAGACGGTTTTGAACGTGCTTTTGATATAGACTTTACATTAGATGATACAAAATAAAAGTACAATAAATAAAAGCGGGATTTACACCCTCAGACTTACATGTTTGACGAAACGAGATTGACTAAGTTATCGTTTAGTGATTGCTCGACTCGAATATGCGTGAAAAGTGCCCTTGTTAAAGGATTTAAATTAATTGATTAAGTTGATTAAAGTGGAGTTGGTCAAATTGGTCGGTCTATGCAACGTGACTGGGACTCAGAATGATCTGAGCTTACGTGGTCGATTGATCAAGCACGTAGGCGTCGAAAGAAATAGCGTGGTCTAGAATGCAAAGAGAGAAAGAAGGGGCGGAACACTCCCGTGCCAAATATGGAGGCCGAAAGACCCTATTTATACTTAACACATGAAGGAGTTTAGGAATGACACGGATACGGAAACAAATCACGGAAATATTCTGGAAAGTGTGGAAAGAGGGCTAGGGAAGAGGCGCATCAGCCACTGCGACCTTTGGAATAGGCGCAACACCTGCTGCGTCATTTCCCAAGAGGTTTCCTCCTCAGCAAGAAAGATTTCCGTGTTTTTTACGGAATTTCGGTAGATATACACTTCCTTATTCCGTGAAACATAATATGCGGAGGATATTTCCTTAAAAATATTAAAATAAAATTAGGAATAAATATCCAGAGAATACTAGAACACTCCGGAATATTCCGACTCTGCATTTAAACGGTTTTAGAAAATGAAGAGGGTTTGGACTCCAAATGAACTCTAATTATTGTCAAAATGATCGTATCGGCGCGTAAATGAGGACCATGAGGTTGACTCGAGTGTTTGAGCTATCACTTGTCGATGAACTTACGAACTGTCATAAATCGCTCCGCATATCAAACATGCGGCCCAATCATCACTGGGTGGTTGGCGGGAGGTGTAGAAATGAGGTATCTACAGAGCCCCACTTTGAGTGAGGCTTGGACAATGCGAAAGTCAAAGTATAGCCATCAGGTCAATCGAAGATTACAACCTGACGACTATGGTGACGCGAGGCAGCTCAAGGGGTCTGAGCCAAGGACCTGTCATCGGTAACATTTTAGAGTATGTCGACTATCGGGGAGGGTCGTTTAAAATCCATTAGACTACGTAAGGAAGCTCGCCACCCATAAGAAGAAACCATACCTGAGGAAAATAAAGGTCTGACACGCCTTTTGCATTGTCGAGGAAAATAAACATCCGACACGCCCTGAGAGAAATAAAGGTCTGACACGCCCTTAGAGAAATAAAGGTCTGACACGCCCTGAGAGAAATAAAGGTCCGACATGCCCTGAGATAAATAAAGGTCTGACAGGCCCTTTGCATCGTTGAGGAAAATAATCCGCTCGCGTAGTTACAAACGAAATTCCAATAAAGGGGAGAAACCCATGAACTGTATTTGGTGATCATGAATTCTTGCTAGGGAACACATTGACGATTAGGAACATCTTGATTGTCATGAAAGACACCTTGAACAATACTGTGAATATTGCTGGGAATATCTTGACTGCTGCTGGGGAGAATGAAGACTTGGGCGAAGCCCCCAATTAGAGCGAGCACTGCTTTTGATACTTACCTGCATGGTTAGTAGCCAAACAAGAATGCGATCTAATAGGAAAATAGCAAATAAACACATATGCACGTAAGCAATCAGCACATGGACCTCGAATGAGGAAGCGCATAGGTTTTGCAAAAGTTTTTTCTTTATAAAAGTTATTTAAAACTTGCTTAAAGAAATTTGTCGTTTTTAATGTGTTATGCATATTCAAATGGGCTTTAGACATATGACTTACGCGGACACAAACCTTATACGGACGCGAAATATAGACTTAGGTTTGACTAACGCGACATAGGGATGAATCTGATACGATGCGGGGATAACTTTGCCTAAGTATGCGCAACCCTTAGCCGAGTGTGGGCGACGATGCGTATCAGTTCCAAAGGTAGAAGAATTGCAAGAATGATGACGACATATAAAGGCAAGGTATGAGCCATGGATTAGCTGTTTACTTGGACATCTTTTGACATCGTCTTGCATAAAAGAGGCCCCTCTTTAGGCACGATAACTTGGAGAATTTGATCTAAGACCTTTGCCATCGTCCAGACCGAGCACTAGCTTGACGCAAATGAGACTCAAATGTAAAGGGGAGAAATAAAGGAAGGGTGGTATCTCGGAAGAGAAGCCCCCAGGATGAGAAGATGACTCTGGAATTTGGTAAAAAGGAGACTGGGCGACAAAAAGGAGCCCCCAGTAAAGAGGTATAAATGGAAATTGTGGTTGGAAGGTTGAAATGGGAAGGTATGGTCGAGGTGGTTAATCATTGAGGTTGAAAGTTAATAGTTGGTGTGGTTGTGGAGGTTGGAAGTTGATGGTTTAAAGTTTATGGTTGGTGTGATTGATAGTTGAGGTTGAAAGCTAATAGTTGGGATGGTTGTGTCCATGAGGACTGCCTACGTATTCACGTGGAGTGAAATCAAACCAGATTGTAGTTCTGAGTGTGTGCCTAAGCTATATTGTCAGGGCCTTAAAGTGCATGGGTCACAAGGGTATATTCCTCTGGTGACTCAAAAAATTGATTTGAGATAATTACCCTCCTTGATCATAGACCAAAGAGGTATAACTAAGTTTGTAAAAAATTTCCTTGTCGTGTGAGCACACTCGAAAGTGGACCTTAAGGATGAATTGGGTACGTCCCGTTCTGGGTAGCAAAGTTTTTGAAGACTCCGTATCTGGGTCAAGGTAAAACTGGATTGGATATTTGGAAATGTGGAGCTCGGACATAAGAGGATTTGATGAACAAATGTATGGAGCTTTGATTTTGTGGTGTTAAGGCTCTGTGGGGTTATGGCTTGTAACGTGGCTTGGAAATGGAGTCTCCTGGCTTGATGTAGCCTGAGCACATAAAGGTAGGTTAAAATGATGTGGGATCAAGTTTTCATGTCTCGGCCTTAAAGCATGGGTATACTTGACAAGCTTGAGAAGATTCTCAAAATTCCTAACTATCTCCCTGTAACGGTCTCGAGAAGGACTTAGGGTGTGTGATGTGTGAAAGGCTAAGCGAGGGTGCTAGCTAACCATCATCATCGACGTCTTGATTCTATATAGAATTATTCTATATTTGATTTCAGGCTTGTTCTTGATTCAGACTCCGATTCTTGGTCTAGAATATATCTCGGCTTTTTGCTCAGATACTTGATTCAAGTTTTTGAAGATAACTTTGACTTTGGATATCGACATTGCTTGATTGATTGAGCCTTGTTCTTTTGACTCTTTCAGCTTGGATTACGGGCATAACTGCGACCTTGGATATTGATCTTGGTCATTTCTCTTGATTGAGCCTGTATCTTTGATCATGGCTCGTATCATCTTGGATTTGCTTGCTACCATGGATTTGAGTTAGACTAGCACCTTTGGTATGAAACGGGTTGGTTTTTTTAGTAAACAGGTTGTTTATTGTGGGGAATGGGCTTACCTTCCATCATGGATCATTAACAAGGGAGACAGTTTGGATTTGTCCTAGAATCTCTTGAGATAGGCTCGTCCTAAACTGGGGTATAGTGAAGTTTCTATTGCCAGACATGAAATAGGTAAGGAAAATGGACACGGAGTTTCAGGTCCTCTACAACTTGGAATGGAACATCATTTAAGTGCACTCACATTGACTGTCACGTGTTGTTCGTTTATTTTAAAATGTCTCAAATCAATTCTTGTTGTCACGGGAAAAGGGGAAAAGAAGAGAAGAATAAGTGGATTGAAAATTGTACTTTTATTGAAATGAATAATAAATGTGTAGACTCGAGAAGACATGTGGCTCGTGAGATAGCCCCCAGGTTGTCACTAGGAATGGAATGGACATGAAGAAAGACACTAGAAAAAAAGGGAAAGAAAGCCTAGGACTCGTATTCGGACTCTGACTCGATCTTAGATCCAGACTCGTAATCATCGGCCCATGCTTGAACATTTTCTCTTCCAACAATTGGCTTTGGCATCTGACTTTGAGCACCTCGTCCTCATGATTGGGAACACTGGAAGGATAACAGTGAAGAAGAGTTTCCTGATAAGTGGTATATCCATGAGGATTGCCTAAGCTGCCTCATGGGTTAAAGGTTGAGAGGGACAATTTCCCACTTTCAATCATATCTTGGATCGTATGTTTGAGCTTATAGCACATCTCAGTATTGTGTCCTTTACCCCTGTGATATTGGCAATGGGCATTATCATGCCAAAACCTATACTTCTTTTCTGGATCTGGTGTAGGACCGATAGGCTTCAACATTCGTCGTTCCATGAGTCTCTGAAGGGCATTGGTGTATATAATATCAATGTCGGTAAGTTTCCTAGGAGGTGTATCCTTTTTGTCGGAAGCTTTTGGAGAGTTGTTAGGTTTCTTTGACGAAGGCTCCATGAGGTTGCCTTTGTTGATTTTGATCCCTAGACGAGAAGAACTAGGAATAGATTGCTCATTTGTTGCTTTCTACTTAGGGTTGTGAGGTTGAGGATTTGTCTGGACACTTTTCATCTTGAGAGGTTGGGCCTCCAGCTTCTTACCCATTTCAGCAAACTGATTTTCCATGTTGGAAAGCTGAGAGTTTAAGTTATCAATGGCTCCCTCTAACTTGGAAAATTTATTGTTGAAGGCAATGGAAAGCATGAGCATTCCATTTTGTGTATAGTCTTCCTCAAGCACGTTGATCTCTTCATCGTCACGAGGATTGAGGGATGATTCTTCATCATGTTTAGTGTTGCTAGACCCAAGAGGGTTGATCCTCTCGAATTGCTCGACAGAAAGCGGCACTGGAAGCTTGCCCCCTTCGATCATATCTTGTGACACGGCTGTCGCGTACCTGTCAAAAATAACCAACTGGCCAACTAACTAATATAGCTAGGGAAGTCGGGTCGAATCCACAGAGAGGTAGGAATTTGTCTGCTAGAACTAGGTTCGTCTAAGTAACCAAAATTGGGGGTTGTAAATGTGGGTTCTAAACTAAGAGACTGAGGGAAAGAGAAATAAAGGAAGAGGGTTTAACAGATAAAAGAGAACAGCTAAGACAAGCGGTTCACCACAATCGTCCGGTCGAGTAATCTAGGTCCCAGGTCAATGCAATACAGTCCAAGGGGTAGCGAACGTCACCTTTCGGTCCTTAATTCACCCTAAAGTGTAAACAGTTTAACTTTCGTCCTCGCTGCAATACTCTATTGTTCGCTACTAGTCTCCCCCTTCCAACCTTTCGGTCCAGGTCAAGGTCCACTAAGAATAAGGGTCTAATTGCGTCGACTCAATTAGGCAATTACAATTATATGTAGCATTTTAACAACATGGACGATACTAGCATTAACCCAGTAATTCGATTACTCTCCCTTCAAATCACGGATCCCCTATAGTCTTAGCATGGGAGATTAGCTACTCATAATTATGGGGGTAACAATCATAATAACCAAACAATCAAAACTAAACATGATGACAAATATAAAAAGATGATTGAACGACTATAAATCAAAGAGAAGAAAAGGAATTAAGAACAATAAAAATGATTAAGAATTAAATGGATTGATAATACCGAAATTCGAGTAGCAAAGTAGTGAACAAAGCTCCGAAGAACTATCCAAAGTAACCGTGGAAATGTGCGTAGTAAAGGAGATAGGAGTAACGTAATGTCCTCCTCAGTCTTATACTGTAAAAACATCTTAAACCTAATCCATGGACTGATTATGAAAGGCCCATAAAAGATTAGGCGGAATTAAACTAAAAACACACGAGAACCCCTCGATCGAGTAAGATGATTACTCGATCGAACTCCAAGTCACTCGATCGAGTTAGTGCATCCACTCGATCGAGCATCGCTGATGAACTTCCTCGATCGACTCCACTAACCAACGATCGACCAACTTCAATGTAAAAGCATTCGATCGAGCAAGACAACCACTCGATCGAGCTATATAAGCACATCGGACTCGTGTTTCTCCTTGCTCGGCTCATGCGCTCCAGTGTGAAATTCCTAAGCTCCAGCTCCATATTTCCCATGAATGCATACAATTGGGACAATTAAGGCTCATTTTAGCTCCTCCTCGGTCAATTCCTGCAAAATACAATAACCGGACCAAAGTAGAATATTCGGGGGTATTTGTAGCCAGATGCTACGTAAAAGCACGTAAATGCGTGTAAAAATGAGGTAAAACCTTATATAAAAGACACGCATCAAATCTCCCCAAACCAAACCTTTGCTTGTCCCCAAGCAAATATGAATGCAACTAAGGGTGGACAATAGAACGGGACCAACGCATCGCTACAAATCATCCATCGTAACCAATTTAATGCAACAAAATGACAAAGTGGCAAAATTTAAAAGTGCAACCGAGTTAATTTAATATTTCAAGCTTACTGAACCGTCGACCTTGCAAGATTCAAAGATGTCGGACTCTCACGGGTCGCTCGTCACTCAAAAATAGGTACAGGTGAGTATATATGTGAAAGATAGGAAGAAGCAAGACACTCACCTAACTCGACCTATAAGAACATGCATGCAATTAACGTGAATAAAGTCTCTACAACCGTACATATGCATTCCAACCATACTAGTGACCAAGACACGTGCCGAGGACTTACATTTGGGTTAGTGAGGTAATGGGTAAGAAGGGGCTAAAATGAATTTGGATATGTGGGGTTAATAGCTAGGCTAGCAACAATGGATCCAAATATAGACTGCATCCCAGCTTCGTACTCATTACAACAAGGTGAAACGGTGCAAAACTATGCACTAACTCACAAAATATCAAAAGTCATCAACTCCCCATAGGATATAATTAAGTCATGGGAGTGCGAAACAATGCACAATTCTCAATTTTTTTTCTTTCATTTGAATTTTCCTTCTTTTCTTTTGAATTTTCTGTCTCTTTTTTTTTTCTTTTTCAATTCAACATACATTTTTTTTCTTTCCCTTCAATCTTTCCACCTTCTCTTGAAATCAGCTGAAATAACCATATTGCAATACAAACATTCCAAAGACTACTCGTTACTAGCTCAGCTAGGGTAGGAAGTATTATAGACAGTAGTTGATAGGACAAAAAGGCAATTTGGCTTTGTGAGGCTCATGGGTAGAATGAAATAAGGGGGACTGCCTCTCCTAACACGTGTCACCATCCACGGACCGAATGCATACAGGTATTAAGAAGACTAGACTCATGCTTGTGCAAATTGATGTTACATGTCTTAAAGGGAGTACTACTCACATCCTAAATGAAACCGGTCATGAATGTCACCAGTTTAATAAGCCCTAACCTCAGAATGTAATGTAGCTTGCCGACATAAAGAATCAAGTCTATTCGTTCAGATAAGAGAGAAATAAAAACTCGTGGATTATGCATACAAACATGCCAGCTAAATGTCACGAATATGCCAGGCTCCAATAAGGATTCAAAGTAGCGTCAGTGTTCAAACGTTCCGACTCAATTTAAAACATGAAAATATGGAAATTTTTTTTGAATTTTATGATTTTTTTGGAATTAATTAAAAACAATGCATGCGGAAATAAATAAACGCACAAGCAGAAATGCAAGAAACATGCAGACACAGAGATGGATGCATACCTCCCCAAACCAAACCGTACAATGCCCTCATTGTACCAAAAACAGGGAAAGAAATGCAAACTGAAAGGAAAACGAGAAGTGGAGTCGGGAACTTACAAAACGTCATTTAGCGGGACCTCCCCAAACCGACCATGAAAATGGGAGGTCCAAGAAAGTCAAACAGCGGTTGTGTGGACGTAAAACAGCAGCTGGGGGTCACAATTGCTCGATCGAGCCCCTGGAATGTACTCGATCGAGTGAGCCTATGCATTAGAAGAGCTCGATCGACTACCAACCCACTCGATCGAGCGGGCACGAGTAAGGATCTGGTCGATCGAGGACATCAACCCTCGATCGAGTAGCAGCCGCGTCAGAAAGTGCTCGATCGAGCACAAAGTCCTTCGATCAAGTACTTTTAATCTGCCAAAAACGCATAAAAGCAAGGAAGAACACAAAAATTGTTCCGTCTAAAGTTTAACGTAAAGCTTAAAGAAAAACAAATAGTTCAACAAAAGTTCAAAATAAAACTGTCCGGGCTGCCTCCCGGAGAGCGCTGGTTTAAGAGGTCCCGCACGACCTTTCTGGTATCAAGTAACTGGCGCGTCGAGCTCGTCGAAGTGCAAAACTTCAACGGGCTTGTCCGCTTCACTCGCCTCATAGTAATGCTTCACATATTGGCCATTCACCTTGAATCTATGGCCCTCGGAATCTTCAAGCTCTACGGATCCAAATTTGGTAACACCCGTCACCGTGTATGGACCAGTCCACCCGGACTTGACTTGCCAGAAATAGTCTCAACCGGGCATTGAACAACAACACCTTTTGCCCCACATGGAACTCCCGAGGTAAGATTCTCTTGTCATGCCATCTCTTCGTCTTTTCCTTGTAGATGCGCGAACTGTCATAGGCATTGAGCCTAAATTCTTCTAATTCATCTAGCCGCAAAAGACGATTCTCGACCACACGCTTTAGGATCATAATTAAGCTCACGGATTGCCCACCAGGCCTTACATTCCAGCTCAACGGGTAAGTGACACGATTTCCCATAAACTAACCTATAAGGTGATGCACCAATTGGTGTCTTAAAGGCGGTTCTATAAGCCCATAATGTGTCATCTAGCTTAAGACTCCGGTCTTTCCGTGATTTAGAAACTACTTTAGACAAGATCTCTTTCGTTCACGATTAGAGACCTCTACTCGACCACTAGTTTGGGGGTGATACCCCAAACCACGCCTGTTGGACACCAACTCTGACAAGATGAAAGTGAGTTTCTTTTCTTTAAAATGCATTCCCCCATCACTAATGACGACCCTAGGGACACCAAAACGGGGAAATATGATCTTTTTGAACATTTTAATCACGGTCTTACCATCACAATGAGGTGAAGCAATCGCTTCAACCCACTTTGACACATAGTCTACACTACTAAGATGTACTGTTACCTTTATCGGATGGGAACGGTCCTTGGAAATCAATGCCCCGGACATCGAAAACCTCAACCTCTAGGATGCCGTTTTGTGGCATCTCATGTCTCTTCGAAATGTTCCCCGATCGTTGGCATGCATCACAAGTCAAACAAAAGACTTGGCGTCGCAAACAAGGAAGGCCAAGAAACCGGATCGAAGTACCTTAGCCACGGTGCGCGATGGACCGTGGTGACCACCATATGAAGAGGAGTGACAGTCTTCCAGGACTATTTTGGTCTCCCACTGCGGAATACACCGTCTGTAGAGACCGTCTGCACATTCCTTAAACAAGTAAGGGTCGTCCCAGAAGTACTGCTTAGCGTTATAAAGAAAACGCTTCTTTTTGATGAGAAAGGTCAAAGGCGCTTGCCACCGACAACGGTTAGCTATATCTGCATACCAAGGTTCCTGGTCAACAATAGACGACACAAAAGCAATTAGACTATCGTCAGGAAAAGAATCATCAATGGGTAGAGAATCTTCCCCTTCTTGTCGCATCACCGCGACAAGTGATCAACCTACAACGTTCTCAGCTCCTTTCTTATCTTTGATCTGCAAATCAAACTCCCGAAGGAGGAGTATCCACCTCGAGCCGTGGTTTTGCCTCCTTCTTAGCAAGGAGATGCCTCGAGCTGCATGGTCAAGAAAAACAAGAACTTCGACCCAACTAAATAAGTACGAAACTTTTCTAAGGCATAAACTACAGCTAATGCTCCTTCTCGATGGTAGTGTACTTCACTTGAGCCTCATCCAGAGTTCGGCTCGCATAGTAGATAGCATTCAAGGCTTTGTCTTTCCTCCGGCCAAGCACCGCTCCTAGTGCATAGTCACTCGCGTCACACATGATCTCGAACGCAAGTCCCGGTTGGGAGGTCAGATGATCGGCGCGGAGACTAAGGCCTCGCTTTAACCTTTGTTAAAAGCGAAAAGACAAGCATCGATGAACACAAAAGGGGCATCTTTAAGCAACAAATTTGTGTAAGTGGTTTAGCAATTTTGGAGAAATCCTTGATAAACCGGCGATAAAAGCCGGCGTGACCAAGGAAGCTCCTCACCCCCTTAACATTAACAGGAGGCGGTAATTGCTGAATCACTTCCACCTTTGCTTTGTCAACTTCTATTCCCCTATCAGAAACCAAGTGCCCTAGGACAACTCCCTCGTTGACCATGAAGTGGCACTTCTCCCAGTTCAGCACAAGGTTAACCTCAATACACAATGCCGCAACACTTTCTCAAGGTTAGACAGACAATCGAAAAATCACTTCCATATACACCAAGTCATCCATAAAAACTTCCATGATAGACTCAATATACTCTGAAAATATCCCCATCATACACCTTTGGAAGGTGGCGGGGCATTGCACAAACCAAAAGGCATTCTCGTACGCAAAAACGCCCTTAGGATGTAAAATGTAGTCTTGGCCGATCATCTGGTGGATAGGGATCCGAAAGAACCCTGAATACCCGTCTAAATAGCAGAAAAATTTGTGGGATGCTAACCTTTCTACCATTTGATCAATAAAAGGAAGGGGAAGTGATCTTTCTTGGTGGCGGCATTTAGTTTATCTGTAATCTATGCACATCCGCCAACCAGTTACTATTCGAGTAGGTATTAATTCATTCTTCTCATTCTTAACTACGATTTGTCCCTCCTTTTTTCGGGACCACCTTGCATCGACTTACCCATTTAGAATTACCGACGAATAAATAATACCGCATCCAAGCAGCTTCATTACCTCACCGTCACAACATCCTCCATCTTCCGTTCACCGTGCCCGACACCCCGTCTGCAAGGTTTGTGATCCTCCTCCACTCTATCCCGTGCATACAAATATCGGGACTAATACCCGTGATATCATCCAATGAATAGCCCATCGCTTTCTGTTTTTCTTAAGTACACTAATAAAGAAGTCACCGATCATCACTAAGTTTGGCACTAACAATGACAGATATCGCTTCGTGTCATCTAGAAAAGCATATTTAAGATGAGATGGGAGAGGCTTACGTTCCGGTACTTTTACCTCAATAGAGCAAAGAGTGCTGATCATTTGCTCCACCTGCTCTCCCTCACGCTCATCTAAATCATCAACAAGCAAATCCAATGCAGCGTCATCGTCCTCTGGGCTATCTGCACACTCATCAAAAAGCATGAGAGCTTCCAGTGGGTCCTTCATAAAAGAACCCGACCAGAAGTCATAAATAGACTCATCAATGACATCGACCGAATAACAAGTGTCCTCTATCATTGGGTGGGCTAAAGTATTAGGCAAACTAAAGGTGATAGCGTCATCCCCTACTGCAAGAGTCAGACGCCCTTGTCTAACATCAATAACGGCCCACTGCATAAAAGGAACGTCTTCCTAAAATAATGGGTCCGGTGTCCTCGGCTATATCCAAAACAATGAAATCTACTGGGATGTAAAGCTTGCCTATTTTCACAAGCACATCCTCCAAGACACCTAAAGGTCTCCTAACAGATCTATCACCATCTCAGTAGGGTAATGTTAGTCACTTTGAAGTGACTCGTTTCAATTTCTTGCATGAGAAGGGGCATGACACTAACACTGGCACCTAAGTCGCAAAGGGCCTTATCAATAATCAAATCACCTATGACACAGGTAATAGAAAAGCTGCCCGGGTCTTTCATTTTTGGAGGGGCCTTATTTAACAGAAGGTTACTAGACTCTTCCATAAATGAAATCGTCTCAAATTCACTCAAGTTCCTCTTACGTGTCACGATATCCTTCATAAACTTAGCGTAAGTGGGCACTTGAGTGACAAGTTCGGAGAAAGGAACAGTTACCTGGAGGTTCTTCACGATGACCACGAACTTACCGTACTGTTGCTCGATCCTTGCATCCTTCAGACGACTCGGAAAAGGTACCCTGGTTGCGATGAGTGGTCCTGCGACCTTTCCTTTACCCTTATCAATTCGCGACGTCTCCACAGCAGGGGAAGATGACACGGTGGCGGTGTTAATAAATAAATTAGGATTCCCGCCACTTACAGCACTGGATCGAACGTCTTCACTGGTCGATCGACCAGTTTCTTCCTCAATTTCATTCGATCGACCTCTCCTGGCACTCGATCGAGTGCCTTCTTCAGCCTCTTCACTCGATCGACCAACCTGGGGCTCTGTGATTCTCGATCGACTGTCAATGTCACTCGATCGAGTGACAGGGTGATTAGAACCGCTCGATCGAGTGGATGTGTTGCTCGATCGAGTGGTTACTGCACACGCAGCAAGCATTTCCTTCAGGAACTCATCTAAATCGTCTTCTTCATCAGCTGTCGACACCTCATTTTCTTCATGATTAAAGTCACTTTGGAAGTTCATTGCACTGACGGAATCGCAAATTGGAGAAGTCTTGGCTTGGTCTGCCGCGAGTGTTAACTGCGCGACTTGCTCTCTTAACTCCGATATAACAGAATCCGATTGTAACATGATGGATTTCAGTTCGGCAATTGCTTCTCTTGAAGAAGGAGAGCCCGGCTGTGATATTGGCGTAGAAGGGTTAGAAACGCTCTTAATTTCCTCATATAACTGGGAGAAAGGAACTCCCTGCTTGAACTTCTTGTATGCAATGGCACGCTCTACACCTGCCGTGCACTCATAAAGGTCATGCCCTTCCTCGCCGCATCTACCACATGGCTCTGTATGCTCTGTAATCGTAGGCATCTTGACAAATAAACTGCTATCCTGCAAAACTAATCAAAGCTTTGCGAAAATGAGATCAGTCTCAAGGAATGAATCCCTTGAGACGAGAGATAAACTTAATTAAAGCAACAAATATGCGCCACCTCCCCGGCAACGGCGCCAAAAGTTGACACGGCTGTCGCGTACCTGTCAAAAATAACCAACTGGCCAACTAACTAATATAGCTAGGGAAGTCGGGTCGAATCCACAGAGAGGTAGGAATTTGTCTGCTAGAACTAGGTTCGTCTAAGTAACCAAAATTGGGGGTTGTAAATGTGGGTTCTAAACTAAGAGACTGAGGGAAAGAGAAATAAAGGAAGAGGGTTTAACAGATAAAAGAGAACAGCTAAGACAAGCGGTTCACCACAATCGTCCGGTCGAGTAATCTAGGTCCCAGGTCAATGCAATACAAATCCAGGGGTAGCGAACGTCACCTTTCGGTCCTTAATTCACCCTAAAGTGTAAACAGTTTAACTTTCGTCCTCGCTGCAATACTCTATTGTTCGCTACTAGTCTCCCCCTTCCAACCTTTCGGTCCAGGTCAAGGTCCACTAAGAATAAGGGTCTAATTGCGTCGACTCAATTAGGCAATTACAATTATATGTAGCATTTTAACAACATGGACGATACTAGCATTAACCCAGTAATTCGATTACTCTCCCTTCAAATCACGGATCCCCTATAGTCTTAGCATGGGAGATTAGCTACTCATAATTATGGGGGTAACAATCATAATAACCAAACAATCAAAACTAAACATGATGACAAATATAAAAAGATGATTGAACGACTATAAATCAAAGAGAAGAAAAGGAATTAAGAACAATAAAAATGATTAAGAATTAAATGGATTGATAATACCGAAATTCGAGTAGCAAAGTAGTGAACAAAGCTCCGAAGAACTATCCAAAGTAACCGTGGAAATGTGCGTAGTAAAGGAGATAGGAGTAACGTAATGTCCTCCTCAGTCTTATACTGTAAAAACATCTTAAACCTAATCCATGGACTGATTATGAAAGGCCCATAAAAGATTAGGCGGAATTAAACTAAAAACACACGAGAACCCCTCGATCGAGTAAGATGATTACTCGATCGAACTCCAAGTCACTCGATCGAGTTAGTGCATCCACTCGATCGAGCACTGCTGTATGAACTTCCTCGATCGACTCCACTAACCAGTCGATCGACCAACTTCAATGTAAAAAGCATTCGATCGAGCAGTACAACCACTCGATCGAGCTATATAAGCACATCAGGACTCGTGTTTCTCCCTTGCTCAGCTCATGCGCGCGCTCCAGGTGTGAAATTCCTAAGCTCCAGCTCCATATTTCCCATGAATGCATACAATTGGGACAATTAAGGCTCATTTTAGCTCCTCCTCGGTCAATTCCTGCAAAATACAATAACCGGACCAAAGTAGAATATTCGGGGGTATTTGTAGCCAGATGCTACGTAAAAAGCACAGAAATGCGTGTAAAAATGAGGTAAAAACCTTATATAAAAGACACGCATCATCTTGGATGGTGTGTTTCAAGAGAAAACACTCTTCAATATCATGGCCTCTACCTTGGTGATATAGGCAGTACTTTTTGCCCTTCCAGAGGTTCACCTGCCTCTCTAAAGGTGGATTCGGAGTCGGACCTATTGGATGTAACTTGCCTTGGGCAGAGAGTCTCTTCAAAGCGTCGGCATAAGACTAGCCTAAATCAGAAAACACCCTTTGATGCCTCCCAGGTTTCCTTTCGGTTGTTTTCGGCTTTCTAGGGCGACATTTATTGCAAGAGGTAAGCTTTAGACGACCTAGGCTAGAGGTTTCCCTACTTGGCGTGTTCCTTTCCACCATTCCATTTTCAAGTATGAGGACGCGAATGCTCAAATTTTCCACTATAGCTTGAACTCGTAGGACCATGGCATAAACATCTTGTAGAGACATGGTGATTGTGGCTTGAGCTGCTTCGTTACTTCACTGACTGACGGAACTTGCGGGATTCCTACTCGACAGAAATGACGCGCATTTGAACTGGATTCGACATGGGATCACGCATACTAAGGTAACAAACAAAGGAAGGGACAAGTAATAACGAGGATAAGATGACAAAACTAGACTTGACTTGTGAATTCGTGAAATGTCGTGAGTGATTTCTCGTGTTTGAATTCATGGTGCTTGACTTTGGCCTTCGACTCGAGTGTTGATTTTGACGGAGTGACATTCATACAATTGACCTTATTGACGGGATTACAGTTAACGTGATTATAAGACGTGGGTTTGGGTATGTGTGTACCTGAACGTGACACTAGGAGAATTCTGTGTGTTGACTCGAGTGTGTGAGTCAAGGTGTCGAAAATATTTAGATCCTAACTGAAATGGGGTAGGGGGTCCTAAATGACGGCATGACGCCTTAGGACTTGACTTGAACTTGAAAAGACCCAAAATGTAAAGGAAGACGGGTTTATGACTCGACAGAGTTCCGACTAGGACATAGTCGGTTTGAATTTTTGATTCTAACTTAGCCCAATTGAATTTCCATATTTGCATTTATATGGTTTGAAAATACTTTGGTTTAAAACATTTTTTTTTTTTTTTTTTTTAACTTTTTTTTTATTTGATTTTTTTTTTGAGAATTTACAAAGGATTTTATTTACGAAAATTTAATAATTGACTTGAACTTTGAAAATGGAATTTTACACAAGGTGATTTTTGAAAGGAAATTAATTTTACATTTACAGAAAATTGGACATTATTTAATTTACAAAATGGATTTTTGAAAAGGTTTTTTTTTTGTTGTAATGTTGAAATTTGAAAATCTGAAAATTCGGCATTATTTGGTTTACAAAGGGAACATTTAAAAAGGTTTGAAAATGAATTTTATTTATATTGACATTATTTAGTTTTATAAATGAGGAATTTAGACACATAAAATGTACACGTACAAACAGACATTATAACAGTATGCTGAGTGCATTTAAAAGGTTTTGGCTTATAAGGTGGGTTGCCATACAAGGCAATCAAACCCTGGTCTGTAGAGAGGTCCGTGCCAAAATTGAGTAAGGTCGGTTCCTAGTTCATTTCCTCGAGTAGTGAAAGCTCTCGATACAAACATGAGTAAGCATCGTGGTATGGTTGACGTCAATCGCTATCCATCTTTAGGCCCAGATAAGAATTTAGACCGTCCAGACGGGATGATTGGCCGAATGGGTTGGGTTAAGCCTAGGAAGGCCGAATGAAACGACCTAAGAAGGTCGAGTAATGAGAATCAACAACTGTCTCGTATAAGCTATTCCCTAACCTTGTTCAAGTTTCACCCTGGGTAACACGTAAGTGTATCATCCCCAGCGGAGTCGCCAAACTGTGGACATGGGCCACCCGCGCGTTGGTTTTCGAGGCGGCGACACTTCTCCCACGGAACTTTGGTTTGCCAAAGCACGTCATGGGCCGTTATCGATTTGTGAGGCATTAAAACCGGTGAAAGGTTGAATAAGCCTGCATTTGTGGAGTCGCCGCCAATTTTTGTTGAAAATTGGAACCGTTCGAATACCTCGTGCCATGTCAAGACACAAAGTAGTGACATGAACACTAAGAACTCGTTAACCTTAGCATTCTATGTCTAGAATGACTCTCGAGATGGCAATGGACACGGATGTCCAGAGATAACTGAGTAAGGGGTGAAGGTACGTATTAGGAAGCTCTTTAATTCGAACAACTAAATCCCGCCCGCCTCGATAGTGGCCTCTACTAATGATTAGGAAAATCGTTCATATTTGATATGTCGTCGATGTAATGCATGCAATGAAACAAACAATAGATTAATCCTAGCATGTGAGATTAAACTAAATCGGTGAACACGTATTTTAGCAAACAATTTGGGGTCGAAGTTGGAATTTAGATTAATTACATGTGAATGCCAAGTGAATAAAATCATACATGATAACAACTGAATAAACGAATTAAAATAAAATATTACAAATATTACAAGGTTTTATTTGATCCACGTCAAAAGCACGCTCAAAAACGGGATTTCGAAGAAGAAAATAAGAAAGAATAGAAATTGAAAATAAAATACGAAAATACGTCAAATTAGAGGTGATAATATGATTAATAGTTGATTTAATACGTAATTAGGATCTACGTCAAGGCGAGAAAGAGTTCAGAGACAAAAGCCAACCCAGAACAGGCGCAGCATCTGCTGCGTCCTTTGGAAGGGGCGCAACACTTCATGCGTTTGTTCTTGAGTTGGGTTCTAGCTGTGAAGTCAGAATCGCGGATTGTTATCATTCATTGGTAAGTTTAAGGTCGATTATTGATACTATACTCAAGTTGAAGTGATTTAATGGATTACATGCATCTGAACAAGTCATAAAACGAATTAAAGATGAGAAATTACGGCGATTTACATAATTATACAAGGTCGGATTTGTTAAAGGTCGAAACTTGAACTTGAAAACAGAATAAAAATTTGTAAAACTGAAATCAAATTAGGAAAACTATGTACAAAAGACGAATTTTAGAGAATCGATAGAGAAAATCGACCCCTAAAATCCGGGTTTGAGTAAGATGACGAAAAGCCGTAAATATTGAATTATAAGGGATTTATGTTGAATTATGCATTATAATTTAAAAATGATTAGTTAAGAGCATGTTTATATACTGAAACGAGAAAAAGAAACGAAAGAATAAGAAAAAAAAAAGAAATTGCAGAAAGTCGAGGAAGAAGAAGAAGAGCAGGAGCAGCGGTAGCCTCAGAAAGAGGCGCAGCAGGTGCTGCGACTTTTCGAAGAGGCGCAGCTGCTGCTGTATTTCTTCTCGACGTTAGATCTCCGCTGTTTTGTAAATACGCTTTTAAAAGGTTCATTTTAAGATAGTTTTGAACGTGCTTTTGATATAGGCCTGACATTAGATGATACAAAATAAAAGTACAATAAATAAAAGCGAGATTTACACCCTCAGACTTACATGTTTGACAAAACGAGATTGACTAAGTTATCGTTTAGTGATTGCTCGACTCGAATATGCGTGGAAAGTGCCCTTGTTAAAGGATTTAAATTAATTAATTAGGTTGATTAAAGTGGAGTTGGTCAAATTGGTCGGTCTATGCAACGTGACGTGGTCGATTGATCAAGCACGTAGGCTTCGAAAGCAATAGCGTGGTCTAGAATGCAAAGAGAGAAAGAAGGGGCGGAACACTCGCGTGCTAAATATGGAGGCCGGAAGACCCTATTTATACTAAACACATGAAGGGGTTTAGGAATGACACGGATACGGAAACAAATCACGGAAATATTCTTGAAAGCGTGGAAAGAGGGCTGGGGAAGAGGCGCAGCAGCCACTGTAACCTTTGGAAGAGGCGCAGCACCTGCTGCGTCATTTCCCAAGAGGGTTCCTGCTCAGCAAGAAAGATTTCCGCGTTTTTTTTTTTAGAATTTCAGTAGATATACGATTCCTTATTCCCTGAAACGCAATATACGAAAGATATTTCCTTAAAAATATTAAAATAAAATTAGGAATAAATATCCAGTTAATTCTAGAACACTCCGGAATATTCCGACTCGGCATTTAAACGGTTTTAGAAAATGAAGTGGATTTTGACCTGGACTCCAAATGAACTCTAATTACTGTCAAAACGACCGTATCGGCGCGTAGATGACGACCATGAGGTTAACTCGAGTGTTTGAGCTATCCCTTGTCGATGAACTTACGAATTATCATAAATCGCTCTGCATATCAAACATGCGGCCCAATCATCACTGGGTGGTTGGTGGGAGGTGTAGAAATGAGGTATCTACACTATCTTGTTATTAGTAGTTTAGGTTTATTTTGATTAAGGCAAACGACTGAAAATAACCTTATCAAATTTGGCGCCGTTGCCAGGGAGGCAATAATTTTCTGCTTGTTTTTAATTTAGTTTGTCTTTTGTCTCAGGGAGCATCAGTTCCTTGAGACCGTTTTATCTTTTCTTATTGTTTTCGTGTATGCCCAGGTCTAACAAGTTAGTGATTATACCTTTTGATCCCGAGCCAGAAAAGACTTTTCGCTACAGACGAGAATTTCAAAGAGAAGTAAGTCAGGTGGAAGACTTGAGTACACTTGACTACGAGCGGTATACTTTTGCAGAAAATTCGTCCTTTGAAGAGGACACTCTTATTTCTGCACCTGTGACTCCTACAACATCAAAGATGCCGACATTAGCCAGTCACTCCGAACCCACAGTTTCTTCTATTCCGAAAGGCTTCAAGCTCCCTACCACTGACAAAGGGAACTTTGAGATCAAGCCTTCTTACATAAGGTTAGTAGAAAGAAATTTATTTGGAGGAAAAGCAGGAGAGGACCCCGCAAAGCATATGGAGAAATTTGTTACTTATTGTTGTTCTATACCTTTGACAGCTGGGGTGACTCAAGATCAGGTGAAACAAACTCTCTTCCCTTTCTCTTTGAGAGATGATGCAGCTGAGTGGTTACGGGACTTAGACATGGAGACCGACTCAATTACCAACTGGACTTCATTAGCTCTTGCATTCTACAAGAGGTATTTTTCACCACAGAAAACTAATGCATTGAGAAGTCAAATTACAAGATTTAAGCAAGGTCCTACTGAGGATTTTAATGAAGCTTGGATTCATTTCAAAAGACTAGTTCGGTCCATCCCCCACTATGGTTTCGAAATTTGGTTCCTTTGCGACCAGTTTACAACGGGTTGTATGATGATCATAGAGCCTTACTTGATTCAGCTGCTAATGGGAGATTCCAAGATAACACTAATGACGGTAATGCTTGGAAGTTGATTGATTAGATAGCTACTCACACAGCTGAGTATGGTAACCCCAGAGGAAGCAAGAGAGGAAGTGGGTCAGATAGTGCAATTGCGGCACAACTGGAGGCTCTAACGGCTCAAATAGCCGAATTGAAGACTACTCAGTCTTTGGGTAAGCAAGAGATGGTTCACATGGTTCAACAAGAAGTATCCTGAGAGAGATGTGGGATAGATGGCCACACTGCGGCCAAGTGTATGAGTACCATCGAGCAAGTTCATGCCTTCCAGTCTTTCAAACAAGGTACTCCGTATTCTAACTTCTTCCCTGAATGGAGTCAGAATGCCTATGTTTAAGCTCCTCAACAAAAACCTTATATTATTCCTCCAAATCGTGGTAACCAACCACAAGGGAATTTCGTGCGGCCAAATCAAGGAGGTTTTCAACCAATGCAACTGATGCGTGCATTTTATATAGGCATTTTGTACTTCATTGGCACGCATTATTATGCATATTTAGTAGTTTTTAGCTACAAATGTCCCCCGAATTGTCTACTTTGGTTTATCTTGTCTTATTTGCAAGAATGAACCAAAGAGAAGCGGAATCAAGCTTAATACATGTCCCTATGCATGCATTTAGGAGATGAGTTGAGTCAGAGCTTGGAGACTACTATTTTGAGATGCGCAAAGAAGTAAGTTAGCTAGGCGAGCAAAGGAAGAACTTCAAATTTCTAGTGCCTACTTTAAAGAGCCATATCTCAAGTTCTACAACTTATTTTCAAGTGATTCTAATTGAAGATGAAAGCTTGTCCTGTTAGCTTTCCAACTCCACCGGAAACGCTCTGTTTTCCCAAGTAACGAAGTAATGGTGGCCGTTTGAAGTTTAGTGCGTGAAGCAGGAATTGTGCACTGGAAAGTATTCGATCGAGTACTATCTTGTTCGATCGAGTACCTAATGTCTTCGATCGAATGGTGCCTTTTTGATAGTGTTCGATCAAGTACCTAAAGTCCTCGATCGAGAGGTTTTTTCTAGGAGTTACTCGATCGAGGAGTTCTAAAGTCCTCGATCGAGTACTTTTCTATCTGACACAAGATTTTCGTATCTTGTTATGTATCTTAGGTCAAATAATTATCTTTCCTATAAATAGGAAGGATGTCATTAGGTTTAAACTCTCCTCCTCCTCTATATCTTTTCTCTCTCCTTTTGGACCCTCTTTCAGACGGTTGTTTTCCTCTGCTATTTTTCCGGATCTAATTCTTTGTAACCTTTCTCCTCTCTTTTATTTTAATTCTCTTTTGCTCATTTCTTCATCATGCTTATTCTTGCCTTATTTCTCGTTCTTGTTTTATTTATTATGCTTAGCTAATCCCTTAATGTTAGGATTAGGGGAGCCATGGTAGTATAGCGATGATGTGATAGTTGGTTTAGGATATTTAATGTGAGAATTGTTTTGTTAACAATATAATTATAATCGTTTGGTTGAATGCATGCAACTGAATTAGTTAATCTGGTTAAGTTCAGACCTAGGTCAGAAGATTGGAATGATTAGACCTATTATGAGCAATAGACTACACTAGTGAGGGTGGAAGCTAAGCTAGTTGTATTTTAGGGCGGATAGCGGACAGGAAGGACCTTTCGTTTACCCTTCTCACATCAGACCGATTAGCCTCATCTCTAGCTGATTTGTGTAATAACATGGTAACCCGACATCCTGGCATCTCTATCTTTATTTTCTCTCTACACTTGCTTTTATTAGTTTAGTTTAATCAACTCAAACCCACCGTTTTATGACCTTAGACAAACCAAATAACAAGTAGGTAGTGACCACCTCCCTGTGGATACGATACCCGACTTACCTCTGCTGCATTAGTAGAGCCAGTTGGTTTTATTTTTGATAGGGTTGCGACAGCCGTGTCAGCAACCTCCTCCTCAAGCTCCTAATAATGAGATGACCGAGTTGAGAACTCTCTTACAACAAACTTTGATGATGCAACAAAAGTAAACGGCTCAAATCTCCGAACTCATGGCTCATAACAAGATGTTGGATACTCAAGTTGCTCAAATGGCGACTCAAAATCCTCAAAACAGTCCGGTCTTCCTCCTCAAGGTAAACAAGCGTATGAGCAAGTCAATTCTATTTCTTTAAAGAGCGGTATTTCTTATCAAGGTCCAGACATGCCCGTTAATGAAGATGCGGTTCCCTATATGCATCCTAAGGGATTGGGAAACCTCGAGTTGAGCGATGACGAGAAAGAAACTTGCAAGGATCACACACGAGATAAGCAAAATAACGAAAAAAAGGGGTCTGGCGTGGTGACTCGATCGAGCCAGCAGAGGATTGATTGAGGAACTTCAGTGCTCGATCGAGTACACCTTGGGCTCGATCGAGGCACCTCCTCTGACAGTGGTTTTTCGCGTGTTTCAGCTACGGCATTGGATAAAAATAGGTTCCTCGATCGAGTGACTACTGGGCTCGATCGAGGCATTCCCGTAACCGACGTTAAAACTTATAAACCGTCTCCTAATACAAAAGAAGCCGAGCCAATCAAAATTCAACTACCTTTTCCTCAAAGACTACAGAAATCCAAACTTGAACAACAATTTAGAAGGTTTATGGAGGTAGTGAAGAAGCTTCAAGTGACAGTACCATTTACTGAATTGGTAATTCAAGTGCCGGCTTATGCTAAGTTTTTGAGAGAGATATTATCAAAGAAGCGGTCTTTTGATGAAGTTGAGATAGTAGAATTCACTCAAGAGTGCGCGGCCGCTTTACAAGCTAACTCACCACCCAAGATTAAGGATCCAGGGAGTTATTATATTCCTTCTCATATTGGTAGTATAGCTATTGATAGAGCCCTTTGTGATTTAGGGGCTAGTGTTAGTGTCATGTCATATTCAGTTTGCAAAAAGTTAAATATGGGTCAACTCCGTATCACTAATATGACCTTAAAAATGGCCGATAGATCTTTAAAGAAGCCTTTAGGTGTCTTAGACGATGTGCCAGTTAGAGTAGGGAAGTATTTCATTCCAGTTGACTTTATTGTTATGGATATGGCTGAGGACTCTCAAATACCCATCATTCTTAGTAGACCATTCCTTCATACTGGAGGAGCACTCATAGATGTTAGGGATGGTAGTCTGACACTGAGAGTTGAGGATGACACTATTAGATTTTTTCTTGATAATACCTTAAAACGTCATCCTGATTTAAAAGCTTCTTGTCATATGATTAATGCTCTTGATCCTACTTTTGATGATTGTCTTGCTTTGTGTTTTGACAGGAATCCACCTGACGCCCCTACTGTTGCGTCATATCCATGGAGCAAGGAAGTGGATGAAATAGAGAGGTTGATTTATGGAGATGATCCTCCTCCTGAAATGATTTATAGCTGTGATGAGAGTGTTGACATAGAAGCCGAGTAGGATGCTTTAAAGGCAGAAACATTCAAAGAGGAGCCAGTTAGAGTTTTTGATGGAGCTCCTATGACGGTTGAAGTGCCCTGTCTGCTACCAAGGAACATGACTTGAAGAACGATGAACATTGCTCCTATTTTACATTAGACTTTGAGTTTGATGAGCAAGAACTTTATTTGTCACTTATTTTCTTCTTTTGGACTATTTATTAGTGGTATCTATGCTTGTGTGTAGCACATGCGCTACTATTTGATTTACTATTACGAGTTTTAACTTGTATTGATTATGATTTGTGTGCGCATTTCTTTTGAATGCAGAATTGGTGATTTCCAGATGGTTCCTCGATCGAGTGCTGGCAGGCTCGATCGAGTAACCTTGTTCGTTGGGTTTATTTCGTAGCCAGACGATGATACAAATTGCGCGGTTGATTATTTTCCCCTATTTTTGCAGCTGGTTTGGGGGAATCATATGCTCTTACCCGGTATTCTCTTACTTTGTATCTTCTTTTATTGTAATATATTTAAGTATTTCTCATTTCTTTTGTTAGTTGTGTCCTTTAAGTTGCTGGAATTTTGTGTGATTGCTATGCTGTAGGCGTCACAATGAGGACACTATGAAATTTAGGTTTGGGGTAGGAGTCTTTATTTATGTTGTGTGCTTTACTTATCGTTGTGTGCTTTTATATTAAAAATCCATAAAAATTAAAAAAATTTCAAAATACAAAAAACATGTTTTTCCTTTATTTTAGGTCGAGTCTTGGTGAATTAAATAACAATGATGTTAAATTGCATTGTTTTTGCATTTGAATCCCAGTTTAGTTGTCCATGTACATTGTTTTGACCCGTTATCCTTGAAAACAAAGCTCATAATTCAAGTCTTAACCGTATTAACATGCCTTATATTGATTATATTTGACACAATTATGTTGGTAAACTACTTAAATTTCTGAGGTCTATAGAGCTTCCTAGGCCAGGAACATCAATAAACTGGTCTCATTGTCAATTAGGCTTGAGTGTGGTTTCTCCTTGTGGAATATGTAATATCAAACTGCATAAGTGTGACATTGATTTCTTGATACTTTTATTGCTTTCATTTGATTAAGTACATGTGGATAGGCGGTTCTTACCGTTCAAATAAGCCATACATTACCTTGTTTTGTTAGCCCGTTTGAACCTTGTGGCCATTTCATATCCTATTTCATAGCTACAATCCAAGAATTTGCCTACCTTATCGGGACAGTCGCAGTTGCTTGTTTATCATGTCTATTTTATTACTATGGTTGGGTTTGAGACTATTATTGTCAATTGTGGGTGTAGTAGAATTATTTAGCAATTGTGTTGTATCCTTGTGTTGGAAAAAAAAATATATGAAGCAAACGAAAAGAAAAAGAAAAAAGATTGCTTCATTTGGTTTTGTCAAGGATCAAAAAGATGGTTGTTAGAGTCTAATGCATTTTTGGAGAGTTTGTTAGCTCTCATGTGTTGTAAAGATGAGATTATTTCTCTAAGTTGGGTTCATTTGTTCTTTTAAGATTTCGTTTTAGTGTTTGTTAGCGCTGCGATTACCGTCTTAGCTCCACATATCCATAACGTGCTTTGGCACAAACCATTTCTATCCTTTTAACCCATTTGCCACCCTTATTGTCCTTGATACATGTACTTTTGTCTACATATGGTGATTGCATATTAGTTGGGGAAATCTCTATGACATTAGATTGCATGCATGTTTCATAAGTCGAGTGAGTGTTTCTACTTCTTTCTATCTTCACATATAACTCACCCTTACATACTTATGAGTTAATGAGTGAAATCCGCGAGAATCCGACTAATTTGTCTTGCAAAATCGATAGGTATTTGGCATTTATCTATAGTATGGTGACTTGAGACTTGAGCTACGTTTTCTATTTTCCCGTACCTTTGAATTTGTTTTATTGGTACACTTTGGTCATTACTTTGTTACAGATATGGATGGCTTGGGATTTGTAGATGCATCAACATTAGCTCTGAGTTGTTTATTTGCCAATTGTATGATTGCCTTTTTTATTGTGTGTTGCTTTGCTTGAGGACAAGCAAAGAGATGGTTTTGGGGAGTTTGATGAGTCATAATTATATACATATTTATGCCTCCCCTTAAATGCTTTTGATACGATTTCGTGCTAGTTTATATCATTTACATGCCTTTTATGTTAGAACGTTGATACTTCCACTTTTTTATGTTTAATGCAGAAATGACGCATTTGAGGAGCAAAGGGATTAAATGGGCATCCCGGAGTAGTAATGGAGGAATACACGGAGCATGGCACGAGAATCTATAAGAATGAAGGAACAGAAGATAAAAAGAAAACACGAAGAAAAGGGCTGAAACAATTGATCTCTCGATCGAGTAAGACCAGGCTCGATCGAGGAACCATTATTTTCTATAATTCCCTCAATTTTCCTTAAGTCGGTTACGTTTTATTATAAATACCTAATATCGTACCCTAATTTATTTGACGCTTCAATTTTCCTAGGTTTAGTAGAACTACTCTAAAACTCTCTCAAATACTTTTAGTTTAGTTTAGTTTCATTATTATTGTTTGGCTCTAAGCTTGTTCTTCATTACTACGGTATTACTATTAATCTTTCCTCAATTATTGTTTAATTCATTATTCATCTTTATTATTGTTCATCATGTTCTTAATTATGCTTTCTTATATCGTTATTGTTGTTATTGTTATTAGTATGAGTAGCTAAATCCATTATTTAGGGTAAAAGAGGATCTAGGTTGTTAGAAAAGGGGTTATTAATGAATTGATTGTTAAATTGCTTTCTGTTGTTGTTCAATTATTGTTCTACTTCTAATTAGTTGATTACTGATCAAAATTGATTAATTAGTCTCACATAAACTAGGACTTTCACCGATCGAGTTAAGACTAGTATAGGCCACGATAATTGAATTAGACCGACTTAATGATAGCGATAGCATGTTGAGTTTGTTCTAAAAAGAAATATTAGAATCGACCGATCATATGACTTTGAACAATATAAATTGCTCAATCAATGAATTAAATCTACCCTTGGATGACTAACTAGTGAACCCGAATCCCTAGACTCTTTAATATTATTGTTATTCGTTTTATTTACTTGCAATTAGTTGTTAGCATACAAACAATCGAAACCCCCACAAAATTGGTTACTTAAAGACAAACTTAGACATAAACAAACTAGATAAATTAACTAGCCTACCTATGGATTCGACCCTGACTTACCGCTAGCTATCTTGTTAGTAGTAGTTTAGGTTTATTTTGATTAAGGCAAACGACTGAAAATAACCTTATCAACGACCTTATCCAGGGCGAACAAGAGTCATTCTAGCGATAGCATGAGGGACGATTCCTTATATTTAGTACCTATGTCAAGCACCGCTTTTTACCTTGATTGACCTAGGTATAAAGTGGACTCGAACGGTTTCCAGGCATCCCATAATTGCTTGGTGACGACTTCGAACATCTCTAGCATCGTTCGAGGCCCTTGCCGAGATGAAACCGACTGATCTAAAACGATCCGGTGGAAAGCATTCTATTACGCCGCCGAGCATGGCTTTCAAAACTGCTGCGCGCTCGCAGATTGGCCCGGCGTGTAGGTAGGCCACGTCGATAGATTGGCGACTCCGCTGGGGAAAACTAGGACACTTGTGTCTTTGCGGTCCCTAGATGGTGAGACTCGAACGAGGTCTTGGTTGAAATGTATTAATTGATATTACGGTCATAAGTCGGGTTCCTTGTCCGGGCCCATAACTTAACCGTTACCGATCAATTGGCTCGTCCCGTCGGCATGAGTTTTCTCATCCCCGCGCTTTGAATCCCGATTGCTCTAAGCATACCATTGGCGTTACACATTTATGTTTCGTTAAAGAGCATTCATTTCCTTCGTGCACGAGGCTAGGGCACCCTCCCTACACATTTTGTTTGGATTGGTATCCCTCTCGAAAATCGGGGATTGATTGCTTGGTGTGTAACCACCCTTATTAAGCCAAAACCCGTGTCACCATTATGCATAATATAATGAACTGCGAGTGCTTATGTGCTATGTGATCATAAGTCCTTCCGTGTCATTTCTAAACTTTTAAAACACCTTTCTGCGCCGTTATAATGGCCATTTCAAACCTCGGTCTTTCGCCGGCCGTTGCACACCTTTTTATGCGGCCATAATGATGATTTTTAAACCGGTTTTTACAACCGTTTCAAAAAGCACCTTTTTATGCCGTCATAATGACGATTTTCAAACCGGTTTTTACAACCGTTTCAAAAAGCACCTTTTTTATGCCGTCGTAATGACGATTTTCAAACCGGTTTTTTACAACCGTTTCAAAAAGCACCTTTTTTATGCCTTTTTGCAACCGTTTCAAAAAGCACCTTTTTATGCCGCCATAATGATGATTTTCAAACCAGTTTTTACAAACCGTTTCAAAAAGCACCTTTTTATGCCGTCGTAATGACGATTTTCAAATCGGTTTCCGCAACCGTTTCAAAAAGAAGTCATAATGGCCGTTTCAAAACACGGATTTCAAACCGTTTCACGCCGACATAATGGGCTTTTGTGCCGACATAATGGAGTTTTGCGCTGACATAATGGCCCTTTCAAAACCCTAAAATGACACACCTTTTTTTAGGCTTTTGAAATCTCGAGGACAACACGCCGTCCTCGAGACCATAACAATTTTAAACCTTGCAAATTTCGATTTTCAAAATGCACGATTTTGAATTTCAAAAACCGTCTTCGGTAACAACACATCGTTTTCAAAGCAACCGCAACTTTAACTCAAACCGTCTTCTGAAAACAAACCTAAGACAACCGTTTTTCAATTAACCGACTTTTGAAGATTCCTACTTTTCGAAGGCCGTTCGTAAAGCAACAAATGAATCTTTTTTAAAACTTCTTTTTTTGAAAATTTTAGTCCACCACTCCTATTCCTCCTCGTGTCTACCGAGTCAAAGCAAACGTACTTATGGGTCTTTACTTATGAGTCGTCTCATCTGGAAACTCGTTCAACGGCGTCACGCCATTACCTTGAGTGCAAGTCAAAGTTTGGTCAACACCGTCACACCATAAATCGAGTTAGCACCGAGGCACCACACACGGTTGCCCTCGTCTCGTTCATCCAAAATGTATTTCCGTATTTTGTGTTGTCTGAGTTTAGTTGTTAAACCGTGTCGTATTGGGATGTAACGTGAGCCATTTTCTGCCTCGGAACCATGGCTCCGTCTTCAACTTCATCCAACAATAACAACAATAACGATGACAACAGAGATCTCACAACTGCTCGGCTAGCCAGCCTGCTCACCGCCCTTAAGGTCACTCTTGACCGTGTCGAGACCTGTATCGACACCCTGGAAAACAAGGCAGCCGGAGAACATAATACTCCGCCTTTAACCAAAACTGAGAAAAGGCTTAAGCTCTTGGAAGAGCAACTCTTGGCCCATGGAAACAACATTCACCTCGAGAACAATCAAAGATTCGAACCCGTTGGGGATCAACCGCCTACTTTACCTTAACTGATGTGCCTAAGTTCAAGGGGGTGGAGGACCCACTCAATCACATCCGGGGCTTCAAGGATTACATGTCCATCAAAGGGGTCAAACAGGAACTCTTCACCCGGATCTTTCCATCGTCCTTGGAACCGATTCCTCGCTAATGGTACTATTCCCTCGACCCAAAGTGCATTACCATTTGGGACGAAGTCGCCGTTGAATTTGCTAAAAAATACGCCGACAATGTCTAAATTCAAGCCAACACTCGCACCCTTGAGGTCCTAACCCAAAATGACAAAGAAGGATTCACCGAATTCCTAACCCGTTGGAGGACGGTGAGCACCCAATTGGTCAGTAAACCGAGTGAATCAACCTTGGTGGAGAAATTTGTCAATAATCTCCGTCCAATTTATGCCAACCTGTTGAGGTATCAAAACATCAAAACCTTCCTGGATCTGCAGATCCTCGGAACTCGTATTGAAGATGATCTGTGCAAGGGCGTTCTAGCCAAGACCACGGGTAAGGCTATCAGGGGTCTACATCAACTGGATCTCGTCCCTACGGTCAGACAAACAAAATTGAGGAGGTCAACCTCCTCGAACCAACTACAAAGAAAACTGAATGTCGCCAAAGGACATTCACCAAATTGGGATCAACCTATGCTAGCGCCCTAAAAAGGCTCATGGACCAAGGGAAACTGCAACTGATCGAGCCCACTCCGAACCCACCTGAAGCAAGGAAAACCCGCTTTTGGAACCTAACGCCTATTGCCAGTATCACCAAGGCAAAGGCCATGACACGGAAACTTGCTTCAAGCTGAAGCACACCATTCAAGATATCATCGAGAAAGGAGAATTACCCTTACCTCCGTCAGCAAATCCAAACAACAAGACGAACCCTTTGAGAATCCACACCATCTCCGATGACGAGCCAACTCTGGATTGCTCACACCTCATCCTGCCTATTGAGGACGAGGTTAATGCCTTGGAAAAGGACACCCCATACGGGATGTTCGTATTTAGCGACGCAACCATGCTCACCATGTTTCGGCAAGTTGAAGAAGCCATAGCCAGTCTCTCGGAAAGGATCATTCGACTTGAGGATGCTTACCACCGGCTGATTTTCAACCCATCAACACCGACACCACGCCCAAGGAAGGGTCTCCAAACACCCAAAATCCCCAATTCCAGACGGGATTACTCCCGCGACCATTCTGGAATGCACCCCACAATAATCACCACCACCATAATCAACCTCACAATAATTAACCTTACAAAAACCACTCCCACAAAAACTATCCGTCGAGGAATACCCCTCCAAGGTACCCTCGCGACACCGAAATCAACGGCATCTGGTGAGACGACGTAGATGATATCTACATTGTCTAGGGAAAGGGCAAACGGGTCAAAGAGATTGATCACCTTACTCGATCCGGACGCCCTTACCAGAACCCAAACAACCCAACAAATAATCCGACAACAACAAATGACCAAATTATCCTGGGCGTGGACGTTCAACCCAGGGTTCCGGAAAACTCGATCCTTAAGCAACTACAAAAGGCCAAGGCTGAGATATTTATTTGGCAACTGATTACCACATCCTTCGAGCACCGGCAGGCTTTGCTTCAAGAATTGGGAAAGTTGATAGTGCCTTCCACCTCCTCTCCTGAAGAAGTGGTAGCTCATATGACCACGGATGTCCCTGACCTAAACAACCCGACGAAGATATCCCTCCTTTCGGAGCCAACCATAACTTGGCCCTATACATCACTGCGCAGTTCCTGAAGAAGAACATACCCATGGTCCTGGTGGATGACGGATCTGCAGTTAACGTCATTCCCCTCAAAACGGCTCATAGACTAGGGATCAAAGAAGCTGACTTAATCCCGACCAATCAAGGAGTTCGCGCTTATGACCGCACTCGTCGTAAGGTCGCAGGCCTCATCACCCTGACCCTCACAACGGAATCCCTGGAGAGACAAGCCAATTTCCAAGTGGTCGATATCGACGCGTCGTTCAACATGCTTCTAGGGCGCCCCTGGATTCATGGCGCCAAGGCCGTCACCTCAACCCTTTATCAGAAAATCAGGGTCCCCTTCAATGGGAAAATAATCACAATTCCTGTATCCCCAATTAAAGCTGTCATGAAGAAGGGGATAGCCTCTCAAGTCATTGAAGAGGACGACAAGAAGATGTGGGGATTCCAAGCTGTGAATGCCCTAACTGACGAACCAGCACCTTTTGATTGTGATCCGTTCTCGAACCTCACGGTCAACTTCATCTTGATGCGCCAGGGTTATTTCCTGGGCCTACCTCTCAACCCACTGAAAAGCACCTTGCCTCCCCTGAAACAGGCCAAGGCCCTCAACATCCCCTTCGAGCTAGGCTACGAGCCAACCGATGAAGACATCCAGGAAATGGGTCTCCTGGTAAGAAGCGCAAAAAGCAAGGAGTCATCCTCTGCCCCTATCACTTGACCTTCAATGGCTACTTTGTCCCCGAGGAAGAATCTAAACTTTACAACGGCTTCCCTGAGCCAATCTACGACCCCATGACAAAGGTTAAGCACCTGAGTGTAGAAGTCTTTCAAGACTGCTACTTCATCCCTAACAACAACACCAAAGCTGCGTCGACTAAGCCTGAGTCGACCTCTTGCCTCGACGGGCAAACCGTGAGTCCCCTTTTCGGAGAAGACAACATCAGGCACATCAACTATGAGGACATCATCAACATTGCTCTCAAAGACAACCAGTTCGATCCCACAGCCTTAATCTCTGACACTGACCCAGAGAAAGCTACCAAAGGCTGGAGGAAGACTGTTAAGTGGACCGACCGTCAAGGCCGCATTCTCAAGATCACAACTGGAGAAGGCCCCATGTTCAAAGAGGGAAGTGAAGACGAGACTGAGTCTGAGTCTGAGTCTGATGACAAGTCTGAGTCTGTCTTAGATCCTAACATTTCTAACGCCCCGGTCAAAGTCCCTTTTCCACTGTTTTATCACAAACTCGTGGCTGCCTCAGAGGCTGAGTCAACTAAACTCACCCCCACTCCCGGAGAAGGTAACAACCTTGAGCTTGATCCCGGGGCCACCTCCTCTACTGTGTCGTCTCTGACGGCCCCTGAGATGTTTGTCCTATCCGAGCTTTTCGCTCAGGTCGACTTAATGAAGCTAAGTTTGCTTATGACTCGTCTCAATTTAACTGTAATGCAATTCTGAACGAATATGAGGAATTTGACTTGAGTGACTACCCACCTCACCTAGCTAAAGAACTCGACAAACGAGAAAATAGATCACCCATTATTGAGGAGACCGAACCCATCAATGTAGGGACCAATAATACACCTCAAGAACTTAGGATAGGGACCACCCTTGACCCCTCGGAAAGACAGCAATTCATCAACCTCTTGCTCGAATACAAGGACGTATTCACATGGTCCAACAAAGACATGCGTGGGATCGACAGAGAGATTGCAGAGTATAGGATACCCATTAAACCCGGAGCTAAACCCGTGAAACAAAAGTTGCGGCTTATGCGCCCTGAATGGGCCCTGAAAATCAAGGAAGAGGTAGACAAACAATTCAGAGCCGGATTCATCAAAGTTTCAGAATATTATGACTGGGTGGCTAACATAGTCCCGTACCCAAGAAGGATGGGAGAATTCGGGTTTGCGTCGACTTTAGAGACCTAAACAAAGCAAGTCCAAAAGACGACTTCCCTCTGCCACATGTTGACATCTTGGTATATAACACCGCCGAGAACGCCCTATTATCATTCATGCACGAGTATGCTGGGTACAACCAGGTCAAAATGGCTAAGGATGACATACACAAAACTGCATTCACTACACAGCGGGGTACATATTGCTACACCGTCACGCTCTTCGGCCTAATCAACGCCGGAGCAACCTATCAAAGAATTGCCAGCACTCTCCTACATGACATGATTCACAGGGAAGTAGAGGTATTTGTCGATGACATGATCGTCAAATCAAAAGAGCGAGACGGCCACATCAGGTCCCTTCGAAAATTCTTCGCTCACCTTCGAAAATACAACATGAGTCTAAATCCTCAGAAGTGTGCATTCAGGGTCACCTCCGGAAAACTCTTGGGACACGTCGTCGGCAAAAGAGGCATCGAAATCGATCCCACCAAAATCAAAGCTCTCCAACAAATGCCTCGGCCTAAGAACGAGAAAGAGATTCGGGGATTTCTCGGTCAATTCCAATACATCAGCCGCTTCATAGCCAAACTCACTATGATTTGCGAACCTATCTTCAATAAGCTTCGCGCCACCGATCACATCGATTGGGACGATGATTGCCAAAAAGCTTTCGACAGGATAAAGGAAATCCTATCCAAGCCTCTTGTCCTCATGCCACCTCAGCGGGGAATTCCCTTATCCCTATACCTGACTGTCATCGACACAGCCATGGGAGCAATGTTAGCACAAACATTCGACAGCGAAGAACGCGCCATCTACTACATCAGCAAAAAATTCATCAAATGCGAAACAAAGTAAACCCAACTGGAAAAGGCATGCCTTGCCCTGGTTTGGTCAATAAAGAAGCTACGACATTATATACTCAGCTACACGGTTCACATCTACTCCAAAATGGACCCTGTCAAATACATCTTCGAAAAGCCCGTGCTAAACGGAAGGCTGTCAACGAGGATCCAACGATCAACACATGGTCACTCCCTGACGAAGACATCCTTTGTGCCGATACCGACGCATGGGACCTATACTTTGACGGTGCATCAAACCTGAGAGGCTTCAGGGTAGGAATCCTTCTAATATCACCAGAAAGGGGACACGTTCCGATCTCAGTCAAGCTAGACTTCGCCGTCAACAACAATGCCGCCGAATATGAAGCATGTCTCATCGGCCTATAAGCAGCCATAACACTTGGAATCAAGAGAATGAGAGTCCATGGTGATTCCTCACTCATCATCAATCAGGTGTCTGGATCATGAAAAATCCGAAGCGACAGCCTATCACCATACCAAGCAAAAATCAATCAAGAGGCCGAAGTCTTCAATCAAATCGATTACTTCCACTTGCCACGGGAGGAAAATCAATTTGTTGATGCCCTGGCAAAACTTGCCGCGTAATACCGTCGTCAGGTACCAAAAATAAAATACCTAGTTACACTAACAGAAGCTAGCAGTAAGTAGGGTCGATCTCCACAGGGAGGCGGTCACTATCTTCTTGTCTATTCGGTCTGTCTAAGGTCACGGGATGGGGGGTTTGAATTGTTTGAACTAAACTAATAAGATTAAGGAAGAGGAAAGGGGATAAGAGAAATTAACAAGGAAGATAGAGGGAACTAGGATTTCGGGTCATCAATGAACGTCAATTAATTACAATTAAGGTCATAGATTAGTCGATGTGTCGGTCTAAGGGGCAATGAATATCTCCTTCCAGTCTCAATTCGCCCTAAAATACTATTAGCTTAGCTTCCGCCCTCACTAAAGCATCCTATTGTTCACTGCGGGTCTCACCCCTTCCAACCTTCCGGTCTAGGTCAAGGCTTACCAAGGTTAAAAAGGCTAAATGCATCTATTCAAATAGCTAGATACAGTTTAAGGCAGTGATTAACAACATAGACTTAACAACAACGAAAGATCCGTAAACTAATTAATAATTAACATCGGTCTATTGAATCCCCTAATCCTAGCAGGGAGAAATTAGCTAGACATGATAAAAGAAAGAACAAAAGCAAAGGGAAAGGGAAAAGAAATAAACATTAAATAAAGAGAACAGGAAAAAGAGAGAATTACAGTAGATCCGAAAAAAGAAAGTAACAGAGAACAGTAGAAAACAGAAGAAAAGTAGTGTATGTAGTGTTGGAGGAGATACAAATGACGTCTCATCCTTCCTATTTATAGAAAATAGGATTTTTATTTGACCTAATACGAAATAAAGCTAAAAAGGCCCGAGCCCAATAAGAAACCACTCGATCGAGTGATTTGAACCACTCGATCGACCAAAATTAAGCTCAAACCACTCGATCGAGTGAAATAAATACTCGATCGATTAAATCCTAAAATGCAACTACTCGATCGAGTAGAAAAAGAAGTCGATCGAACATAATTGTACTCGATCGAGTACTTTCCAGCGCACAATTCCTACTTCGCGCACTGCATTTCAAACGGCTGCCATTTCTTCGTTACTTGGGCAAACAAGGCGATTCTAGTGGCGTTGGAAAGCTAAGAGAACAAGCTTTCATTTTCAACTAGAATCACCAGAAAATCAGTTGTAAAACTCGAGATATGACTCTTCAAAGTAGGCACTAGCAATTTGAAGTTCTTCTTTTGCTCGCCTAGCTGTCTTACTCCTTTGCGCATCTCAAAATAGTAGTCTTAAGGCTTCGACTCAACTCATCTCCTAAATGCATGCATAAGGACATATTTTAGGCTTGATTATGCCCCTTTCCGGTTTCATACCTGTAAATAATACAAGAGAAACCAAAGTAGACAATTCGGGGGACATTTGTAGCTAAACACTACACAAACTACATAGAAATGCGTGCAAATGAAGTACAAAATACCTATATAAAATGCACGCATCAAATCTCCCCAAACCAAACCTTTGCTTGTCCCCAAGCAAACTATATGCAAAACTAATGGAACGGAAAAAAGAAAGCTCAGAGCAAGCTATAACTTGTCTACTTAAACCAATTTAATGCAGTCAAAAATTAAAAGTTATAGCCACAGCAGTCAATACGCAAACGAGTTATAAGATGTCCATAAATAAGCTGACCTGTCGACCTTGCAAGACCATTAAAATCGGACTCTCACGGGTCACTCTTCTCTCATGAAGCAAAGGGTGAATTATATATGTATAAGAGAGACAGAGAAACAGTCACTCACCTAAACTACGACCTACATAACATGCATGCAACAAAAATGAAAGACGATTCAAGTACTAGTGCACACATTTCAACCAACAATGTCCGTCACAGCTGAGGGCTTACAAATAGTATGGAAAAGTGAGGTTCAGGTGAGAAAAGGCAAAATAAATTATGGAAATGTGGAGGTAAAGCGTCAAGCTAGTTCCTAAACAAGACCATATAGAACCATCCGAATCTCAACTGACTGCGAAATAAACACAAGTGCCCTTCATTTGGCACAAAACTCACCATCCAAATACACTATCTCCTCAAAAAAATGTAGAATAAAACAGAGGAGTGAGACCGTCACAATGTAGAAATAAACACAGACGGTCTCTTTATTTTTCAAAGAATTCAACTTCTTTCCTTTTTTTTCTTTTTTTCTTCTTCACTGTTTTCACGTGTTTCCACTTCTTTTTTTTGATTTTTCACTTTCTCCTTTTTTTTCTTTTTTCTTTTTTCTTTTTCCATGTTTCTTTTTCTCATTTTCCTTCCGCATTCTTTCTTTTTCTACCAACTCCGTACAGATAAGAATGAGACAAACTCGCAACAAGATAGATATATCACAAAAATTACACTAAACTAGCTTGACTGGCATGCTAAATTTGGGTGTAGCTAATGGGTCAAAAAAACTATATTTGGCTAAAATGGAGCTAAATGGGTGAAAATGAAAGAAAGGGAAATTGTAAGCACCTCCCTGCATGTGACACCGACCACAAACCCGAATGTATGCAATTGACAAGAAATCGAATTTCATAAACGTGCAAAAGTAATGGACATGTTATGCAAGGAGTACTACTCTCAATTCCTACATGAACCGGTCATGAATGTCACCAGCTATATAGCTCTAAAACTCAGAAATTGTAAGTAGGTTGCCAATTTATCAGGTCAAGTCTAAACAGTCAGCTAAATTTTTGACATTAACTCGTAGATATGCGCATGACTAAACTAATAACTGTCAATTAGATGCAAGGCTCAAGTAAAATAGGCAAGTTAATGTGCAATTTCATCACGAAAATCTACTGTTCCGACTCAACCTATATGCAAAAATAAACGTGAATTTTTTTTATTTTATTTTTTTTTTTTTGAGAAAAAAAATAATGCATACGAAAATTAAGCGTGATAACAGGAATGCAATAAAAGCTGAATGCAGACACAGATATGGATGCATAACCTCCCCAAACCAAACCGTACAATGCCCTCATTGTACCCAAAAATAGGGAAAGGAAATGCAAACTAAAAAAGGAGAGTGAAGATGCGGAAAACTTACAAGATAACGCGAAGAAAGGACCTCCCCAAACCAGCCAGCAACATGGGAGGTCACAATTAGCTTCATAGTGGCGTCATAGGAAGCGAATCAAAGCAAGAAAACTCGATCGAGAGAACCGATTATTAAACAAAATAAAAACTGAAATGTTTGAAAAACAACTAAAAATAAAATCTCCGGGTTGCCTCCCGGGTAGCGCTAGTTTCGACAGTCCCACTCGACCTTCTTTCTTCATCCAAAGCTCCAGCCGATTCTAATCAAAGCAGCTCAAAGCTCTTAGCATGAGATCATATATCTGCGCATGTGCTACACAAGAGCATAAGTAGCACCATGATATAAAAATAAAATAGGAAATTGAAATATTAAATCGTTTAAGCCTGACAAATTTCCTATGACAGCCCCTAAATTTGTCCACAAAATAAAGGAGCTCAGGAGCAATTAACAATAATCTAAGGTCCCGTTTCAGATTAACAAATTTATGATGACAAGAACGGTGGAAAACTGTTAAATCATTTGACCAACTGGGAGGGGGTATAGCATTAAAAGACAAAACACGAGTCATACGAGGTAGCGTACTATTAATATTAATAACAATAAAATTATCGCTAACTACCTCAGGTGGGTTACTCTCAATGTCAGAATCATTGACAAAAGAATATATTACCTCATCCATGCTAGGAGCAATTACCGACTCAGTTGTCTTCTCGTCACCCTCCTCAGTGGATATCGTCCCGTAAATCGCAGCCTCAAGTGCATCCAGCTCAGCCTTGAAAAGGGGGGATTCACCGCATCCATTATCATCATCAGAATCGTCATGTATAACAAACCCACATGACGAATCAATGCTCTCACTGGCCAAATCAGTCGATCGAGTAGAATTGTTACTCGATCGAAAGCTTTCCTCATGATATTCACTCGATCGAGCACATAAATTAACTCGATCGAGTACTTCCTCTAAGCAACTGTTCGATCGAGTGGTGTATTCTGTTCGATCGAACACTTCTTCTGATATTCTACTCAATCGAACACTATTACTAGCTCGATCGAGTGATTTCTCTAGTGCAGCGCAGAAATCTTCATAACTCGCTTCATTTTCAGATAGATCTTCGTAATCCGAGTCATCCAAATCATTAATAGCGCTAGGCTACTCGGGTCCTTCATGGGAAAGACCACTCTCGGTGTAGGTAGAGTATACCTCTTCTGGTTGCCTACTATTCGACTCAGCTACTAGCTGAGCTATTTGAGACTCCAGCTCAATGAGTTGAGCTTCTGTACATCTATCATACTCTTGCCTTTTGGATGCAAGTGCCTTCATCAAAGATTTCAGCTCCGCAATCTCTTCTTTCCGTATATCAGGAGGAGGAGCTTGTTGTTGCGGTGGCCAGACAAACGGAGGCTGTTGGTAGCCTTGTTGATAAGGTAGATGTGGCGGCACAACTACAGCGGAATGGCTAACTTGTCGACGGTGCTTGAACGCGTAGACCTCGTCGTTCTCTGCCATGCAAATAGCTGCATTGTGCTCAGCAGCGCCATATCTCCCACAGTAAACCACCTGCTGCGCCATAGGATGGAACATAGGTGGAGGTCAAAGGTACTCAAGCCTTCCCTTTGACGATCTTTTACCTAGAACTGTCTAGGTAGGACCTGTAGGGCCTATCAAAACAACACTCAAGGAAAAAGATAAGAACTGCCTCAAGGAATAAATCCCTTGAGGCTAAAGACAGACAAATATAAACAAGCAAAAGAAATAGTTGCCTCCCCGACAACGGCGCCAAAATTTGATACCGTCGTCAGGTACCAAAAATAAAATACCTAGTTACACTAACAGAAGCTAGAAGTAAGTAGGGTCGATCTCCACAGGGAGGCGGTCACTATCTTCTTGTCTATTCGGTCTGTCTAAGGTCACAGGATGGGGGGTTTGAATTGTTTTAACTAAACTAATAAGATTAAGGAAGAGGAAAGGGGATAAGAGAAATTAACAAGGAAGAGAGAGGGAACTAGGATTTCGGGTCATCAATGAACGTCAATTAATTGCAGTTATAAGGTCACAGATTAGTCGATGTGTCGGTCTAAGGGGCAACGAATATCTCCTTCCGGTCTCAATTCGCCCTAAAATACTATTAGCTTAGCTTCCCTCACTAAAGCATCCTATTGTTCACTGCGGGTCTCACTCCTTGCAACCTTCCGGTCTAGATCAAGGCTTACCAAGGTTAAAAAGGCTAAATGCATCGATTCAAATAGCTAGATACAGTTTAAGGCAGTGATTAACAACATAGACTTAACAACAACGAAAGATCCGTAAACTAATTAACAATTAACATCGGTCCATTGAATCTCCTAATCCTAGCAGGGAGAAATTAGCTAGACATGATAAAAGAAAGAACAAAAGCAAAGAGAAAAGAAATAAACATTAAATAAAGAGAAGAGGAAAAAGAGAGAATTACAGTAGATCCGGAAAAAGAAAGGAACAGAGAATAGTAGAAAACAGAAGAAAAGTAGTGTATGTAGTGTTGGAGGAGATACAAATGACGTCTCATCCTTCATATTTATAGAAAATAGGATTTTTATTTGACCTAATACGAAATAAAGCTTAAAAGGCCCGAGCCCAATAAGAAACCACTCGATCGAGTGATTTGAACCACTCGATCGAGCAAAATTAAGCTCAAACCACTCGATCGAGTGAAATAAATACTCGATCGAGTAAATCCTAAAATGCAACTACTCGATCGAGGAGAAAAAGGATTCGATCGAACATAATTGTACTCGATCGAGTACTTTCCAGCGCACAATTCCTGCTTCGCGCACTGAACTTCAAACGGCTGTCATTTCTTCGTTACTTGGGCAAACAGGGCGATTCCGGTGGAGTTGGAAATCTAAGAGGACAAACTTTCATATACAACTGGAATCAACTGAAAATCTGTTGTAGAACTCGAGATATGGCTCTTCAAATTAGGCACTAGCAATTTGAAGTTCTTCTTTTGCTCGCCCAGCTGTCTTACTCCTTTGCGCATCTCAAAATAGTAGTCTTAAGGCTCCGACTCAACTCATCTCCTAAATGCATGCATAAGGACATATTTTAGGCTTGATTATGCTCCTTTCCGGTTCATACCTATAAATAATACAAGAGAAACCAAAGTAGACAATTCGGGGGACATTTGTAGCTAAACACTACACAAAATGCATAGAAATGCGTGCAAATGAAGTACAAAATACCTATATAAAATGCACGCATCACCGCGCTCGTCTACATACCCAAAGACATGACATCCATGCCCCTATGTGTCGAGGGACGGAGGGAGCCAGCCCATATCTGCGCCATCAACAACGACGAGGAAAACCATATCGAACCTTAGTGCCAAGCCATCCTCAACTACAAAACCAAAAACGAATTCTCTCCCAACTCTGATACAAGAGGACAAAGAGCCATACGTTTACTTGCATCATAATTCCTGATAAATCAAAAGCAACTATACAAAATAACACCCCAAGGGATCCTTCTCCTTTGCATTGATCACCATAAAGCCAAGAAAGTCGTGGAAGAGGTCCACGACGGAGAATGTGGCCCTCACATGAGCACAATGATGCTAGCCCGAAAAATCATGCGGTTAGGCTACTACTGGACCACCATGGAAGCCAATTGCAGAAACTACGTCAAACATTGCCATAATTGCCAAATATTTGCCAACATACAACACATACCACTATCTCTTTTATACACCATGACATCACCCTGGCCTTTCTCGACCTGAGGCATCGACATCATCGGCAAAGTCATCCCGATATGCACCAAAGGACATTGTTTTGTCCTTGTCGCAATCGACTACTTCACCAAATGGGTAGAAGCACAATTCTATGCAGTCTTAACCGCCAAACAAGTGGCCAAGTTCATCAAAGACAACATCATCTGCAGATATGGGGTATCCCATGAAATCATCAGCGACCAAGGCTCCCACTTCTGGGCTGAAACACAAGCCTTGCTGGACAAATAAAAAATCAAACGACACCGATCATCCCCCTATCGTCCCTAAACCAACGGAGCGGTAGAGGCAGCAAACAAAACACTCGTCACCATTATCAAAAAGATAATTACCGCGATTGGCCGAGTAAACTCCCTTTCGCACTATGGGATACCGAACCTGCATTCGAACACCAACAGGAGAAACACCCTTCTACCTAGCATACGGTATGCAGGCAGTATAACCAGTAGAGCTGGAGGTTCCATCTCTACGCATTCTACTAGAAAGCCAAGTCCCTGAGGCGGAATGGACCCGTTGAAGGTTCGAGCAACTCACACTCCTAGATGAACGGCGACTCAACTCCTTGCACAACGTCCAGCTATACCAACGACGTATACAATGGGCATTCAATAAAAAGTCAAACCCATGAACATCAAAGAAGGCGACTTAGTCCTCAAGACGGTTCGAGCACCATTACCCGTCGATCCGAGAGGGAAATTCAAACCCAATTGGGTCGGGCCATACCTGGTCAAGAAAATCCTTTCGGGGGGCGCAGTAAGACTGAGTGACCTAGACGGGAAGAATTTCACAAACCCGACCAACCTAGACCAACTCAAGAAATACTACCCTTGAACCTTAGCAACCAACAACCTTTCCCTAGTTTCACGACTAGTGACCGCAATCCCAACCAGTTTCGCAACTAGTGACCGCAATCCAAACCAACAACCTTTCCCTAGTTTCACAACTAGTGACCGCAATCTCCCTTTCAAGTCAATTCCTCAAAATGTTTTGATTTGAAATTGCATGTTTAATCGAGTCTAAGTTACGACACCTTGTCATGTTTCCAGCAGCCTTTGATCTGTCAAAGGCACCATCCATTTACACAATTCACAAAACACCTGAACTACGAGCATGGTTTGATTTCACCTTTTCAGGTGGATACGTAGGCAATCCTTTCTTACACAAGAAGGATACAACCACAACACCCAAACCAAATTCACAAAACATTTGAAATACGAACATGGTTTGATTTCACCTTTTCAGGTGGATACGTAAGCAGTCCTTTCTTACACAAGAAGGATACAACCATCCCCACAAAAAAAAACAATAACTCCTACAAACATCAAAAAAAGAAACAACCTCTTTTCTATAAAAAAAACACAACAAAGAAGAGCCTTTCTCCCTTCCCACAAAAATCCCCTTCACACGTGCAATGTTTAGGATAATTCAAACTGAATTACCTCTACAGGAGGGATGGAGAAACAACGAGTGTTCGCAACATTTTGTTAGCACAAGCAATCCTCTTATTTAATTAATAATATGAAGGATTATAAACTTGACAACAAATAAAGCTAAGCAAGTCCACAACTTGCCAAGCTAAAACATCGACCGAGGCATCTTACATATTAACACTAGCACAAAATCACACAATACATAGCTAGCACAACATAATAAAAAACACACAAACACTAATACAACATAATAACAAAACGGGTAATGGAGGTCTTCATTCTTCCATTCTACCCTTGCCTTTTCCTTCGGAGTACATCTTCCCCTTGTTCTTCTTGCTAGCCCGCCTAGCATGGGCTTCCCCCTCGGAACGGATCCTCAACGGATCCGCAACTGCAATAGCACCCAGGCTCTTACACGACCCTGTGCTCGGCAAATACATCTTCAGAAATTTTTGTGTTTTCTCACATTCACATTTCCTTGGATTCGCGTTTTACGAAATCCGACACGGTTTCCATGACGCAGCTTTAAACATACGGGTTTTTCTCTTTTTTTTTTTAGGGGGGGAAGGGCCAGCCGCCCCGATCCGCGACAGATCGTTTCCATGTTAGTCGAAAATTCCGAATTTTTTTCGCTTTTTTTGCATTTTCCACAAAAATTAAAATTGATAATATAACATCAATTTTTCTCAAAAAACTTTTGCAAATTCGAGTCTTGATCTCGCAAAAATCAAAATCAACACACTACAAAAATCTCTTTTGAAATTCATCCGTGACGTTCTGAGTTTTAATTTTCGAGTTTTAATCAATTTTGGCAAAATTCGATGCGATTTAATTCAAACACGAATTAATTCCTCGAAATTTTTCCATTTGAAAAATCCATATGTAACACCTTGTCGCGGAATTTTCAAAACTCCGTTTTAACAAACATTTTCAATTTTAACTTCGAGTCATCGTGGTTATTTTTGTTTTCAACAAATATTTTTGCGTGCTTACGTGTATGCGTATGTGCTACCTGTTGTCTGTTTTCTACAATAATGATGCATGAACAAAAGTCGAAGCAAATGCGAAATCATCCGTTGACCGTGCTTCTCCGAAACACAACACAAAAAGCCAAGCAAACAAACTAGAAACCAAAAACACATATATACAAACCGCCTCACGCAAAATACATCAACACACGTTTGATACAAACGACTGACCATACAAACAGGACCCGGTATAAGTATTTATCATACGACACTGGCCTAAAACAATGAACTGGGGGCTCTCCACCACCTACCGAACTAAGCACTCCCTATCCTTCTAACCAGAAAAGAAAAGGAACAACATGAAAAGAATGTTAGGTTTATATACCTCTTATAAGACATTTCTTATGATGAACTAATTAACATTTTAACTTAACTTCATTAAGATCTAGTGCATGCATAATAAAATAAGAGATAAAAAGAAAAATAATGAACCTTACATTATATATGGTTCGAAAATTTGGGCACAAATAAGGACACATTCCTTATTTGTTCTTGAGCTTAAATTGTTATGGATGATCTTCCAAAATCCCAAGTATAGAGATTCTCCTCTTGTTGCACCCAAAACAATAACCCATAAAGCTTATGTACTAATTAACTAGATTAATATATAAGATATCCTTAATAATTCTAATAATAATTGTATTACTACACTAGTAATAATATATATATATAGTAATATTAGAATTTTGTTGAACAATTAATCAAGGTTTCTAAACTATTTTAGAGAGATAATATGATAATGTGAGAATGTGAATAAATGATTAAATTGTATGAATACAAAATGAGAACATTTTTCTCCATTTTGTAGAGGGGAGCCGGTTTTAGGGGTCAAGAAGGCCAATGCATGGCCTTCACCCTTTTACTTTTTCTCTTTTCTAAATATTAGGAGTGTAAGGCTAGAGAATTAGGTAATCATTGTGTTTCATTTTAACAATTAAAATAAAACACCCACTAACCTCAAAAACCCTCTAATTTTCGGTCCACACATAAAATGGACATCCATTTTATGTTTGTCAATTTGTCATTTGTAATAAGGTAGGTCATGTGTCACACACCATGCCCATAGATATTTCAATGCATATTTAACCCTTAAATATCATTTTATAACAAATACATTACTTGTGACAATTTAACTAATAATACATGATTAAAATTATTAAAATGGGTCATACAAATATAATTCACAACATTTTGCAATTATAATTAATCAATCTTTCTTAATTCAATTGTTTCATAAACAATAATCAATTTTAGTAATGAAAGCATTTTTATTACTAAAATGAATCTTATTTAATGAAATTATATAAGAAATAAATATTCTCACTCACAGATATAAATTGTTCAATTTTAAGGAGTTAATTAACTTGTATCGATATACAATTAATTAACTTATCTATTAAGGGAATTGTCCTATAGGTGTGACCTTAAGGGATCAACTGATCACCACCGTCAAATGACAGTAATGTCAAACTCTAGTTAGCCAATCATTACCGATTAATATTGATCAGTTGACTATATAATTGAATCATCCCTTATGTATTCTTATCATGAGATTTAAACATGTGATCGCACTTTTTTTGAGGACACTTACTCTAACAATCTCCCACTTGTCCGAGACAAGTGTGCGTCACCAATTCTCTTGTCCTATTACAATCTCTCACTCAATGCAAGGTGTCTTGCAGGTCGTACTTGCATTTGATCATATCTCGAGTGGTTTCCTCGATCTGGAGAGTAACTGTCTGACCGAAATCATCTACCGTAGATACCTTCCGAGCGCGGCCACGCATTTTTAGTTCACTACTCCTCGAATGGCCCTGAGATTTCAAACAACCCTGACAAGGAGGTGGACAATTTCTATCGCACTATTCCCTTCGTATAGCCACAGTTTATCATAACCCAAAATATACTCATTTGACTTCAGTTACGACAGTCGTAGAGTATAAATCAAAGCTAATCAGAAATTTGTGCCAACTTGAGTGAATAGTCTCTAGTCAAAAGAATTGACTCATAAGAATACTATAGTAGCTCTTGCCACGACCAGGCTTTATGAATTTCCAGAACTATATAAGCGGTCACTGCTCGACAGAGTGTCCCATACAGTCTGTCTATGTGATCGACTAGTCATCCCAGATGACCCTATGGCACTTAAACTTGCCATCAATCGCATCACACTCTAGTCACTTCGAGACGTCACCTCCTATAAGTAACTAGGGCACATACTATGTCAATCCAATTCACTTCAATGGGGTTCAATATTGTCTCAACAACCCATTTGGATATAACAAAGTAATGAATGAGTTTAAAGAAACTCGAACGATAAATGCGATTATCATATATGAATAGTCAATACCTTATTACTAGTTCATATTTTATAATCTATAGTGTTTTACACTAGTTAAATTGCAATAAAATCTTGGTAAGTGGATATATCATGTATCCATACAGTCCAACTTTATGAATTGCTATTTCTTTCTATTTAATGTTATGTCTAATAACATGAATTTATCTAAGTAGGTGTCTAGCCTTCTTACTAGGCTTGGGCTCTTATACTTTGAAGATGCTCCCACTGTTATCATATAACTTATGATAAAGTCTTTGGTAGAGGGATCTACTCATAGTCCCTATGTTAACCATCTTACCACAATGTACTTAGATTCTGTTTGTAGAACTTACAATGGTTGAAACTAGAACATTTTTCTAGTCACTTACTCCTAAGTCAATAAAATAAGTCTAGGATTTCGACAAATCCTTATAGGTTTGGAAACTAGAGTTTGTGCAACCCTTCAACACACAATTTAGTATGTTATCCAAACATAAGAACGAATCCTCAATTCTCCTCAGGAATTTTAATGGATGTTCTTGAAGGCTTTCTAATGACCTTCATTCAAATTAACTTGTTATTGACTTATCATGCTCCCAGCATATGATTCATCAGGGCATGTGCATATAATGGCATACATGATCGTTTTAATGGCGGAAATATTAGCAATTGATTTCATGTAATCAACAACTTATTAGGTTCGGTGAATGACTATAACTCTATCATAGTGATTCCACTTTCATCAATATGAATAACCTACTCAGCCTTGTTGATATTAAACAGATAAAGAATCTCATCAATACAAGATACTTATCTAAGTGCTAATCTAAAATTCCCTATGTCATAATAGATTTGGAATTTTAGAATGCATAATGTCTTCTTTCATTGAAAATTGAAAACCAAAACACTCCTTTGTAGATGGAAGTGTTAGCATGTCATCCTCAATGAGTAATATGACATTAACCTGGAAGACAATTTCTCCCACTGAACTTCATGTCTAAATGTGGCAATTTTGACTTCCACTCAAATCCATGCATACACATGGTTTCTCGACAACTCGAGTGAAACCATTTTCTTATCACATGATTGAAATGATCATTGCAATCTTTAAGTGTTAATTAAATCCTTGTGCTTATGTCGTGCACACACCCCTTCCTAAATGCCTATTTAGAAATTGGTTTTAACATCTAACTTGATCATAAACACTATAAGTTGTAGCAATGATATCATGGATCTTAGCATAGTTACATGTTAACTTAGCTTTGTAGACATCTTTTATGTCTGTCTATGCAGCTCTAAACAAATTTATCCTTTTGCACAGATTTCACTTTGGTTCATACGGCTCTTATGTAAAATAGAATTGAAATTGCTTGATACAACCACTTCATAATCTTATTATATGAAGAACATTTTCTTTTGGTCTCCTCACTAGTCTGAAGATTTACCTAAGAAAAGCTTTCTTTTGGTCTCCTCACTAGGGCCTAAGAAAAGCTTTCTTTTGGTCTCCTCACTAGTTCCTAACCAGTTGTATGTTTGTTGCTAATTTTCTCCCACTCTATCTTTTGAAAAATACACCTATTTTTCTCGAAAGATAGCCTTATAAGCAACAAATAATTTCAGACTTATGATCGTGAAGGAATCACATATGATGACCTTAATTGATGACCTTATTGTAAAGACATTGTAATCTATCTTCAAAATAGACTAATCCTTATAAGGTAAAGGATTGGACTCATATCCATGTCATGTACAATTTTAAAGTCTTAACCCCTCCCATATCTCGTATGGAGTCTTATTTAGTTACAAGTGTTGTAGCTAATTGGTTTATAAAATTCCCTATTTTGAGTTCAAATAACTCTATTTGACTTTACAATTGTTCTATCTTATATCAAATAAGATGTGATATTAAGTCATAAAAGCATAAGTGAGAATAAAATTCATGGCTTATGAATTAATTACAAGGTTCCAATCGTTGTAATTCTTTTATGATTAATTTAGGTCAATAAAATCTATGTTTTGATGTAGAAGTGTATAATCATAAGTTTTAGAACGAAAAATTTCCATAAACCGAGTGACTTGGGTTGAAAACCAAGCCACTAAAATTCAAATACAACCATTTTTTCTTGAAGATAAAAGGAAATAAACTAATTTCCATGTCCAACTAGGAAATTAAAAGAGTTCTAAAACAATAACTTCAAAATACAACAATAAAAGGAAGACTATCAAAATAAAGGCCAAGCTTCCATAGGTCTTCTATTATGGGCGGCTACTCTAGCTCCCTTGAAGAGCCTCCTTAGGCTTGCTTGTCTTTGCCTTTGTCTTTGCTCGGATGCCCATAAATACAAATAAAAAAGGGTAAGAATCACAACTTGTATCCAAATACCAAAGTTGAGATTGAAATCAAAACATAAATGATAGAGAGAAATATATTTACCTACTGGAACAATCTTTCCAGCTTTGATATCACCAAGATACTTCGGGCAATTCCTCTTCCAATGTCCTACGCCATTACAATAATAACATTTGTCCTCGGAAGTAGCACCCTTTTTAGAAGAGCTTTTCTCAATCGCTTTTCCTTTTCCCTTGAAGGGAGTGGGTTTCTTGCCCTTCCTAGCACTCCTCTTAAACTTCCCTTTGCTCTTATTGTTAATAACGAGCACATCCTTGGTTGAGCTAACATTTAGACCCATATCCTTCTCGGCTTGCACAAGCAATTTGTGCAGTTCATGGAGAGAAGTCTTCATATTTTGCATATTGTAGTTTACCCTAAACTGTACATATGCTTTGACTTTGTTCAAGGAATGTAGAACTCGGTCTATAACGAGTTGTTCGAGAATGTAAACCCCTTGGATATTAAGAGTCTCAACAAGCTCAATCAACTTGAGCACATGAGAGCTAACCTTTTGGCCCTCTTTGATGTTGATCTCGAAAAATGCGGAGGCCGCCTCATATTGGATGATCCTTGGAGCTTGCGAAAACATGGTCACAAGCTTGGTGTAGATCTCATAGGTCGTGCTCATCTTAATAGCACTCCTTTGGAACTCGGGTTCCATTGAGAAAATCAAGACGTTCTTGATTGCGGCCGACTCTTTTAGGTAGGCCTCATAGGCTTCCCTTACGGCGGAGGTTGACCTAGTAGTAGGTGTAGCGGGAGCGGCTTCGGCAAGGTAACGAAGCTTGTCGTCACCTTCCGCGGCCAAACGGAGTTGCGCGTCCCAATCGGCGAACTTAGATCCATTCTTTTCAAGTTTACATCGATCCATAAAAGATCAGAGCCAAGAAGCATTGGGGAGTGGTGGAGCATTTGCACTAGTTGACGCGGATGAATTTGTAGTTGTCATTGCTAACTAATCAAATTGACTACAAAATAGAAAAATGAAGGAATTATAAACATTTATCGTTTTAATAAAACTTGTAGACATTTTTAACAAGTCTTAGCATTTATATAGTGACCTTTACCCAACTATAATAAATGATTCCGAGACCCAAAATTCATATTAACTTGGATGTGAGCCAACGGGCCCTCTACACATTTACTAATATAACTTGGTGGGTTAACTCTCTTAACGGATTCTACAATTAGAACTCTCGGTCGATGAATTTACGTTAAGTTCATCTTTAGCCCGAACCTATTATTGCGGCTACGGTCTCAAAATACCTTCGTTGAGATCAACCAAACTTTCGAAGTGTAATAACTATTTATTACCCCACTTACCCAACGTCAATTGAAGTACCCCGAAAAATCGTATTGTACCCCTTATGAAATTGAGATTCATGGGCTCCTACTATTTGGTAAGGTTAAGTCTCAATCTTTTAAAAGTAAAGGTCTTGTCAATTTATTATCTATCAATTTTAAGTGAGCTAAAAGTCGAATTATCGATAATTATAATTGATACGGTCGAAGACTCAATAAGATATGCATGTGATGTTATTGCGATTTGGCAATGCATGCAACATATTAAAAGAAACGCAAAGCAAAATAAAATTCCTAGTGTGGCCTTCCTAAAATAGAAAATCAAATAATCTATTACAAATTCGGAAACCAACTCCTTTGGTCCCTTGAATCTTCAAGTGGCACGCCTCCCAAGAACACCGTCTTTGTCGGAACGCCTTTCCGAATGACACCGTCTTGAAGGAACTCCGGAATTACAAATAATAATAAAATACATAGCTATTCCTATTATACATTTGTAATATGAAAAACTAGTAAAAATAAAAGTGATACAAGATCACACTAAATTACAACCGAATCAATATACCCTTACATTACGGGTAATATCGATTAAAACTAAGGCCATACTAAGATAAAATTACATAATTCAAAATTACATAAATAAAATATGACATTCAACAATGAAATATGAAGCATTAAATATGAATCTATCATGCCAAGTTATGTACCAAATCGCCCTATTTAAACTTATATCGTACATATAACCCGGTTTTATGGAAATTCGCGATTTTTAACTTATTAAAATCGCAAAATAATACTAAAATCTAATTTTAGCCCAAGTTAATTATCCTAACTCTCTTAGGACTCAAAATTTAGTCATTACTCAATTTTTGACAATAATTCAACTTGATATAATATTTATGCTCATTTTGACCCTAAAATCATAACTTTTATGAAATAAATCCAAATTAAATTACAATAATTTTGAATTTTGAATTTTAAATTTTTGAACATTCTGGAATATATCCATGAGACTCATAATATCAAAAATCATGGTTAAAATTTTAGAATTTATTTCGAGAAAATGCAGTTGCGATTTATCGGTTTTATCAAATAAAACATCTAAAGCATATAAAAATTAATCTAATCAATTTTTAAACTTTAGATCTGATAAGTGGAATATTAATTCAACCTAACATAATTTTCTCATGCCATGTAATTTGTTTTACCTATTTTTGCTAAAATAGTCACTATTTATGTTATTTTTACACTAAAAATTCACAAATCATGCAAAATGAATCAAGTTCATCTTAAATTTTACACACATTGAGTAAAATTTACACACATTGAGTAAAATGTGCATGTGACAACATATTAAAATTTCATGGCCTGTTTCGAAGTCTAACTATTTTTAACCATTTTACCTCCATTTATTCCATTTTTATATCATAAAAATTATAAATCATGCAAAATAAATAAAATTCATACAAAATTTTACATACAATAATTAAAATATGCATGTGAGGTCATATAAAAATTTCAAGGTCAGAAACTAAGTCTAACTATTTTTAGTATTTTAAATACCATTTTACCCATTAAAATGTAATAAAATAATTAAAAATCATTAAAATGAATAATAAAATACCATAAATCATCAAAATGACCTAAATACATTTTAGGACCAGAATATATATATATATGAAATATGATTTCGTGACATTATCTAATAAATCACAAATTTTTAGTTTTAATTAAGTTACTTATAACTCGTTTTAATTAAGTTACTTATAACTCGAAAAAACTATAAATCGATTATGCATGCAACATCCTATGCTCTTATACCAATTGTTAGGTTTATTTACCTCTTATAAGACATTTCTTATGATGAACTAATTAACATTTTAACTTAAGTTCATTAAGATCTAGTGCATGCATAACAAAATAAGAGATGAAAAGAAAAATAATGTTCCTTACATTATATATGGTTCGAAAATTTGGCACAAATAAGGACACCTTCCTTATTTGTTCTTGAGCTTAAATTGTTATGGATGATCCTCCAAAATCCCAAGTATAGAGATTCTCCTCTTGATGCACCCAAAACAATAACCTTTAAAGCTTATATACTAATTAACTAGATTAATATATAAGATATCCTTAATAATTCTAATAATAATTGTATTACTACACTAGTAATAATATATATAGTAATATTAGAATTTTTTTGAACAATTAATCAAGGTTTGTAAACTATTTTAGAGAGATAATATGATAATGTGACAATGTGAATGAAAGATTAAATTGCATGAATACAAATTGAGAACATTTTCCTCCATTTTGTAGAGGGGATCCGATTTTAGGGGTCAAGAAGGCCAATGCATGGCCTTCACTCTTTTGCTTTTTCTCTTTTCTAAATATTAGGAGTGTAAGGCTGAAGAATTAGGTAATCATTGTGTTTCATTTTAACAATTAAAATAAGGGTTAATTAAGAAGAATAATCCATACTATAGTCACCCTTCTTAGAATAATCCCAACTATTGTTTAAGTCAAAATAATCTGATTTTAGCCATCATTTATCTTCCATTACTTCAATCTTATTAGTGACTTGTTATCACCGATTAATTGGAATAATTTGTAGGTTAACCTCCATTTTCTCACGCCAAACTTCTTCTTTCTCCTTTGTCATGCCAAGAGTAACTATTCCCTTTTCTCCCTCCATTAATTTTCTATTTTCTTCTTCCATTTATTTCTTTTTTCCCAAATCTGGTCTTTCAAACTCTCCCCATTTTTCTCCCTCCACTGATAAAGGCTATGTTGCTTCTTTATGTTCTTCAAATTTCAATTCTGGTTTAGTTGGTATAGATGAACAACAAGATTTAGTAAAACATTTTCAGCCTTTGAACATCCGCTCCAACATAATCACTCCTCCACTTTTTTCATTTCTTCATACTTGAATCCAATTACCAATCCCTAAAAAGTAATCCCATAATTTCTAGGGTTTTATCTAAAAATCCCTCCAAAAATGCACATCAAAGAGGTTTGCTTTAACGTTTCAAATCCTATGCAATCCGGACAGTTATCCATCCCCGGTTTCGTTCCCTTCATTCTTTAATGCCATTACCACTTAAATGGTTCCGGCAAGCCCAACCTTCTAGACTCAATCTGCTTTGTTCTTGGCATTACTAATTTGCAGCAAGTTCGTGCTTCCAAGGCTATGTTCTTTATTGTGATTTCTAAAGTTTGTGTTTTTTTGGTACATTTATATTACTCAATTGGTGACCAAACAAGATGATGATGATGATGAAAAAAAAATTAATGGATATGAGAAGATGGGTGGATCAGTAATGGGTAAATGACGATAAAGAAAAAAACGAAAAATTAATGGAGATGATCAATGGGTAAATTGAAGGGTTAAACTGATTTAAGATAAAGTGCGACCTGTTCAACCGGTTGCCCTTCACTTAAGGTAATACAAGATAAATGATGACATAAGTTGGATTATTTTGGGATAATTGTAGATACCTCATTTCTGCACCTCCCGCAAACCACCCGGTGATGATTGGGCCGCATGTTTGGTACGCGGAATGATTTCTGACAATTCGTAAGATTATCGTCAAGTGATTGCTCAAACATTAATGTCTACCTCTTAGTTGTCATCTACGTGCCGATACGGTCGTTTTGACAGTAATTAGAGTACATTTGGAGTCCGGGCCTAAAACCGTCTCCATTTTCTGATAACCGTTAAATCCAGAGTCGAATGTTACGAATGTTCCGGATATTTCTATTCCATATTTCACAATCTTTATCTTTTAGTAAACAATTTCCCGTAATATTCACATAAGATATTAAGGAAAATCAAATTATTCCGTCCTACCATAACTTAAACACGGAAATCTTTCTTCCGCAGGAGGAAACCACTTGGGAACAGACGCAGCAGTGGTCTTTGCGCCTCTTCCAAGAGACGCAGATGGTCGCTGCGCCTCTTCCCGAGCCCTTTTCTGCGTATTTCTCGTATCTTTTTCATATCTTTCCGAGATTCACTTCCAAAGAGTCTCCGAAACCCTAATTCCTTCACGTGATTAGTATAAATAGGAGCCTTCGCTCCTCATATTTCTCACGCGAGTGTCCGCCCTTCTCTTCTCCCTTTGCATTCTAGACCTTTATTCTTACTTTTTGGCGTCTACGTGCTTGAACATTCGACCACGTAAGCTCGGATCCTTCTGAGTACCAGCCTCGTTTGCATGACCGACCAATTTGACCAACTCCACATCAATCAACTTAATTAATTTAATCGTTTTCCTCTTACGAGGGCACTTTCGTTACATTCGCGTCGAGCATCACTAATCGATATCTTAGTCCTTCTCGTTTCGTCAACATGTAAGTCTGAGGGTGTATAATCTCTCTTTTATTATCGTTATTTACTTTTTTTATCACAATTGTAAGATTTATGTCGAAAATACCTCATTAAAACCGATTTCTAAAACCACGTTCAAAACCTTTTTTACGGATTTCAGTAGAGAAACGTCGAGAAAGGACGCAGCAACTGCTGCGCCTCTTCGAAGGAGCGCAGTACCTGCTGCGCCTCTTCGTGAGGCTGCCGCAGTTCCTGCTTCCTTTCTTCTTCCTTCGTCCTCTGTAATTCGTCTTGTTTTATTCGTCTTTGTTTCGTTTGTTTGCTTATTCTTTGTTATAATAGCATAATAATCTCATATGTATATAATTCATCATCTTTAACACGTGTAATTCATCATAAATTCGACTTAAATCCCTTATAATCTCATATTTGCGGGTTTTCGTCATTAAGTTCAATCCGGGTTGTAGAAGTTCGATTTGTTCATATTGAGTTTCTGGAATTCATCGTTGGTATATTTGTATCTGTTTATCATCATATGTTATTCATTAATTCATCATGTTTAGTTTAGTCCAATTAATTTGTTTAGCTTGTTAATATTGTTCACTCCTGTAATTAATCCATCTTAATTCCGTCTCATCCATGTTCTATTGTTTTATGACCCCTCTTTCATATGTAAATAACTTACTAATCACTTTCATCCGAGTAAATAATTTAATCGATCATTAAATTCACCAATTGATATCAACAACACGCAATTCCGCTTCACGGCCCCAGAATTGATCAGAACAGACGCAGCTGTCTGCTGCGCTATTCAAAGGACGCGACTCTCTTGCTACTTTGTTCGGTTGAATTCTGCCTCTGAACTCCGTTTTTGCCTGACTTAGTTTAATTAGTTTACGTATAATTAACTATTATTCGTATTATCACCTTCTGTTCTGTTCGTAATTCATTCTTTTATTCTTTTTCTCAAATTATCCGTTTTAAAGGTATTTTCGACATAAATCGCCTAACCCAATGTAATTATTGTAATTCTCATTATTGTAATTTATAATTATTGTATTTCTTTTATTGCTTGAATGTTTTCACATGTAATTGAACTTAAATCCAATTCGACCCAATTGTATGTTAATTACGTGTCAACCAACTTAGTATTAATTTCTCACATGCTAGGATTAAAACTTGGATGTTGCATTGCATGCATATAACCGACGATATATCAAGTACGAATAACTTCCCTAATCATTAGTAGAGGCCGCTATCGAGGCGGGTGGGATTAGGTGTTCGATCAAAAGAGCTTCCTAATACGTACCCTCACCCCTTACTCCAGATATTTGTGAACACCCGTGTTCATTTGCATCCACGAGAGTCATTCTAGACATAGAATGCTAAGGGTAACGATTGCTTAGTGTTCATGTCTTTACTTTGTGTCTTGACATGACACGAGGTATTCGAACGGTTCCAATTTCCCATAAAAATTGGTGGCGACTCCATACAAAAATGCAAACGCTTGTTCCTCTTTCCTCCCAAGCGCCCTCGTGGGCCCCCGCTGTCCACAGTTTGGCGACTCCGCTGGGGATAATACACTTACGTGTAGCAAGGGTGAAACTTGAACAAGGTTAGGGAATAGTTTGTACAAGACAATTGTCGGTTTTCATAACTCGGTCTTCCTAGATCGTTTTATTCGGCCTTCCTAGGCCCAACCCAACCCATTCGACCAATCGTCCCGTCTAAACGGTCCTAATTCTTATTTGGGCCTAAGGATGGATAGCGGTTGACGTCATCCATACCATGATGCTTACTCTTGTTTGTATCAAGGGCCTTCACTACTTGAGGAAATGGACTAGGAATCGGCCTCACTCTTGTTTGGTACGAGCCTCTCCAAAGACTTCGGGTTTGATGGTTCAGTATGGCAACCCACCCTTTAAACCAAAACCCTTTTAAATGCACTCAGCATCCCGTTATAATGCTTGTAACTTACGTGATCACCATTTCTAAACAAAACCATGATGATTTTTCAAAAATCAAAACCCATTTTCAAACAAAATTTCGAAATAGGCTTTCAATTAGCGCAAAATCCGGTCAAAACTCTGTCCGTTTGTCGTGTCAAAATTCGGGCCACAAACCCATTTCAAAACCTCACTTCGAGTCCACTCCTACAACTACACTATAGTTGACTAGGACACACATTTTCAAAAACCTTGTCTTTCTTCAAAACTCACTCAACACAAGTGGCACACACCCACTTCACGAGTCAAAACATTTCTTCTTTTAGCAAGTGTGTTAGAATGGTCGATCGTGTTTTGATTCGTCACCGATCTCTTATCCAGTTTTCAAGATGCCTGGATCCAGCGAAACAAACCTCCACCAACTTCAAGATGGTAATGATCGAATCCTAGCCGCGCTAGCCCAAATGCAAGTTACCCAAGACCAAGTCTATGAACGCCTTGAGCTCATCGAGGGCCGTATCTATGCCGTAGAGGGAAGGTTGCCTCCTCATGAAAGTGAAGTACTAGGTGACTCTGATAATGAATCCAAGGATGAAAATCCTCTCATGGGGATGATCGTAGGCCGAGAAAAGACTCCAATACTTAGAGAAGCAATTGATGTACCTTAAGGGGGATGACATTTATAGGGAGAACAATCGCAAGTATGAGGCCGTCAATTCCAAATTGCCAACTAACTTCAATATGACGGATATCCCTAAATTCAAGGGGCGCGAGAACCCTTTAAACCACATCCGTGCCTTCAAGGATTACATGTCTATCAAAGGCATCAAACCCGAGATGTTCTTAAGGATCTTTCCTTCATCTCTTGACACTATCCCAAAGCAATGGTTCTACTCCTTAGATCATAAGAAGGTTGCTACTTGGGAAGATGCTGCAATCGAGTTTTCTAAACAATATGCGGATAATGCCGAGATCCAAGTTAACATGCGCACTCTAGAGGTTCTTACCCAAAATGACCAAGAAGGATTCACCGACTTCCTAAGTAGGTGGAGGAAGACTAGCACCCAACTAGTTGAACGCCCGGATGAGGCTACCCTTGTGGAGAAGTTTGTGGACAATCTCAAACCCATCTATGCCAATCATTTGAGATACCAAAACATCAAAACTTTCAAGGACTTAACAGTACTAGGAACAAGGATTGAAGATGACATCCGTAAAGGACTCTTGTCCAAAACGGTAGGTCGAGGATATCAAGGCTCAACGAGTCGTTCATACGGCTCTACTAGCAAGACCGACGAAGTTAACCTTCTCGAGCCATCCAAGAAAAGTACCCCACCAAGGAAATTTACAAATCTTGGGGACACTTACTCCAACGCTCTAAAACGGTTAATGAAGCAAGGTAAACTCCAACCCATTGGACCTACTCCCGAACCCGAAAGGAAATCCAAATTTTGGGACGAGAATTCGTACTGTGAATACCATAGGGGCAAGGGGCATGACACATAAAAGTGCTACAAGTTGAAAAACGTGCTTCAAGACATGATTGAAGATGGTCGATTGCCAATACCACCGGGAGGTAAACCCAACAACACTCAGAATCCTCTTGGAGTTCTAGTGATCACAAGTGATGAATCTACCTTAGATTGCTCACACCTCATTTCTCCAATCGAAAATGAAATTTATGCAATCGAGAATGAAGGACTCTACTCTACTATCTCCCCTACCATTTCCGACTTCATCACATGGGCAAGGAGTGTGGATAGACAAGTTTGGGAATTAGAGAATGTGGTGACAACTTTACGCAATCCCAACACTACGACCAAAGAACATGTGCCACTAATCTTCTCTCAAAATGCTACTATGCAAGAAGTAGTCACCGTGGTTGATGAACTAGTTGACCAAATCATACAACTGGAAGATGAAATCATGAGAATGAGAGAGCTAACTACAATCAATGGGGTTTGGGCCGACGATGATGAGGACGAGTATCTCATTGAAAACTCCCTAGTCAAAGAAATAGTCCAAAATGGTGAAGACCAAGATGTGGACCACCTAACTCGTTCGGGTCGTCCATATCAAAGCACTATTCAAAATGGTCCAACCAACGTCATCACACCAAGTGACAACGAAGATGACTCCACTGATCATTTGCTCAAGCAATTACAGAAGACGAAGGCTAATCTTTCAGTCTGGCAATTAGTAGCAAGCTCATTCCCACATCGCCAAGCTTTACTGCAAGCTTTGGCCAAACTAAATGTAGCACATAACTCGACTCCTGAAGATGTAGTCAACTTGGTCTTCCAAGAGTCACCGAAGCTAAGCAATCCTATTACTTTCTCAGACGAAGATTTGCCACCTTTTGGCGCCAGTCACAATTTAGCTCTTTACATCACTGTCATTTGTCTAAAGAAGAATGTGCCAATGACCTTGGTAGATGATGGCTCCGCAGTCAACGTCATACCCCTCAAAACGGCATACAAGCTAGGCATGAAAGAGTCGAATTGGACCCCTACCAATCAAGGTATGCGTGCATATGACGGTACACGACGAAAGGTGGTAGGACTCGTTAACCTAACCATAGCCACAGGGCCAATTGAACGAAAGGTTAACTTCCAAATAGTGGACATTGAAGCTTCCTTCAACATACTTCTGGGAAGGCCGTGGATTCACGCTTCCAAAGCGGTAACATCCACTCTTCATCAAAAGATCAAGATCCCACTAAATGGCAAAGTAGTGACGATCACTTCGTCACCCATCAAGGCAATAATCGAAAAACAGTCGAACAATCAAGTCCTTGCGGATCCCGTATACGAACTTGGGGGCTTCCAAAGTGTAAGTGTCATAGAAAGTGAGTTGGCACCCTTATACTATGATCCCTACTCCAACTTGGTGGTCAACCACATACTCAAAACCCAGGGATACTTCCCTGGAATGCCTTTGAACCCTACTCGAAGAAACACCTTCGCACCATACAAGGAAGGCAACTCAAAGAGGATACCACTTGGACTTGGGTACAAACCCACTAAAGAAGAAGTTCTCGAAATGCTCGCTCAAGTCCAAAACCGCAAGCATGTAGGAGTCCAAATGAGACCCTATCTCCCTACTTTAAATGGGTACTTTGTTCAAGAAGGAAGTTTAGAGCTCTTTCACGGATTTCCCGAGCCTTGGCATTATCTCGAGAGGAAGCTAGCTGGAATCGAGATCTTTCACGATTGCTACTTTATCCCTCCAGAAACGGTTCCTACCGTCAAAACCCGTCAAGCACCTTGCCTAGACGAACAAGCCGTTAGCCTATTGTTCGGAGAAGATCGATTTGTCAGGGCCGCGCAGGATGAGATCATTACCATGATACTTCAAGACGATCGCTTCAACCCCACCGCGTTAATCACGAAACCAACGCAAGACGGCGAAAGGATGGAGAAAATCAATCAAGTGGACCAACAATCAAGGAAGACTCTTCAAGCTCACCACTGGAGAAGGAGAGATGTTCAAAGGAGAACCAGAAGACGATGAGTTCCAGTCGGAGTCGGAGTCAGAGTCGGAGTCTAGAGAAGTCATTAGAGAGTCTACTCCTGTCGTCATCCCCACTCCCTTTGTTTCTCCTAGCTTAGCCTCGGGTAGTCACAGTAGTTCGGGAAATGCCCCAACCACTGTCCCTTTGCCGCCACTGACCATGGATCAGTTGGCTTCTTTGTTTCAACTTTACTCAAATCTTAATATGAATAAATCAGGTTCTGCTTACTCTTTGTGTTATCTTGAGTGCAATTCTGTTTACGATGATACTGAGGATGACCAAGACCTAGAATCGATCGAAATACCTCCCTATGTAGCCAAAGAAATACTACAGGAAGGGGAAGGGGGACCAGTAATAGAGGACACCGAACCCATCAATGTAGGAACCGAACTAGAACCCCAAGAACTTAGGATAGGGACTACCTTGAGCTCTACCAAAAGGGCCGATTTCATTGACCTCCTAAATGAATTCAAAGACGTTTTCGCTTGGTCCTACAAAGACATGCCAGGGATCGACAGGGATATCGCCGAACATAGGATTCCAATCAAGCCAGGTTTCAAACCTGTGAAATAGAAGCTTCGACGAATGAAGACAGAATGGGCTCTAAAGATTAAGGAAGAAGTGGACAAGCAATTCAAAGCCGGGTTCATCAAAGTTTCCGAGTATTCTGACTGGGTAGCCAACATAGTACCCGTACCCAAAAAGGATGGGAGAATCCGTGTTTGTGTTGACTTTAGGGACTTGAACAAAGCAAGTCCAAAAGATGACTTCCCTCTACCTCACATCGACATATTGGTGGACAATACTGTTGACCACGCGTTACTATCCTTCATAGATGGATATGCGGGTTATAATCAAATCAAAATGGCCATGGAAGATATGCATAAGACCGCCTTCGTCACTCAATGGGGAACCTATTGCTATACGGTCATGCCGTTTGGATTGATCAACGCCGGAGCTACATATCAACGCACCGCAACTACACTCTTACATAACATGATGCACAAAGAAGTTGAGGTATACGTAGATGACATGATTGTCAAATCCAAGGAAAGAGAAGGGCATATTGCGAACCTTCGCAAGTTCTTCGCAAGGCTACGAAAGTACAACATGAGGCTCAATCCTCAGAAATGCACATTCGGGGTAACATCTGGCAAACTCCTAGGATACGTCGTTAGTGAACGAGGTATAAGAAATAGATCCTTCCAAAATCAAAGCTCTGATCGAAATGCCACAACCTCAAATAGAAAAAGAAGTCAGAGGATTCCTGGGAAAAGTACAGTATATAAGTCGATTCATATCGAAACTTACAATGATTTGTGAGCCTATCTTCAAGAAACTCAAGAAAACGGACCACACCATATGGGATGATGATTGTCAAAAGGCGTTCGACCGAATCAAGGAGATATTGGCTAAACCACAAGTGCTCATGCCACCACAACGAGATCAACCTCTTGGTTTATATCTCACAGTAACCGAAACAGCCATGGGTGCCATTGATGCGAGTCCGTTTTGTGTTCACAAATTAAGATGTGGTCGTTGGGTCACGGTCGAATCAAAACACAATTTATAACTTCACAAACAACTCTACAATTAGTAAAGAGGCAAGTAAAGGTCGGATCCCAAGGGACGGGAGTTGAAATGAGATTTCTATTGAAACTAGTGATGTCTTAGGGGTGTCACAAATTGGGTTGTTGTAGAAGGTCACTAAACTAAAATAGCAATGAAAATAAACAAGCAAGATGAATTAAAGGGGTGTAAACAATTGATTAAAGGCACTAGGGTGTCATGGGATCATAGGGGAATCATGGGACATGATCATACAAACATGTTCTCAAATTATAAGCAAGCAATTATTGTTGTGATGGATTGAGTTGGGTTATATCTTACAATCCTAGGAAAGTTTGGGTCCCGGAGCCGAATCGATTAGATTGTACAACACCTACAAGTCGACTTAATCTTCCCTACTCAACAACATGCATGGTCTAATGAGACTCGAGTTGGGTTATGTCTTACAAGTCTCATTGAAAAGATAGAAGATGATAGTAAATGCAAGGATTCATAGGCTTAGCATTTCATCAAATATAACATGTGCATGAGTTGAGATCAAAACAAGCAAGCAAATAAAACATGAAAGCATATTAATTTAAGCATGAATCATTCCCCATGTTGGTTTCCCCTAATCACCCATTTAACCCTAGCTAAGAGACTACTCACTCATTATCATGTTGATCATGCTAGCAAGGTTGTCAATCATACCAACAATATGAAACATGATGAATAAATGAAAGTAATTAACAATAATTAAAAAGGGATTAAGAGATTATACCTACTAATGATTCCAATAATAAAGCAAAGATAAAAGAAGTACTTGAATGCTTGATTGAGAGGTTGTCAATCTCCCAACAATAACCCAAATAATCTTCAATTACCCAAAATAAAGGGTGAACAAAAGAGAGATTAAAGAACTAAAACTTGGATTAAAACTTGATTAATACTTGATTACAATATTAAAGAGAGATTTGATTGATATTAACTACACTAATTATTGATAAGAAGAACATGCTCCTCTAATTAGACTAATGGGGTATTTATAGTGGAAATTAGGGAGGATGCATTAGGGTTAACTAAGGGCTAAACTAGTAATTACACTTTTTAGATTGAGCAAGGAGGACCCGGTATTTTTCGAGAGAAGGGCTTCTTTCTTCGTAGCTTGGAGAAGACAATTCGTGCTGGAGCCGAATCCAGGCGGAATAAGGTCGGGACGGGCGGATTCTGGCGTTGGAATCTGAGCGGATTCAAGGGAATCCGGGCGGATTTTGGAGGTGGAATTCGAGCGGATTCAAACAAAGCCGCACGGAATGTGCAGCTGCGGGACGGGCGGATTGGTGACAATCCGCTCGGATTGTGCCTCAGCAAGGTTTCTTCTTCTTTTCTTCCCTTTTCTTCATAAATTCCTTGGGGATTTCCTTGGGGACTCAAGGATCCTTTCTCAACATTGCTCTTCTACTATAGTATGTACAAAGGCCTTCTAATCTTGTCTCTCCTTGATGCTTGGTCATTGAATTCGATCAATTTAGTCTCGTTTTGCCATGAAAATGCAAGATTCTTACTCCTTTCCTACCAAGGGATCAAAATCTCAAAGAATATGCAAAACAAAGAACTAAAGATAAGAAATGACCCAAATATGCACTAAAAAGCATGGGAACAAGGCTAATTCGGGTGCTAAATATGCGCTAATTTTGGTCACATCAGCCATGCTGGCTCAAACTGTAGGAAGTGAAGAAAGAGCTATCTACTACCTTAGTAAGAAGTTCTTGGAGTACGAGTGCAAATACTCACAACTCGAAAAGGCATGCCTCGCTCTTGTGTGGGCAACGAAGAAGCTACGTCATTACATGCTTAGCTACTCCGTCAAGATATACTCCAAAATGGATCCAGTAAAATATCTCTTCGAGAAACCCGTCCTCAACGGACGCCTAGCAAGATGGACCCTAATGCTCTCAGAATTTGACCTCAAATACGTGCCACTGAAAGTTATAAAAGGTCGCGCCGTCGCCGAATTCTTCGCAGAAAATCCCATCAATGACGCACAAACAATAGACACTTGGTCATTTCCAGACGAGGATATACTCCAAACCGATGTAGACTCCTGGGACCTTTACTTTGATGGAGCATCAAACTTAAGAGGATTTGGAATATGAGTGTTGCTCATTTCTCCTGAAGGCGAGCATACACCAATTGCTGTCAAACTCGACTTCGAGGTAACAAACAATGCTGCAGAATACGAAGAAAAACCTCCGAGTACATGGGGATTCATCACTGATCATCAACCAAGTTACAGGATCTTGGAAAATTCGAAGCGAAAGCCTCGCACCTTATCAGGCTAGAATAGACCAAGTCGCTCAATTCTTTGATCACGTAACCTACCTATACCTACCTCGGGAAGAAAATCAATTTGCAGACGTTCTTGAGAAACTTGCATCTTTGATTAACATGCCGGATCACATGGTGGAAATGCCCTTGTGCATCGAACGACGGTCAGAGCCGGCTTATGTCCACCAAATCACCGATGAAGAGGAAGTCGTGCAGGAACCCTGGTTCCAAGCGATCCTGAATTTTAAGCTTAATGGTACCTATCCACCGGATATGGACAAGAGGGGACAACGTGCTATACGCCTACTAGCTTCCCAATACGTTCTCATGCAAGGTGAATTATACAAAAGAACACCTCTTGGTGTAGTCTTACGTTGCCTTGATCATTCACAGGCACGAAAGGTGATGGAAGAAGTCCACGATGAAGAATGCGGTCCTCACATGAGTGGGCTCATGATGGCAAAGAAAATCACACGTTTGGGGTATTATTGGACCACAATGGAATCCGATTGCATCAAATACGTAAGACATTGCCATAATTGCCAAATCTTCGGGAATGTACAACATGTCCCTCCTTCATTGCTCTATACAATGACATCTCCTTGGCCATTTTCTGCATGGGGAATTGACATAATCGGGAAGATAACCCCAGCCGGAACATGAGGACACTGTTTCATCCTAGTAGCAATTGACTATTTCAATAAATGGGTAGAAGCGGCTTCCTACACTAGTCTTACAGCTAAAAATGTGGCAAAGTTCATACAAAACAACATCATCTGTCGATATGGTTGCCCACATGAGATCATTAGTGATAACGGATCACATTTCCAAGCCGAGACCGAGCAATTGCTAGCCAAATACAAGATTAAGCATCACCACTCTTCGTCATATAGACCACAGACTAACGGCGCGGTAGAGGCGGCAAACAAGAATGTTGTCACGATTCTCAAGAAAATGATTGACAACTATAGAGATTGGCCAAGCAAGATACCCTTTGCTTTGTGGGGGTATCATACATCTGTTAGGACGCCCACTGGGGCTACTCCTTTCTATTTGACCTACGACATGGAAGCTGTACAACCAGTCGAACTAGAAATACCATCCTTGCATATTTTACTCGAAAGCCAAATCCCAGAAGCCGATTGGAAGAGGGATAGATATGAAGAACTCATCCTCCTGGATGAACGTAGGCTACGCGCCTTACATAATGTCCAAACATATCAAGCACGTATCAAACGAGCTTTCAACAAAAGGGTTAGGCCAAGAAACATCAAAGAAGGAGACTTAGTACTTAAATCGGTTAGAGCTCTTTTACCTGTTGACCCACGGGGAAAATTTAAACCTAATTGGGCCGGACCATTTCTAGTCAAATCCATACTTCCAGGGGGTGCGGTTAGAATAACGGACCTAGATGGGAATGAGTTTTCCAACCCAACAAACCTTGACCAACTAAAACGATACTATGCCTAGAATAGGAACGAAAACGCGCCTCGCGTAACCCCACGTGTCGCTCTTGTGGCACTAAATAAACGGCCCCTGGCCAAGCTGAAATGAGCTAATGTCACTATGCTCTTGCATTTTGACAAATTTATCATCCTCGTATCATCAAATAAACTAAATTTGCACCTTCAGAGTAAGCAAAAAGCTCATGCTTATTTTCTAAGTTCATTACAAGCTCTTGCTTAGAACAATTATTCTTTTACATTTACTCGAACTACGCGCAAGGGTTTGATTTCATTTTCTTAAAATGAATACGTAGGCAATCCTTCGCAGGATTCAACCCGTTATATCTAAAATGTAAATAGAAGGACATTTGCATTGCATTTGGAATTCGACAAGAATAATAAATAGAAAATCACAACGGTTTCATAACCATTCAACCTTTTTTATTTCATCCATTTTCTAATAATAATAGTACGCTACATAATAAAAATAGAATAGGCTAGGATTCTAAAAACCCCACCTTTTTATTACAACAATAAATAATAATAATAATCAAATAATAATTAAAGACTCGGGCAATTCCTCCATCTTCCCCTTGCCCTTGTCATTCTTATCATATTTCTTGTCACGACCTCGAGCCGGACGCTCTTGCGCCACTTCAGACCTAATCACCAACGGTCTTTCTCGAGGCCTAGCTTTTCCATTCTTGCCAATCACCATTTCCGCGACAGGAGTAGTCTTTGGTTTCTTCGAAGGATGAACAACTTGAAACCCGACTTCTTCTTCTCCCTCTGTCAGATGCTTCTCTTTCTCTTTCTCTACCTCGCATACCTTGTAGTCAACGGGCTCGCGCTTCCTCAATCTCTCGCGCTCTTCCGGAGTAGTAGCCTTTCTCCATCTCAGATAAGAATCCGACACCCACAAGGCATTGGCGGAGAAATTCAAGAACCACATGTTTCTTTGGGCCCATTTAATGGCCCATTCTCTTCGGCTCTCCGTAGTAAGCGCCATAGCATCAAGGGACGGTATCAAGCTTCGGGATCGTCCTGCTTGCCCTTGTCTCATCGCCTTTCCGGAAGATGCACACCATAAACTCCAATCCAGGAATGCGCACGGACCTAGTAGGATCGAAAGAAGACACTCCAGTGACGGATTTGAGGTGCCACCACGGTACGACCCACCTAATCAAGGGACCATCGTCGCTCTTCAGTTTGTTCTTCCAGTAATCACAGACCCGAGTGAAGTCCACCATGTACAACCTCGTCCTCATCGCAATCGAGCGGGCATGATAGGAAAGCACATGAACTGGGGGCTCGATCAATCGGAGCCGTTCCATAAGCCAAACCTACCAAAAGCGGGTATTAGACAAAAAAAAAAAAAAAAAAAAAAAAAAAACAAAGAAAAAAAAAAAAAAAAAAAAAAAAAAAAAAAAAAAAAGAAGAAAACAAAAAGAAAAATGTCTTTACCTGCAAAATGACGGGACTTCCCAAATACGGTAGGTCGCGGTTGGATTTCCTATTATCCAAGCCCAAAAGCATCTCTCCTAAGCATAAGCAAGCTGGGCTCCTGCGCAGCTCCATTTGCTCAACAAGGCCCAGAAGACGGGGATCACCTCTCAAGTCTTCATCAACATGCCCTTGGAAGACATACATATGTAACAAGCAAAAGCCAAATGCCCTCCGCCTAGCAACATGAGAAACGGTGGGGTCGGCCTTGTTGATGAATCGATCTATGAAGTCCAGCATCCTCACGCCTTTCGAGGTAACTAGACGATCCACCTCAAGTCTAGTCAATCCAAGCAAGTCTCTAAATTTTCCCTTGTACCCTTGTGAAGTAGAAGGAATGGCAGGCAAGTGTTCAGGATCCCACCCACCAATAGCGGCAATTTCTTCAGGAAATGGGCAAATATCACCTCCAGGGAACGCAAAAACATGGTAATTCGGGTCCCAATAGTCAAGACAAGCATCCAAGAACGGTTTAACAACCTTGATGAGTTTTAAACTCAACAATGACCCAAAATTATAAGCACCCATATCATGTTTCTCCATATTCGAAAATTCGTTGGTCCATTCCTTCAAGCGGATCTCCAAAGTATTCATGATGAGAAAATTATTTTAAGAATTTTATGTAATTAGACGAAGAAGAGACGGAAGATTTGTGTGAATAAAAGCTCCATCGACGTTTCTATTTATACTAATTTATGTTTCCAAAAATCCGTCAGAGCAGAACACCTTGGGAACAGGCGCGACTGCTGCGCGCTTTTCAAAGGGACGCGACCCATCTTGCGCCTCTTCCTTCTCACCTCACTTCCGTGATTTTCCGCGTTGGATCTTTCCTAATTCCATGACGAATAATTTCCTATTCCTACGGGTTATTATTTTGGTAAATACGTGAAGATTACCATGTTTCAGGTTTCCTAATTTCGCAGGCACGCATTTCGAGGCGACATCGACATTTTCGCCATTTTATCACACTTGTACATTTTCATTTTAGGAAATAATTTTCATTTTAATTCATCATTTTAGGGAATAATTTTCGTTTTAATTTTACATTTCTCATTTAATTCATTTATTTTAGAAAATGATTCGCAATTTACCGAATTTCAACATGTATATATTAATTTTTTAATTTCTTAATTTCATTTCTGCATTTCTAACTTATAGATTTCTGTTTTTTTTTTCTTTTTTTTAGGGGGTAACCCTCCCTACCGTCCGGTCATTTCCGGCAAAATTTTTTGCATTTTTTGCATTCTTTTGAGTCACTCGTTTTGCGCTAATTAAGGCCATATGTATATATAAATGTATGCTTTGCGTGTTTTCTATGTAAATTTCGGCAGCACGATGGCGTAAACCGTCATCTACCAAACCTGTCCAAAGCTAACCTGCAGATACAAGCAACACAACCCAGCAGCAAAGGCACTCAGGCCGTCGTATATACACCAAACAAAGGAAATGTACAACAAAATGGGGGCTCGAGCCCCAAACAAAGTCCAAAAATGTTCAAAATGATGGTCCAAATGTACAAATGTACAAAATACAGCCAACAAACAAAAAAAAAGCTACACAAAACTACTGCTGGTCGCCCTCCAACTCTGCAACCCTTGCCGCAAGAACGGCAATCTCGGCGTCCCGGACCTCAAGCTCCCTCAACAAGCGAGCTGTATCCTCTCGAGACTGGGTCAACTCTCGCTCCAGCTCGCGATCACCCTGTGAACAACAATAAATTGGCTCGTGTCAATTAATTACAAGAAAAGTTGGAAAATCAAAAATTCAAAAATGGAATAGGCATAAGGTTCATACCTGACGGCCTTGACCGCCGACAAGTGCCTCGACGGCAGTAGCTCGCAGCCGGTTGGCCACCCAACACAACGCCACAAACCGAGACGGCGCAACCTACATTTTCAAAAAGAAGTTTTCAACAATTGAACAAACTCAATCAAATGTGTTCTTACACAAAGGTTATGCAAAATTAGAGGGTTTACCCTCCGAATCAGATGCTGCCAGTCGTCCAGGCCAGCATCCGTCACAGCTACGTCAAAGTCACGCAGCTCGGAGATCGTCGTCCTCCCGGTCGCGTCAGTGTACTCAAGGGTATCGGGGTACTCTGGGGGCTCGATGCCCGCCGCCTCGACCTCCTGCAAAGACAAATGGCTCTCATTAATCGATGATCTTTCATCATAATTCTCAAAATCAAATCAAGAGGAAGAATAAAAGATGCTCACCACTACCGGCCAGTATGCCAACCTCCCATAAAGGAACGCCGAGTAGTCCTCGCCAGGAAGAAGAAGGGCGTCACCACTGGCACCAGCCAAGTCTGCCTCCATCTCAGCCTCAGAAGGCTCCCTAAACACCGTCCTGGGAGGATCTACGGGAATCGTCGACATGTCCCGAGAGCACTGACGAGCCAAGAGCTCGCCCAAGTACCACACAGGACCCATCGACGTCCTCAACAGCAGTCGGCTCGAGCTCCTGGGTCGAAGGACCTCAGCCACGAAAGGAGGCGCTCCAGCGTACTCCGCCCAAGGTCTGGGCACCCACTGTGACAAGATAAACGAGGATCGTCCCTATGATCAATTGAAAGACAATATAAGAAGCAAGTGAATATAAGTAGGATACTTACGCTGTCCAGCTGAAGAGCGTTCACGTCCCGCCGGTAGACACTGTGAGAAGAACGCTTGCTCTTCGTCCTGTACATCACCAAATCCCTCACCACGGGATAGGCCTTCTCAAGCGGCTCCGTCCTCTTGGGCGCGAGGCTCGGGAAGTAGGAGTACACCCATGCCTGTAAAGCAGAATAATCAATGACGATCTTTCGTGATTTGATAAAGAAAGGAATTAACTTTGGTCTAAAGGAAGGTTCATACCTCGAGCAGTAGTCCAGGTCCGACAGCACCAGGAGAAGTCCCCTTCTCCATCAAGTCCGGACGAACCATGGCCCTCATGAAGCGGATGAGGACCGCAAAACCAGCAGTGACCCAGTCCCAACGCCCTAGGGAACTCAGGTCAGAAAGGAAGGGAAGAAACTTCATCGATAGCCTCTCGCCCTTGTCTCCGAGGTAAATCGAAGACAGAAACCACCAGAGCCACAAACGAGCCCTCTGCTCAGCTGTACAGGGAGGAGGAGCCGTCTCCCTCCCGTCAATCGTCACCAGCGTCGGGATCTTTCCCGCAAAGTAGTCTCGAACGTAGGAGCTGGGTATCAAACCCGGCACTGTGACAGCCTTCGGCGACAAGTTCCAGCCGATCAATCTCCTCGCCTCGGCCGAGTCCGCCCTCATGGCAGTCTCCGGCCACTCCACCTCCTCGGTCCCGCACGGCAGACCAGAAATCATGCCGTAGTCCTCCAGAGTGACTCCCACCTCACCGAAAGGCATGTGAAACGTGGAAGTCGTATCCCAGAATCGGTCCAAGAAAGCGCGGACCAGGCTAAGGTTAGCCCGCAGCTTCCTCTTCGCGATATCTCTTCAGACCTGCACCAAAGGACCGAACGCTCCACGCTCTATCATGGCCCGCTCCTCCGCCGACAGCCGCTCGTAGTGCTCCATCGCTGTCGTGTAACCCGAGAACGACCTGATATTCTTGGCCTCCTATTTTGATTTGAAACAAAAGCTATCTTTAGTTTTGAATAAAATTTGAAAGGAATTTGAACAAATGAATGAAAGAGGATGAGTAATGAGTAGTGAATTCCTATTTACCAAGCTCTTCACCGTCTGTAGGACGGGTGACCCTCTGCGACCCACAAAGCGGTGCCTCTCTCCCAAGTCTCGGCCACGCAGAGCTCCTCTCAGCTGACGACCTCCTCGCCCAACGTTGGCCCGTCTCGGGGCCTCCTCCTCCTCGACAGCCTCCTCCTCGTGAACCTCGTCCCCAGCAGCCATCACCGCAGCGGTGAAGGCCTGCTCTAAAGCCTCCTCGACAGTAGCAGTGTCTATCTCCATGGGAGCTCTCCCAGAAGTAGAAGCCTCATCACCTGCAACAAAGCAAATTTAGGCCGCGTCACGTGACGACAAGCCTTGGTTAAGGAATTTTCGAGCCTTCGGAAGCCCTGAAATCGCTCTTTTATCGCCATATTCGGCCCTATTTTCACCAACCCGATCACTCTTGTGGTAATTTGGGTCAAGTCAAGCCTAATGTGAAGCCTAGTTCCGGGTTCAAACCGAAATTTCGACAGCATTTCGTTACAACAGCGGTTATGCCCTAGAAAAGTGTCCTGAAAAAGCCGTCACAAACCAAAATTCCGAAATGGTAGAAAGTTTACCCATCATTCAAGGATCCCAAATATCAAGTTTCATCGCAAATGGGCAATCCTAAGGCTATTTTCGAAGCAATTTACGGTTTAGCTGTGAAACCGCCTCAAAATTCATTCAAAGGCTCAAAACTCAACGAAAATTCGAGACAAATACATGGTTATGTTCCTAATATTACCTATTGTCCATTTCTAATGTCAATTTGACAAGGCAAATGCATTTGGGGGAAAAGCCCCAAATTTTCGATCAAATGGGTCATAAACCCTAGTTTTTTCGGCTCAAAATTGGACAAGCATAGACGATTAATGCAAGAATGAGACACATACCTCGATTAGTCATGATTAATGCAAGCTTTTGGATCAAACCTTGGCGGAAATGGTGAAGATTTGAGAGAGAAATTGTGTAATTTGTGTTTCGAAATAATGAACACAAGCCTCTGATTATCGCGTTTTTACGCAGAAATAACACTTTGGGGAATAGACGCAGCAGGCGTTGCGCCTCTTCCAAGAGACGCAGCTCTTGATGCGCCTCTTCCTTGTGTTCCCTCCATACGGATTTTCAAAAATTCGTTATGAATTCGTTATTTGTGGGCCCATCTTTGGTGCGCCTCTTCCCCGATGCTATTTTATCCTTTTGGTCCGTTTGACGATTTTCTTTCGTTTCGGCCCGCATTTCCAAGCCAGTAGCAGACTGTCGCATGTTATTTATTTCTTCTAAGACCTTTGCTTGTCGCAACGAGCATTTATTCCTTCACAGGATTCGATACGCCTTCATTATGTCTCCAGCGAGAGTAAGCGGATATACTTTCCCTCTCATGACATGAAGAATAATTCCCAATCATGTCTCCAGCGAGAGTAAGCGGACGTACTGTCCCTCTCAAGACATGAGGATTGACATCTACCTAAGCAGATTTCCCCTCAGCAGTTCCCGCCTGTGTCCTGTTACTCGCAATTATTTCTCGAAGACTACCCAAGCAGTTTTCTCTCAGCAGTTCCCGCCTGTGTCCTGCTACTCACAATATTTCGTGTTTCCCTGCGGAGTTCGACAAAGGTGTCGTTCTCCAGAAGTTCCCAAACCAATAGAGTTCCTATACCCAAGCTTTAGTTACCCCTTAAGTTGAACTTATATTCGGCCTCCTTCTCGTCAATGATTTCCTTTAGGGCCCCATACCCTAGCACAATCCTTATATATCCTTTAGGTCTTAACCTTAGCTCCTATGCTTAACCTTAGCTCCTACGCACCTCCGGAAGCATCTCGAGAAGAAGTCTCAGGTATGGTCTCTTCTTATGGCTGGCGAGCCTCCTTACGTAGTCTAATGGACTTTAAACGACCCTCCCCGATAGTTGACAAACTCTAAAATGTTCCCG